>NC_135783.1:341479321-342079321 GCF_051106095.1 Pogona vitticeps
GTTTTAGTAAGTGAATATCTCTGAATATAAAATAAAATATTTATAGGAACAAAGTAATAAATCCATAGGTATTAAATAAAATCAATCTGTTTCATTGTGGAATCACAACTTCTGGGAGTAAGCCTCAGGGCATTCAGGTAAATCTTAATTGTTTTTATTTATTTTTAAAAAATTACCCCACCTGTCTTCTTTAAAAGGACCCAAGATAGCTTGCATCATAAAAAAACAATATTTAAAGCTAAAAACAATAAGTATACAAATATTCAAAATGAACAAGCAAATTAAAAAGGAATAAACAAACACCACACTAAAAAGGTAGACAAAGGGCTTGATTACACTTGCCAAAAAGAACCCCAGGTTTTGCCATTATTTGAAAATTTTTGAAAATTTCCATTCACATGAAGCAAGGCTTACATTGATTCACTTGCCCCAGCTCCATTTACAGTGGGGTCTTGACTTAAGAACGGCTCGAGTTAAGAACATTTTGACTTAAGAACCACTCTCATAGGAAAATATTGACTTGACTTACATACTTAGATTTGAGTTAAGAACTGAAAAAAACCCACGTGGGAGGCAGGGAAAGTGCAAAATTTGAACTTTCAGTTAACTGTTGGCCAGTGAAAAGGGTGCCTGTCTGCTTCCTCACTCCTCCCAGCGTTTAGAGAGTGGATTGGGAGACAGTCTTCAGACTGCCTGGACTGTATTTTCCCTGCCTTCCCTGAACCTTTCTTGACCTAAGAAAAAAAGAAACAAAATATCCCCCCTCTAGTGGTCAAAGGCGGAATAGCAGCTTCCCATTAGTTTCTATGGATGGAAAAGAGCAGATACGGATCAAATGGTTTTCAATGCATTCCTATGGGAAATGCAGATTTGACCTGAGAACTTTTTGACTTGAGAACCGCCTTCCAATATGGATTAAGTTCTCAAGTCAAGACCCCACTGTATTTTCTCTTCGCTGGGTGTGTATTTATTTTAAAATACACCAATCATATATAACTTCATTCCTTATTGTTTCAGCATGTGTGAATATTGCTGTTGATTTATTTCCTTTGCAAAGGGGTTTTGGGGCACTGTGGTCACATCATGGCCATTGTACTTGTACCTTTTTCTGTTTTTTAAAAAAGGGATATTGATAAATAGCTATTAGCAGCTACCACCACTTATCGGCACAAAAACAACATGGATACATTGCTCAGAAGGAGACAGCCTCCCCCCCTTTGTGGGTGAAAGAAGACTTGACTTAAAAAAGGGACATTTCCTCCTTTGAATTTTAAAGACAGAGGTGTTGCATTAACATTTCCTCTCTCTTTTTTAAACCCTGTTCTTCACAATATTTTACAAGTCTTTTGAAACCCGCTTCCTCCTCCTGACACTGTACAAAATGGAAAACAAAAATGAAAGTCAAGAACTGAGAGGGAGAGATATGCTGGAAAATAAGGAAAAGGGGATGAGTGAATAAAGGAGGGGAGGAAAAAGGGGAGAAGGAGAGAAAGCTCAATTCTATCAATATATCAGTTTTGTAATAAAAAAACAGAAAAGGGAGGACCTGATCACCCCAAGAAAAAGTCAAGAAAATGAATCAATACAAATTAAAGAGCAATGTAGCCTGCTATAGCGGTTCAAATAGAAAGAAATGTAGTGATGCAGTTCAGAATTTATTATTTATTTATTTATTTATTTTATTTATATCCCGCCTATCTGGTCGTGTGAGGACCACTCTAGGCGGCTAACAACATAAGAATAAAACAATAAAAATACATATAACCATATTACTTAACAAAAATAAAAAAAATTATTAAACAGGATAGGAGAGCTATAGGGTAGGGAAGAATCGTCAGGAATTATCTGTTGGGAAGGCCTGCCTAAACATCCAAGTTTTTAATTGTTTCTTAAAAATACCCAGCGAGGGAGCCGCGCGAATCTCAGGGGGTAAGTCGTTCCAGAGACGAGGAGCCACCGCCGAGAAGGCCCGATTTCTAGTCTCTTCCTTCCGGGCCTCCCTCGGCGTTAGGCTCCTCAGTCTCACCTCCTGGCTCGCACGAGTGACACGGGTAGATCTTGGTGGGAGGAGGCGTTCCGCCAAGTATCGAGGTCCTAAACCGTTTAGAACAATGTAAATGCTTCCACTGATACATATATCATGTGACCACCAAAAAAAAGTATTGCTATAACAGAGGGATGAAAAGAATCGGTATACAGGCGTACCTTGGTTTACGAAATTAATGTGTTCTCCAGGACGTTTCATAATGCGAAAAATTTGCAAAACAAAATGCGTTTTCCCATAGGAATGCATGCACAGGGGCAGCGTTATAAATCTCCCAGGCGCAATGCGAACTTACTTTGTATTATGGGGGAAATGCGTAAACCGAGGCATTATTTCCAACAGATTTTAGTTTGTAAACCAAAAATTACATTAACCGAGGCATTCATAAACTGAGGTAACACTGTAAATGGGGTTCTTTTCACACATGTGATTGAGCCCTAAAGCAGCATCGAAAACACATTCAAAGCCATCGGCACAACGATCCATTTAAAAACCTCACTTAGGCAGCCAGTCACTGAGGGAAAGCTTGCCAGAAGAGAAAGGTCTTCATTTGCTTGCAGAAGGACAGCAAAGATTAGGCCAGCTTGTCCTACTGTGTGAGGGAGTTCCAAAGTCTGGGAGCAGCAACAGAGAAGGCCCTCTCCCGTGTCCCCACCTGTGAAGGTGGAGGGACCAAGAGAAAGGTCTCTCCTGATGATCTTAACACCCGAGCATAAAAGGAGACACAGCCCTTCTGGACCCTTCTCTGGCGCTTGGCTGCACCAAGTTGTTGAGTTTGTTTTAAGAAAAAACTTTCCCTTAACCATGAAATGGTCCAATATTTTGTTTTTTTATTTTGGTTCAGAATGCATTGTGACAGCACTTAGCAGATGGAAGACTGACTATTATGCCATGCAAAGTTCAATTGTCATGGGAGTTCAAGCTAGTTAGACCAAAAGTAGAACAATCTATATGTAATCATAAAATGAGCCCGTGTAAACTATTTACAGGAGTCAGGGCTGTCAATAATGTGCTTGGCTCTTTTACAGCCAAGAAGTCTGCACTTCTGTTTAAACTGAGGACACGGAAAAGAAAGGAAGTTTGTAAGATCACCTACATTGCCTCTTAAAGTGGATTCAGATGAAAACACTAGGTAATATTAGGGCTTCAGCGGCAGTACAGTGGTGCCTCACATAACGAGTGCACCGTTTAATGACGAATCCGCATAGCGCTCTATTTTTTGGGATCGCTAATGCAATCGCATTGCGATGTTTTAATAGCCTAAACATCACATTGCGATGATCGGTAAGCATTGCGATGTTTGTGGAACAGCTGATTGGCGGTTCCAAAATGGCCACCGGGTCCCCAAAATGGCCACCGCGTTTCTATGGGGCTCCCCCCCCTGCATTGCAATGTTTCCGGATAGCAACGATTAATCCGGAACGGATTAACATCGCTATGCGGAGCACCACTGTATTTGCAAGACTTGTGTCCATCAGAAATTAGCAAATTGCAAATCAACTAGATATGGTCTTCACTGGCTGGGATCTCAGCCCAAAAAAGAGAGACCAATGGGAATCCTCATGCAACTGGATACTTCAGCAACAAATAATAATGAAGAATCAAGACCACTGGCCAAGATCACCAGTTGCCATCAGCTGAGCCAAGCCTCAGAATAAGCAGCATTTTTTAATGACGACGACGACAATCAATTGCATTTATTTCTGGCAGTTCTTCCAAGGATTGAAAGATGGCCTACATGGTTCTTCTCTTCCTTCTCGTTATACCCTATGCGGCAGGGTAGCTTGATCAGCTGGGATGAAGAACACATTCTCTACCACCCTTCCCAAGTATCCCTGTTCCTGGATAATAAAAAATAAAACCATGTAACTCTCAGTGGCTTCTCCCTGCTAATGAAGGATCTCTGTTTAGATTCTTAGGCATATGTTGTCCAAGGGAAGACTTGTTAATTGTCAGCAGGAAGCAATTTACCTTCAGGAAGGGGTAACTATGCAATAAGGCTTGCTATCCAGTAGTAAGTCACAAATAAAGGAGGCCCATTGAATCAGTGAGGATTTGATGAATCTACTCCTCTATAAGTTCCATTGATTCAATGAGCCTACTCTAGTTGTGACTTAGTAGAGGATGTCATCCCTTATTTCCTGTTGCAGATAAAAACTCCTGGAGAAGATTTTCTAAGAGACCTCAAAACTGTTTGCACTTGCGGACTGCCTTTGGAGACAAAGTTATGGTTATTTTTTACGACGGATGACTGTACGATGACTGGCCAGTCTCCGTGGCCGGCATCTTCAGAGGACAGGAATCAGAACTCTGTCTGTGCTGTTCTGACTCCTGTCCTCTGAAGATGCCGGCCACAGAGACTGGTGAAACGTTAGGAAGAACAACCTTCAGAACGCAGCCAAAGAGCCCGAAAAACTCATAACAACCATCAGATCCTGGCCGTGAAAGCCTTCGAGAATACAATGTCTAGTAATATTTTACCAAGGAGCAATCCATTCCTTACTCTGTTGGAAAGGCTGGGATTGTTTACTGGTGATTGTTCGCAGGAAAGGGTATAATTAAGAAGGCTTCAAAATACTGGCGGATCTGGTAGAGCCAGCAAACCGCCAGAATAGCTCCCCTGCTTTGTTCCCTTGTGCCCATAGTCAACTCTTTCTGTGGGCTGACACACAAGGCCAGGAGAATATAATGGGTGAATAGCCCTGTTGCTAAGGATACCTCTGAGCAGTTTAACAGATTGCAGCTCATTAAACATTCTTCTAGAAGGGGGAGAGCAGCTGGGGGTTACTT
Organism: Pogona vitticeps; assembly: GCF_051106095.1. NCBI lineage: Eukaryota > Metazoa > Chordata > Lepidosauria > Squamata > Agamidae > Pogona > Pogona vitticeps. Next base: position 341,484,156 of record NC_135783.1, read on the forward strand.
TAGGCAGTCAGATGCCTCCCTCTCTGCTTTTACGCCCTTCGACTGACACCTGTCTGATCCTGTCATTCCTTTTGTGAGCTAAGAACTTTTCTCAGCATTTTCAGGGCACAGAAGCAATGGCCATGAATGGCTTATTCCACCTCCCTCTGCGGCCTGCCCTCTCATAATCTGGGGCATGCAGTTCTGGATTTTTAATTTTAATTTTCCTCAGTGCACATACAGGTACTCTGTCTGGGTCATTAACAAGTAAAAGGGGTTGCGCTGCATAATTCATCACAAGTTGTCTTGTAGTGTAGAAGACAATTACAGCAATTTCTTTTTTTAAAGGATATGGGGCAATGGAAGTAGCTTCTTCATTCTCCCCCAAGGGAGGGTGCCAGTAGCAAGGCCAGCCTGCCCTAATTTCAGGGATCAGGTGCACAAGTGGGACTTCCAACAAAATGTTGCAATACCAGTCCACTGTGCTCCTTTCTATATTTTCCATTTAATTTTGCAGCCTCTCGAGTCAGTCAGAATAACAGAGCCACTGAGCTTTCTCTCCCTCACTCCTCCCCTCTCTCATTTATAGACCACCTTTCTCCCAACAGGGGGAATTACTCAAGTTTCATGAGAATTGGGAGGAGGGCTCATTTTTCCTCTTTAATTTTTGTTTCTACTTCTGTCTTTGGGTTACCCTGAAGTTGTTGAAACCTTCTACTAATGGGTAGTCATTTTAGCAACTCTCTGGCTGCTATCCATGGGAAATACTGTACCCTTGCTTAGTGATGGACATGGAGGTAGCTGGTACCTCAGGAAGTACAGGTGCTGATCAGCTTTTGCCTATACTGTATAACAGGGGTCAGGGAACTTTTTTACCTTTTACCCCCTAAAAAATTTATATACGCCAACATTTGAAAGGAAGGATCTTGGTTACATGCGGCCAGTTGAGCACCGCTGCTGAAGCCTCGCCACCTGGGCCTCCTCCTCCTCCTTTACTGCCTGGCGGGGCCATGCTCAGTCCTTGGCCCCGCAGGGGCAGCTCCCTTTCTCCGCCAGCGGATGGCTCCTGGGCGGCTGTCGAAGACCAGCAGGTGGCTTGCCCTCTGGGGGCATCTGCCACCGCCTCCCACTCTGGCACCAGCTGTGGCGGCTACTTGCTGGGGCGGCCGCAGGCCTCGCCATCGAAGCACCACGACAGCTGCCGCATGGAGGGCAAGACGCTCCTCCAGGCCCGGCCAGCCAACGTGGAGGCGCCGCCGAAGGAAGCCATGCGGATGGGTGAGCATTCCTGCCGCCTGACGGGCTCCTCCAGGGACAGGGCATGGGGTGGCGGCCCAGTGCCAAAAAGATGAGCCTAGTCCATGCCGCTATCACGGCTGTGCCCTTCCCCCTCTGCCGCGATCCACCTCTCCAGGCACTGGAAGGAGAGGCTCCTTCTGGCTGGGGCGCTCCAGCCACTCACCCCGCCCTTGCCCTCTGCCATGGCAAGCCCCACTGCCACCTCGGCTGCTGTACGCCGCCAGCCAGGCCCAGTCGCCAGCCACCATCCGCTGTGGTTTGGTTGCAGCCGGGCCGGAGAAGGGGGTGGAAAGGGGGGTGATCAGGCTTCCGGGGAACCCCCCTGGGCAGAAGAGGTGGAGGAGGAGGAAGAAGAAGAAGGAAAGGGGTTAGGGTTGTGTCCTCATTAACCCCAGGATTTTCATTTTTATCCCATTTGGGGTAATTTACCCCTGTTCCCTGACCACTGCTGTATAAGAAGAATGGGCTCCGAGGTTGTCAAGGTGACTGACTGATCAGCAACCAGCTTGATAGAAGCGAGAATTCCCACTGGCCTCCAGCAGTGGTTGGCAATTCTTATAAACAATCAATTTCACTAGCCACTGCTCTACTTGGCAAACACCATTCTTTCATCTTTCCCCATTATTCATTGGTGTGGCTGCTCTCTGACATAGACACCAATGCTGGGTCCAGCAGGCTTTGCTTCTAATGGGCAGCTGCCCTGTTATTCCATGTATCTGAATCCAGTATGGATTATCATGGTTCAGATAAGGGCTTCCCAGCTAAGGAAGGTTAGGAAATAAAATTGAGATGAAAAGATTACTCACACAGACGTCACATATCTACATGCATGCACAAATATTGCAGCAGGTCTCAAACGCCTAAAAATGTTATTAGTCTGTACAACAGGGCAATGTCATTAAATCATTATAAATAAACAAAATTAAGGAAAGAATTCAGATAATAATGGGTTGTTGTCAATACATATAATAATAGATAGCAACAGAATAAGCAGTCATTTTCAGTGTTTAAAGAAATGATTCCAAAGAATGAGTGAACACACACAGAGGGGGGTCCTTCAGAAATAGATGCTTCATCTGGAAACAAAGACATCTCTCAGATATTAAAATCCGGTGTCCTCACTCTGCTATTATAACTTATTCACCATCTGGGAACCCTTCAGTTTTTCTCTTCAGTTTATGAAGAAATTATTTCTTTCATCTGTGATTTTTCTCCTCTTTCCAGTTCTCTTCATGTTCTAGACAACAACTCTCCCCCGCCTTGGTTGTCCTGGTAATCTGCTACTTTCCCTCACACTCTTCTCTACTTGCCTTTCACATCTCGCTGTAGTATATGCTACCGATTTCTGATTTTAAACAGTTTAGGTTGGTCTTCATTCATGTAAACTACAACTATTCCTTTCTCTCATTATGTTTGCTGGTCCTGTGGTCGGTTCATCACCTGCGGGCCTACTGTCTGATCATGAGCTTCTCTGGACCTAGTGAGACTTGTCCTCAAATGGCAGATGTACAACCTCCCTCCAAAAATGTCCTCAAAATCTTCACAGCTTGGTGAAATGTACCAGGACTTGCCTTCTGCTGGAATAGCATTGAGAGGTCACTTAGCAGACTAGGACATTGTGAAGGACAAACATATAAATTGTAAAAATAATATTAATGGTTGACAAGCTTGTATTTAAAATGTTGTTATGTACCATCAAATCATTTCCAGTTTATGGCCACTCTGTAAATTTGTGACCTCCCAAAGATCCAATCATTAATAGTCCTGCTCAGGCTTCCTTTATTGAATCAAACCATCCCATCTTCAGTCTTCATCTTGTTCTACTGCTTTCAGCTTTCCCAAGCATTAGCCTAACATTTCATTCTCCAAAATGTTTTGTACTTTCATAATGCCCAAAGTACAGTAACCTCAGTCCATCCATTTTAGCTTCTAGTGAGAACTCGAGCTTGATTTTTTTTTCTTTTTCTTTTCCTAGAACCGGCTTGTTTGTCTTTCTGGTCATCCGTAGCATTTGCAAAACTCTCCTTCAATGCTGCATTTCAAGTGAATTGATAATGAAATACATACAATGAGAAGGGTTAGGTATTTATATTATTAAAAAATGAGATAGACGGATAAATAAACTTGTTATTTGTCCATTGTTGTCAGGTAGCAAAAGCAAAATCAGATTATAAAGGGACTGCTTTACTGAGTTTTTCTTTTCTTCCTGGATCCCTAAATCATGAATTTAGGGTGCAACTACACAGAGAGGGAAAATGAGAATTAACTTGCATTTTCTCACTGTGAAGTCACACTGGGGCATTCAGGGTTTTTTTCCGTATCAGTGGTCACCCAAGCAGAGCAGGGGGGAAAACCCTTCTAATTGCAGTACTATTTGACAGGCCTGTAGGTGGTGCAGTTCAAAGGAACTACCTTAAGAAGGCTTTTCTTCCTCAGCCACTCATTTTCATGTCTTATCTTGCTGGCCAGTAGAGCTCCTTAAGATGTTAACAACCGACCAATCAGACAAACAGACAGGACTGCCCACCCAAGGAAAGATGTTTAAAAGAGAGAAAAGGAAGTGTCTTGAGATGGGAATGGCTTTGCTGAAAGAGGTGAGTACTGGTCCTGTTCTGATGTGTGTGTGTACATACATACATACATGCATGCACACTCACTCACATGCTTAGTCTTTGCTCGCCCTCCAGAAGCAATAAGTGAGGAGGGAGGTTCTTTGTCAAAATACTACTTTGTGTGTGGACGCATGCATGCATGCTTGCATGTGCATGAATGAGCTTGGTTATTCTGCATTGGTTCAAAATGATCACATGCTTTGAACCAAAGAAAAAGACTTGATTTTTTAAAAGCAGAAAGGTCTCCAATGGGAAGATAAAACTACAGATTGATGCTGTGAGACTGTGGGCTAATTTGCATTTTTTGTGTTGTGTCATCTGATCACTGGGGAAAAATGTGAATGAGCCTGACCCAAACCCACAGTAATTCCTGCATTTTTCTCTGTGTAGTCAGTGTCTTGGTTTTGGGTTGCAGTCTCCATTTACAATACAGGAGTAGGCAATACCTTTATAGACCATTAAAATAATCATACAACCTGCTAGGTTTCATGATCAGGGCCAGCTTCATCAGGCTTGCACTAGTGTCTTATCATTAGTGCAAAGAACTTAGATTTCTTTCATAGTCTATAAAGGTATTGACTGTCCTTGCATTTCTACTGTGTGATGACCACACAGCTCTCTTTTATGTCAACAGAATTATGAGAACTCTCCATTTATTATACTTCCAGCTGTGCATTAGGCTGGCTTTACAACAGCTGTGGTTCTAGTATGATTAGACTGTGCAGTCTCCTCTCCGGTGGTGGGAAAAATGGTTTGGGGGTTGATTAATGTGACCAGAGTGTTGTGATTCATGGCCAGTTTACTGAAATAATGCCAGTGAAAACACATCCTCTCTTTGTTGCATTTGTAGAGAGACAAGCAATTAACATTCAAGGTGAGAGAGAGAGGATAATTACAGTCCCAGGCCTCTCTGTACGTAGATGTGTAAGACCAGGAATCAAGTACTGTACAGGAACAGGAGCTCAGAGTGTGAGAAAAGCCTGCAGGTTCAGACCAGAGACCTATCAGATCCATCTTAGGGATTCCTACTGCAGCTTACCAGATGCCCAAGGGAAGCTTACAAGCCAGATATGAGAGCAATAACCTCCTTGCCCTCAGGAACTAACAGACAGCCATGCTGTATCTGATGCAGAACATGGAAGAGTTACTTTCTTGGACCACAGCTTCCCGACTCTCTCAGCCTGCATGGCTACTTGCCCAAAAAAGTAACTTTTCCGAGCTATGAACACGATGCAGCTGTGACCAACTTTGACTCTTTCCACTCTGAGACCCCACTGACATGCATGCAACAAGCTAATGATGATGGGGACAGGCTCTGTGGCACAGTAGTTAAACTGCAGTACTGCAGTCAAGCCTCGGTGCTGCAGCCGCCATTTTTGCAAAGGGCAGCCAGTCTCCCTTTTTACATGTCGTGGCTGTGGAGGCCAGATGGAGACCTCGGCCACAGCAATTATGGTAAGGGGGTGTCAGCACGGGGGGGGGCTAAAGTAGGGAGATGAAGGGTTGGGGGTAGGCTGTGGGGGTGGTGGCTGCCTATTGGCCTGCTGATAAGTTGATCGGCAGCCGGTAGGCAGAATGTTTTTTTTTTTTTTTCAAATTTACAAAAGACAAATAAAAATGGGAAAATATTCATCAACTCGTATTCATCAGGACTTAAAATTTGATGAATACGAATCGACGACTATATAAAGTATCAGCTATTTTCGTCAAAAAAAGCCGATCCGTTTTTATATTCATCCCCATCCCTAATTAAAACTCATACTAAGAGCAATATTAAAAACACAAATAAAACAACATAAAATAATTCCTTTTAAAAATCCCATTGGTCAACCAGTCATTTAAACGAAAGCGCCTAAAATGAAAGGTTTTTGTCTGCTTGTGGAAGAATAGCAGAGATGGGGGCCCACCTGGCCTCCTGGCGGAAGGAGGTCCGAAGTCTAGAAGCAGCCACAGAGGAGGTCCTCTTCTGTCTTCCCGCCAAGCGCACCTGTGAAGGTAGTGGGACCGAGAGAAAGGCCTCTCTTGATTATCTTAATACCAAGAAGGCTCACAAAGGGAGACAAGGTCCTTAAGACATCTTGGGCCCAAGCCATTTAAGGCTTTATAGGTTTGAACTGTGCCTGGAAATGAATCAGCAGCCAGTGACTGCTGTAACAGAGGAGTTACGTGTTGTCTGAAACTAGTTTTAAGTACGATGGGGCAGTATATAAGGAACATGCTTTGTTTTGATATCGCCTCTTCCTTTATCCCCATCCTCTTCCTCTTCACTTCCCTGCATTCCTCCAGCTTCTTGTTTCACCAGCATAACTGGGTTGCTGGGAGTCCACCTGTCCAGCGGCAAGCACTGGTCACCTCGTCCTTGTCTGACATCACAGTCGGGAGACTCGCTTTCCAGGCAAGCTGCAGTGGGAAGGGCAAGAGGTATGTGTGGTCCATGGGGTCACGAAGAGTCGGACGCGATTTAACGACTAAACAAGTGTGACTGACTTACTATGCTAAGCAACAGGATTTCAGCAACTGAGTATTTTCCAATCTTCTACTGGCCAACTGCAGGAAATGTTTTTGTTTTTATTAGAAAATCAGCTACTTCACATCTAGGTTATTTAAGAACTCTTAGATGGATACCATCTACAGTAAACCTGGTGATTGGTTGTTCCTACTTAGTCATTTGCGGTGAACCTCATTCACAGAATTTCATGAAAGGCTCAGTTGTTTCTCACCCACAGAATTATCATCAAAGGATTTGGAGGAAACTAAAATACAAAAAAGGGCAGTGATCATTGATTTAACAACGGCCATTAACAAACAGTATTCAACTAGTAACATTATCATGCTTGCATAGATCAGCTACTTGGTACAAAAAAGAGTCTCTGTTGAGAATTAAGCCACAAGAGCTAAGAGTGGAATCCCATGATGAATCCTTATTCTGTGATTTCACACAGATCTCTGATTCATTCCTTTCTCATCTTTCTGTCCAGCTTGCTTTCTAGCCACAATATTCATAGCATACATGGAATGCAAAAATGAATGCATGTTGAGAATGTGAGTATTGTAATGCTATAAATCAGTTTGCTAGTCTCAAGTCAAGTAGACCCATTGAATGAATGAGATTTATCCAACCGAGTTCAGCTGTTCATTCAGGTGATTCTTCTCTAATTGGAACAAGCAATTGGATTTAGGCCACCAAACTACAAATTAGTGCCTTGCCAATCTTGTCCTTGATTTTATGGTATCTTGACTGATATGGCAAATGGATGGTATCTTGACAGGTTAGTCTTGACCGATCTTGCATATTGGAATGAAAGTTTCAAAGGAGCCGTATTGAGTAGCCAATGAAATAATTATAATTGGAAGTAAACCTTGTTGCTTTTAACAACCTAAGATAACCACGGCTCCCCCCAAACGACCTATGTTCTCATCTCTGGTGCCACTTGAACATTATTCCCTTTTGCCTTGTCACTTGAGTGGCAAAGTCCGGAGGCTTTTGTTAACCTCAGAAAGGCTCTTGGTAGGAGCTGACATGATTTATGTTTACAAAAGGTTACTCGTCTCCTGGAAAGCGGAGTCACGCCAGCTCTCAGGCTGCTTCGATAGTCTTGCTCATTGTACTCCACCTCGGAGGTTACATGGCCCATCTTTTTAAACAAAAAGGCAGCTGTACGCTTGGCCAGCTCTGGATGGGACCCTTTGTCTGCCATTGGTACCCTGCTCACATTATTCATAGCACTTGAATAAAAATTACCCTCTGCAGGACAAAAGTGAGGGGCGGGGAAATGGAAGGGGGGAAAAAAAGAAGAAAGCCTCTTTATATTCTCTGGCCTTTGAATGGGAGCAGTCACAATGAAGCAGTCCTCAGAAGCCAGAAACAGTGCAAAAGTAAATAAACAAACCGGGATGTTTTCCTCCACAAATAAGCAACTTCCGATGTGCGGAAGACCTGAAACTTGTAGATGTTTGGGGTGGGTGGGTGGGAAGAGCCGCAAGGTTTAAACAGCAAAGCTAGAGGGCAGCAAGTCAGAGAAGCAAGAGAAAAATAAAAGAGCATGTGTGAGCCTGCCATCTCTCTTCCTCCCACCACTAGCTCCTGCTTGCCAAGCTCTGCACGTACAGCCGAAAAACTGCTTTGTCACAGGAAGTTATGCCGTGGAAGGATGCAGAATCAGAGGAAGCATTCGTTCTGCTGAAAGCTCACGAGTGCCCGCCGCCTCCTCTTTACCTTTGGAACATCTAGATTCTTAATGGCCGATTAAAGGTCTCACCTGCTCCTGCATCTGCCTTGGAGGGTGCTGGACTCTCTGAGGGTACATGACCACCTTCTAGGAATGCTTTTGCTGTGGATTTGCTGCTTTGGGAATACAGTATTGCAGGGGCCATCAACCCCTGGTCTGCGGCCCAGTGCTGGTCCGTGGGCTTGGATAAGGATCTCCGCCCCCTGCACGCACGCGTGGGGGGGGGTATCATGCCCACATTGGGCATGTTACACCCCCCGTGAGCGTGACATACCCACCACGCTTGCACGGGGTGCCTCCACCCACACACACAAGGAGCTCACTCCCCCCCCCAGCCAGTCCACAGCCCCAAAAAGGTTGGGGACAACTGCAGTATTGGACCTGATGACTCTTTGGATTTCACCTAAGTCTACAATTCCATGCTTCTGTGACCTCTTAAAACCAGACGGGGCCCTGCTTTACTACACTTGTCCTCCCTCAAACCTAGGGCAATGTTACCCTTTCCTCCAGCTTTGGGGAGCTTATATTCCCACGGAGACCCTGCATTCTAAAACCCCAATATTTTTGCCCCCTAAGTGGCACACTACATGTCCCAGGAGCCTTTGTGAGGAATGCTATGCCACGTAAACTTAATTTTGCCTCTCCCCCTGTCTCGTACCCTGTTTTAGGCTTTACTTTTTAAAGAAACAATAATTGAGCATCCACTCTCTGGTAATGCTTAAAGAAAGTGGGAATTATGTTTAAACAGCCAGTCAGGTGTTTTGAGGCTTCTAGCAGTGCAATGTGCCATATGGGCACACACAGCAATTGAAACCGTTGGGAAACAGATCAGACCAAATAGCTAATCCAGAGAGGGGTCTGCATGTGATTCATAGGCCACGATTTACCCACCAAGGAATCATCTGTGAGGGCCTGTAATTGGGCTCCTTCCTCAGGTTAGCTTGTCTGGTTTATATGTGAACCCTTGGCTACTATCAAAAGAAGAGGAAGACATTGGTTCCTGAGCAACAGCAGCTTTTTCCGTAGCAATTTATGACATAATTAAAGCAATAATAAACCCATAAAATCTGCATCATTGATTTCAGGAGTTCAATATGCTCTGCCACTGTCTCAGCAGGAAATCCAATTCAGCTCCCCCCAACACCTACTGCATTGAATCTGGGCCATTTTTATAAACATCCCTATGTTCTAAACAGTTCTCTTTTCCTGTCCACATTTAAGAGACAATAGTTTACACTTAAAATAATGTTGGCAATTGGCTTAACCACCACTAGGAAGCCTTTCTCTGCTATCCAATTTTACGGTAACTGTATTATATCTGGTGCAGATAATAGACGATGCTTGGCGTTAGGGCCTTGAATAGCTATGGTCAAATTCAGATGGTGGCCAGTCCACATGGCCAGTCCTCCACCACAGGTCAGTGGCTGGTATGGCAGTCTTGTCTCCAGAATCCCAAAGCCTGAGTCCTGTAAGGTAAGGCACAGCAATTTTGGAAGATTCTTCATCAATTATATCAGATTTTTGTCTCTCAAAATTCAGGCACCTAGGCAGGACCTCAAGAATCTGGCCTGATAGTAAAAAAGATGAAATTAGAAAATGGAAGGGCAGCCACATTAGCAACAGTATTTCTCTCCTAAGCTGTCTATTGCATTCCTTGCCCTCTCTAGTTACACGACTGATTGTGTGCTTGGGTGCACAACCAAGAGCATGAAAAATACAAAATCCACTTGTACAATTGATCTGCTATGCACAGTTTTTTTGCAGCAGGATTTCTTCTGCCGTCCCTCTTGGGCTCACTACCATTCATGCTTGTCAAAAAAAAAAAGCCCTGAGCTTTGTGTTTGGGTGAGAAGTGGTTAGCTGGTGAAAGGAGGAGTCGGCTTCTGGGATTTTCCCTTGCTTGGTGTCCCTGTCTGAATGGTAGTGATCACAAGAGGGTATCCTTAATCCAGCTGGCAATGCAAGCATGATGACAAGCAGGCCATTTCCTGGCTTTTTGGATCGTAGATAGAGTAGCACAAGATCCCACATTCATAAACTGGAGGAGTTAGGAATTTTACAGGACACCACCAAAGAAGCCACCAAACCTGGAAAACCTATTTAGCCACCTAAAAATATTCCAAAATATTTCAGCACTACCGGGCCCCTGAAACTGTTACCTTTTTGGACTACAAATCCCCTAGTCAGTATGGAGTTGTGGTCCAATGTGTTGTTTCCAAGCTTTTCAACATACTTTGAATTACTTCATACATAATCCAAAGGACAAGAAACTTGTTGTTTAAAAGCACCACAGTGGATAGTCTGGCTAAATTCTGCTATACACTGCAGCGGCCGTATAGACGCAGTCTGAATTGTAACAGCAGAACTAGGCCTTGGGGGGGGTTGTTTTTGTTTTTTGTTTGTTTAGGGGTGTGTTTTGGGATGGCAGTTGAGAATTTGTCCTGGAGTTGGCAAAGAAGAGGGCTGTACTTCAAGCCTCCTCTTTTTCCATCTCAAGCATAAATAAAAGAGGCCAACCAGGCACTGATTAAAAGCATTTATAGTGGGGTTTTTTTCTTCCTTTTTTGTAAAGCAGTCCCTACATGCAAAGATTCGGTTCAAGGAGCATTCAAATCACAGCTGTCATCTCAGAAACAAGAGTCTGGTGTGGCATGAGAGGGGGGGAGTAGGACACTAGCATTGTGTGAAGGTTGCTATAGCAATTCCAACAGAAAGGGTTGCTTAATAGGCTTTATTCCCAGGAAACCCACGAAGGGAGCGCTCCAGAGGGAGAGAGGAATGGAGAATCAGCCCTAAGCAAAAGCATCACCAGCACGGCCTTTTCATGAATGGCATCTCTATGGAGAATTTTCTGGGCCTGCTTTTCTTTAGCAGGAGACCAAAGAAGTGAAAGCTGAGGTGCTGGAATAGCATCGAGTGGCCATTCAGTTTCCAAGGAAGAGACACAAACACAGAACGGGGTCCGACACAAAAAGCTTCAGGGAGGCGGAGGGAAGAATTCTAGGGGGTACCAAAATCATCAGGAAAATCCACCAGTGCCCGCTATCTGGAGTGGTCTCCTCTGAGGGGTGAAGTGGGTTCCTACTGCTGTTTGGCAGTGCTAACTGAAGACCTGTCTTAAGGGCATGCAAAATTGGCAGACGTAGGGACTAATTTTCTTCCCCAAGACCACAGAGACTGCATAAAAATGAAGAAGGAACAAAAAATCAAAAACAAAACAGGAGCAAAACTGTCTCCAGTTCTGGCACTGTGTGTTCAATGTGGGGGGAGAGAATATGCACAATCTTTTAAAAAGGTGAACCACATCTTCTGCAGGCTTCCAGGAATGGCAACTCACCTTTCTTCTGGGGGGAAAAAGAATCCAAGATCTTGAGGAATCTGGGGACAGGCCCCACAAAATCCCCAGGCAATACTTGGCCTACCCCTGACCTCCCTTGTTTCCAGGTACAATTTGGATGTAATGGTTGACCTGTTTTGCTATACCTGAACTTTCACTGTGCTGCAGATCATATCCTGACAGGTAGGTACAGTATTTCCCACAATACATAAGGCATACTCATGCGCTATGTTGGTTTGTTCACCAATAGATGTTTGGATGGCAGCAGAACTAAAAGACCACAGCTTTTGAAAACTGACTGTTCATGTTTAACCACATGTGCACTGAAGGAGACAGATTCTATATCAAGAAAGTCTTGACTAACTAACAGCAATATGTGCCTCTTGGATTACCACAAGAGCATACTGGAATTTATTTATTTTTCCTCTTGAAGTAGAAAAGAAGGCTGGGACATTTAGTAAACCATATTCTGATGGGGAGAATAGCAGAAAGGATGCAAATGTTTTGTTTCCCTCTTCAAGTGGACAATGAGGTGACGCACCTATGATGATAATAATTATTATGTGCTAGGACGAGCCTCGTGGCATAGTAGTTAAACTGCAGTACTAAATTCAAAACTCTCTTCATAACCTGGATTCAAAGCCAGGTAGCCGGCTTGAGGTTCACTCAGCCTTCCATTCTTCTCAGTTTGGTAAAGTAAGTACCCAGCTTACTGGGGGAGGGAGCGCAATGTGTAGCCTGCATAATTAAATTATAAACCCCCTACAGCAGCGATGGCGAACCTATGGCACGCGTGCCACAGCTGGCACGCAGAGCCCTCTTTGTGGGCACGTAAGCCATAAGTAGCTGGATCGCTACCCCCAGCAGCCAAACTTGAGGAGGCGGCTGCAGCCACAGTGGTAGCATCCTGACAGGTGGCGGGCCAGGATCCAGAGTAGCTGGCGCTGGCGGCAGCAGGCCAACTGAGCTATAGGCAGTGGCGGGGTTGGGCACTACTGGAGGCCAATCCAGAGTGGGGTCTGGAGGCACCTCCATGCCCGGGATTCCCCCTTCCACCACCACTTTCACTGTCACCTGCTGGGTTGTTGTTGTTGTTTTCAGTTTGGGCACTTGAGCTCAAAAAGGTTTGCCATCGCTGCCCTAGAGAGTGCATTAAGCACTGTGGGGTGGTATACATATTCATTCCCTTCTTCTGAGGCCACCCTGGGGCTGTGTAGGCTGCCTCTTTCTGTCAGGAGACATAGCAGAGAATCAAACTCTCAACTTCTAGCTCCACAGCTAAATAACTTCTTGAGCTATCCAGCTGGCCTTAGTAATCTGGTAGCAGATCCCAAAAATTCAGTAGCAAATCCCAAAATCCCCCCCCCCCAAAAGCAAGTGTTACAGAGGGAATTCTTTTAGAAGGGATGAGATCCTTAAATGTAGACCTTTCTCTCAGCATTACAAGAGCTCCTTAAATTGAATTGTTCACTTTCAAATTGAAAATGGTCAAGTTGAAAAGGACAGATGGCATAACTTACTTTTCTAAAACAAACACAAAAAAAACACAAAACCTGTAACTCCCAGAATTTCTCAAGCTACACAGCCACTGCCACACTGTTGGCTGCAGAATTCCGAGAGCTTAAAAAGTAACTCTTTTCATCTGTGTTAAAAAGAGGCTTTCTCACTTTTTCCCTGTGCTTGGACTGCTGTGTGGTACATAGAATAATGAATTCCTGAAGATCTGTAAGAAAGGTTTGAATGCACGCTTTGTACCTCTGGAAAATTGCCTGCCTCTAAAGTCCATTTACCACAAGGCTGTACACTAGAGATGGGGAGAAACTGCTGATTCGCTTACTTATCAGCGGCTGATCATATTGTGACATCAATTGCTTTAAGAAAATGACAGATGGTTTGCAAAAGCCCAAATATTCACTGGCCCACATATTGAAAGATGAGTAAGAGTGTCATGTTGAGTGGATCCTGGGGAGCTGAGCTTTTTGCAAGCCAGCCATCAATATTTTTGCAACACCTGATTCTGCAAGGCAGGTGATTTTCTCGGCAAGAAATGTATCTATTTCTGGCTCCCATGTAGACCAATTACTCTCGGTATTGTTGTTTTGTGACTCAGAGCAAGAATGTTATGGATAGGATCTCCTTAGAAAGGGAAACACATTCAGACTGGCTACCATACTGTGCTAAATCTGTGTAGAGCAGCAGTAATATTCTAGGTATGAGACAGCAGAATTCATGCAGCTGTTTGGAGAATTTATATAGCAATCGCAAGCGCACAGGGGTTGAAAGAGGTAGCAAAATATGGGCTGAGGTGGAACTCCTATGCAAAAAGCACTTCCACAGGTGTGCTGAACAACTAGGTGCACCATGAACAGCAGACTCAGTGGTGCACCCAGGCACGCAGTATGGGCTGCCTGGGTGTAACTTCCTGCCAACCTCTGCTGGGGTGGCTTTACACCAGGCTTGTCCAACCTGCGGCCCGAGGGCCGCATGCGGCCCAGGTTGGCTCATAATGCGGCCCAGTGCAATTTTTTATTTTTAAAGAAATTCCAAAGTTTCAAGTTACACTGCCGGCGCTTGCGGCTGGAATGCGGCTGGGGCATGTCACAACGGTAGGGGGGGAGAGGGAAGGAAGGAAGGAGTAGGAGGGGAGGGGAGAGGGGGGTTGCGTGACTGCATTGCACCGTCCCCGTCAATAGGTGGACCCCCTCCCGGCTCCATAAAGCCGCCGGAGTCAAAGCTGGCAGCCTCTGCTGTCTGAGATTGCAGCTGCCGGTAAACGCGCTTGGAGCGGGGCTGCGGAGGACGGCTAGGGCTGCCCCCCCATGTGGCCCAAACCAAATTTTCATCTTCTAATGTGGCCCAGGGAAGGTGAAAGGTTGGACACCCCTGCTTTACGCTATGCTAAGTGCAACAGAATTTCAGCCATGTTTTAATTCAACTTCTGAAATAGAGAGCTGCTCTTTGGTATTTTGCAAATCTTTTTCAAATAGTGCTATACAAAGATGAGCATGAACTTCCATTTCAGTGGTCCATGCTGGTTCAGCAGGCAGCTGAACAGGGAGGGGTTCAGGAGAGCGCCCACTCACAGGCAACGCCGAGAGGAGGCAGGGCAGAGAACCACGGCCATTGCTTCCCAGTGGGTGCCCGCCGGAGAGGGCGGGGCTCCGAACCACAGAACACCTGTTCAGCCATTCGCCTAACTGGCAGGAACCGCCAAACGGGTGGCCTAGACACAGGGGCGACTATAAAAATGAATTGTGATATTCGTTGGAGATTGCTAATTCGGCAGATATTTGTCACTTCAGATTTGTCAGTTCCAGAGACCACGACGAATAAGAAGGGGTGAATATAACCATTTTCTATTCACCCATTCATTATGGATTCAATCTTTGCCTACGCTACCACGTAGCAGCTGTTCCTTGGGGGCATAGACAGAGACGGAAGGCTAGGCTGCTAGAAAGGAAGTACGGCTGCTGTTTGCAAAGATGATGGGGGCTTCCCTTCAGGCAGCCAGGTTTACCTTGTCTGTCTATGGCCCACCGAACAGCTGATTGGGGGGCACAGAGACAGACAGGGCAAGCCTGGCTGCCCGAAGGGAAGCCCCCCTCCCCCCGGCTATCACACAAGCTCCTTGGGCAGTGGAAAATAGGCAGCCACGGGATAATCTTTACATTGTTCAGGCTGGAGACAATTTTAAAAGGGTGATTAGATAAAGGAAATCAACATAGCCACATGGTATACTTCTGCCTGTTTTGCTTGGTATATATTTGGTCTCTGATTAGATAAACCTCTGCCCTGTCAGTTCTGCTGCTTAAATGGCTAAATAAAAGGACACATCAAGTCTCACAGAGATGTACCACCCATCTTGTGTACAGTTTTTCTGCACTATCCATGGAAGGGTTGTGCAAAGCCTGAAGAAGTGGGATTTCCTCCACGAAAGCTTGCAATCTGTTTGATTTTTAGTGATCCAATAAAAGGTATCACCCAGTCTTACGTTTGGCTAAATAAGGTATCTATAAGGTCACAAACACAGGAACAGTCACATTGGCACAAAGCAAATTCCAAAATCCATAGTAGAAGTTTTTAGAAAACTAACCAAAAAGGTGCAAAACTTCAATGAATTTTGAAATTTGTTTTGTATCGACACAGCTCTTCCTTCCTTCCTTACCTTGCATTTTTTTTATGCATGCCTCTGGCAGGGTTTTGCTCTCCAGTCTTAAGAGAAGAGCAGACTCAGTTTCCCGACTTTGCCCTTCCTCCTGATTTTGCTTCCTTGAGGTCTCACGAACAGAGACTGATGTCCTTTGCAGCAAGGATGGGAGACCTTTTCCAGCACACAAGATGGATTCAGTTTCAAAGAGCTTCTGCATTGCAGAAGTGGGCAGCACCAAAATCTCAAGCCAATTTTGGACTGAAATTCTTGTGCCAGCTATGCAGCCTTAGAGGCATCTGAGCCAAAAATGGAAAACTCAATAGGAACTGGTTAATAGCCAGTTAATTGTCAGCAAATTCTTCCTGAAGCAGATATTGTAGCCACTAATAATTAAACTGTTCACCCTTTAATATTAACTTTCTATTTCTTATTTCAACCTTTTATTTTGCAGGGGGAGGTATACAAAAGCCGGGAAATCAGAAAATGATACATCAATTTGGAAGTATGTGTCCATCTAGGCAATACAAAAGTGGTGGATTGGGACCATGGGAAGACCAGATGCAGCCTGATTCACATTTTACCACTCCACATAACCATAGGTTTGGTCAAAGAGTGGTTCAGCCCAGGAATGATTTATCATATTGGAAGTCTGGATTTGCCGTTTCAGGATTTCATGGGGTTTTATTAATATTATGTACGCATTTGCTCTGGCTGGCTGAGTAGCTCAGTGAATTAATTGGTCGGAAGTTCAGTTGCCCTCTGTGACTTCCAAAAAGAGCATCTCCAAAAGAAGGAGCTGCTTTTGGTATTTTGCAAATCTTTTTCAAATAATGCTGGTTTTTATTTTTATGTCACTCTGCTCAGTCCTTTAGGATAGGATTTTAGGATAGGGTTGGACTAGTGCTCTCTCTCTCTCTCTCTCTCTGTCTCTCTCTCTCTCTCTCACACACACACACACACACAGAGAGAGAGAGAGAGAGAGAGAGAGAGAGAGAGAGGATAAAGTTGGACTGGTCTTGGAAGAATTTCCCTAAACAGGATTTTCTGTTCTATTATATGCAGAGGGTGCCATCTGGTGATGGACGTGATATTCTCCACACCTGATATTTGTCCTCCCTTCCCTTTATTTCTGATATAACCTCTTTCTTATTGTCCTCACAGAAAAGCAGCAGCTTTTACTTAGATGATACACAAAGAGAGTTGGGCTCATTTACCCCCTGGAGATTCGCCCTGGTATCATGCCACATAGAGCTGTGTGTGATTTTAAGATTTCAGACATGAAACTGTTACCTTTTTAGGATGAAGACATTTTCACAATAATATGACAGAACCCAATTTCCCAAATAATTTTAACATCGCAGTAGCCCATAGATCAGGGTGCAACATCTTGAGAGGGGGGGTAGGGCCAATTTTCTGGGCTGCTTAGGGGTCACACATCCCAGAAACTGGCCTCACAGTACTGTAGTTGTTACTTGCTGTCCAGTTGCCGCTGACTTTATGCCAACCCTATGAACCAGAGGTCTCCAAAATGTCCTGCCTTCAATGGCCCTGCTCAGATCTTGTAAATGCAAACCTGTGGCTTCCTTTAGGGAGTCAACCCATCCCATATTTTGTCTTCCTCTTTTCCTGCTGCCTTCAGCTTTTCCCAGGATTATTGTATTTTCCAGACAATCTTGCCTTCTCATGATGTGCCCAAAGTAGGACTGCCTCAGTTTCATCATTTCTGCCTCCAGATATGGTTCAGGTTTGATTTGCTTTAGGAGCCACTTATTTGTCTTTCTGGCCGTCTTGGGTATCGACAAAGCTCTCCTCCAGCACTATATTTCAAATCAATCTCTTTTTTCCTGTCAGTTTTCTTTACTCTTTCAGCTTTCACAACCATATTTGTTCATTGGGAATACAAGTGCGGATGATCTTGGTCTTGGTCTCCAGTGACATATCCTTGCATGGGAATTTTTAAGAGATCCCTGAAAACAGGCATTCCCAGTTATTACTTCAATGAAGTGAAATAGTTCTTTCAGGGCTTCAGTTATCTCTTCCACCACCTTGTTTTTTTTTAATTAATCCTTTTTATGTTGTCATTTTCTTAGTTTAAGTGGATGGATATGTTTAATTTTAATTTTTGTATTGTTATTATGTTTTGTGGATTTCTTTTTTTTTAAGTGTTATTTGTTGTTTTATTATGTTGTGAACTGCCCGGAGTGTCCTTGGTAGTCAGATGGGCGATATAGAAATTGAATGAATAAATACATTTTTTAAAAATACACTCACAGTATACCACTGAAAATCAGCAACGTGGCTTCCCAGATAACTTTTTCAGATTTGCAGCAGTTGTTTAATTTTTATTTTACTTCAGGCCTTGC
Organism: Pogona vitticeps; assembly: GCF_051106095.1. Lineage (NCBI taxonomy): Eukaryota > Metazoa > Chordata > Lepidosauria > Squamata > Agamidae > Pogona > Pogona vitticeps. Next base: position 341,502,125 of record NC_135783.1, read on the forward strand.
AGGAAGATTATAAGGTCCTAATAAGAAACTAGTTCCTTTTAATAATTATAGTAACCACCCAACCTATTGTGAATGTTATTATTATCACAATATATCAGCAAAGTGACTTTAAAAAGCTAATATACCCCTTACCCAGAAATTTCAAAAGTGTATTGTAAGAAAGGACATTGTCTTGTTATCTCTTTATGGTTAATATAAAATGTTCAAAGTGCTTCAATTCTATGTTGATGCACTAACCTCTTTCACAAAGTTTTAAGTCCACTAAGCATTCAATATATTTATTAAGTTAGAATAATCACATCCTGCTTTACAACCCTAAGATGCTCTTGAAATAGCTTGCAGAATAATAAAAACACCAGGCAAATCTGGGTACTGTACAGACAGAATTACTTATGAAAATAGTGTATATTACTGAGTTTTTATCACTGATCCTATATCTGAAAGCTATTCTAGAAAAGAAAAATTATAGAACAATAATCTAAAGGAAAACAACTGAGATAAAATATATACACATGCTTAGTACCCATCGATTAAATATTAGCCAAGGTTTCTTTAGTCATTACCAAATGTGAAATACTACAATAATTATGTTATCTGATGTCATTTTCCTTCCCTACTAAACACAGATGCCTTTGCAGAACAAGTTTGAAAGATACAACAGACAACTCATTGATACATATTGTTTCTGATGTTTTTTTGTGCTTCAAAGTGTATTTTGTTGTTTCCTTTAGCTGCTTATCTGTTGCTGTTTATAGAACAAAGCTTCAAAAGAGAGAAACAGAATCTCAAATAGGGTCCTAAATCATCACTAGAATCTATCAACCACCACATCCCTTTATCTCAGAGCCCCGTACGGATGTTTTGCTATGCAGTCTCTGTATTTTCACGCTTATGTCTACAAATGGACTTGTTCATGAAAGCTCACGTTAAAATATAGCAATTAATCTTTAGGGTGCCACAATGTCTTTGTCTTCTTTACCTTTTACACTTTTGTTCTGTTTTGTGCTCCTTGTTGATACACTTGCACAGCCTAATATGGCTACCATTTTGACAACTGCGTATCCTGTAGTATTCCTAACCACAATGTGTTTCTTAAATAGGATTTCTTCCATATATCACCAGACTAAATAGGAGACAATGGCTGAAATCCTGTTGCTTAGCACTCTAAATCACACTAGAATATGCCCATGGAATCAGTGGAGATTTGGTGATTCAACTCTTCCATAAGTTCCATTAATTCAAATGGGCTTACTCTAGTTGTGACATACACAGGACATTATTAAATATTATTGATCATATTAACCTAATCTCTTCTGTGTTTTACTAACCGTGATTCTATAATATGCATTCAGTAAGAAGGAGTAGCTCTATAGAACTCAGATTTCCAAACTAAGGGAGCATGCTTAATGTTTTCACTAACAATGGTTTTAAAATTAGACAAATTTATGTCATAGATATTTTTACTAGAATGTAGAATTCCTCTATACTTCTTTTAACAAATTTATTTGTATTACATTTATTTTTAACTTTAATTTAGGAATTCAATTTTTTTGTTAAGAGGCAGTTTGATGATGGCAATCCAGTTGTGGGAAACTGTGAGGTTTTCTCAAAAAAACCCAAAGATGTGATGCTAAGAAATTTGTGGACTGCTACTGTAGTACGAAAGCAGAAGAAGCCCCATGTCTTACAAATGATTACTTTTTTTAAAAAAAAAGTAGCCACTTTTTAATGGCTATTCCAAGCAGTCACTGCCTCAGCAGCAAAACTGGTGTGACCCCATTGTCATGGTCAGACCACTTCCTGGTCAAGTTCAGTCTATTAGCTTCTTCTTCCCTCTGCAAGGGTGGGGGATCGATTAAGATGATCTGCCCCCGGAGACTAATGGATCCGGATGGTTTCCTGAATGCTCTGGGGGATTATCCGTCTGATATGGTCGGCGCTCCTGTCGAAGCTCAGGTCACCCTATGGAATAGGGAGATGACCCGGGCGGTTGACACGATTGCGCCTAAGCGCCCTCTCCCTGCTCGCCGAGCCCAGACAGCTCCTTGGTATACTTCTGAACTGCGGGCGATGAAGCGAGAGGGGAGACGGCTAGAGCGCAGATGGAGGAAGTCCCGCTGGGAATCCGATCGAACACGACTTAGAGCCCATTATCGGGCCTATTTCGTGGCAATACGGCTGGCGAAACAGCAATATTTCTCCAGCCGCATTGCTTCCTCAGAATGTCGTCCAGCAGAGCTGTTTCGGGTGGTCCGGGATCTTCTTCAACCGGGAAACCCGGTGGAGGTCCCGGACTGCTCATCAGCTCGCTGTGATGAGTTTGCTATTCATTTTGAGGAAAAAATCGCTCAGATTCACAGTGGGCTGGACTCCACTGTTACTGCAAAATCGGAAGATGTGTCCAGTGTGCCGTGCTTAGGTCAAACTTTAATGGATGAGTTTCAATTGTTGAGACCCGAGGATGTGGACAGGGTGCTTGGATCTGTCCGTTCTACCACCACGCCGCTCGACCCTTGCCCATCTTGGCTAATTGGAAGATCTGCCAGGGGGGGTTCGCACTTGGGTCCAGGAGGCCGTGAACGCCTCTCTGAGAGAGGGAGTGGTCCCTACCGCCTTGAAAGAGGCGGTAATTCGACCACTCCTTAAAAAGCCTAACCTGGACCCGAGGCTGGTGGTCAACTACCGACCAGTGGCGAACCTCCCTTATTTGGGCAAGGTGTTGGAGCGGGTTGTGGCCGGGCAACTCCAGGCGCTGCTGGATGAAACGGATTTTCTGGATCCATTTCAATCGGGTTTCAGGCCGGGTTTTGGTACAGAGACAGCCTTGGTCGCCCTGTATGATGACCTTTGCCGGGAGAGAGACAGGGGGAGTGTGACCCTGTTGATACTCCTGGACCTCTCAGCGGCTTTCGACACCATCGACCATGGTGTCCTTCTGGATAGGCTGGCTGGGTTGGGAGTTGGGGGCACTGTTTTACGGTGGTTCCGCTCCTTCCTAGCTGACCGTATCCAGAGGGTGGTGCTGGGGGACAGTTGCTCTGCCCCATGGCATTTATGTCATGGGGTTCCTCAGGGCTCGATACTGTCCCCCATGCTGTTTAACATCTACATGAAACTGCTGGGAGAGGTCATCAGGAGGTTTGGGCTGAGGAGTCAGCAATATGCTGACGACACTCAGCTCTACCTCTCGTTTTCCACCAATCCAGGTGAGGCGGTTTCTGTGCTGAACTCGTGTCTGGACCTGATAATGGACTGGATGAGGGTTAATAAATTGAAACTCAATCCAGACAAGACGGAAGTGCTGTTAGTGGGTGCTTCGCCGGACAGGTTGGAGGGCCATTTCCCTGCCCTGAATGGGGTTACACTCCTCCTAAGGGACAGGGTCCGCAGCCTGGGGGTGCTCCTGGACCCCAGTCTAACTTTGGAAGCCCAGGTGGACTCGGTGGCCAGAGGCGCCTTCCTTCAGCTGCGGAAATTATACCAGCTGCGGCCCTACCTGGACGAGCGGAGTCTCATGACAGTTACACACGCACTGGTAACATCTCGTATAGATTATTGCAATGCGCTCTACGTGGGGCTGCCTTTGAAGACGGTCCGGCGACTGAAACTGGTCCAGAATCGAGCTGCGCGGCTGGTGAGTGGTGGAGCCGCTAGAGATCACATCAAGCCGATTCTGTTCAATTTACATTGGTTACCAGTTGCTGCCCGAGCCCAATTCAAAGTGCTTGTTTTGACATATAAAGCTCTAAACAGCTTGGGCCCTGGATACTTGAAGGACCGCCTCCTTCCATATGAGCCTACCCGGCAGTTAAGATCTAGCCAGGGGGCCCTTTTGAAAGAGCCATCCCTCAAAGAGGTAAGAGGGATGGCTTGTAGACAAAGGGCCTTTTCGGCAGCTGCCCCCAGACTATGGAACGCCCTCCCAACTGAAATCCGTCTGGCGCCGACGTTGATGACATTTCGGCGCCAGGTCAAAACCTTCCTGTTCCAGAAGGCTTTTAATTGAAATAACAACTGTGGGTCCTGATGATGGCAATTTTAATTGTATTTTAATTGTATTTTAATTGTATTTTAATCATCTTATTGTATTGAATTTTAATTATTGTAAGCCGCCCAGAGACCTCTGGGTAGAGTGGGCGGCATATAAATTAAATAAATAAATAAATAAATAAATAAATAAATAAATAAATAAATAAATAAATAAATAAATAAATAAAACAAGTAGGCCATGACATAGCTGTCTTATTTGAGAGGCTATATTTTAATATTTTAACTCAAGAGCTTATAGCTAAGAGACATTTCTGCATAGAATCGATATGTAGTCAACTAGAACCTTATAATACATCATCTTTACCATTCATATCATGTTTAAGCTCATCATTCATGTGTTTTATCATTCATTCATTACTTTTTATTGGGATTTCTCTTCTCCAGAGCAATAATTCAATATAACTAAACCGTAGATAAATTTCAGCCATAATTTTAGATCTCTTAAACCTCATGAATGAGTGGCTGCCCTAGTTCTTTCTCTTTCCTATGTAGAGATAGGATCATCCTGACTGGTTTTAACCTTGAGAAACTGTGAAGGATGATTATAGCCCAGGGTAGTATAAACAGTCCGCATGTGTTATTCGGCTAGGGAAGATGAAAGACCAAAACGAACCTGTCTGGATATGAAGGAGGATAGCCAGGTGCCAGGGAGTCTAAACCTTCGGAAAGGCAGCTTATGCTGTTTTATCCCCAACTTGGATTCAGTTACAAAGATTCAAGTCCACCTCATGCTAGTTATTTCAAATGATGGGCTGTAAAAACCATCTGTAAAGGAGGACCCGGCAGCTTCCAAAGCTCCATAAAATGCTGGATATTTATGGGTTTTGTCTACCTTTGCCACTTGGAAATTTTATGTCTCCTTCCCCCCCCCCCCCCCGTTGTTCCAAGGAGTTCTCTGTAAGGAATTTATGGAGCAATCTTCCTATGTCCCCCACCACTGCCCATTTCAGCTGTATGGGTAATCTTGTTTCTAGAAATGTCTACAAGCAAGGGGCACATACACGTACCCACATACCATATGGGGTCTACAGGCCATATTTTGCCCATTCTTGAGGTAGAATACACATTCAGCCAGTCTACTATCATATTATGCAGTGCTGATAAGACTAGGCAAAAACTTGTACTGTACAACTTCAGGGGATGCTCTGTTGATGGCTTCAGTGTCCATACATTTTTGTTTGACTGCAACACATCCATAGGCCTTCCCTGAGGTAACATTCACCCCATATAATAATTTTTGCCTCAGTACTGACATGGTTCAGGCAATTACTGGCAACTTTGCTTTTCTTCAAGCAGCAATTTGTTTGGAACTTCCCTCTTATCTTCTACGATAGTGCTTTTCTTGGGTTGTTTTCTGGTGTTGGTATAAACCGCTTCAGGATTTGTGCAAATAAGACATGGTTCAGAAATATTTCTGATACTTATGACTAATACACTGTATAAAGTTTACAGTGCACCCTATTATTTCAAAAGCCTATTACGTTGGGTCATCAACTTCTCACATGGATGAAGGAAAACAAGGAGCAGATGTTTATTGTGTGAAAACACTGGTACATCTAGCCAAGTAATGTCAACTCTGACTGGCAACAGTTCTCTACAGATTCAGATAGGAGTCTTTGACAACACCGCCTAGGGTGGCCATATATTCTTCTTTAGGGAGGATGGTCCTCCATTTTAAGAGATGTCCTCCTTTCTGGTGACATGCAGGTTGCCACTTTACCCCCATGAGAGTTTCCCTGGCTGAGCAGGAGAAGTAGAAGCTTTGATTAGTTATTAAATGCTGTGCCTTATTTATTCATTTGATTTCTATCACAGCTTTATCACCGTGCTGTCTCCCAAGGTGTTCACCTGGTCATGATTGTATGGTGAGTAGTAGAGCATTTCCACTTAAATTATTGTAATTATATCTAAAAATAATTATATCTGCACATATTACTTTAAATTGGCACATGCAAATTTAATGCAAAACTGATCTACTATGTTTGGGTAGACTGTCCTCCTTTTTGGTGTTGCTTGACCTCCATGTTCTCCTTTTTGGTGATGGGGCAGTGGCCACCCTAAACACAAAGTTTAACCAGGCTTCTCATTCATGCAAAGTATGTGTTGTATTACTGAGCCCCTTCTACAACTGTCCCACAGCAGAAAGAAGATGCGATCCAATGGTATTATCTTTGACACAGATGGATTCAAAATGACTAAGGGCGCAGTTACACGATGAAAAGGAAACAATAGCTAGATTGTTGTTTCTGTAATAGGGTTAGGATTATGTGATTGTCACATAGTATTTGGCTCAATGTGTCATCAGGAAAACATTTAATCTATTTTATATAACGCATTAAATACTGTATCTTGTTTATCAGTTGAGGGGCTTGCAATGGCTTTTAAAAATCATTCTGAGTGAGGCTTTGTCCTATCCCTGCCTGCCTGCCCGCCCTCAAGCTGGCCACTTGCCACTGTTTTTGTGGTGTTATTTGTTTTATTTTCATTTTTTATTTCTTTCAAACTGGCATATCAGTATTACAGATAGGAAAAAATTAAAACAGATCAGAGTGTAAAGCGTCCTGCAGCCTGTGGAAGGCAGACAGAGGTTCCTCTTTCAATACATTTTCAAAGTGACTGCTACCTCCTCTCCTCACCCAAAAACATCTGAGTGAGGATGGGGGGGGGAGAGTGTTTGTGTGTGTGTGTGAGAGAGAGAGATCGACCAGAGACATTGACAAAGCCCAGAAGCCTCTAGGCTTATGAAGGGGGGAGCACTTTTCTCCTTGCACTAGCTGCTGATTTTTAAAATTTCTTTCAAACTGGCACACCGCTATGTCAGTATTGCAGGTAGGGGGAACCATAAAGGTAAAGGTAAAGGTTCCCCTTGACAATTTTTGTCCAGTCGTGTTCGACTCTAGGGGGTGGTGCTCATCCCCGTTTCCAAGCCATAGAGCCAGCGTTTGTCCGAAGACAATCTTCCGTGGTCACATGGCCAGTGCGACTTAGAAACGGAATGCTGTTACCTTCCCACTGAGGTGGTCCCTATTTATCTACTCGCATTTGCATGAATTTCTTGTAGCCTGAAACCTATGTTCCCAGTGTCCATTACTTGACAAATTCCACAGGTACAAATTACTCCAACAGAAGCATTCACATATACTGAAACAATTCAAAAGCAATTGAGTTCACATTAAAGTTCAAATAAAAAAGACCCTTTATTTATAATTCATTATAAATAAGAGACTGATGAGGGCAAAGGTTTGGATTTTTGCAGATGTTGGATTTTTGCCCAGACAAGAGGGAAGTGAACTGGAGCAACAAGTCCAAATGTAACTAAAATTGGAGAAAGCAGGCTTAAGTAAGAGGAAGCAGGCTAGCTGAAGTCTGTGGCAGATGGAACAAACTGAACACGTAAAAGGAAGCATTCCTGCATGACAACAGATTGTATCTGCCCAGAAAGCTGAGGTCTGCCCTGTTAGAATATAGAAATTTTGTAGGCCTGAACCTGAATAAATGTATTATTTACGAGCTGCCATTGTGCACAGATGTGACTATGCTGAGTCACTTTGAAGATGATGCAATGTCTGGAAATAAGAAGACACCAGGTGCAGAATATGAAGTCATGTGTCTTCTGATTAGACTAGAGATGCCATGTATATGTATAAAAGTGAACAGTGTCTATGTATCATTCTCTTCTCTCTCCACCATTTGCTGCAATCCACTATGTCCGTTTGTGTAATGATGTCCTGCCATGCTGATGTGATGCCTGCCTGTAAATACTGTAAATACAACCGTCTTGCAAAAGAAGAAGAACTTGTAAGTGTCTTCAATAACTCTGCGCATTTTCCTGTCGCCAAATCCTTGACATGCCCCCGTATGCTTGTGACAGCCCAGGTTTAGCCCATTAACACAGCCCACAAGGAAAAGACCTATAAGAAGGATGACCCAGGAAGAGACAGGTGGGCTTCAGAACAGCGCTGGAATGACCCCCATCACCCTTTCTGAGGACTCATCACCCCCAGAGAAGGACCATCTGGATGAGTGAGTATCTTGTTTGAATGTGAAGTAAAAATGAAAGGCCTCTTGGTACCTTTTGTCTTATAGCCTATGTCTTACGTCGCATCGATAAATGTTACGTGAATAGTGCTTAACCCAAAATTATTGGTGTATGGTCTTCTTGTCAGTAGTCTCTCTCTCTCTCTCTCTCCTCTCATGGTCCCTCCTCCCCAGAATATAAAGAACAGGGACCCAATTGGGGTAACACTGTACCTCCATGCTTCATGTAGACTGCCGACTTTTTCGTTCCATGCTGCATTAAAGTTTATTGGTTTGTATAACAGGATTCACTTCTCTCATTTCTCTTTAAAACAGTTGCCAAGTTGCTCCAGGGACTTGGACTGGAGGAGTGTCCTGATGATGTAATGGATGCTAACCAGTTGACATCTTTTACAGTTCAGTTTTTCATCATTTACCATTCAGTTATTGTGACGGACAGGCCAGAAACCACACCTGTCCATCACGATGGAATACTGATTCAGTAGCCAATGGTTGTGCCGGAGGGCGGAACCAGGGAATATAAGAAGAGAACGGAGGACAGTTAAGAGTTTCAGTAAGAGTTAGGATTTCAGTTAGCCAGGAGTTAAGGGTGTCAGTTAGTGATGAGATGGGACAGTTAGTCAGGAGTTAGGGAAAGGGTTAGGTAGTTGGAAGAATTGTTTTGGAAAGAAACACTTGGAAAGAAACGTCCTGTCCCTCCAGCGCTGCCTGGGGGCCGTACTGCAGTGGATGCAGGAAAATGGGCTGAGGCTGGACAAGACAGAAGTTCTGAGGGTGGATGCCCTTGGAGTTGGTGCCCTGGGTGGGTCTCTCACATTTGGGGTGTTGACCCTGGCTGCTAAGAGTGGGGTTCGCAGCCTGGGGGTACACCTGGATCCGAAGCTCACCACGGAAACCCAGGTGGTGTTGGTAGTTCGCACCGCCTTTTTCCACCTTTGGCGGATTGCCCAGCTGCTGAGGCCGAAGGAGGCCCGGAGGGAAAAGACTCGAAGCCGGGCCTTCTTGGTGGTGGCTCCTCGCCTTTGGAACAACCTTCCTCTGGAGATTCGCAAGGCCCCTACGCTGGGTACTTTCAAATGCCAGCTGAAAACATGGATGTACATCCAAGCCTTCCCTCCTGTCAACTACTGATTTCTTTTGCTTTGCTATTTATTTATTCCTGCACTATTTGTTATTGTTGTATGCTAATGTTTTTATGTTTTTTAATTGTTTTGATATTCTGTAAGCCGCCCAGAGTGGAAGAATATACCAGATGGGCGGGATATAAATCGAACAAACAAACGAACAAACGAACAAACGAACAAACAAACAAACAAATAAACAAACAAACAAATAAATAAATAAATAAATAAATAAATAAATAAATAAATAAATAAATAAATAAATAAATAAATAAAAGAGAACTGAATGCAACCGTTACAAAGTGACTGAAACTAAATACAAAGTAACCAGCATATTTCTAATTTAAATGAAGTTTCATGAATTCGTTCGTTTAGTCGTTTAGTCGTGTCCGACTCTTCGTGACCCCATGGACCAGAGCACGCCAGGCCCTCCTATCTTCTACTGTCTCCCGGAGTTGTGTCAAATTCATGTTGGTTGCTTCGCAGACACTGTCCAGCCATCTCATCCTCTGTCGTCCCCTTCTCCTCTTGCCATCACACTTTCCCAACATCAGGGTCTTTTCCAGGGAGTCTTTTCTTCTCATTAGATGGCCAGAGTACTAGAGCCTCAGCTTCAGGATCTGTGAGCACTCAGGGTTGATTTCCTTTAGAATTGATAGGTTTGTTCTCCTTGCAGTCCAGGGGATTCTCAAGAGCCTCCTCCAGCACCACAATTCAAAGGCATCAATTCTTCGGTGGTCTGCTTTCTTTATGGTCCAGCTCTCACGTCCATACATCACAACAGGAAAAACCATAGCTTTGACTATTCAGACTTTTGTTGGCAAGGTGATGTCTCTGCTTTTTAAGGTGCTGTCAAGATTTGTCATCGCTTTCCTCCCAAGAAGCAGGGGTCTTTTAATTTCGTGGCTGCTGTCTCCATCTGCAGTGATCATGGACCCCAGGAAAATAAAATCTGTCACTGCCTCCATATCTTCCCCTTCTATTTCCCAGGAGGTGATGGGACCAGTGGCCATGATCTTAGTTTTTTTGATGCTGAGTTTCAGACCGTTTTTTGCACTCTCCTCTTTCACCCTCATTACAAGGTTCTTTAATTCCTCCTCACTTTCTGCCATCAGAGTGGTGTCATCTGCATATCGGAGGTTGTTGATATTTCTTCCGGCAATCTTAATTCCGGCTTGGGATTCCTCCAGTCCAGCCTTCCGCATGATGTATTCTGCATATAAGTTGAATAAGCAGGGTGACAATATACAGCCTTGTCGTACTCCTTTCCTAATTTTGAACCAATTAGTTGTTCCATATCCAGTTCTAACTGTTGCTTCCTGTCCCACATATAGGTTTCTCAGTAGATAGATAAGGTGGTGAGGCACTCCCATTTCTTTAAGACCTTGCCATAGTTTGTTGTGGTCCACACAGTCAAAGGCTTTTGCATACTCAATGAAGCAGAAGTAGATGTTTTTCTGGAACTCTCTGGCTTTCTCCATAATCCAGTGCAAGTTAGCAATTTGGTCTCGATTGCCTCTGCCTCTTCGGAATCCAGCTTGTACTTCTGGGAGTTCTCGGTCCACATACTGCTGAAGCCTACCTTGCAGGATTTTGAGCATAACCTTGATAGCGTGTGAAATGAGTGCAATTGTGCGGTAGTTGGAGCATTCTTTGGCACTGCCTTTCTTTGGGATTGGGATACAGACTGATCTTTTCCAATCCTCTGGCCACTGTTGGGTTTTCCAAACTTGCTGGCATATTGAATGTAGCACCTTAACAGCATCATCTTTCAAGATTTTAAATAGTTCAACTGGAATGCCATCACCTCCACTGGCCTTGTTGTTAGACATGCTTTCTAAGGCCCACTTGACTTCACTCTCCAGGATGTCTGGCTCAAGGTCAGCAACTACATTGTCTGGGTTGTCCGGGATATCCACATCTTTCTGATATACAGTGGTGCCTCGCTTAACGAGCGCACCGTATAACGATGAAATTGCATAGCGATCCGTTTTTTCGGATCGCTAATGCGATCGCTGAACGTTTTTGTAATGGGGAAAAATTCGCTTTGCGAAGACCGGTAAGCCTTTCGCTTACCGATCTTCGCAAAACGAACCCCGACGATCAGCTGTTCGGCAGCCAAAATGGCTGCCGGAAGCCGGGAAATGGCCCGAAATGGCCGCGCGTAGCGTTTTCGCGCCCTCATTAAGCGAGGCGAGGGCGCGAAAATGGCTGCCGGCCATCCTGAAGCTTCGCTGAACGGTGAGTATTTGGCCTATTTGGAACGCATTACATGATGTTTAATGCATTCCAATGGAAATCGCTGCCCCGTTCAGCGATGCTTCAGCATAGCGAAGGTTAATCCGGAACGGATTAACCTCGCTATGCGAGGCACCACTGTAATTCCTCTGTGTATTCTTGCCACCTCTTCTTGATGTCTTCTGCTTCTGTTAGATCCCTCCCATTTTTGTCCTTTATCATGTCCATCTTTGCGCGAAATGTTCCTCTAATATCTCCAATTTTCCTGAACAGATCTCTGGTTTTTCCTTTTCTGTTATTTTCCTCTATTTCTTTGCATTGTTCATTTAAGAAGGCTCTCTTGTCTCTCCTTGTTATTCTTTGGAAGTCTGCATTCAACTTTCTGTAACTTTCCCTATCTCCCTTGCATTTTGCTTCCCTTCTCCTCTCTGCTATTTCTAAGGCCTCGTTTGACAGCCATTTTGCTTTCTTGCATTTCCTTTTCTTTGGGATGGTTTTTGTTGCTGCCTCCTGGACAATGTTATGAGCCTCTATCCAAAGTTCTTCAGGCACTCTGTCCACCAAATCTAGTTCCTTAAATCTGTTCTTTACTTCCACTGTGTACTCATAGGGGATTTGGTTTAGATTATACCTGAGTGGCCTAGTGGTTTTTCCTACTCTCTTCAGTCTAAGCTTGAATTTTGCTATGAGCCACAATCAGCTCCAGGTCTTGTTTTTGCTGACTGTATAGAGCTTCTCCATCTTTGGCTGCAGAGAATATAATCAATCTGATTTCGATATTGCCCATCTGGTGATTTCCATGTATAGAGTCGCCTCTTGTGTTGTTGGAAAAGAGTGTTTGTGATGACCAGCTTATTCATGAATACCAAATGCAATTCCATCTATGATTTCCTTGATTCTTAAATACTGTATGTTAATCTATTAATAACCAATATTATATTTTACAGGATTGATTCTGTGGTCCTAATTGGTAATTGAGAAAGGATTTCTTCTGGTGGCAGTGGAAGTGAAGAGAAAGTGTCATGCCCGAAAGCAAATCCTCCTGTTGCAACCCCCAGCCCCCAAGGAAGACCCTTGGGAAAAGGGGAATCACGTCACTCCCCATGTAGCCACCATGGAGGAGCCACCTGTGACATGGCCTTCCGGCTCCGCTCCGCAGACATGTGCTCCAGCCGTTCTGTGTAGAAGCCATTGAAGTCCAACCTGTAGATGATGTTGATCATGCTGTGCTCACAGTCATTGGTGCTGTAGATGCTCAGCTTATGCAGAAGGTCCAGGAGATGGGCTGAGAAATTGCTGTCAAACTTGTTGATTGTTGCCTCAAAGCCAGAGGTCATATGCAGGGAGTCTGCATGCTCTGCTAAGAGCTTACTAGCCAGAAGCTTCCTCATGGATTCCTCCTCAAGCTCCTGCTCGGTAGGTGGACCCCCTCATGGTCCCATGCTCCACTGACAACCATCCCAGTTCATTATCCAGCTTCATGCTGTGACAGAATCGCTGCATACAGGTGGTGAACATGACACAGACAGACAATCATTTTGGAGATCTTCAGCAGCTCTGGGTTGGTGAGCATGCAGTCCTTCAAGCAGTTGTCAAGGAAGCTGGTGTGATGACTCAAGATGACGTCAATATTGGAGGCCGATTTGAGATTCTTTTCCAGCAGGTGCCAGGTGGGCTCCATCACTTCAAACATTATGCAGTACTGGATGTTCTGCACAAAGTTCAGCATCCTCTAGCGGAGAGTGAACGGCCCCGCAAACTGCCTTTTCTTTAACACTATGCAACTCAAGGTCTTCGACAGTGCACCATAAAAGGATTGGCAGCAGAAGAAAAGCAGGCAGTGGGGCAAAATGCAGAGAGCACCGTATCTGTGTGTGGACACTGGTTCTCAATCGATCTGCGGTCCCTGTGTGATCATTAACTGTGATCTTGAGGACGGCGATGGGATGGGTCTTTGCGACAAGGGGCTCTTTGTGCCCCACGACGTGCCTTTCCAGCTGAAGGATGAGGACATGGCAGACGGTGGGGCGAGGTGGGCCCGTCCCGCGTCCCTCAGGATTCCCAAGGCAGCGGCACCTTCTTGCTCCGGCGACCGTGGCCACCTCCTGCCCGCCTCATGGAGGGGGCTGCCATCTTGTCAACAACCGTCGCCGCGCAAGCTGAGGTGAGGTAAGAGCGTGTGGGGCATGTCGGGTAGGAGAGGACCAATGAGTGGGGCTTCTTGTTGTCCTACCCCTCCTTTATATACTGATGTCAAAACTCCTTTTGTCTTGTCACTTGGCTATTTGGGTAATAGTCTCTTCCTTTTGTACTGCCACAAACTTTTCATCAACCCCATCATGCATGTATTTGCCCCTTGGGCCTTTATAACACTTTCCACACAGCCAGCCCTCAAGCATTGTTTTCCACACCACTCACCTTGAATAAAGTTAATAAGATTTTGTTAATATAACAGTGCCCAAAGGATGTTATTTATTCCTAAGCTGTAAATAGATAATTCTTCACTCTCTCTTATCAACTTTCTGCCCCTGAAACTCCTAGTTAGTTAGGTATGTGACAAGTCAGAATCTACTTTTAGCAACCCTGATAAGAGCTTTCAACGTGGGATATTTAAGGAGTGGTTTTACCACTTCCACTCTTCCAGTGAGTTTCCATGGCCAAGTTGGGATTCGAAATCTAGTGTATCACTCTGTTCATTACACCACACTGGCTAGTCCTCAGGCTCCTAGCAATCATATATTCAAACCACCTTCCACTTGATTTCTCTTATCATAGAATAATTGTAGAATGGAGTTAGAAGGTACCTATAAGGCCATCTAGTCCAACACCCAGCTCAGCGCAGGATTTAAGCCAAACTGTCTCACATTCGGTTTCCTATATAAGAGTTTTACACAGCAATCAGATGAGTAACTATGCCCACATGGCAGCAAACTATGCTCATAATTTAAGTAGTATTTTCTTAATGGTTCCTTTTACATAGCATTGATGTGTTAAATAGCTGAGTGTTGAATTTTGGCTAAAAACCTCTAGATATACAGCAGACATGCAAGGACCTACAGAGCAGAATTAGATTGAAGTCTTCCTAGAGTAGGCAACCTCTTTTGCTTGGATGTCTCATCAATTGGCAGTTACAGTCTCAATAACTCGCTCTAAAATATTGGTAAGAGAAAGAGTAAAAGATTCAATTTACTCACAGTTCCGAACAGATTAAAAACAGCATACTGTACAGAAATGACTGGTTACAGGAACAGGCTTTAACTGACTCATAGCCTGCTTCAAGCAGACACCTACTGACTACATTCTGACTGCATAAACTGCTAACTAGCCCACTGACTATATAACAGCTAACTCTAACACTGGCAGCAGACAACCACATAACTGACTATAAAAAGAAGGGGGAAATATTCTTGAGCAGAGAGGCATGACTCTTTCCAAAATCAGAGGCAGGGAAGGAACAATTGGTTACCCTATCTCAGAAAAGTCCCTTCCAAACAAACCTCTTGAAGGCAGCATATGAAGGTTGCTAAAATTCCAACAAAATATATCCATGGTCAAGAGTTTTATGCTGTTTTGAATAAAGCCATCTGAGTCAAGTGGCACTGGCTGGAAAGTAACCCCAAATATTTAGAAAGGTTTTGGGACAGCTATTTTTGGTAAAACACCAGAACCAATAGCACGAGTAAATGGCTGGTTGTGTTGCTGGTTGTGCAGAGCATGAGTGACACATAGGGAATGTGAATCTCACTAAAGTGTTCTGGACTGTTTCAAAAAAAAAAAAAACTAATCACTTTCAACTGTCCTAGTTTCTCCTAGCCAGTCACAACCATTCTTTCTAACATCCCCTGTCCACATAACATACTTACTAAACCAATGCATTTCAAAACAACACACTTATCATTAGCATATTAACATCCCATTTAAACGTGCCCAGGCATCCCAGTTGTCTCCAGCTATTGGTAAGTTCAGCCATTCATATTGCTGTTTTGTAGACGGCCACCTTAAATGTCTTTCCGAACAATCAGTACACAAGGAACTGCACAATCCTGATGCCTTAGATTGCACTTCCTTTCAGACAGTACCTTATTCTGGACCTATGACTCACTCTGCCCAGAATTAAATATAATTAGATATGTGGAAAACACTGAAGCAAAAAAGACAGACCTGGATAATTTTTAACTTGGAAAACAGATGAAGTGTACCGTGTACTTGATGCAAATACACAGTCGCATTGTTAAATGACTTTATGACTTCTGCAATCACACCCAACAGTACAGACCTGCAGTTTTAACCTTGCAGCTACTGCATACAATTCCCTTTTGAAAAACTGAGAACATTAAGGCCATCAAAAGTTAGAAGACTCCACCTAAAAAGAGAGTGTGAAACAAACATCTCTTAATTGAGGTGACACAAGGCACAAAACTCTTTGTGGGATGATACAAGGAAATTGCTACAGGCAAGAGCAAGAGATAAAACAGTCCTGACAGGGAGACATATTTTTGTTCCATAGACAAGTGTAGTACATGGCACAAACATGATTACAAGAGACACACCTCACAGTAGCTGGCAGACTTGTGGCAACTAGAAGGGAGAAAGCCAATAAATGGCTTCATGCTGTAGTGTGACTTTAACGTTATCCTTGAAGATTTTTCTTCTAAAGAGGAACAGAATTTCACAGCCCATACTGTGATGATCAAATAACACTACTAAGAGATCCAAAAACTGTAGTGGCTTTCTACTATTGCACGGAGACACAATTCCAGGGGCTACTTTTGTTAACTTTTAACACCAAAAGCCAAGCCACGTTACATCATATAACCACAGAGATCTAATGCTTGCCAAGAATACCACTGTGGTAGTTCCAGCAGGAATATGGCCGTAAAAGGGCATGTGCAGAAGCATTTTCAATGAGTCTGTTTGAGGTTGGTGGAGGGCACAGAATCAACAAATATTCTTTTTTTGTTGTTGTTCTAGTGCTGTCAGACATCCCATCTTGCTCCAGTGTGCATCCCTCTCATGAGTTCCAGCTCTTCTTGAAAAGTGACCTGCCACATAACAGCATATTAACCATGATTCTTGCTATGTCAAGAAATACCTGTACAAATTAGCATCCTAGTAAAGAGTAGCTTGATCACCTTGCTTCTTTGTCACATTTTGCACTTGGCTGGTGAAGCTGTAAATAATTAAAGCACGGATATAGGGAAAACTTTAATGAAGACAACTGTGAGATATGCCTTGACTTCTTGGTAAGTCTTTGGAGTTTCTGTTGTTGGTGGTGTTTTTTTTTTTAAAGACAAAGGTTTTTTAGGAACTTCCACAAATATAGAAGTATGTCTGCCAAAACTGGAGAGGCCGGATGTGACCCACAGGCCATACTTTGGAAACCCCTGCTCTGGATGACCAAGTTGCCATGTTCTAAGATCCTCTAAGACAGTGGGTCCCAACCTTTTTGACACCAGAGACCGGTTTAGTTGAAGACCATTCTCCCAAGGACTGGGGGGGGGGATGCAGCCATGTGGGATGGGCCTTGCATCATTGCGTGCGGGGGCGTGCATGCATGTGTGCAGCGGGCAGGGGGTGCATGCATGTAGGCATCCGTGCACGGGGCAGGTTTGTGTGAGTGCATGTGGGAGGCAAGCAGGAGTGAGTGTGTACATGTGGGAGGCAGGCGGAGTGCTTGTGCGTGCATGCAGGAGGCAGGCAGGTGTCCATGCGTGTGTGGGGCAGTGATATGTGCGTGTGCATGCGGGAGGTGGGCAGGGGATGCCTGTGTGCATGCAGGCATCTGTGGGGGGTGTCCATGCACGTGCGCATGCGTGTGGGCGGGAGTGCGTGCACATATGCATACACACACATTCCTTCCAAGGCCATGGACCAAGACCAGTCTGTGGTCTGAGGGTTGGGGATCCCTGCTCTAAGATAGTTGCTAGTCATAATATAAGTTGTTAAATGTTTCCACTGAGCTGTGATATTCAACTCTAATCACCTATTAGTGATGTTGGAGTTATTACTGTTCTATTTCTTATCAAAAAGTGAATCATACACATGTTTATACTCCTCATGTAAACTAACATTATTCCATGTAAAACGGTGGAAGGACAAAGAGCTTGACGTTAAAATGAATTACCAAGAAAAAGCAGCAAAATGCTTTATTAAGGATGTTTGACTGTACACACCAAATAAATGCTATACATAAAATGGGCCGATACAGAAATTTTTAAAAAGCAGTCTAAATGTCAGGTATATTTTTTTTAAAAAAAACCACAAACACACAATCTGCATAATTCTGAATTCTGGCACTTAAAGGAAACTTAAGTGCAGAGACCTAATTTAATAGTTTGCTGATTATCACAAAAACATAGCTGAATCCAAACTAACCAAACAGAAAAGATACTTGTATCATGGTTGTCGGTAACAATATCAGAATAAGACTGCCTGGATCAACCTTGCTCCTAAAACAATACAATCATAATCAGAAAAGTATGAAATAGCATGATGCTTAAAGATTCAGCAGAATTACATCCATTTGTTTCTTGTGCTATGTTATAGCACTGCATATAGAAAAGCTTTTAAATTAACAAAATGCAGACTATAAATTGGTCCTGTATTGAGTCATTCAACAGCAGAAAGCACTTTTAGCCCATTGCATTGAAAACACATCTCCTAGTCTGCTTGCATATTAAATACAAAAAGTACATTCTTAAAAGCACAAAACAAGGATTTCTTACAATCCACAGACTGGACTCTTTTTGGTTTAGCTTACTTAGCTCACTATTTTTGCTCATGCAGAAAACTGATTTATAATACTGTATCAAAGATTGTACCATATATTTAACAACTGCACATTTAAATTCATGAGCTGGAGATTTTAGTTGCAAAAGGGAGCTGGGGAATCAGACTTTTATGGCATATTGGTACAGCAATATCTAAGTTTTTTTATAACTTTATACATACTTTCCATTAAATCTACAGTGTTAATAGGCTACAAAATCCTAAGAAGCAAATCTTAAGGATGCCCCCTAATAGAGGGGGACTTTATTTACACCTTTACAAACATTAGCATTCCAATGGCATGTAAAATATGAACATTTAAACAGCTTTATAAAACATTAAAACACAAAAATTCAATGTCATGGCTTAAGCCTTAGACTTTATCTCTGCCTCCTTACTTTTCTTGCCAGTCAACCCCTAAGCAAAACTCAAATAGATACTCCTTGGGAAACATTAGAACTCAGCTCTAATGGCTCTTCAAGGCTACAGATCTGTTACTGAAATGTTAACAGCATATATACTGTTATTCAATTGTGTCACTCTGTTCCCAATGGCTCTTCCTTCTAGTAAAAGCTTCCAGAACCAGAACAGTGACAGTAGTACAATATATTTCCTTTTCTCCTAGTCTCCCCATGCCCTTTTAAAACAAAATCCGAAGGGTAAAGGAGAATCTGTGCAAATCACAGCTTCCGTCTTCCTATCACTAGATTCAATCCTACTTTAAACTGTAAGGCCTTCTAGGAGTTGAGACACACAATCAGGTATTATTTCAACCTCACCTGCCTCCAAATGTGCATTACATTTGCAGTCTGATCAAGGCTATTTCAAAATATTATACCAACTCCAAAATGCATGTTATGCTTTCATATAAGCAATGGCTTCCCTGCTGAATTTAAAGTTAGGACAACATTGCGTGCAAAGGGAGTTAGAATACACAATACACACATATATAGATGCATACACTGTATATGTGTATGTATAATCACAGACACTATATGTTTGTGCATGTATGTCTCTCTCTGTATGTATATACTCCCAATTTCTAATTCAGCAAAAAAGTCATTTATGAAAGTTCCATATGCATATTTGTACGCACACACATACATATTTGCAGACCGGCCTTGCAAGTTAAATCTATTGGAAATTCAAAAACACCAGAGAGCTCTAGATGAAAGCCTTTATGACTAAAACAAGAGTAGGTATTTGCTGAAAACAAAAATATTTTAATTAGATATATTAAACAACTCACTAAAGATACAAAGGCTTGTGTAATACAAGCAGGAAGAGTAATATTTTCAAATCAGCAGAAATGACCTTTACAGCAAAGCAGTCTTTTGTACCATTGCATTATGCTGGGCAAAACTGGAACCACAAATTTTCTTGACAAAAGATTTGCTGAGCGTTTACACGTAATAACTTTTTAAAAACACCAATCTTTGAACATGTTTTTTCTCAAGCAACCTCAACAGATGTTTAAGGTACAGACTGAGTTACCATTGCCACTTTCTTCAAAATGGTAGAAGAGACCAAAGTCATTGGATAAGGGTAACACATTGAGTCACTGTACTCAGGACCAGCAATGGAACTCAACACCTGGAGTCTGTTTCTTAACTATAACTATCTGGTTCTCGGTTGTTCATATGCTTCCTCCAGAAAATATGCTAGCCTTTTTAAAAAGAAAACTGTATTATAGTTGAAGGTTAACAGTGATCCAAAAGATATAAAAGTCACTGGGAAACATCATGAAACCAGCTAGAAACTGTGATAGCTACAAGATGTTCTAAATTCAACTGTCACATAAAAGGCACTGATTTGCTAAGAACAGTCTGAATTCTTTTACCTTAGCACTAAGACATTATTTATAGATACAAATGTAGAATCTAGAATTGACACCATTATAAAGCCATTCCAAAGAAACAATCCTGTTCAAGCCAGTAATTTTTTATTATAAAAGCCGTGTGAGAAAATGTGAGTTAATCTGCCATTTTGTTTCTAGGTACTGTACTAAAAATGTCTTTGTTTTCTATCAGTGCATCTTGAAAACTATGATAGATTCTGGTTTCTACAGGCCTTAACCAACATGCAGCAGAAAAAAAATTAAACTGGCTGATACTAGTTTCTTGTATTTAGGATTACTGTGTAGTCAGACACAGTAAATTAGCTGTCTTGCTGCCCTATATGTGAGGGAAAAGGAAATATGAAAACAAAGAAATGCTTCTCTTATATTGAGAAATGGTACATGCCACCTACTCAAAATAACAAATACAGCTGATTGCGATGTTTCAGTTAAAGGCAAAAGCTCTCTAAGAGTCTGCTATGCTGTGTACCTAAACAATTTGTACATATCAGTAGGAGTTACAGGTCATTAACACATGTTAAAAAAAACTAAGCCTGGAAGAAATTGTAGTGTATGAACACAACGACATTTTGAAAAGAATAAGCAGTTCCAGGCCAAACAGGTGAAAAAGCCTGTGCCCAATTTTCTATTAGAGAAGCAAACACTAATATTCTACTTAAAAATATAAAGAAATAAATGACAAGCTGTTCAAAGCAAGTGATTCTGGACACAGAAAATTACACTATAACATATTTTGCAGCCATTAGGGGCCCAATCCAGGACTTTGTCACTACTGAAGATTTCAGTACAGTTCTTCAGTAATAAATTTCTCGCAACATGTTCACTTTTTTTTCACATCCCAATTTATTCTAGTGGGATCCTGCTTTATAAAATGACCAGTTTGAATGAGTAGAGTTGCAGCCTATTGACTCTGAAGTAATTCTATAGAAATAAGCAGAGTATTTCAGGGAATGAGGCTGCAATGCAGGTGTATTGATCAATGTTGTGATTACAGTGCCCTGTAACCATCAATCCAAGCTCTTAAAATTATATGTAATGAAACCAAACCACAGATGAGAAAAATTAGCATAATGAAATCAAGTGTACAAATAAAAGCTATAAGTAATTTGAATTTAATCCTGCAGATTGCAGGTGTGCTGTGTCAGACAAATGCAACATCTAGATTGGTTTATAGCCAACAGACATTAGTGCAAGCTCTCCTTTCATTGGTTTTGTCCTGTCTAATTTAAGAAAACCTTTTTTGCAGACCGCATTCTCTCCTAGTGCAGAAGCACTGAATACCACATTCTTTGGCCAAATGTTGGCTTGGGCTGTCCTGCAAATTTTCATCACTAATTTTGTGGCCTATAGATTTTGGAAAGAATACAGCTCTGCCAAAAATTGAAACACAAATACTACACAGACTGCCAGCATTGCTGGATTGTGGAAACATGAGGCAGCTGCTGCATAATCCAGTTGAACACTTCCTCAAACTTGACGAAATAATTAGAAGCAGCAGCCTTGGGTCTTGTACTTGTGGAGACTGATTGGTATAAACTGCAGGAGAAAACGCATGATCTAGCACAAGTTCTATTATTTTAGTACTCCCACTCATCTGTTTTCATGTCCAAGTAGTAAAGAATATTTTGTGCAAGCTTCACAGCCTGTTTTCTGGCAACCTTTGAGCGCTCATCTCCTTGGGGGTCTACAGCATCAAGCGCTAGAAGTTGTTTCGTGAGGAGTTCCTCCAGTCTCATGTAGTTCTTATCAGTTCTGTTCCCGTCAAAAGAAAGTACCTCTTGTTGAATTTGAGACACGTTTCCAAGAATATTCCAAACTGCTTTGTGTGATGGGGGCTCTGCTTCCGTTTGTTCCACAAAGGCTTGTCGTTTGACCAGTGCCTCTTTTAAGTCAATAAATGTTATGAGGGTCTGTACTTCTATCACTGCTCGCCTCCTGGCTTCTCGGATGCATGGATTCTTGCCTGGACTTACTTCATCCAACTGGGCAATTAACCCTTGTAGTTCTGTCTTTGACCTCAAGTATAAATCTGAAGCTTTTTCTCCTTTTAGAAAGGAAGCATGGATTTCTTTCATTTTCTTGCGGATATCTTCTATTTTTATAATGCACCTATTCTGAGCCAAGTCATAAGCATAAGTGGTATCAGCTTCTTCATCTAGATCCAGATATTTCTGCAATCTGTTGATCTCTTCCACAACTTCTTTGCGATAGTTTCTTATTTCTGGTCGGCCACATACATCTAAGGCATCCAGATCAGCCATCAGGCCTGTGAGCACACATGATAAATGTCTACACGTCTCATTGTTGTTCACCCCCATTAAAACGGCAATAAGGGTCCCTTTTGCTTTATTTACATCAACCATGACAGAATTAATCTTGGAGACCGATGGATGTACATCACTAGACAACGGAAGGGAAGGCTGCTGTTTTGTACAACTGTCTATGATCTCCTGAACAGCACATACTTTGGTCAAAGTGCGATACCTGGCTTTCCGCAGAGAGATTTTCCCTCCAGTTTTCACCTGAGTGAGTCTAAAGATAATATCCTGAATGCCCTCTTCAAATTCCTCAGTCACACAATTGCTTCCTCTGTAAAAAGATGAGATTTCTTGTTCTACCAATATTTGTGCTTCATTAAATATGGACTCTATCTCTAACCTTTGTGGATGGTTTGCACTTTGCTCTAGTTCCTTAAGCAGTCTTTCAGTTTCCTGGGCAGCCCTCTTTCTCGCTTGCTGAATGTCACCTCTGCCTTCAGCATCCACAGAATCTATTTCAAAAAGTTGCTTGGTCAAAGCCCTCTCTATTTTTTTGTAAGCTCTGTCACTGGACAACCCACTGAATGTTACTACTTGTGATTCCAACTCTTTAACTTCTTTCTGTATTTCTTGCAGCCTTTTGATGGAAGGATGTTGGTTACCCATATCCATTCTTTTTCTTCATCCAGTTCCAACAGAGCTATAAATAATGCAAAAAAAAAAGGTAAAATGTAACTGATGTCTGATTATTGAACAACATCCTGAAATGTGGCTTTTAAACTCTATTTTATTTATTTATTTAAATAAATAAATATAGTCTGCCTTGTATCAGATTTCAGGACAAGGGACAATCAGTGAGGCACATTAAAACAATTTGATACCTCAAATAAAAATAAAACTCCCACCCCACACAATCCAATAGCTTAGAAACCAAGCATCACTGCATTCCAATTGCTTGAGTGAACAGCCAGGTTTCAAACTGACTGCATATGAACAATGACAGTGCCTGTTGGGAATTTAAGCACGGCACACTCTGAAACCAGCATGCTATTAACTGAGAATACCCTCTCCCATGTTTTATATAGTGTGTTCTCCAAATAGTCCTGGGGTTGTCCTTCTGGGAAAAAAATGTTATCATTTTAATTTTTTTAATGTAAAATTTTAGAAACATCTCTATATTGTTGCAGAGGCTAATAACAATAACAATAATAACGTAATCTTAGAAAAACTAACAAAATACAGAGATCTGGCAATTGAAACATGTCGCTTGTGGTGAAACACACTCCAGTGGCCCCCGCAGTCATTGGGGCTTTCGGAACAATATCAAGAAATTTCACATAGCACTATAAGCAGTTGCAGATCTCAGATACAATACCATCAGAGCTACAAAAAAACCCAGCAATATTAGAAACAACATAAATACTGTGCCAATATTTGACAGGTACTTAGGTTTTTGGTTAAAACTTTGTTATACAACACCAATCAGTGTGTTTATACTTTTAATTGGCTGTGCCTGGTATTTTTGAACAATAGAATCTTAGAACTGTAGAGCTGGAAGGATCATTGAGTCCAGCCCCTGTCAAAGAGGGGCTCTGAGACCTAAACCACTGAGCTATTTTAAAGATGTCTGTTGTTTTTCTGTTACAGTTTTCCTAATGATGCCTCTGATGTTTTTTTGGGACAGTGGCTTGAAAAGTTTATCAGGTCAAAACAAATTAAAAATAAAGAAGACAAAAATGTTGTGGCACCTTAAAGATTAACTATTGTACTATATTTGAATGTGAGCTTTTGTGGACAAGTCCGCTTCCTCCTTGTCTGAGGAAGTGGACTTGTTCACAAAAGCTCACATTCAAATATAGCAGTTAGTCTTTAAGGTTTCACAACTTTTTTCTTTATCTTTTGTTTTGGGATGATGTGCTAGCCCAGACTAATAGCCTCTTCAACTACATTTTGGAAAAGTACTGCCATCAATGTTTTTGTTTTGCTTTTTTAATTACCTGCATTTAGGCATAATTCCACACATGTTAATAGTGAGCTCAAATTGCACTCTGAAGCTTTAAGTACAATAAGAAAAGAGTTCCTTTCTTAGAGATCACAAGTGAGGCATAACAAATTGGCTGATTCACTGACAGAGAAAATTAAAGATGATGTTACCATCTGCTTTGCAAACCAGTACACTTCTGGTGCCAGGAAAAAAAAGGCAAGAACTGAGCAAAGAAAAGCATTAATTCCTTTACATACTACCCTGATCATACTAGCAAGGAGATCTATAACTACTACAGTACTAAGGAGTCCTGCCCCAAAAAGCAATCAGGTAGGTTTACAGATCTATCATTCCATATTGCAACAACCAGCATTCCCGCCGCTCAATATAACAAGGCACCCTCAGAGCATTCACACATCCAGAGCCCCTTCCCGTGTCCCCTCCCACACACCCCCGGGGAAGGTACAAGGCAGTGCTCCAGCTCCATACCCATTGCACACAAAGCCCTGGGCGTCTACCCCCCTCCTTACCCCAACAAGAAGCCCCTTGGGGGAAGCGAGTCCCCGTCCACAGAGCTTGATCCCTCGCTCCCTATTCTCAGCCCTACATTCCTGCAGGAAGGAAGCCAGGAATCAGCCCCGGGCTAGGGCCGCTTCCCCCACGTGGAGAGCGCAAGGAGCCGCCTTCCGTACTGGCCTCTCCGCCCGGAGTGACTTCACAATGCGGGACGATCTAATTCCCCCTCCCCTTTGACCACCCAAGCGGCTTCTGCGGACAGAGCAGCGGGGAAGGGGGCAGGGGAGAAAAGGAGGAGCGATCCAGGAGGAGGATCGAGAAAAGGAAAACCCGCTTCCCAGGCAGCCCTCCTGTCTCCTACCCCTTAAAGCCCTTCCTCGTGTCCTTTTCGCACCGAAGACCACCTCGGGGAGGGGGGGGTCTTAACCTGCTTGCCCTAAGAAGCCTTGCCTTTGCTTCAGAGCCTGCTCCAAAAGACTCTCCCCTGAGTTCCCAGTCCGTAATTGTTCCTATCCGATCTTCCAGTTCAACCATCGGTTCTCCCCAGACCTGCGACCCCCAACCTCCTCGAAAGCACGGACGACCCTATTAGCTCCCGCCTCCCCACGACTCCGTATGCCCAGGTCGGGAAGGCTCACAGTCCTCTATTATCCCACTTGCAATCAAACAAAAGAAGAAGCCCTTAATGATCTCAACGAATCTTACTCCCAGGAAAAGTGTGAATAAGATTGCTGCCATTCCCTCTACCCCACCCCCAAACCACTTATCCCCATTCACGCCATCTGGCAAAAGCCACTATGCCCAGTTTACGCCCCATAACTCTCCCCAAACACAGATTAGGCCCTCCCAGTGACCTCTCTGGACCCAGTCGGTCCTTTGCTCGTTCACCCTTTTCTACCCAGCCACCACCCTCACGTAATTTCACCTAGGGGCTGGGCTGGGCTGTTTGTAATCCTATAGCACAAATCCTTTAGGAATGAGAACATGTGCTACAAACAAGAAGCGAGGAATTAAAAAGAGGAGCAGGTAGGAATCATCAAATTAATAGGAGCGTGTTTCATTGCCACCCAGGTACGACGAAGGGAGAGAGAGACGTCTTTCTGACGTACTTCCAAACCCCTATCAGGCGTATACATGTTTATGCAAATATAAAATTATATCTTTATAATTAAAGCCCCCCCCTTTCCCCTCCTGCCACCCCATTTATAATCTGCAACGCCTTTTTTGGGACAGTGTATTGATTGATCCTCTTAGCATTGCATACTCATCGTTACTAATCTTAAATACTGTATTTTCATTGTTGCAGACCGCCTTCGGTCCTTCCTAAATAGAAAGGCGGATTAAAAATAATCTAAGCAAATTAAACAAAGCCTTTTACTAGGCCGGCCAAAAGAACGTAGAAGTGGCCACTGGCAGAGAATGCCAAATGGCATTACTAGCAATTGAGGATTATTGTTGTTGTTGTTGACAGCCGATGCTTTTGCTAACCCCTTTCCCTCGCCCTCTTTCTCGGCTGCAGCTGTTCTCCCCCCCCGCTCCGTTTTTGTTGCAACCCTGGCGTCACTCCCTCTTTCACCTCACCCTTTTCCTACTCCTCCCCCCCCCCGACCCAAAACCGGACCCCAGACATGCAACGTTTTCAGTTAAGGTCCCTGTCACGAAGTGGAAGGGGGGGCTGTCAGTTCATTTCCTCGTCCCCTCACCCGGCCAAACCCCAACCCTTCTCTCCTCACCTTGCCAGTCCCCGCACCGGTTTCAGGAATGAGAAAATAGAGACGCCCGACCGGCTCCCTCAGCAGCCGGGAAGGCAGGACGGCGGACCGCCGGCCTCTCCAACCATCGTCGCTCCTCCTTCTCTCTACTTTCTCCTCTAGTCTTCACCGACACGAACCGCGCAGGCGCGGCATTTGACCGAAGACGGGAGAAGATGCGCGAGGGAAGGCGCGCGGCGATGAGTGTAGCCCCTCCTCCTTTTGCCCCGCCCCCTTCTCGACGACGCTGCCGTAAAGCAACAGCAACTACGGCAAGGTAGTTGGGGGCCTCTGCGGGTTTTCCCCGCAGGCGGTGGCGCGCCTCTTCTTGCGCATGCGTGAGCGAGCGCCGTCGAGGATGGTGGTGGCGACGACGGTTGGAGGGAGCCTCGTCTGTTTAGGGCGCGCGGGTCTGGCCTTGCGCCGCCGCTCGCCGTCCTTCGGCTGCTGCTGCTCCTCCTCCTCCTCATCGCGTGTTGGGGTTTTTTCGCGGGCTGATGGGCCGCAGGGGACCGCGGCACCTTTGCCCTCACAAAGCCGGGTAACCGCGGGGAAAGAAGAGGGGCTTGTGGGACTTGTCGTGCAGAGGGATTGAAGGGACCTGAGGGGGACACATCCCCACTTGGGCAAGAACCTCGCTTAGGGACCTTAGGGCCGGTCAGGTCTACCTCACGGGTTGTTGTGAGAACCAAAATGCGGCCGTGAAGGACCCTTTTAGCTGTTTGCGGGAAAGCGATGGTGTCAGTGTTAAAAGAATAAATAAATACAAGTTAAAAGTCGGTGATAAAAATTCCTTGGGGCTCATGGTTGTCATGAAGTAGCCCAAACACCTTTCCTTCCATCATGTAACCAGCTCCCGTGTGTGCTTTTTAGATAAATTGTTAAACATTACTGCTTTGACTGGATTTTTGACTACTTGTGTGTTTTCGGTTTTGGTGTTTTCCGTTTCTCAGAGTGACATTTTTGTATACTTACTGATATTTCCCTCAATATTGCCAGTTAATGATGTAAAATACCTCCTTATTCATACTGTACTGGCTTTAATTGTGTTAGCCACCATTGAATACTCATTGTTTTCAACTTTAAATTTTGTCTTTCATTGTTGTAAGCCGCCTTGAGTCCTTTTCAAGGCTGGGGAAAAATATTTTGAATAAATACTACAAATAAACCCTGCTAAATGCAGTTAACTTTACTTCTGAATCTGGCTTGTTTGAAACAAAGGTGTTTGTTTTCTCTCATTTGCACCCAGCCTTTCTTAAAGAAGCTTAAAGCAGCTTTTGCAAGTCTTTAAGCACAAGACACAACAGTTGTCCTCTATCCTTCCCTACAACCTGTGTAACTGGGTGAGCTAAGACATAGGAAGGTAGGAACCTTCCTTCTAATGGACAGACTCCTGTTGATTAGTTGCACTCGTGTAAGTGCAGTGATATAAACTGGTAATGAAGAATTGCTACTAGTTTATTAGTTATTGCTTGTATTGCTTCTGCACATCAACTCAGGTGACTGATGTACAATAAAGGATAAAAGCGGCATCTTGTTAACATGCCAACAAAATACCATTGCAACTTAAATCATTGCCCTTATGCCTGGTAACCAACCAACAGGATTCTTGCCTGTGAATCTAGCCGCCTAGAGTGGTCGAAATGACTAGATAGGCGGGGTATAAATACAATTAATAATAATAATAATAATAATAATAATAATAATAATAATAATAATAATAATAATAATAATAATAATAATAATAATAATAATAATAATCAGATTGTTGACCTATTTATAGCTTAGAAAGAACAAAGAAAAGACTGTGTGGCCCCCAAAGTTTACACAAATGTAAGAATGGGTAATGTCATTTATTAGAACACTAAAAAGCAAACACAATGCAACCTTTTTTGGAGAAAATCTCACTTCTTTAGGCTTAGTACAGCCCTTTCAAGAACAGTGTGGAAAATTTGTACACAGGAGTTCAAACATTGGTGGTACATCTCTGAGGCTGTGGTTTCAAGCCCTATTGTAGCATGGTTTAGAATTTTTATACCCTTATGACCAATCCTGCCAACCTAGCAGTTCGAAAGCATGCCCTAGAGTCGGACACGACTAAACTACAATGTATTCATACTTAAAACTCATTTGGTATAAAGACTTAAATAGTTTACCTTATAGTAAATCCCGTATACAGTTCAGAGTTCTATTAAAAAGTCTCACTGGTTAAGAATGTTTAAAATTTGGATCCAATCTGCAAAATATTTTTATGAAGGAGTACCGTATGTTGTTAGTCTATGCCACTTAATTAACCATGTATTATGAGTAGGGGGAGGATTTCTATGGCATGTATTTTTTTTCTGCAACCTATGTTTAGCTTATGGGTGGGTTTGAACATGTTTATGAGTAATCTGGTGAAAAAGGCCAGATTACTCATAAACATATTTGAACTTGCTTATGGGTTCAAATGTGAGTTGCAGAGAAAATGTGAAATGTCATAGAAATCCTCCCCCTATTTATGAGTTTTCAAGAAAGCCATGCCCTTTACTTTGCAAGATTGGAGTGGGATTGCTAATGATAAAACCACAAATTAGAAATAAGTTGATGGCAGATAAAAACAATGGTGGGGTTTCACATAAATTGCCATTGAAATTGTTTGTAATGCTTTTGAATTAAAAATAAATAAAATTGCATCTTTTTTCTTTTTTTCTAAAGCCTTCTAGTTTTTGTCCTCCTTCAAGTTCTTGCCATGATTGGATTGGTCCTCCTGATCGATGTTCAAACCTCCGACCAATAATATTTTATATTCCTAAACAAGAATCCCTTTTGGAACAAAGACTAAGAGAGTTTAGACAAGAAACTCAGATTTGGAACCAACAGTTCTGGGCCAACCAAAATATTTCATTTAGAAAGGTGAGCTTGTAGGTGATGTATAAAACCACTTGGTGGTGCTGGAAACCTTTTAACAGCTTTCAGGGAGAAGAGCCTCAAAATATTTTTTTGCTGTTCCAATTTTAGGCCTAGTTGTACAGTATGTTGTTCTTCACACTAAAAGAGAATTGTAATATTCTTTCATAATCTCTCATAAAATATAGTTTATTGATTAAAAATGAAAGGAAAACCTTAATGATCCACCTAGCATACAAAGGTCTAACAAACTTTTCTCATTTACTGAGGAAAGTATTGCTGTGCAGGTTTGATTTGTTGGTCATTAATCCCAGTTTTGTAGTTGTAGATAAGTAGGACAAAGTGATGTCTTCTGTTTCAATTGCTTAAGTAACTTCTATCCTGAAAAGCATTTTATTAGCCAGTGTATATGTATGAAGGATGATTATTAAGTCTTACACCTACTAGCAAGAAGGGGTGGGATGAAATCATATCATTAATATACTAATAACCTATATGTTATATTTCCCAATCCTGTTTCAGGAAAAAGAAGAATTTGTTCACTCCAGATTAAAAGCCAAAGGTCTACAGCCAAGAGATGAAAATGGTTAGATCATTGATTCTACACTTTCTTGAAAGAAAGGTCCAAATTAACTGTATTTTTTATAGTTTAGAAAATGTAGGTCAAGGAATGGTGCCACGCCTTTTAGAGCCAGACAGGAAAACATATGTCTGTATTTTCAGCTTTTAAAAGTGTGGTTTGGGATGATATTTGGCATGGGTTTGCTAATGTACCACATAATTTCAGTCTCCGATCTTCAGATTCCATTTGTACAGAGTAATTGATGTCAGCACCTCGTGTTTTAAAGTATGTGCTGGCATAACAACATGTCCATTTGACTTAACGAGATTTTGTTTGTTTGCTTCCCTTGCAGGCCAGAAAGCCACACTGAATGCAGAAGAAATGGCTGAATTTTACAAAGCATTTCTAAGTAAAAATGTGAAAAAACATAAACGTTACAACAGGTGAGGGTGTGACATACATTTCAGAAACATCTTTCTCTCCTTAATTTTCAAATCAATTTAATCTGTTTCCTCCATATCACCTTTTAAAACCCACTACTATAAAAAAACAGTTTATTGATCTGGCCAGTAATTAAACCACTTGTTTCTCTTCTTCCATCTGTTTTCTTATCATGTTTAGTGTATTCCTAACCCTTTCCTACTTACATTTTGTCAAGATAAGAAGCCCTTGAAGAAGAGACCATGAGGCCTTCAGGAACATTGCATCTGGCACATTGTTCACACAATATAGATGGTAGATTATATACCAGTGTGTCAGATGGTTAATATGAAAATAAAGAGTGATAGCATTAATCATTCTTCATTTACCTTATCCTTTTCAGCAGTGGCATCTCAAATACTAAAGATAATTAGGGAAAAATGTTAATTCATTTATTTTGCAAATTAGTTGGCAGGAGAGCTCACTGAGTTGGAGTATCTGGATCCAGGGATGAGGAGTTGGATTCTCCAGTGATTTCACAACGATTTGGAGGCATTAAAAAGTGAGAGTTCACTCCTCTGTTTCACAGATCCCAAGGACTTCCCAGGTCAGATGGAATCCCTAGGATTCACTGAACCTAGAGGAGGGGAGAGCAAGTTTTTAATGCTCACAAAATGGCCATGGCTCAAGCACAGATGCACCACATTATGTGGCATAACTTGTGAAACAGAATTCCAGTTATTCTTTTTCTCCATATTCTGTCCTTATAGTAGGCTCTTGTCTAGAGTATAGGTTATACATAAGGACAATGAAATAAGATGACCTCTTTGTTTTAAAATGATTGGTAGCTTTTCATGATCCATGCAGATAAAGGCATTATTGTAATCTATAAAGTACAAAAACATTCTTGTCTGCAAGTCTTTGGAATACTGTAGTAACCAATGTACAGTTGCAATATGCGTTTTCTATAGCTTGAACATCTGGAATTTTTTACTATATGTAGTAAAAATATTGAACATCACTTTGCTTTCATGGAAGATTAATGTAATAATCTTATAGTTGCCATAGTCTTTGGTGTTTCATTTCTTTGGGATTGGAATAAAAATTGAACATTTTTAATCTGCAGACAATTGTTCCATTTTCCATATTTTATGCAGTATTCTCAGGATTTTGAAAGATCCAGCTATTGTAAATTGAAATAGTTCTACTGGTATCTTCTCTATTTCTGGTGATTAATTTCTTCCAATTACTTTGAGAAAAGCTTTCATTTTACTTTCTAAAATTGTGAGTTCTCTATCTCTGTATTGACTTAAATCCTGTTGTGGGTTAAATCCGCATGTGGAGTGGGAATGACATCAGCATGAGTAGGAAATTGCTGCTGATTAAAGGCTTCCTGTGGCAATTTTGCAGTGCATGTAGTCTTGTCGCTTTGTGTACAAATCCCATGAACTCTGAAATTACCAAAGGAATCCTTTAATCAGTGATATTTTGCTGCTGCTGTTATTTGTGTTGCACACATGGAGCTGTGCAGCAGCATTTCAGCTACTGTTTTTATATTGTCTTTATCTTCCTGATCTGGTAATATATTCCCCATTAATTTGTTTGATTGTATGAAACATATTTTTATTTATTTGTTTGTTTATTTATTTATTTTATTTTATTTTATTTATATCCCGCCCACTCTACCCAAAGGTCTCCTTCTGTCTTTTGGCCTCATTATTATCGCTGTGATTTTTTTAAATTCAGACATGCCAGTTGCTGAAAATTTGCATTAAAATTCTCCTCCTATTTATGTCACCTTTTACTTTTATTTGTTGCTTGTTGTTAAAAAGAGTTTCATTACTACCTAGGTAGGCTTTTCTTTTCTTTTGACTACAGGAATTGACTAATCTCTCTGGGTTTAATCCTCAGCTCTTCTGGTTGATGATTAAATGAATTTAGTATTTAAATCTGTTCTTTATGTGGTCTTTAAGCGCTTTAAGCACTTTGGGAATGTAATTTAAGTTATGTTTTGGTACTATGATACTTCTACTGTTATTCCTCAGCTTTATGTTAAGTTTTGATATTAACAATTCATGGTCTGTATACAGTCCATTCCTGGTCTTCGTTTTTGAAGAAAAAATAGAGCATTTCCGTCTTCCACTTCAAATTTTATATCCATTTGTCTCTGTTAGCCATCTGGAGATATTCACATGTACTACTGTCAATTTAGTTACTTGAAACATAGATTTGTAATATAAAGAGCACTTCTCAAATTTCTGTGGGTTGCTCTCTTTTCTTTCTAACTCTTAGCCAAATTCTCTAGTGGCAGTTTCTTGTTTATTATCAGCCCTTGCATTCTAGTTACCTTTGGTTGCCAGTGCATCCTGTTTTAAATTCCTTCTGGGCACTTTTGTGAAAGTTTCCATTTTTTCTTCTTCAGCACCTGTAGACTTGAGCATCAGTTACATGATGATTATAATGATAGGCTTTTCATCAACCTTGACTGGTAATAATTAGTCGGATTTCACATATAATCCTTAACTACTTTTGCTACATCATGTATTAGAACCACCCTGTTTTTTCTGAGTTTATAATTTCCAGAGTAAAATACTTTGTAATTATTTGAGTGAAAACATCCTACTCCAGTCCATTTCACACAAAGTATTCTAACATTTGTTTATTGTTTCTTTTGCTTTATGGAGTCTCTTCTTAAATATCTTTTTGTTTTACTTTGGATTGTCTCATCATAGACTAGACAGAGTACAAAAGCATTTCAAAGTGGTTGTTTACCATTGCTTCCTTCTGTACAATACTAAAAAGAGTTAGCTGGAGTGTCAGTACAATTCTCTTTAAAAAATCATCCACCAGTGTCACCTTCCATGACTGCTGCTGCCCATTAGCTGCTGTTCCAGAATTTCTCTGCCCTCATCACCATTGGAATGATTGATTCTCATCTCTATCCATTAATTCCTGGATGAATGCATTTTTGTCTGGTGACTGATCTTTGACCATTTTGCTGTAAGTGACCCTGCTTGGACTCTAGATTCATATCAGAGTCCAGCTTCCTGAGAGAATATTGATCTATTTATCAGACAGTGCAACCCCCCACTTTCCATGTTAAGTGGAGGACATTTCTCTTTTCTAGAGCATATATTCACAGTTTTACTTCCTTAAACCTATGGCTAGAAAAAGGTAGAAGCAAGCCCTCTGATAAATAAAATGTATTGTTTGGACAGACACAGTATTGCTTCTCCTCTTGTTTCTCTGCTTGTTCTTCCATAAACTAGAATTTCCTGAATTTCTTAAAGTTTCCAGTTTTTTCCAAAAAATTAAATTTTTTACTTGGAGGGAATTTTTCCATAATTTTTTCCTGCACTTTTTATCTACTTGGCAGTAAACCCTCAGAACCTGGTGGAAATTACTTCTGAATAGAGATTTATAGGGTTTACAGTAAGAATATTTAGGAGAATAGCCTAAATAATTATAGACCTATATATCAAATTCCCACTTGAATCCAGTTTTTTTAAACCACTGTGTTGTGCAAAGTCATCATTCCATTAAGAATCAGGATCTTTGCTATATCATCATTTATTATTTATAGTTTTTCCTGGTATATTAAGCACCAATGAAAAATTTAAAGCCATAACTCTCTACACAGATTTACAATTTTGTAGAACAAATATACAAAGAAAGGAACAGTAGTAACATTAAATATCATCAAGAAGCAAAATAACTTCCTTAGGAAGAGTAACACAGAATTAGCTTTGAATGCAGTCTGTCCACACCTGGGATTAAATCATAATGAGGTCAACGTGTCTTGAATAGATAGATGTAGAACAGATGTTCTAGACTTTTGAAAATTGCATCTATGAAAAAGATCTTTCCCAAAATGGCTCACAAAAGGACAAAGCAAAACAATAATAAAGCAGCAGTAAAAATCATACAATATTAGAAGATTTATAAAGCCCTAAACAGTTTAGGACCTCAATACTTGGCGGAACGCTTACTCCCAACTAGCTCTACCCGTGTCACCCGCATGAGCCAGGAGGTGAGGCTGAGGAGCCTGACGCCGAGGGAGGCCCAGAAGGAAAGAGCTAGAAACCGGGCCTTCTTGGCGGTGGCTCCTCGCCTCTGGAATAACCTACCTCCGGAGATTCGCGCTACACCCTCTCTGGGAACTTTTAAGAACCAACTAAAAACGTGGATGTATAGGCAGGCCTTCCCTTCCAGTTAATTCCTGTCCTCTTTCCTTTTTTTCCTCTTTATTTGATTTATTTTGTGTTTTGCCCATTGCAAAATCATTTAATTAATTAATTGTTATAAATTTTTCTTGAACTTGTTATGTTTTATGTTGTAAGCCGCCTAGAGTGGTTGAAATGACTAGATAGGCGGGGTATAAATACAATTAATAATAATAATAATAATAATAATAATAATAATAATAATAATAATAATAATAATAATAATAATAATAATAATAATAATAATAATAATAATAATTTAAAAACTCATCATCAGCAAAAATGTATTATTCTACCATATTTTGAATACCTCACAGATCAACCAATGATCTTCTTGTTACGTATCATCACATTTCATACAGTATATTGATCCTGATACGATTGTAACAGTGAAATAATTTGCTTTTAATCACACAAAATCCAAAGGTAGAAATAAAGTATTTTAAAATGTTGTTTAGCTCTGCCATTGTAGTGGGGATTTTATTTATTTATTTATTTATTTATTTATTTGATTTATACCCCGCCTATCTGGGCGATTCGTCCACTCTAGAAAAGGATCATGTGACAATAACTTTAATAAATATAAATGGTGAATAATAAATATAAATTCGCAAGGAGCCTTCCAGTTGTCACTATTGTAGAATTTTATTGCTTAATATCATAAACTTTATATATGCTATAGTTAAGAATATTTTTTGGAGTACCTGATATCGGGTGGTATCCCAAACTTTCCTCCTGTAAATGGAAAGCTGCCACCTCATCACAGATGACTTTTGACCTAGGAGGCAAATTCCCTGGTTGGAAAAAGTGATTTGTACCAAATCTTTCTCCTCTGCCACTCTCAAACACAACTCTTACACTATTTTAGATTATTATGCTCTCCATCCTTCCAGAGCAGAGGGCATAAGGGAGGAAAGAAGAGTTCTGCCAGTGGGAATGACCCTTAATAGAACTCTGACTGGGGTGTTCCCAGAAGCAAATACAGAATCTGGATCAAGCAATTCTTAATAAAAAGTCTGTTCTGAGGATAGATGTTCAATTAGATTAAAGGAGTTGCCTGTTCGACCAAATTGTTGATTCCTTTGTTATTGTGTAATGAGTGTTAAAGCTTATATAACTACAGAGATATCTAATCATCAGGTTTGTTTAATGCCTGTGTCTGTAATATGTAGATGCTTGCCTGGAGCCATACATTGTAGACATGCAGTGGAACATCTTTATAGATGCTTTAAAGCATAAAAGTCAAAATGTTCTTAATTTTGCTTTAATTGGGGAAGAAAAGTGAAAAGAAGTAACTATTTCACAATATCTAATTTTATGTTGCAACTGTTGTTTATGTTTTGAATTTGTAATGCAGGGATTGGTACAAACGGAATTTTACCATAACATTCCTCATGGGACAAGTAGCATTGGAGAAAGCTTGGAAGAGCCTTGGATTGAAAAAAAAGTGAAGCTTAAAAGTAGCCCATCACATTATTGGGCATATTTATTACAAGGTCTGACAATCACTGGACTCTAAATTGCAACTATTCAACTATGACTGTTTCTTGGATTCGTATGTTTGAAGCTGAGTTTGTGGGGGTTGTGTGACGCTTCTTCTACAAAATATTCTGCTAGTTGAGAGCTAGCTAGTGTACCTGTACCTCATAATGATGCCTTTGATATGAAACATCAGTTAGTTTGCTACAGTGTGTAAGTTGTCATCTTGCAAGCAGTCAGATGTGGCTCTGTGCCAAATTGAAGCCCCCTGTGTTTTTCTTGTTATCAAATGACAGTAATCTCACTTCACACATTAATATCAAGATACAAAGAATACCCCTTAACTTTGTTTAAGGCCACTTTTTTATCAGTATTTTCAACCCTCTGCCTACTTAAAGAGAACAAAATTTCATAGTCCTTCTGAGTTTTTGATACTTACTTGCATTCTGATTTTTACAATAATTCGGTATAAATTGACAGAATACTTCAAATATACAGAATACTTGTGCTTTCTAAAGAACACTCCCCATTAAAGAACAAATCCTGCCTCCCATGGAAAGACCGTGCAAATAAATGTGTTAGTTGTCTTGTAGGATTTTCTGGGAAAGAATACAGAGTCTGTGCAATAATGTAATTAAATTAGTGAAGATAATATTAAGTTCCTGTGACTTCATAGGAAATGTAATTCCACCCCCCAACTTGTCCTCTATATTAGGACAGTCATGTGTATTGACTATATAAATTAAAGACACGCTGGTGCATTGGAGTGTATTTGTCTGCTTTAATTGCATAAGAGATGAGTTCACAAGCAAATCTGCATTCTCAAGTTAATTACTCTAATTTGGGCCTTAGGGTGTTTTTTTCCTCTCTTTAGTTTTTAAGCAAAGATTAAATCCAATGTTGGCCCGCCCTGCTAAATTATATCCAAACATTCTTATATATACACTGTATTTTGTGCAGATAATTATTGGCAAAACATCCTGTAGGCTTCTTGCATGCACTCCCCTTTCTTTCATGTGTTGATAATAAATTATTCCTAACAACTTGGAGTTGGTACTTCATGAATTTTATGGATAAATAACCTTCTCATTTGTTGGTATGTCTGCATATGATACATTTGGGTGTAAGAATGGGTGGCATTACATGCATTTTCAGTATGTATGCTGATCTCTGCAAGATTATGCTTATGAACTAAGGTGAAACAAATTATTAATGCAGCTTGGCAATTCCTACATTATGACTTGAAAAGATTTAACATTATCAAATTATTTGTCAGTATAAACTGTAAGTGATGATGGAAACAAGGAATCTATTTTCCAATGGAACTATTAGGTGAAAGACTTAATGAGTACAACAGTGCTGAGAAACTGAAAGAAATTAATTCCTGCTGTTTTCAATATTTTTTTTCTTTTAATCTTGTGCTTTCTCCTTGTAAATGATGGAACAGGTTGTCCTCTTTGTTTAAAACAAAACAAAAAACCCAGCTGTTATCTAAAAGACAATCCTAGCTCAAGAATGCATCAGCTCTATCAGATTTGGAATAGGTACCAGCAGAAACACCCTTGATGCTAGCAGATGTGCCCTTTTGCTGGCAGAATCATCTGCTGCTGCTGCCTGATCTGAGGCCACAGCATCCTTAGTATAAGGCATAACTGATTCTTCTCTTTGGCAATTTAGAACTATCCCTGACGCCACACATACAGGAAGAGTTTTAAAAGATAATATTAAAGTAATCCTTTCAGAATGATGATTCGTCAAACTAAATTGATGTGTCAGCATCATTCTCCTTGTGCGACAAGAAACAGTTTTTCTATGTTTTTTTTCCTTCATGAACATAAGAACCCACTGTTAAATTAATGGCTTCTGCATTATAATTGCTGATTATAAATAATACATCAAAGCATTTAGGAACATGGCCTTCCCTATGGACTTTTCATAATAATTTTGCACCTGGCTGCAGCTGTAACAGCTCTTGTGTCTAAATCAAATGGGGAAGAACATTGGCATTGACTGTTTACAGAGATACAGATTTGCTTTTCAAAGGGATTTAAAATATATCTTCTGAAAACAGAAAATAAACTCACACCCTGTATTTTTGTACTGTTTTCCAATAAGATTGCAAGTCTTTTACACAGATTAAATAAAATAGTTATTTTAGCAATATTTAAACTAGTTTTAGATGGCTTGGTTATTAGATTCCAGGCATGGTTTTGTTCTCTACTATTAACTGGATCTCAATGAGATACTCATTTCACTGCATTGAAAGAGGAAGTGGAAAGGGAGTAAAGAGGATGATTAAAGCTTAAGTAAAGGGTCTTAATGAATGTCTCTGTGTGATCTCTGCTCCTTTATTAAAGAATGTGTGTGTGTGTGTTTGTATAGAAACATTGAGTCAATAAACAAAACCAATGATGAGTCAACAAAATATCTTCATAACCGTATACTGTATAACAAGTTCCAAAACAGCTAGAATTTAAAATATACAGTATATATATATGAAAGACTCTTATAAAATAGAGAAATCTATTTTTATACTATAAATCAGAAGATTTTAGATATGTAGAAAATGAACCAAATCTTCCTAGCACACTATTATCCCTATTTTTATTTTCAGTTTTAGAACCCACCCACCACATTGTAAATCTCTCAATGTCTAGGCAAAACAAGAAGTGCTGTTTATGATTCATCACTAACCCTGAAATAGGAGAAAGCAGTACTGTATCTGAAAATGTTTTGCACAATTGTCTGCAGCCAATATCAAACTCTCAACTTGTATTTGTTGTTTGACTTGTGATGAACAGCACAGTCCTGATACAGCGTGCAGGCACCTATGTACAGAAGCAGCATCTCTGAAGAGGAATAAGATGGTTCTGCACCTTCAGCTTTACTGGAAAACAGTTGGGCCACAAGTCCAAACAATTTTGACAAAAGCAGGATACTCCAGTGGTAATTTAGAATAATGATGTAGACTAAGACACTGCAAAAGCCTTTGACTGTGTGGACCACAGCAAACTATGGCAAGTTCTTTAAGAAATGGGAGTGCCTGACCACCTTATCTATCTCCTGAGAAATCTATGTGGGACAGAAAGCAACAGTTAGAACTGGATATGGAACAACTGATTGGTTCAAAATTGGGAAAGGAGTAGGACAAGGCTGTATATTGTCTCTCTACTAATTTAACTTATATGTAGAATGCATCATGTGAAAGGCTGGACTGGATGAATCCCAAGCCGGAATTAAAATTGCCAGAAGAAATACCAACAACCTCTGATATGCAGATGATAACACTCTGATGGCAGAAAGTGAGGTGGAATTAAAGAACCTCCTAATGAGGGTGAAAGAGGAGAGCGCCAAAATGGTCTGAAGCTCAACATCAAAAAAGCTAAGATCATGGCCACTGGTCCCATCACCTCCTGGCAAATAGAATAGGATGATATGGAGGCAGTGACAGATTTTACTTTCTTGGTCTCCATGATCACTACAGATAGTGACAGCAGCCCCGAAATTAAAATACTCCTGCTTCTTGGGAGGAAAGCAATGACAAACCTAGACAGCATCTTAAAAAGCAGAGACATCACCTTGCCAACAAAGGTCCGCATAGTCAAAGCTATGGTTTTTCCAGTGGCGATGTATGGAAGTGAGAGCTGGACCATAAAGAAGGCTTACCACCGAAGAATAGTAGGCATCCTTCAGTCTTGAAAGACTATGGTAGCGTACTCTGTATGGAGGACTTGGAACAGCGTCTAGTGTGGCTGAGGAGGCCAATTCGAGAGTGACAATCCCTTCCACACTGGAGACAAATCCAATCTGTCCCCTGTCCAGCTCCCTGGTTTTGCTTCCTTTGTGACTTCCTCTTTGCCTCAGCCTGCTGGACAAGGGTCTCTTCAAATTGGGAGAGGCCGTGATGTACTGCCTGCCTCCAGGCTGAACGATCAGATGTCAGAGTTTCCCATCTGTTGAGGTCTATTCCTAAGGCCTTCAGATCCCGCTTGCAGATATCCTTGTATCGCAGCTGTGGTCTCCCTCTGGGGCGATTTCCCTGCACTAATTCTCCATATAGGAGATCCTTTGGAATCCGACCATCAGCCATTCTCACAACGTGCCCAAGCCAGCGTAGACGTCGCTGTTTCAGTAATGTATGCATGCTGAAAATTCCAGCTTGTTCTAGGACTACTCTATTTGGAACTCTGTCCTGCCAGGTGATACCAAAAATCCGTCGTAGGCAACGCATATGGAAGGTGTTCAGCTTCCTCTCCTGCCGGGCACAAAGGGTCCAGGACTCGCTGCAGTACAGGAGTGTGCTCAGGACACAGGCTCTATAGACCTGGATCTTGGTATGTGTTGTCAGTTTCTTATTGAGCCATACTCTCTTTATGAGTCTAGAGAACATGGTGGCTGCTTTCCCAATGCGTTTATCCAGCTCGACATCTAGAGAGAGGGTGTCAGAGATGGTTGAGCCAAGGTACACAAAGTCATGAACAACCTCCAATTCTTGTGTGGAGATGGTAATAGAGGGAGGTGAGTCCACGCCCTGGCCCATGACTTGTGTTTTCTTCAGGCTGATTGTTAGTCCAAAGTCTTGGCAGGCCTTGCTGAAACGATTCATGAGTTGTTGGAGGTCTTCAGCAGAGTGGGCAACAATGGCTGCATCGTCTGCAAAGAGGAAGTCCCGCATGCATTTCAGTTGGACTTTGGTCTTCGCTCTCAATCTAGAGAAATTAAAGAGCTTTCCATCTGATCTAGTCCGGAGATAGACACCTTCTGTTGCAGTTCCAAAGGCATGCTTCAGCATGACAGCAAAAAAGATCCCAAAAAGTGTTGGTGCGAGGACACAGCCCTGTTTCACTCCGCTTCGGATGTCAAAGGGATCTGATGTTGAGCCGTCAAAAACTACAGTGCCTTTCATTCCATCGTGGAAGGACCTGATGATGTTAAGGAGACGAGGTGGACATCCAATCTTGGGAAGTATTTTGAAAAGGCCATCCCTGCTAACCAAGTCAAATGCTTTTGTAAGGTCTATGAAGGCCACTAAGAGTGGCTGTTGTTGTTCCCTGCATTTCTCCTGCAACTGTCGGAGGGAGAATACCATGTCAGTGGTGGATCTATTTGCTCGAAATCCACACTGTGATTCCGGATAGACTCTGTCTGCAAGCACCTGGAGCCTCTTCGGCACAACACGGGCAAGCAGCTTCCCTACAACGCTAAGAAGAGAGATACCACGGTAGTTATTGCAGTCACCCCTGTCACCTTTGTTCTTG
Source organism: Pogona vitticeps (assembly GCF_051106095.1). Classification (NCBI taxonomy): domain Eukaryota; kingdom Metazoa; phylum Chordata; class Lepidosauria; order Squamata; family Agamidae; genus Pogona; species Pogona vitticeps. The sequence goes on from NC_135783.1 coordinate 341,543,538, forward strand.
TACAATGTGACAATGTTTGCATCCTTCATGTCCTGTGGTACTCCACCTTCCCTCCAGCAGAGACAAAAGATTTCATACAGTTCGGTGATGATGATCTCCTTACCGCATTTCAGCACTTCAACAGGGATGTTGTCCCTTCCAGGTGCCTTTCCAGAGGTGAGGGAATCCAAGGCCGCATTTATTTCTGCTAGGGTTGGTTCGCTGTCCAGCTCTTCCAAGACAGGCAGGCACTCAATGTTATTTAATGCTTCTTCGGTTACTACATTCTTTCTGGAATATAGCTCGGAGTAGTGCTGCACCCAGCGTTCCATCTGCTGTGCTCGGTCCTGGATGATCACACCTGTAGTAGACTTCAAGGGAGCAGATTTCTTCTGTAATGGACCTAAGGCCTGCTTGATACCATCATACATTCCTTTGATATTACCTGTGTCCGCTGCTGTCTGTATCTGAGAGCAAAGCTGAAGCCAATAGTCATTGGAGCATCTCCTGGCAGCCTGTTGGACTTGGCTACGAGCGGCTCGAAGAGCTTGCAGGTTGTACTCGCTAGGACAGGCTTTGTATGCTGCTAGAGCTCTTCTCTTATCCTCAATGGCTGGAATCAGCTCCTCCGAATGGGCTTCGAACCAGTCAGCCGTCTTTTTGGTCTTTTTGCCAAATGTGGACAAGGCAGTGTTATAAAGAGCGTTCTTGAAGTGTTCCCATCGTTCAGGTGCATTCGCATCAGCCGGGCCTGGAAGGGTTTCCTGAAGCGCTTGGGCAAATTCCTCCAGATTTAGTGCTCTGTTCATAGAATCATAGAATAGTGAAGTGGGAAGGGGCCAATAAGGCCATCAAGTCCAACTCCCTGCTCGATGCAGTAATACAAATCAAAGGATATCTGCCAGGCAGTTGACTAAGTTTCTCTTAAATGCCTCTAGTGTTGTAGCACTCGCCACCTCTTGAGGTAATCGGATCCACTATCTTACTGTTCATTTTAGCAGTCAATCACTTCTTCAGGTTAGGCAATCTGGAACCTACCAGAGATCACCACCTCTAAGAATTAGCTATGCTGTATTGAGTTCATGAGCTCAGTAATCCAAAAACATCTGGAAAGCAGGTTTACAGCAAGACTGAGGAACACAGGACATTAAAACTCTTATCAATTCCCATCAGACCTAATCCAAAAGCATCAGGAGGAGCCGCATGTACAGGCTAAAGAAAATTGCATAATCACTGTTACTGTATAGAAGAGACAGTGTGGATATACTTTATTTATTTATTTATTTATTTATTTATTTAATTTATATGCCACCCACTCTACCCAAAGGTCTCTGGGCGGCTTACAACAATTAAAATTCAACACAATAAAATATAAAATGATTAAAATACGATTAAAATACAAATTAAAATTTAAATTGCCATCATCAAGACCCACAGTTAATGTTATTTCAATTAAAAGCCTTCTGGAACAGGAAGGTTTTGACCTGGCGCCAAAATATCATCAGTGTCGGCGCCAGGCGAATTTCAGTTGGGAGGGCGTTCCATAGTCTGGGGGCAGCTGCCAAGAAGGCCCTTTGTCTACAAGCCATCCCTCATACCTCCTTGAGGGATGGCTCTTTCAAAAGGGCCCCCTGGCTAGATCTTAATAGCCGGGTAGGCTCATATGGAAGGAGGCGGTCCTTCAAGTATCCAGGGCCCAAGCCGTTTAGGGCTTTATATGTCAAAACAAGCACTTTGAATTGGGCCCGGACAGCAACTGGTAACCAGTGTAAATTGTACAGAATCAGCTTGATGTGCTCTCTGGCAGCCCCACCACTCACCAGCCCCGCAGCTCGATTCTGGACCAGTTGCAGTCGCCGGACCATCTTCAAAGGCAGCCCCACGTAGAGCGCATTGCAATAATCAATACGAGATGTTACCAGTGCGTGTGTAACTGTCATGAGACTCCGCTCGTCCAGGTAGGGCCGTAGCTGGTATAATTTCCGCAGCTGAAGGAAGGCGCCCCTGGCCACCGAGTCCACCTGAGCTTCCAAAGTTAGACTGGGGTCCTAACAAACCTTCTGTTTGTTAGGTATTATTTATTTCTTTTATTTAAATATTTTTACCCCACCTTTCTCCTTTAAAAAAAGTACCCAAGGCAGCTTACGTCATTAAAAACACAATATTAAAAGCTTTTAAAAAATAAATAATAAATTGTTTAAGTACGAAAGAAGACTTAATAACATTACACATTTTCGTAGGCATATGGCCAATAATATATGCTATGCTGAGATGTCAGTGTTTGTTCTGAATCTGTCCTACTGTGGATTCTGATATTGCAAAATACTGTATATTGTCACCACCAATAATATTTTGTTAATGATTTTTAGGTCACTGGCACTTGAAAGTGTTTCGTTGTCATTGTAGATCCTTCACTTCATCAAAGAAGCAAACAAATTATTATCCCCACTATATGTGTTGATATACAGTATGGTATCCACTAAAAGAAAGAATATTTGCTACATGACCTTTTTTTTGCCAGTGCTAGCCTCTCCTAGCCACAGAAGTAAATATAGCACATGTAGTCTCAACATGACAAAAGAAGAGATTTCCTCACATAAACCCTGCATATAGACTAGGCCTAAAGCACATGAAGCCCAAGAGAACTGCATTGTCTCTGCAGTCACAAAAGATTATTTCTACCAGATTGAACTCAAGCCAGTTATAGCCATTAACTACCAACTAGCTGGAACTCTGCAGCTTGTTTGGTATTCATGTATTCTCCAGCCTTTGAATGGATTGAGCATTTATAGCAAAACTAGAATAGTTGTATTACTGACCACAGATTAAATGTGATATCTGAGAACAAAAATAAAATAGGAGATGGGTAGTCATTGTAGCTTAGGGGTCCGGTTTTCCGAAGTCCAAAGTTTTTCTGTATAATTATAATTTTAGAACTGCAGGACTGGAAGGGACCCTGTGGATCATCAAGTCCAGCCCCTATCAAGAAGGCATAGTGGGGAATCAAACTCCCAACCTCTTGGCCTACTCATTCAAACTAATTATTTTCTGAATATCCTGAGCAAGTTTGCCTTTAATATCAGCTAAATTTACTAAGCAGAGTTGCATGTACCATTAGCTAAATGGCATCATTCAGTGTGGCAAACTGCCTCTAACTAACAAGGTACTTGATGTGTTTTAAAACATGTGCCCGGTTGTACAAGCAGTGCATGCCTAGAATATGAGCAGTGTCTTGTAATTTAGCAGCAATGTGCTGTGGTGAATGACACAATTTACCTGACATGCATAAATCACTGAAAGGATTCAGGCCAGCTGTGTGGTTTGGGGCAGTACACAAACTAAACCCATCTACATTTTGTTCCAAAGGATCTTGCCTTCAAAAGAAAAATCTCTGTTTATTCCTTGTTTTACTTATTGATTGATTTATTGTAACAAAAAACTGGCTCAAGTCTCTGCTTAACATTTTCTTTATCTTTGGTTGTTAAAGTCCAATGGAATAGCCTTCCGCATACATAATCACCTGAACAGCATCATCTCTCCTCACCTGCACAGCAAATGGCGGCTTTAGTGGGAATTTAGTCACTCTGGATCTATGTTTGTGAGAAATGTCACCATTCATATATATTTAAAAGTAACGATTTTTGAAATGTTTAGGACACAATAGACGGAGCAGGGAAGAAACATGTGCCAAGGGGTAGAGTAAAAGGCAAGGAGATTTAATTATTATGGCTTCATCAGAGCATCTTATGAAATGTTAGGATCACCAGTCAAAGAACCATCGTTTCAAGAATTCCCTGAGGAGATGAGAAAATCATTAAACTAGTTATTGCGTCACTTGGGTTCATCTTGTTTCAAGGCAAATCAGATTTAGTGCAATCTTATACATACTGATTGGAAGGTTACAGGAATTCTCTAACAGATGCAGTTAGAATGGTCACCTTAGTTGTCATTAAGTTACACCGCTTTTTCTGGGCAACTCCTTCCTCTTCGAGGTCCACGGGCATCATGGTGAGCCCTGCCACTAGACAATGTGAAGCCCCTGCTGCGAGCAACAAACTGGAAGGAGAAGGTGGCAGCCTCTCAGTTGTTCTTTGTGAAGCTGCCGGCTATTCTATTCTGTTGGGGCTCTCTGCACACCATATAGCTATGTCCTGGACTTTGCCAAAAAAGCCTATTATCTCAGGTGTGTATCTAATTTCCAGTGCTGAAGTAGGACTGAACTGTCAGTCCAGTCATCTTGTGTGCATGGACTGACACTGGGTGGCTCCATCGTCACCTCGGGCAACAAAATGGCTTCTTAGGTCAAGGAGAATTGGGTTATTTGGTCACTTGGTAGCATTTCAGTGTTAAATGCTGGGATTGTCTCTTGTATGAGAAGGCCTTCAGAATAATGCCTTCGATACATACAGTTAAGACTGGATCATGCTCATTGCACAACGCACAAAGATTGCAACTACTCAAGATGTTCTTGATACAGTATAGTAGCTGTAGACAGCTAAAGCCAGTGACTCTCCTGCTTCATATGTGAGAACATAAAAGATTGACAAGACAGATGTTAAAGGACAAAAAGGGAGATGAGCAAAGAAATAAATTTAAAACATAAATTGATCAGTTTTTAATTTAAAATAAAAACACTTTCTACCCAAGTGAGACTGTGAAATAATTCACCTGTTTTGTGCAAGCACGTGGGAGAAATATAGAAACTGGGAGGGAAAAATAAATAATCTCCATTACAGCTAGGATAATAGCTAAGGTAACAAAATAATCTCCTTCAAAGAGATGGCAGAGGCACCTGACATCTGTGCCAGCATCCCAGAGGCTTCGCCTGCACATAATCTGTAATGAGCCAGCAAGCCCTCCCTGCAGAATTGCTGATGAGCTAGCTAGTCTTTGTAATGAACAGAGATGGGGAAGGACAGGGATTGTAAGCAACAGCCACTGTCAGTCCAAAGATTTAGGAAGGACACTGAGGTTTGTTTGTGTAGTCTAACCTTCGTGCTGTCAGCTGTGTTATTTTTCCCCTCTAAATCCATACATGCACTTAATATGCATCTTGGAATAAGATTTCCAAGGAACTCCTTCTTCTTCTTCTTCCTCCTGCCTGAAGGGAGGTTTTGCTTCTTTCGGTCATTTGCTACAATAAACAGTCTCATCTGATGGATCATATCTTAACTAGGTCTGCTGTTTCAAGAATCAATGCCTCTTCGTCCAGTATTTAAAGGGAAAAAGGAAACAGCTTTTTGTAACAATAGAACTCACTTTACTGAGTAGTTACTGAGTTTATTTAGCCCACAGACCATTTATAATTTTCAGAGGAAAAAGAAACAACACAGAGGAGCTATAGAATTCTGTTGGGGTTTTTTCTTGTGCTTTTTGCTTTTTTTTCTTTTGTTGTTGTTGTTTAGTTGTGTCCGACTCTTCCTGACCCCATGGACCAGAGCACGCCAGGCCCTCCTGTCTTCCACTGCCTCCCGGAATTGGGTCAAATTCATGTTGGTCGCTTCAATGACACTGCCCAACCATCTCGTCCTCTGTCGTCCCCCTTTCCTCTTGTCCTCACACTTACCATACATCAGGTTTTTCTTTTTTATTAATATAAATAAAAAATAAAACAAGTAAAAAGATCTGCATGTACATTAACTATGCTCCCCTTCACTGGGACCCAAGGAGATACTCTATTCCTTCCTTATATGGAGGCCCATCCCCCTTCCAAAAATACATTGACTCTTGTGAAGATATACAACCCTTGCCCATTGTTAATACAAAGTCTATCAATTCTCCCCATAGAACTCGAAACACATTCTTATTTAGCATTCCTTTTCTTAATCTAATTTTGTATATTAATTTATCATTAATAGCTATATTCCACACTTCTTTATACCTTTTTTGTGCCATTCATTTAGTTTCATTTAAAACCACCTCATATTAACAATAAAAGACCAATTTTTACAGATTGTGTTTTACTGTATTTCGCCTGTTTTTCATAATTAGATTTTAAAGCATGACAGCTTTCCAGGTAATTCTGATATTACATTCCTCTTTCCACTTTATTCTTTAGTTATTCAGATTAGAAAACAGAGAAACAGTGCTGTATATTTTGGACATTTCTGCTTCCTCTGTATATTTTGATTCTTCACTACCTTTCACGTTCACCGCAATCCGCAATTCACTTTTCAAGACAACAGCAAAGTCGTTAGGATGCATGCAGATTAGTGTCAGGCACTTTGCAGGTGGTGTTTGGTTTTTAAAAGCTCCAGATGATTTACACCAATGAAACAAAATACAAAAGTGAGTAATTGTTTGATGTCCTAAAAAAAATGCTATCGCTATAAATAAGGTGACCAGGCCAAATGTCTCATAATGTAGAGCTCTTCCATACACAAATTAAAAGCACCCAATAGCAAAACTGTTCTAGTCATGATATGTTTTGTTGACTAAAATGTATTTTGAATTTTAACACACACACACTCCTATGTTCAGAGTTGCAATGTTTTAATTGATGAGGTCCATTGGTGCAGATCTATGCAAAGGATCTACAGTAGTTATTAACGTTGTTGTGGTCCATTAAACTCTGTAGTAGCAATTGTAGACACAGTTATGCTGTATGTGTTTACTTTACTTTATTTAGACTTGTATCCCGCCCCTCTAGACAAAGTCTACTACTGTTTAATTTCATTCTGAAGCTAGAATCCTCAGTATCTTGCAGATAAAAGAGGAAACAGAGAGGACCCTGTTAACTATCGACCAATAAGTCTATTAAACACCATTAGTAAACTATATTCAAGGCATTTATTGGGCAAATTACAAGATTGGCTACTTGAGGAGAATATACTTGCAGAGGAACAAGCAGGATTTAGGCTGGGAAGATCCACCATAGACCAGGGTCTTATCTTGCACCACCTGGCATCTAAATACTCTGCCCCCAAAGGTGGTGCTCTATATGCAGCCTTCATAGATTTCAAATCTGCTTTTGACCCCATACCAAGGGAACGCCTGTGGTCAAAATTTGAATCCACAAGTATCGATAAACGACTTCTCCTATTGATGCGGCGACTTCATGAAAATATGCATTTGCGGGTTCTTTGTAACTCCGCAGGGATCTTATCCAACCAAGTCCCTGTACTTAATGGAGTGAGACAAGGATGCATATTAGCCCCCTCCTTGTTCAACTTCTATATCAATGGCTTAGTTGGGAATTTAAGTAACCCCGATTGTCATCAACTCAAACTTGCCTCGCGCCCAATTGCAATGTTACTCTATGCTGATGATGCTGTTTTATTGTCAACAACGTGCGTAGGATTTAGAAGACTCCTGAGATCCTTCTCCTCTTACTGTAATAAAGAACAACTAATAATTAACTATGTTAAAACCAAGATTATGGTTGTGAGTAGAAGGAGAATAAAGCATAAATGGTCTCTAAATTGACACTCTGTAGAGCAAGTAGCTTGCTACAAATACCTTGGCATAGTTTTTCACTCTTCAGGATCCTGGCTTACTCATGTAAACCACACAGCAATGAGTGCCCAGAAAAATACTGGAGCACTAAGAAGATTTTTCCATACGGATGGGGGTAAACATGTACCATCGGCAATACAAGTTTTTAAGGCCAGGAGTATTTCACAAATGCTTTATGGCTCTCAACTATTCGCTTGCGCTAATCTACAACCTCTGGAGATTGTCCAGACCAAATTTGTGAGAGCCATTCTTGGAGTTCCACCTTGTACCTCCAATGTGGCTCTTCGCTTAGAGGTTGGGTTAATATCCATCAAAGCACGGGCCAAAGTCTTTATGGTGAAATACTGGCATAAACTGATTTTTGCATTAGAAGGCTTGGCCCCACTGATCCTACTAGATTCCTTTCAGTCAGAGTGAAAGGGGCATATAAATGAAGAGTTATCGAAAATTGGCTTTCCCCCCAGTATACGTATAGCAATGGGTCTCAAGGATGCCATCAAAGCAGTGAATTTAAGGGTTTGGGACATTGAACTACAGGATCATGTTGGCCAGTTAGGGAAATATAATTTTCTAAAGAAATCTGCTTTTATCACCTCCTGGTATTTAGCCAGCACTATGTCACCTAAAGCCATAAGGGCTTTTATGCTAGCTAGGCTCAATATATTTCCTTCTAAGCTTTTGGAGGGAAAATTTCGAGGTTTGCCTACATCAGATTGTCTCTGCCCTTGTAACAGTGAGAAAGTTGAATTAGTTGGTCATGTTCTCCTTTTCTGTACTTTCTATCGGGATCTTCGAATGGAGCTTTTATCATCTATTATTTGTAAATCTCCTGGGAGATCAGAGGAGGATTATGTCCAGCTGTTACTCTCTGACAATACCCCTTATATTACGAGACAAGTGGCCAAATTCTGTGCAGCAGCAATGGTTATTCGTAATCAAATGTTTGGGTAGGTGATTTTAGATGCACATGTTTTTAATATAACACTGGCTGAGGTTTTATATATATTAAGGATACATGTTGTTATTAACTGGAAAGAAGGGTTGTTTTATCATGTTTTAATGAAATTTTATTACCCTGACTGATCTTACCAAGCCATAATTATATGTATCTATTTTATATTGATTTGGTTTTACTGGTCTTTGACAGTAATAAAGTATTGATTGATTGATTTGCCTTATGTTCACTCACTGGATATCAACTGCTATTATTTTTTTTAACTTTTTGATAGAGCCGGATGCTACTTTGAGGCATAGCAGACTTTTATGTGTTGATTATACCCACTAAACTACAGCAACGAACTGCTAAGAGTTTGGGGCATTTTCTTTTTTTACAATTATTTTTCAATAAAAATATATATATTCAGTTTGCAGGACACTTGCCACTTCTAAGGGGATCAAGCCTGCTATTTTCTAGGGCAGGCTGCAAGTTATAAACATCAGTGTTCAAATTCAGTTATTTCACATGGCCATAACTGTGTTGATTTAAGGAAGCAGCTCCAATTTCTCTTAAAGCCTTCTAACATTGTGAAAATACATTGTTAACAATCAGACAAGACAGAACTTCTACTGTACTGTTTCCCTGTTCTCAGGGTCATGGTTTAATTCGAATCAGAAGAGTTTTGGGTATAACAGAGAATGCATTTATAAAACATAAATTAAAAAAACAGCCAGCTGGGAGATAGAAAACCCACACTGAGCAGGGTACATTCAAAATTAAGGGTATTTATTTCTATACCCCTTTGTCATGAATGGCAAAAAAAAAAAAATACTGCCAGAACATGGAAAGAGAATGCTGAAGACTGCAAGCCAAGCTTACTGTCTGATCAAGAAATAAAAATTGAAGAGGCAACTCTGTTTAGAAAACCTAATAGGATTGCTATAAGTCAGATATGACTTGATGGCACTTAACATACATTCACTGCTGTGGCTTTGCTGTGTGTTTAGTCGTTTAGTTGTGTCCGACTCTTCGTGACCCCATGGACCAGAGCACGCCAGGCCCTCCTGTCTTCTACTGCCTCCCGGAGTTGTGTCAGGTTCATGTTGGTTGCTTCGCAGACACTGTCCAGCCATCTCATCCTCGGTCGTCCCCTTCTCCTCTTGCCATCACACTTTCCCAACATCAGGGTCTTTTCCAGGGAGTCTTTTCTTCTCATTAGATGGCCAAAGTACTGGAGCCTCAGCTTCAGGATCTGTCCTTCCAGTGAGCACTCAGGGTTGATTTCCTTTAGAACTGATAGGTTTGTTCTCCTTGCAGTCCAGGGGATTCTCAAGAGCCTCCTCCAGCACCACAATTCAAAGGCATCAATTCTTCGGCGGTCTGCTTTCTTTATGGTCCAGCTCTCACTTCCATACATCACGACAGGAAAAACCATAGCTTTGACTATTCGGACTTTTGTTGGCAAGGTGATGTCTCTGCTTTTCAAGATGCTGTCCAGATTTGTCATCGCTTTCCTCCCAAGAAGAAGGCGCCTTTTAATTTCAGGGCTGCTGTCTCCATCTGCAGTGATCATGGAGCCCAGGAAGATAAAATTTGACACTGCCTCCATATCTTCCCCTTCTATTTCCCAGGAGGTGATGGGACCAGTGGCCATGATCTTAGTTTTTTTGATGTTGAGTTTCAGACCGTTTTTTGCACTCTCCTCTTTCACTCTCATTACAAGGTTCTTTAATTCCTCCTCACTTTCTGCCATCAGAGTGGTATCATCTGCATATCGGAGGTTGTTGATATTTCTTCCGGCAATCTTAATTCCGGCTTGGGTTTCTTCCAGTCCAGCCTTCCGCATGATGTATTCTGCATATAAGTTAAATAAGCTGGGGGACAATATACAGCCTTGCCGTACTCCTTTCCCAATTTTGAACCACTCAGTTGTTCCATGACCAGTTCTAACTGTTGCTTCCTGTCCCACATATAGGTTTCTCAGGAGACAGATAAAGTGGTCAGGCACTCCCATTTCTTTAAGAACTTGCCATAGTTTGCTGTGGTCCACACAGTCAAAGGCTTTCGCATAGTCAATGAAGCAGAAGTAGATATTTTTCTGGAACTCTCTGGCTTTCTCCATAATCCAGCGCAAGTTAGCAATTTGGTCTCGAGTTCCTCTGCCTCTTCGGAATCCAGCTTGTACTTCTGGGAGTTCTCGGTCCACATACTGCTGAAGCCTACCTTGTAGGATTTTGAGCATAACCTTGCTAGCGTGCGAAATGAGTGCAATTGTACGGTAGTTGGAGCATTCTTTGGCACTGCCTTTCTTTGGGATTGGGATGTAGACTGATCTTTTCCAATCCTCTGGCCACTGTTGAGTTTTCCAAACTTGCTGGCATATTGAATGTAGCACCTTAACAGCATCATCTTTCAAGATTTTAAATAGTTCAACTGGAATGCCATCACCTCCACTGGCCTTGTTGTTAGCCAGGCTTTCTAAGGCCCACTTGACTTCACTCTCCAGGATGTCTGGCTCAAGGTCAGCAACTACATTGTCTGGGTTGTCCGGGATATCCACATCTTTCTGATATAATTCCTCTGTGTATTCTTGCCACCTCTTCTTGACGTCTTCTGCTTCTGTTAGGTCCCTCCCATTTTTGTCTTTTATCATGTTCATCTTTGCGCAAAATGTTCCTCTAATATCTCCAATTTTCCTGAACAGATCTCTGGTCTTTCCTTTTCTGTTATCTTCCTCTATTTCTTTGCATTGTTCATTTAAGAAGGCCCTCTTGTCTCTCCTTGCTATTCTTTGGAAGTCTGAATTCAGGTTTCTGTAACTTTCCCTATCTCCCTTGCATTTTGCTTCCCTTCTCCTCTCTGCTATTTCTAAGGCCTCGTTGGACAGCCACTTTGCTTTCTTGCATTTCCTTTTCTTTGGGATGGTTTTCGTTGCTGCCTCCTGGACAATGTTACGAGCCTCTATCCAAAGTTCTTCAGGCACTCTGTCCACCAAATCGAGTTCCTTAAATCTGTTCTTTACTTCCACTGTGTATTCATAAGGGATTTGGTTTAGATTATACCTGAGTGGTCCAGTGGTTTTTCCTAATCTCTTCAGTCTAAGCTTGAATTTTGCTATGAGAAGCTGATGATCAGAACCGCAGTCAGCTCCAGGTCTTGTTTTTGCTGACTGTATAGAGCTTCTCCATCTTTGGCTGCAGAGAATATAATCAATCTGATTTCGATATTGCCCATCTGGTGATTTCCATGTATAGAGTCGCCTCTTGTGTTGTTGGAAAAGAGTGTTTGTGATGACCAGCTTATTCTCTTGACAAAACTCTATTAGCCTTTGTCCTGCTTCGTTCTGAACTCCAAGGCCAAACTTCCCTGTTGTTCCTTTTATCTCTTGGCTCCCTACTTTAGCATTCCAGTCCCCTAGAATGAGAAGAACATCTTTCTTTGGTGTCAGTTCTAGAAGATGTTGTAAATCTTCATAGAATTGTTCAATTTCAGTCTCCTCAGCAATGCTGGTTGGTGCATAAACTTGGATTATTGTGATGTTGAATGGTCTGCCTTGGATTCGTATTGACATCATTCTATCATTTTTGAGATTGTATCCCATTACAGCTTTTTCCACTCTTTTGTTGACTATGAGGGCTACTCCATTCCTTCTACGGGATTCTTGTCCACAATAGTAGATATGATAATCATCTGAGCTGAATTCGCCCATTCCTGTCCATTTTAGTTCACTGATGCCCAGGATGTCGATGTTTATTCTTGCCATCTCCTGTTTGACCACCTCCAGCTTCCCAATGTTCATAGATCTTACATTCCAGGTTCCTATGCAGTATTTTTCTTTGCAGCATTGGATTTTCCTTTCACTTCCAGGCACGTCCACAGCTGAGCGTCCTTTCGGCTTTGGCCCAACCACTTCATTAGCTCTGGAGCTACTTGTACTTGTCCTCCGCTCTTCCTCAGTAGCATGTTGGACGCCTTCCGACCTGAGGGGCCCATCTTCCAGCGTCATATCTTTTAGCCTTTTGTTTCTGATCATGGGGCGTTCTTGGCAAAGATACTGGAGTGGCTTGCCATTTCCTACTCCAGGTGGATTGCGTTTAGTCGGAACTCTCCACTATGTCCTGTCCGTCTTGGGTGTCCCTGCACGGCATAGCCCATAGTTTCTCTGAGTTACTCAAGCCCCTTCGCCACGACAAGGCAGCAATCCATGAAGATTGCTATGGATATTCTACTATAGTCCACTATGAACTATAGGCTTAAAAGCATGAAACATTCCATTCGGACACTACTTTTAAACTTTCTCAGCACACCAGAGGGCAGCCTTGATACTGGAGATTGTGCCACCTCATGGGTAGAAAACAGATTTATTATCTTTATAGCTCTGTGATTTAGGCATCTAGCTGAGGAGCCAGAGTTTGGGAGTTCGATTTCCTACTGTGCCTCCTTGACAGAGGCCAGATTTGATGATCCGTAGGGTCCTTTCCAGCTCTGTAGTTCTAAGATCATTATTTTACTTAGACTGGGGAACAGGTTCAAAATGGCACTTGTCTTGTAGATATCAAACTGCCAGAGGTGGATAATACTCTTATGAAGGTCAAGATTGTGTGAGCTTTTGATTTTTTTTCCCCCCAGAACTCTTCGTTGACTTAAATGTTAACAAATTGTGAAGGAGGGAAACACAAAGTCCACAGATTTGTCTGGTGTTTTTAAGTACAGAGATCTGCAATCAAATTCTTCCATCATGGACAATAGGTAATGCATTGATTACTTAAAAGAGTAATGGTGGTATCCCATGACCACTGAAAAAGCCTTCCAGGAAGAAGGCAATGTGGAAATGGCCCTTTCTCCAAAGATTAAGACAACAATAATTCATTCCCCAAATGATCTCATATGCCGTGTTTTTTTCTCTGTTTCTTGTCTGGAGGAAATGACTGGCTTCTCCCTTCAACTTTTCTCTGTATATGTCTTCAAACTCCAGTTCAGTTGATGAGATGGTCCAGGAAGAATGAAATAATACTTAAGAACAAGATTAAAAGTCTGCTGCCGATGAAAATCTATAAATTCCTTCTACTTGCCCCAAACCCAGGGTACGTCTACAAGTAGTTTGCTGGGGAAAGGAACTCATCTGAGTAGTAAATACAGTGGGGTCTTGACTTGAGAACTTAATCCGTATTGGAAGGCGGTTCTCAAGTAAAAAAGTCTGTAAGTCAAGTCTCCATTGACCTACAGTGCATTGAAAACCGATTAATCCCGTAACAGGCCGTTTTTGTTCCATTTTGGTTTTTTTCTGGTCTGTAAGTCAAATCTCAGTCTGCAAGTCAAACCTAAATTTTGCGGCCAGAGAAGTCTGTAACTCAAAAAGTCTGTAAGTCAAGCCGTCTGTATGTCAAGGGTCCACTGTATTGGGGTTGGCCTCTACTTAGAAGAGGCAGGCTAAAAATGTCCTATTCCAAGCCTTTTCCTGACAAGAGGAGATCCCTGTGCCACCTGGATGCTGCTTCTGGAGTGAGATTTTTTTTCAAAAAAAGTTGGGCTTTCTTAACCCTAGCCTCTTAAAAAACAATTCTGAAAAGTAAGAAATGACAATTTCCAAGAAACAACATTGTTTTCCTAAATGTAACTACTCTTCCTCAGGGCACTTTTGCTTCTTGCTCTGCCCAGAATCAACTCCAACTTATGGAATTGTTCAGCTTGCCACAGGCTACACAGGTTGGCTGTTCTTCCAGGAGTCACAGTCTTGGGCAATCTGCACAGTCCTATAAGCTGGAATTGACCGGATGGCAAACGTTAAACTTGCAGTTTATAAATTTGCCCATTATCATTGCTTTTCTCTGGAATTAAAGAACAATCCAATGCATTGAGTAAAGCAAGTCACAATGAGTTAAATGGGACTTACTTCCAGATAAGAGAATATAAGGTTTACGTCTTCAAGCTTTCTGAAGAGGAACAGCTCTGAACTATCCAGCACCTTGGTGAACTAGAGAAATATTTTGACTTGAGGACTATAAAATTTTACAAGCAAGAATCATGTTTTCCCCTTTTTTAGAATCATGCAAAAGGAATGACTCAAAAGGAACAATAGGTTCTGTTCTTATTTTAAATACATTACACAATTTAGCTCTGTATGAGCAATTTGTATCATTTGTCCCGATTTAGGTGTGGGTCCAATTAAACACTTCATGTCCAGTTCAACTCTTTGCACATTTATTTCTTTAAAATGTATGTATAGGGTGTACACATGTTAATCTGGTTTCTCACATATTGCCATTCTGTTCAGAAATTTAACTAAGCTGGAAAAGATTACTAATAACCAATTACCCTAAGAGAGGGCTTCAAAATAAAATGTTATTTTTGCAGCTCAAGAACTGCTTTTTAAAGAAAACATTACAGGTAATACAAAAAAAAACAATAAAAGAACAAATAAAAATGACAGAAACATTGTGTCACCCAAAAGACTAACTATTATATTTTAATGTGAGCTTTTGGGGATAGGTCCACTTCTTCAGACATAAGAGAGAGACATAACATGGCAGATTTTTTGTATAACATGGCAGATGATATGTATACATGGCATCAAAATACAGAGACTGTGGTTAATTAGAAACTTGCAAAATGTGTGAATTAATGTGGCTTTTACTATTGGGGTGACAGTAGATGTTTGTATTCTTAGTGGGGGATTTTTAGTGGGTGGGGAGTGTTTGGGAATTTTTATGTGTGTGCATGTAGGTCTGGTCTCTGGGTGTCTCTGTAAATTTAATTGTATAGGTATACTATGTATATACTTACAATGACAATACATTTATTTTGATTTGATAGCCTCTTGATACTGTCATCGATTCCTTTGAAGATTGTACTATAAAAGAGTGTAAGAATTCCTGGCATGGAATAACAACAGCAAAACCAAAATTAATGTTAATTATCCCAAGGAGATTCTCTTTTTATAGCTGTTACTTTTAAGACTCTTGTTTGACAGTCAGTTCTTTCATAGAAGGTCTGGTAAACAGCAGCAATAGTAGGTAAATTACTCCAGGCAATAGATGGCAGCCAGAACAAGGTGGCAATGAGTTAAGACACTCTGGTTACCTTTGAGGTTTTTAAGGTGGATCTGTTAAGGAGGGAAATGCATCTGTGAGATACAGTAAGCACAGTATACTTATTTCAGTGCCTTATATCTGGTAGTCAAGAAGCCTTGACTCATATTGAGTCCATGGAGGTGGGTGTCCAGCATAGAGATAGATAGATAGATAGATAGATAGATAGATAGATAGATAGATAGAGAGAGAGAGAGAGAGAGAGAGAGAGAGAGAGAGAGAGAGAGAGAGAGAGAGAGAGAGAGAGAGAGAGAGAGAGAGAGAGAGATAGATAGATAGATAGATAGATAGATAGATAGATAGATAGATAGATAGATAGATAGATAGATAGATAGATAGATAGATAGAATCTCAGCTGTCTCCCTTTGAATTCTTGCCTTGTACAGTAGTTTATTTTTGCCAGAATGGCCATTTTTAGATCTTGTACAAAGTGTCCAGGTAGTAAATGAAAATGATGTGAAACAGGTATCTGTGTATTGCCATGCCTGATATCCAGTTTGTGTCCATTAATTCTCTTGTGTGGAGATTTCCCGTTTGTCCTAGGTGGAGTCCAGATGGGCACTGCTGGCAAAAGATGGCATAAATAACATTGGAAGAAGAACAAGTGAAAGGAAGGCCTGCCTGTATAGCCATGTCTTCAGTTTGGTCTTGAAGGCCCTCAGCGAGGGGGCCAGGCGGATCTCTGCAGGTAAGTTATTCCAGAGGTGAGGGGCCGAGAAGGCCCAATTTTTATTTTTTTTCCCTTTGGACCTATCTTGGTGTTAGGCCCCTCAGCCACCTGGCCTGATTGGAACGGGTGATAAGGGTAGAACTGGGTGGAAGAAGGCGCTCTGCCAGGTATTGAGGGCCTAAACTGTTTAAGGCTTTGTATGTAATGGTTAGCATCTTGAAAACAATGTAAAAGTGGATAGATAGCCAGTGTAAGGCGGCCAGGGTGGGGGAAATATGGTGAAATCTTTTTACCCCTGTTAATAACCTGGCTGCTGTGTTCTGGACCATCTGAAGCTTCTGCATCAGTCTCAAAGGAGGCCCCACATAGAGAGTGATACAGTAGTCTATTCTTGAGACTACGTACGACCATATGAACTAGATAGGGACGCAGCTGGGCAATCTGCCAAAGATGTAAGTGGGCGGACCGAACCACGGATGCTACCTGGGTCTCCATGGTAAGCACTGGGTCAAGATGGACCCCCCAGACTGCTAACCACATTCTTTGTGGTGAGAGTCACCCCCCCCCCCCAAAAAAGAGAGGGAGTTCCCCAATCCAATGACATCGGGTCCGCCCACCCATAGTGATAGCCCATAATCCGTCTCTGTGTGGGATGTTAGTGCAGAGTGCTTCTATGCCCCTTGTAGCTAGGATAGTGCTATCTAGGATGTTGTGTGTACTCAACTATCCAACAAACCGCAACAGAGCATGGACAGAGTTCCTACTCCAGTCCTCTGAAGATGCCAGCCACAGAGACTGGCGAAAGGTCAGGAAGAACAACCTTCAGAACACGGCCAAAGAACCCGAAAAACCCACAACAACCATCAGATCCCGGTTGTGAAAGCCTTCACGAATACATAGACACCTTTACAGTATTGCCTATTAGTTTTTCTGGCATCATCTTGTCAGCCTCCTCCACACCTCTCTGGGAAAGGGGCAGATTCTGGGAGGTTTAAAGCTTCAGTTGGGAACCACAAGTTGCCAGTACAACAAGTCTTTCTAGACAGGCATCTGTATGCTAGAATAGGGAGGTGCTGAAAGTTGTTGACAGGCAGGCAGGCTTAGCTACATGTGCATTTACAACTATTAGGCAGGCATTGTTTACTCTCTTTGCATTCCTGCCTATGCAGGTTTGAACCAGCTACCATTTGCACCCGTACTATTAGAACGATGTCCTGGTCCTGCATTACTGAGTGCCAATTTTGATGTCTTCGGTTTTTCTGGAAGCAGATGTGTGTAGAGTTTCATGTCATATTTCTAAATGTAAATTAAAACACACCAAGTGATATGAGCACAATACTGAGTAGACACCCAATAACATAAGCAGACACAGATAAGTATAAAGGACACTCTGCTAAGCTGACACCAAGTGAATCATGGAAAGTTCAACAGACACTTGAAAATCTTAAACATAATTCCATGATATCAAGTCAGTTCTGATTTATTTATGGTAATCCTTCCCAGGATCTCCTAGATGTAAAGTATTCAGGAGTGATTTACATTCTCTTCTTATGGCAGCGACCTGGAACTTTGCAACTTTCTACACTTGCTGGTTCTTCTCTCAAGAGGCAACAATGAAGAATCAAATTGATTGATTGATTGATTGATTTTTACCCCGCCCCTCTAGACAACGTCTACTCGGGGCGGCTTACATAATTTAAAACACATTAAAACAGCATACAGTATAAGTAATATATATAATACAAAATGGCAGAAGTCAAAAAACAAGAGAAAAAAAAAGAAAAAGAAAAAATCACTTAGTTGACTGGGGGGAAGGCCTGTTTGAATAACCAGGTTTTTAGTTGAGTTTTGAAAACACCCAGCGAGGGTGCCAGCTGAATTTCAGTGGGGAGTGTGTTCCACAGCCGAGGGGCGACCGCTGAGAAGGCCCGGTTTCTTGTTTTCTCCTTCCGGGCCTCCCCCGGCGTCAGTCCCCTCAGCCGCCCCTGCTGGCTTTGTCAGGTGATTCGGGTAGACCTGGGCAGGAGGAGGCGATCTGTCAAATATTGAGGTCCCAAACCGTTTAGGGCTTTATATGTGATCATTAACACTTTGAAGTCAATGCGGAAATGAATAGGTAACCAGTGCAGTGCAGCCAGAGTGGGGGAGATATGCTGAAATTTTCTCACCCCACTAATAAGCCTAGCTGCTGCATTCTCGACCATCTGAAGCTTCCGCATCAACCTCAAAGGCAGCCCCACGTTAGCAAATTGAGCTATGAAGGCAACTTTGAAAATCATAGCCAATATCAAATAGATACTACCATGTTTCCCTGAAAATAAGATAGGGTCTTATATTAATTTTTGCTCCAAAAACGCATTAGAGCTTCTTTTCAGGGAATGTTTTATTTTACAGTCATGCCATCTTCTGGTTGCTGCTCAATGGTGGAGGATGGGGTTTCACTTAACTGGGGCTTATTTTTGGGGGGGGGGTAGGGCTTATATTACGAGCATCCTGAAAAATCATACTAGGGCTTATTTTCAGGTTAGGTCTTATTTTTGGGGAAACAGAGTATACAAGATAACATAAGTTGGCACCAGATGACACGGTACAGAGACAAATGGGTGCTGAACAAAAAAAATCATCTAGTTGCTTCTTACAAAGGAGAACCCATCGCTTCCCAAGGCAGACTGTTCTATGGCTAACAATTTGAACATCAGAAAGATATTTGTAACATTTAGGTGAAATCCTCTTTCTTGTGTTTTGAATTCTTGGGCTCGAGTCCTACCATCTGATATAGTTACAGATAAATTTGTTGCATCTGCTTTGTGACAGACCTTCAATATTTGAAAATTGCTGTCTCACTGCCTTTTAATTATATCTTCTCTAGGGTAAATGTATCCTGCTCCTTCAAATTTTATTTGTAAAAGCAGATAACATGGTAAGATCATACAGCATTTCTGCCTCTTGTGCTGTCAAGTGTCTTGCTGGCAGGAGTTGTTGTATCCGTGTAAATCAACACTAGCATATATATGTGGTCTCCCACTGAACAAAAGATGTATTATTCTGTTTAAATTCTTATAGCTATTTTTGTGTCATTTCAATTGTTTTATAAGTAATTCTGCATATCCAAATTTAGACAGGCTCATTTTAATGGTAAATGTGTTTTCTTTCACTTCCAGAATGAAACTCATTTTGATCTGAAGCACTTTGGAAACTGAGCCTAATTCTAATTCCAGACAAAATCCATTGAATTTGTGGGAATGTAGTAAGCCGACTAGAGATGGAGGCAGCAACAAATACCAACCCAAAGAAAAGGAAATGAAAGAAAAAAAGCAAAGTGGCTGTCCGACGAGGCCTTACAAGTAGCAGAGAAGAGAAGGGAAACAAAATGCAAGGGAGATAGGGAAAGTTACAGAAAATTGAATGCGGACTTCCAAAGAATAGCAAGGAGAGACAAGAGGGCCTTCTTAAATGAACAGTGCAAAGAAATACAGGAAAATAATAGAACGGGAAAAACCAGAGATCTGTTCAAGAAAATTGAAGATATTAAAGGAATATTTTGTGCAAAGATGGACATGATAAAGGACAAATATGGTAGGGACCTCACAGAAGCAGAAGACAGCAAGAAGAGGTGGCAAGAATACACAGAGGAATTATACCAGAAAGATCTGGATGTCCCGGACAACCCAGATAGGGTGGTTGCTGACCTTGAGCCAGACATCCTGGAGAGTGAAGTCAAGTGGGCCTTAGAAAGCATGGCTAACAACAAGGCCAGTGGAGGTGATGACATTCCAGTTGAACTATTTAAAATCTTGAAAGATGATGCTGTTAAGGTGCTACACTCAATATGCCAGCAAGTTTGGAAAACTCAACAGTGGCCAGAGGATTGGAAAATATCAGTCTATATCCCAATCCCAAAGAAGGGCACTGCTAAAGAATGCTCCAACTACGATACAATTGCAATCATTTCACACACTAGCAAGGTTATGCTCAAAATCCTACGAAGCAGGCTTCAGCAGTATGTGGACCGAGAACTCCCAGAAGTACAAGCTGGATTTCGAAGGGGCAGAGGAACTAGAGACCAAATTGCTAACATGGGCTGGATTATGGAGAAAGCCAGAGAGTTCCAGAAAAACATCTACTTAATTGACTACGCAAAAACCTTTGACTTTGTGGACCACAGGAAACTATAGGAAGTCCTTCAATAAATTGGAGTGCCTGACCACCTTATCCATCTCCTGAGAAATCTATATGTGGGACAGGAAGCAACAGTTAGAACTGGATATGGAACAACTGATTGGTTCAAGATGGGGAAAGGAGTATGACAAGGCTGTATATTGTCTCCCTGCTTATTTAACCTATATGCAGAATACATCATGCGAAAGACTGGACTGGGTGAATCTCAAACCAGAATTAAGATTGCCGGAACAAATATCAACAACCTCTGATATGCAGATGATAACACTCTGATGACAGAAAGTGAGGAGGAATTAAAGAACCTCTTAATGAGGGTGAAAGAGGAGAGTGCCAAAAAAAAAAAATGGTCTGAAGCTCAACATCAAAAAAACTAAGATCATTGGTCCCATCACTGGTCCCATCACTTCCTGGCAAATAGAAGGGGAAGATATGGAGGCAGTGACAGATTTTACTTTCTTGGGCTCCATGATCACTGCAGATGGAAACAGCAACCACGAAATTAAAAGACGCCTGCTTCTTGGGAGGAAAGCGATGACAAACCTTGACAGCATCTTAAAAAGTAGAGACATCACCGTGCCGACAAAGGTCTGCTTAGTCAAAACTATGTTTTTTTCAGTAGGGATGTATGGAAGTAAGAGCTGTACCATAAAGAAGGCTGACCGCCGAAGAATTGTGCTTCTGAATTGTGGTGTTGGAGGAGACTCTTGAGAGTTCCCTGGGCTGCAAGGAGAACAAATCTATCCATTCTGAAGGAAATCAACCCCGAGTTCTCACTGGAAGGACAGATCCGGATGCTGAGACTCCAATACTTTGGCCATCTGATGAGAAAAGAAGACTCCCTGGAAAAGACCCTGATGTTGGGCAAGAGTAAAAGGGGATGACAGAGGACAATATAGTTGGACAGTGTAATCGAAGCGACCAACATGAATTTGACCGAACTCCGGGAGGCAGTGGAAGACAGGAGGGCCTGGCGTGCTCTAGTCCATGGGGTCACGAAGAGTCGGACATGACTTAACTACTAAACAACAACGAGTAAGCTGACACTTATGTAAATTCAATTTATGAAATTAATCTATGGCACTTGAAGCTAAAATAGCATTTAAACCATGACATTTTATACCAAAAATACTTGATAACTATTTTTAGAAAATTTGCTCATCATCTTTATCCAGAGCAGAAACCTTCATCTGCTAAATTATTTACACGTAGTTGTGAGATGCAATAAAAATATTGAACTGCCTCTACCAGGAAAGAGAGAGAGAGAGGGGGGAACAGCCTATTTGGACATTACACAGTCCTCGCTTTCATGTCAGCCAGACATGTTACCATGGTAGTGCTTATGCCTGCCATTGCATGGCCTCTGTATTCTAATTATCAGACCTCTCACTACCCATCCCCAGTGCACCTCAAAGGCACATTCTCTGTGGAAGAGGATGCCACTTACCAAAGGACCCTTTCAAAGGGATTATTAATCTTTTGCTCAGTCTGAATCCGAATCTGAATCCTAATCTAAATCTGACCTGCATCCTGCATTTTATGGTAGCCAAGCAGCTGCCTTTGGGAAATCCACAGGCAGGGCTTGTGGCTCTACAAATCCCATGAAGTACTACGTAGTTCCCTTCTACTTGGCACCAATTAGGCTTCCTTTTGAATGCTATGTCCACTTCTAGAAACTGCACTTGAAGAACAAGCTCAGAGGAGGGCAAAAAGGATGGGTGTGTGTGTGGCTCCTGGAAACAAAGCCCTATGAAGAAAGACGAAAGAAATCGGCAAGTTTAGCCTGAAGAAAAGAAGACTAAGGGGAGATATGATTGCACTTTTGAAATACTCGAAAGACTGTCATACAGTAAAGTGACAGGATCCATTCGCAATCATTCCAGAATGCAGGACGTATAATAATGGCTTCAAGTTACAGAAAGCCATATTTCATTGGAACATCAGGAAAAAAAACTTCCTGTTAGAGCAGTATGACAATAGAGCTAAAGAGGTGATGTGCACTCAAGAGAAAATTGGACAACCATTTGTCAGATCTGCTTTGATTTTGATTCCTGCATGGGCCAATAGGTTGGACTGGATGGCCTCAGAGGCCCCTTTCCATTCCATTAGTCTACCATTCTTTCATTCCCAGAACCTGGCTGCGCGCATGCGCTTTGCGAGCGAAGAAAGCTCCCCCACCCACCTACCCCCGCCTCCGCCTTCCCTCTCCGTTCGCTTCGCCCACTCGATTCCGCCTCCCCCCCTTCCATGGCAGTGACATCATGGATGGGAGCCCCGCGGAGGATTGTGGGCCGGGAGTGGCCGCCATTTTCGGTGAGGAGAGGGGCGGGGCTAAGGCCCCTCAGTCAGGCTTAGGAAGCCGGTGAAGACTTACCTCAGGACTGGAGCTGCGGAGGGCGGGTGTCCTAGCAGCGGTGGCGACGCTGGGGGGTCCAGCCTCCGTCCCGCCCTTGACAGCCGGCTGTTCCGGCCCGGGCAGAGTGGTTATATAGCTGGGGTGAGTAGGCAATGAGGGGCGCCTCAGCTTTGCCATCCCTTCTTCCCCATATGGCCCTTTTCTTTTTGTCCCCCTCACCAAGCCAGCGGCCTTTCTACTAGCACCCCCCCCGAAATACCGTTTTTTTAAAGCCTTGACGAAGGCCTTGTGGGCGGCTGGTGGGTATTACGAGAAGGGGCGCCGCCTATGAGGAGGGATGTGCGTATATTTGAGGATGGGCGTGTATAGGGAAGCAGTATTTTGGGGGTGGGTGGGTTGGGAACAGGTGGAGGAGGGGGGAGGGAAACAATGAAGATTGTAGGTCCAGTTGACCCAAAAAAGAAAGAAAAACCCCGGGGTGCTTCCTGTTTGTGGGTGATGGGGTTGCGAGTGGCTGAAGGACGAGGGAGCGCGAGGCGGAGAAAAGCGGCTTGGGACAGCCCCGAAGAGGGGACCAAAGGGAGAAATTAAGGTGGAGGGAGAGGCGATGAAGGGGTTGACAGCAGCTCGATTTTTCGCCCTTGTGTCTGTTTTTTTTCCCCCTCTCGGTCGAATCTTTTTCCTGTCGCTAATTACTCGTCCAGAACAGAAGGCTTGAGACGGGCTCCTGTCGATCCCTGGTGACAACAGTTAGACCCATTATGTTTATGTTCAGTCATGGCTCATTTGTAATGCATGAATCGCCAACATGGCTCTTCTTGGGGAAGGGATGCAGGAAAGGAAGAAAGCTGTCCGCGGCCTGGAGGGGAATCTGCTGTAGCATCCACCCAACCCCTTTTTCCTTCCCTTCTTTACCTCTTCCACACCCTCCCTTTTCACATCTGCCTTCTGTTTGGTCTCTGAAAACACTCAGGGCTGAGGAAATGTGTAGAATAATGCAGGGTGGTGGTGATTAACCTTATTTTCCTTGTTTATTTTTTAGTGTCAAAAGTGGCTAGATATATCTGACTTGTGTGTGTTTTGAAATAAGGAAGGAAGAGGGGGAGCAATTCTCTTTCCGCTTTCTGTGCCTCTGGGGTCTCTAAAGCATAGGCATCAGCTTGGTGCTGCGTGTCTTTGAATTTTTATTGATTCAAGATGTTTAATAGTTAAAATTATTTAAAGCACACATTGAAACTTGTGTTTTTTAAATAGAAAAATTGGGGATACCAATTCAGTTAGTATTTTTATTTATAGAACTTTATATTTTCATAACAGAAGTTCTTCATCGTGGTCTTCTGTGAATGCACACAAAGGGTTAATACCAGCGCCAGCGTTGGGCCTCTCGGAACGTTTTCTAGCTGCAAGAGAAAAGTAACAATGTTTAGGACTACCCCTACTGCGCACGCCCAGCCTAACCGTCCCTCAGTTCCATTTTTCCGCCTAGCGGTTTGGAGCCTCTCGTCTTAGCTGCGTTTATTGCGATCTATCTATCTGATTTTTGGCTTTTGACCTCAGCTTCGCTTACGGACTACCCTAGCGCTTTTCCCTTCAACTTGACGACCCAGTGTATTTCTCTGGCTTTACTCGGACTGTTTTCGGACTGCTCTGCCTTATCCTTGGACTTGTCGTTTCGGTTTCCTTACTGCCCTATGTCCCCTTCCGGGCCGTTCAGCAGGTGTGTGGTGTGCGACCGCAAAATTCCCCATCAGGACGGCCACGATACTTGCCTGTATTGTCTGGGGGAGTCGCACAATCCTAAAGCTTGCCCACACTGCAAAGCCTTCACTAAGGCCGCTCTCAAGGCTCGCCAACAGCGCCTTAAACTTCATCTGTGGGAGTCAACGTTGTCTTCCACGGCGCCCTCGGAGGGGGAAATGGCTTCCACTTCTCGAGCAGCTCCTGTTCAGTCAGTCGTCTCTAAAGTTTCCAAAATGTCGAAAACATCCGCGTCGTCGAAATCGGCCGCTCCTGCTCCGAACCCCGAGCCTCCGGCTCCGAAAGCTAAGCCGTCGAAATCGTCCAAAGCTAAGGCGGCCGCCCAGCTTAAGATGACATCCATTCCACTTTCTCCGAGCTCGGGTTCCATCCCATCGCCGATTCTTGAGGAGTTGTCGAGGCGCTTCGGGGCCTCGTCCGAGGCACCCGCGCCTCCTCCTGCTCGACGTACTGAAGTGTTACCGCCTTCGGGAAGGTCTTCCCCGACACCGAGCCAGTTAGTCGCTGTCACTACTGGCCTCGCTTCTGCCCCACATAGCCCTTTTCCTGCGGGCCAGGGGTCGCCTCCCGTGTCGATCTCGTCCGTACACTCGGACTCGAGATCCCCTCGAGAGAAGATACCTCGATCACCTGTGCGTTCGAGGTCGAAATCTCCTCGAGGCAAACGTTCTCGCACGGAGAAGCATGGCTCCCCGAGTCGGTCCCCTTCCTCCGGCCGCTCGAGGTCGAAGTCTCCTCGACGGAAACGATCGAAGAAGAGGCATCGAGTTTCCACTCAGTCCGACTCTGGCGATCGCTCGGACTCGAAATCCTCTAAGCGTAAACGCTCTAAGAAGAAGCACCGTTCTCATCGACGTCGTAGCAAGCATCGACGTCGGTCCTCTTCTTCCCGTTCAGCGGATTCCGACCGCCCTAAGCGTCGTAAACACCATCGACGTCGGCGCGACCGTTCGCGGTCTCCTTCTTCGTCGTCGACATCCGCATCCCGAGACCGGTACCGCAAAAAGATCCGGTACATATATGTGTCTTCTTCTTCGGAGTCGACCCGCCCTCGACGCCGACGCCGGGCTATTCGAGCCAAAGACCACCCTCCTACGGTACCGGTTGCCCCTCCACCGCAACCGGCCCCTTCCACCTCGGCGCCATCCGTGGTCCCAGTTCGACCCCCGACAACGCAGGTCGGCATCGAGAAGCCCCCTCCAAAGAAGAAGAGGGATGTCTTCTCCTCTGATCCAGATGAGGTGTCCACGGAGCGGTCTTCTGACTCCGATCAGGAGCAACCCCCACCCTTGCCACCACATGATTTACCTCCTGGTGATCTGGTGCTTTCCGATACTGGCGATACTCACGCTCCTTCTCCATCTGAGGATTTTTCTTCTTATTCTCAGATGATGTCCAGGCTTGCCAAGACGCTCAAATTGGACTTGAATCTCCCTTCCCCTCCGGGAGAGGACTTGTTCTTTGGGGACATCAAGAGGGACAGTACCGCTCCCCCCAGTATAGCCTTTGTGCCTGTGGTTATGGAGGCCATCAAGGAGTTCTGGGCTCAGCCTGCGACTACACCTAATGTCCCTCGTCGCACAGAGCACTTCTACAAGATTCATGGGGCTGACACTCATTTTCTGCTCAAGCATCCCATTCCAAACTCACTCATTGTTGAGACAAGCTGTTCAAGGCCTTCGGCCAAAGCCCATGTTACCCCAGTTGACAAAGAGGGTAAAAAGCTGGAACTCATCGGCAGGAAAATCTACTCCCTTGTCACCCTGCTACTTCGAGTCATAAATTATCAAACTGTGTTGGGAGCTTATCACAAACAGTTGTGGCTCAAGCTGTTACCGGGGTTGAAAATGATACCTGAAGACACCCGGCAAGCTTTTCTTAACTCCTATGAGGAAGCTCAGACGGTATCCAAGTATGAACGTCTTTCCATCAGACATGCAGCAGAAATCTCTGCCAGAGTCCTCATGTCGGCCATCTCTATCCGGCGCCATGCTTGGCTCCGTTCTGCTGACATAATGGAGGACGTCAAGTCAAAGGTTGAGAGCCTCGCCTTCGACGCTACCGGGCTGTTCAACGAAAAGACCGACTCCCATTTGGAAGACCTTCACAAGGCTAAGAGAACTGCTAAGTCCTATTCTGTTCAGACTCAATCTAGACAGCGACGCCCTCAATGGCGTAAATCTTATGGACAGTATCAATCTTCCCAGCAATACCGTCCTTACAAGCACCTACCTCAGCAGCGCTCTGGCCAGTCCTCTTCTTCTGTCCAGGGTTATCAGGGATACCGCCCTCGTCCTCCCCATCGCCGCCAACCCTTTAAGCCACCTGGCAGGAAACAAAAACAGTATCTTTGACTTTCGGCCCCCCGTTTTCACCCATTCACCACCTACCACCCGTCTTCAACCGTTTCTTCACAACTGGTCTGTCATCACAAACGACACTTGGGCTCTACAAATTATTCAGCACGGTTACCAGCTGGAGTTTATAAGATCTCCTCCGCTAGGTCTCATAACTCATTCTCCCTTCGACTCCTCACTAGAGGAAGAAATATCATCTCTCTTGGAAAAAGATGCCATCTCTACAGTGCCACCTCGTGATATACAATGCGGGTTTTACTCCCGCTACTTCGCTGTCTCAAAAAGCGGAGGAGGCATAAGGCCCATCCTCGATCTCAGACTCCTAAACACTTACCTGCGACCCAGGCGTTTTCGGATGCTCACCTTAGAGTCCATCATGCACTTGCTGAAAAAGAACAACTGGTTCGTCCTTATAGATCTAAAGGACGCATACTTTCACGTCACTATTCACCCCGACCACCGCAAGTTCCTTCGGTTCATCTTTCAACACACGGTCTACGAATTCCAGGCCCTACCATTCGGTCTGTCCACAGCTCCCCGGACATTCACCAAGGTCATGGCTCCGGTGGCAGCTTACCTTCGTCTCAGGGGCATTCACGTTTACCCTTACCTGGACGATTGGCTCGTAGTCTCCACCTCGCGAAGGCAATCCCTGAAAGACACAAAATTCATCCTGTATCTTCTCTCCAATCTCGGTCTCACTGTCAACAAACAGAAGTCTCAGCTCATTCCCTCCAAAACAGTTCAATACATAGGGGTCTGTTTGGACGCTGTAAACGGTCGAGTCTTTCTTCCCCCAGAAAGAATACACAAGATACGACGAGCCATCAGGAAATTTCTTCCCGGTGCTCGGGTGACAGCCCACCACGCCCAACACCTCCTCGGCCTGATGTCTTCTACCACGCCGGCGCTCGCGCACGCTCGCCTCAAACTCCGGTCGCTCCAATCTTGGTTTCTCACCCTTTTCGACCCCATGATGGACAGTCAAAGGAAACGACTTCGTGTCACCCCGGAGCTCACCAGGCAGCTCCAGTGGTGGATGTACACACCCCATCTCACGGTTGGCCGGCCCTTTCGTCCACTCCGTCTCACCGTTCAAGTTACAACGGACGCCAGTCCGTCAGGCTGGGGGGCGCACTGCGGGCGTCGCACCATTCACGCCCTCTGGACACCACAGGAAGCCATGTTCCACATCAATCACCTGGAACTGCTGGCGGTTATCAAGGCCTTCAGGTCCTTCCTTCCTCTCCTGCGCGGCCGCGGAGTTCAGCTGGTGACGGACAACACTACCACAATGCACTATGTCAACAAGCAGGGAGGAACCCGCTCTCACTCACTCCTGTATCTCTCCATCCTCCTTTGGGAATGGTGTTACCGTCATCATATCTACCCTGTGGCCATCCATGTAGCCACGGAGGACAACACAGTGGCGGACACTCTGAGCAGGCTTCATTATCAGACTCACGAATGGGAGTTAAACCCTCTGGTCTTCCAGGACCTTTGCCGCCAATGGGGGACCCCAGTGCTGGACGTGTTCGCATCCCCTCACAACGCCAAATGCTCCCGGTATGCGTCCCGGGCAGGTCTCGGTCGCCACTCACTCGGCGACGCGTTCATGATCCCATGGAACCAGGGTCTCTTGTACATGTTTCCACCGATCCCGTTGATACAGAGATCCTTGATCAAACTCCGACGTTCAATGACTCCGGCCATTTTCATCGCACCCTTTTGGCCTCGCCAAGTGTGGTTCCCCACTCTAGTCAGCATGGCTGTGGACTCAGTAACCCTTCCGATGTGGCCGGACCTACTGACCCAGGAAGCAGGCGAAGTCCTTCACCCCGACCTCGACACGCTCCATCTGACGGCGTGGAGGATCGTCCAGAAATTCAGGAGGTCTTGACCAACGCCATCAAGCCCTCCACGTCTCGCTTGTATGCCTACAAGTGGAAAAGCTTTCTGAAATTTACCCAGCAGAGGGATCTCGCCTCTTCCCCTGTGTCTCTGTCTACACTTCTGCAGTATCTCCGTTACCTGTTCGATTTCCACCTGTCTGTCTCTACTATCAAGGTGTACCTGGCTGCGGTTGTCTTTTTCCAACCCAGAGCTTCTCCCTCTTCCCGTTTTTTCTCCCATCCCACTGTCAGGATGTTTTTGAGGGGTCTCTCTAACCTCCGACCTCCCGTTCGTCCTCCACTCCCTCAGTGGTCCCTACATTTGGTTCTGCACGCCCTATCCAGAGCCCCATTTGAACCCATGGCTACCTGTGACCTCAAGATGCTTTCTTTAAAAACGCTATTCCTAGTAGCTATCACCTCTGCCCGTCGAGCTAGCGAGTTGGCAGCTCTCCGTCATGACCAACCTTTTCTTCAATTCTTTAAAGACAAGGTTATGCTTTACCTGGACGTATCTTTTCTTCCCAAGGTGGTCTCCGACTTCCACGTCAATCAGCCACTTATTCTCCCAACTTTGTTTCCGTCTCCGACGACTGATGTTGAACGCATGCTCCACATGCTTGATGTTCGACGGTCCTTAGCTTTTTACGTGTCCAGGACCAAGGACTTTCGCCTGGCCAACAGACTCTTTCTTTGCTACTTTGGCCCAAAGAAGGGCTGCCCGGCCTCGCCGTCCACGCTCTCTCGGTGGCTCGTATCTACCATCGCCCTTGCCTACGAGCTCAACCACAGAGATCCTCCACAGGGACTTAAAGCCCATTCCACCCGGGCTGTTGCCTCATCCACTGCCTTACTTCGTGGCGTCGACCTGCCCGACATCTGCCGGTCCGCTACGTGGTCCAATGCCTCTACCTTCATAACCCACTACAGATTGGACGTGAGGGCAAAAGAGGAGACCAAATTCGGGAGGGCAGTGCTAGCATCGGCTCTTCAGTGACAGCCCACCATCCGGTTAGTAAGCGTGCTAATCACCCTTTGTGTGCATTCACAGAAGACCACGATGAAGAAAGAAAGGTTACTTACCTGTAACGATGGTTCTTCAAGTGGTCATTCTGTGAATTCACACAATCCCGCCCGGCCTCCCCTCTGTCTGTCTGTCACTGGCATCTCTATGACTCGAGGGCCTATGGCGGACAAATGGAACTGAGGGACGGTTAGGCTGGGCGTGCGCAGTAGGGGTAGTCCTAAACATTGTTACTTTTCTCTTGCAGCTAGAAAACGTTCCGAGAGGCCCAACGCTGGCGCTGGTATTAACCCTTTGTGTGAATTCACAGAATGACCACTTGAAGAACCATCGTTACAGGTAAGTAACCTTTCTTTTTGTGCCCGTTCATTTTTATCAGTAATGTGTACATTTTAAAGGACCTTTTCAGATATTTTTGATGGAGGTGAAACAATTTGGGTGGGAAACTAAAAAAAAGTCTAGTGTGCTTTCTATGTCCTAACTTTCAAAGTATGATAGTAAAAATAAATTAATAACAAAAAAACTAAGGCTGTTATCCAGTGCTTATTAGTATCAGTAAGCTCCCACAATATTTAGTCAAGTCAATCCTGACTTACGGTTACTGTTTTCAAGGTTTCCAAATAGAGAATAGTGTTTTTTTCTTCTTCTTCTGGGGGCATCCTGGGATTGTGCAGCTTGCCCAAGACCACATAGGCTGGCTCTACTCACAGGAGGCGCAGTGTGGACTTGAACTCTCAATCTCTAGTTCCGCAACTAGATACTTAAACCACTAAGCTATCTAGCCAGCTGAACAACATAACAGGAAGCTGAAAAAACATGTTCTTAAAGAATGCAAGTTAGAATGAATGAATTTTAAATATGTGAGTCAGAAATAAATCATTTTCTAATAGCTGCCAAAAGATTGTTGTACGGTGGTCTAAGCATCTTAGTCATAGTGCTTTCAGTGCATGTGGAGTAATAAGTCTGTCATTCATCACCAGTATTGTTAAAGCAGATCCATTAGGCAAAGCCATAATATACTACAGTAGTACTGTACCTTGGTTTACGAAATTAATGTGTTCTACGGGATGTTACGTAAAGCAAAAAACCAAAACGCAGATTGCCATAGGAATGGGGGCGGTGCTATAAAGAATGCATCCTGGGGAAACTTTCTTCAGAAACCGAAAAAAAGAAAAAGAAAAAAAATCCCATAAACCAAGGTATTATTTTCAATGGATTTCCATTTGTAAATTGAAAATTACGTTAACCGAGGCGTTTGTATACCGAGATAATGCTGTATAAGATAGTATAACTGTGTTTTACCAAGTGTATTGCTAAATACGAAACTGCTGTGAAATGATTTCAAACTCAAAGAAGTCTAGAATGTTTTGGCAATAATTCAGACCAATTTAGAAGTGCTTAGAAGCCAACCATTTTAAATGGTCATTTTTTTCCAAAGTCAGAAATTCAATAACTCTCCTATACAGTATTGCAGTAGTGTGCCTCTGCTGCTATAAGCATGACAGTAGAACTGATTTGTAAAGTTAATGTGACAATCTTTGGTACGGATTTGTTTAAAAATTAATGTTACAGAATAACACTAAAACAAAGGGAAATTTAAAGTAATTGCAAAATAGTACGGTAGTATTAGACAGCACCCACGCTTGCTGCCCCGTTAAAACAGAGTGCAAAGCACATGCATTCTAAGCCATTAAAGGGGCAGGTTCAAAGAGAAAATCTAGGTCATTGGCATATAAGTAGTTGCGTTTGTAACCTTAAAGGAAGACTTTAAATATTTAATAAGAACAGAGAATAATATCTGAACATTAAAAAAAGGATAAAGTGGGTTATACTGTGAAAATCAGGACGTTGTGATGTATTGTTTGTAAAGATAAATGAGAAAATACGGTAGTTACTGTGTGCTTAATTTAGGAGTTTTTCTTCAGGCTCTGACAAAATCACCAGCTGCCACTCTTTGCGCTTTATCTGTTGGTTTCTTTGACTAAGTTGAGTGCCCTTGGGATGTTTCTCTGTACCCTGTAATGCAGTCTCTGGCTTTTTACTGCAGGCTAAATTCCCTTTGGACATGAGAATTAGTGCAGCTTCTCTGTAGTCTCCTCCTTTCTGATTTGCCTCTGAGGCAAGGTTAGCATAGAATATGTTTTTGCTCTGATTCCTCGATGTGCAACCTTGCTAATACAACAACATGGCTCCTGTACATTTTAGGATTATTTTAAGATTGACAATAGTTCATCATATGCATCAATATGACTCAGAGTTATCTGAAAGAGCTATTGAAATCCCTGTCCTGGATAATAATGATTTTTTTAAAATGGGAATTGACCTGCCATTTTTAGAACCTTTGTGTGAAATTGAAGCACCATAATTTGTCTGAAGAAGTAGGTTATGATCCACCGAATATCACAGTGTACTGTATTAAGTTAAAGGTGCCACAATACTTAGATTTATTTCAGTTCTTTCCCCCCCCCAATGCAAATTTAGATTATGTGAGGGGAGGTACCGTGTACAGGCTTGCATGTAAAGCAGAATATGAAACAAAAAGCCCTAAGGAACTCTGTTATAATACTGTACTGATTGTGTTTTTACTGTTTTATTGATGTGCATGTAAAATATTTTGATTAATAATAACACTCTTTGTGGTTGGATTGTTTTTTTTGGGGGGGGGAGGGAATAAAAAATTAGACATCAAGCTTCCCTAAATAGCACTATTCATTAAATAGGGCCTCTTAAATAACAATTATTTCCCTCCAATGGCTCAAATTGGATCTTTCTAGATGCTATTTTCTTGTTAATGTTAGAAAATGATTTCTTGTCACTAAAGATAACACATTGTAAACTTTTTCAGATTAAACCAAAACATTTAGGTAGGTAAAGGTTCAACTCTTCACACAGATTACAGCTATGGTTTGGGAGTTTTCCAGTTCAGGTCCTACCGCAGCCATAAATTAATAGGTGAGGGAAATGTAGTTGCTTCATATGTTGAACGACAATTCCCATCAGGCCTAGTCAGCTAAGGGAGAAAAACTTGGAATTGCAGTCCAGTAAGATGTCAAGGGCTCCATTTGGCTTCCCTTTACTTAAGTCTGAAGTGACTAAAGCATTTGCTTTGGAGCTAGTGTAGTGTTTGCATTACTAAAAATTGACTAACTTTGTCTAACAGAGTGGTCTGTAAATTTTTTAAAGTTGCGTATATTTTCACTAGTAAATTTTGCCTCCCTCTACACATTTTCTGTATTATTTGTAAAGGTAAGAGGCATTTATACTCCATCTTCAATAAACCTAGCTGTAGACAGACTAGAAGCAAAGACGCCTTAATCTTGAAAAGCAGGAATGCTCTGAGAGTGAAGCTTTACATTATAGCAGCCAGTAAAATTTGGAATAGGTTTTTCTGATTTTTAATTTCTGAATGGAATTTGTAAGAGTTCCTTCTTTTTTCAGGAGCACCACCAATTTATGTAGACCTGAGAGAGACTGCATATGTTACCATAATGTATTAAACATTTTCCTCTTACCCATGTGCAAAGCTACTGTCTCTCTAGTGTTTTTCTTTTCTTGCTCTGTCCTCCTCTTGAAACTTTACATCAGTGAAGCTAAAATGAGTTCATTATCCACCCCTTACCTGAGAACATACTCCTTCCAGCCACATTCTTGTCATTAAATTGTTCTACTGCTTTACTTCAGTTGCTGCTAGAATTTATAAACAGCTGAAAAGGGATTGCTTTTTTAAATTAACTGGATTGGGGGAGGGAAAAACCAATTTCAGTTCTCTCTTTTATGTTTCTCATATGTTTTCTCCGCTCCTGAGCCAAAGTTTTCTGTTGGCTTTCTCTTTCATCACAATTTCCATACCAAAAAAATATAAGGAAGAGAGGCACTTCTTTCTTGTCCTTTGGAGACTGACTGAGACAAGAAGCAAAGGAGAAACAGAGAGATTCTGAAGAAGAGATAATATGATGAAGGAATTAAAATACAGTACAGATTGGATTTCATTGGTTAAAATGGGAAGTCTATGCTTCCTAGTCTTTAAAACTTTCATTTTTACTACTGATGTTTTGGTTTACTAGTGAAGTGAGAACAATGCTTAATTTTCAGAAACAGACCTGGAGGGGACAGTGCAGATCGTATGGTTCCTGATAAGCCTATTAGCCTTTCTTCCTAGTTCTGCAGGTGGAACAGGCTTCCACTTGGGGAAGCTATGCAACATGTTTTCCCATTTCAGAGACAAATTTACTGTCTTCTTGTAAGCATAACTTTGAGTACCAAGTCCAGACTTAATTTGTGGACTCCATCTTTATCATAAAATGTATATGTGTTTTAGTGTATCTGTAATCTTCTTTCAATACTATTCATAACTGTTGAGGATGACATTCAAACAAAGTGATCTTATGTTCATAAACTGTTATTTATTATTATAAACTATGGATGGAGGCTCGCATCATTGTACAGGAGGCAGCAACAAAAACCATCCAAAGAAAAGAAAAGGCAAGAAAGCAAAGTGGCTGTCCAACGAGGCCTTACAAATAGCAGAGAAGAGAAGGGAAACAAAATGTAAGGGAGATAGGGAAAGTTATGGAAAATGGAATGCTGACATCCAAAGAATAGCAAGGAGAGACAAGAGGGCCTTCTTAAATGAATAATGCAAAGATATAGAGGAAAATAATAGAAAGGGAAAAACCAGAGATCTGTTCAGGAAATTGAAGATATTAAAGGAATATTTTGTGCAAAGATGAACATGATGAAGGACAAAAATGGGAGGGCCCTAACAGAAGCAGAAGACATCAAGAAGAGGTGGCAAGAATACACAATTATACCAGAAAGATCTGGATGTCCCGGACAACCCAGATAGTGTGGTTCCTGACCTTGAGCCAGATATCCTGGAGAGTGATGTCAAGTGGCCTTAGAAAGCACAGCTAACAACAAGAGCAGTGGAGGTGATGGCATTCCAGTTGAACTATTTAAAATCATGAAAGATGACGCTGTTAAGGTGCTACACTCAATATACCAGCAAGTTTGGAAAACCCAGCAGTGGCCAGAGGATTGGAAAAGATCAGTCTACATCCCAATCCCAAAGAATGTTTCAATTACCATACAATTGCACTCATTTCACATGCTAGTAAGGTTATGCTCAAAATCCTACAAGGTAGGCTTCAGCTGTATGTGGACCGAGAACTTCCCGAAGTACAAGCGGGATTCCGAAGGGGCAGAGGAACTCGAGACCAAATTGCTAACATGGGCTGGATTATGGAGAAAGCCAGAGAGTTCCAGAAAAACATCTTCTTCTGCTTCATTGACTACGCAAAAGCCTTTAACTGTGTGGACCACAAAAATGACAAGTTCTTAAATTAATCGGAGTGCCTGACCACCTTATGTACCTTCTGAGAAATCTTTATGTGGGAGATGAAGCAACAGTTAGAACTGCTTATTTAATTTATATACAGAATGTATCTTGCAAAAGGCTGGACTGGATGAATCCCAAACCGGAATTAAGATTGCCACAAGAAATATCAACCACCTCAGATATGCAGATGATACTACTCTGATGGCAGAAAGTGAGGAGGAATTAAAGAACCTCTTAATGAGGGCGAAAGATGAGAGTGCAAAAAATGGTCTGAAGCTCAACATCAAAAAAACTAAGATCATGGCCACTGGTCAGATCAGGTCCTGTCAAATAGAGGGGGAAGATATGGAGGCAGTAAGAGATTTTACTTTCTTGGGCTCCATGATCACTGCAGATGGTGACAGCAGCCATAAAATTAAAAGATTCTGGCTTCTGGGGAGGAAAGCGATGACAAACCAAGACAGCATCTTAAAAAGCAGAGACATCACCTTGCTGACGAAGGTCCACGTAGTCAAAGCTATGGTTTTTCCAGAAGCGATGCATGGAAGTGAGAGCTGGACCATAAAGAAGGCTGACCACCGAAGAATTGATGCTTTTGAATTGTGGTGCTGGAGGAGACTCTTGAGAGTCCCCTGAACTGCAAGGAGAACAAACCTATTCATTCTAAAGGAAATGAACCCTGAGTGCTCACTGGAAGGACAGATCCTGAAGCTGAGGCTCCAGTACTTTGGCCATCTGATGAGAAGACTCCCTGGAAAAGACCCTGATGCTGGGAAAGTGTAAAGGCAAGAGGAGAAGGGGACGACAAAGGACGAGATGTTTGGACAGTGTCATCGAAGTGAACAACATGAATTTGACCAAACTCTGGGAGGCTGTGGAAGATAGGAGGGCCTAGTGTGCTCTGTTCCATGGGGTCATGAGGAGTTGGACACGACTAAACAGCAGCAACAACAAATAAGTATTATTCCAAGGTTCCAGTAACTCAGGGGATTTTCACTCCTTCAGGATCGTCCTCGACGGAGCATCAAGTAAGGGCATGGCCTCGTCCTCATCAAGATCGTCCCACTGGTCACCTCTCTCTTGCTCCAAACTTCCCCAATTCATTCTCTCTCTGCTAGCCTCCTCATCTCCATGGCTCTTCATTCGATCCTCACTCTCCTTTCTCTTTCTACCCATTCTTTCTCCTTTCTTAACTTCCTTGCTTCGGCGTCTCCCCAATAAGAGGGTCGTGGTGGGATCACCATCCTCCTCCTATAACGAGCTTCCTCTTTAGGGATCCTCAATCTCTCTCATTACTGTATCCACAGATCTTGCATCCACACCCACTCCCAACTGGGAGGCAACTGATTCTCTTCTCTTCGCACTTTCCCCTAACCCAGCTTCTATCTCTTCCTTCCTGCCTTTTCTGACCCATTCTCCTTTTTTCTATCTCCCTCAACTCCTCTATCATCTCATCTACTTCTGCCCCCTGGCGAGACTCCTGGGACGGTTGGGTTTCTCCTCTCCCTTTCTCCTCTGTCTCATTGATGAGGTGGGACAGCGCTCTAGCGAGTGGGAGTCCCGACTCACCTTTTGTCTCACATGCTTCCAAAACATAACTGCAAAGCATAAACAGTTGCTTAACACCCACACGATCATGCACACACATGCACACATACAGAGAGAACAATTTTCATTATCAGTTTTATCTTCCATAGCATTGACAATCCGTTTCATACAGTACTGTGTGTAAAGGTCCTTATAACCCCCAGATCTAGAGTCTGAATTAGAGATGTTGTGTTTGGGGGCAAGTAGAACATTTTGATGTCTTCAGTGTTGAACTCAGTGGGGTTCGTTCCATCCGCCCGCCCATCATTCATTCATTCATTCATTCATTCATTCATTCATTCATTCATTCATTTATTTATTTATTTATTTATTTATTTATTTAAAATGGATACAACCAAAACAACACTGCCCGGACCCATGCAATTCAAGAATGTAAAAGTGTTGAACATACTTTCAGCCTTCTTGCTATTTCTGTCTCTTCATAAGCTAACGTTAGCAGGAGGATAGTGGTTTCATTAGAAGATAATTTTCAACCAGAGAGCTGATTTCAACCAGAGAGCTGATTTAATTTTGATTTATAAAACAGCATACAATGTCATCATGGTTAAGATTAGATTCAACTATTATTTCCTAGCTCTGATGTAAGAAGAGTTGTGGTTTAAGCATGTCATGACTAGGTTAAAACAGTGAGAGGTTTAGGAAGTTTCATTTTTATATCATCTAAGTTTTACGTATTTGTATCCTGAGCAGGGTAGAAGCTGCTAATCTTCTGTAGAAATCACTTCTTTTTACAGTAAATATTTGAATATGTGAAATTTTCTTTTACAAATTGATTTTTGTATATATAAGGTCTAATACAGTAGTGATTAAAATATGATTGACTTTTTGAATTGGATTGATGTCTATGCTTCCCATTTTACGCACTCACCTAGAAGTATGTAGATTCTACAGAAAGTTAGGTACACTCACATTTACTGTATTCTGAAGATAAGGAGAACAACAGACTTTGTGCCAAAAAGCTTCGTGACTAAGCAAACAGGCAAGGTTCATATATTTCTGCATTATGTTTCTGCTGCTAAATGAAATAAATTATGAGAAAAATGTTGTATTGTAAACCTGTGCTTTGCATCCATGTCATTATTTAGTGTTCTTTATTTTGCCCTTGGTTTTCTTTGATCTGAGTAAGGAGCAATGAATAAATGGTGTAGATTTAAATCTTCAGCTATACTCCTGTAGACTTGTAAAAAGGTTGTTTTACAACTTAGATACTTTGTTCAGTGGCAGTGACCTAAAAATGTCTATTTTCTATGTTGAACAAGAAAAAAAATCTTGTCCAGAATGCTGTTGATACTGATCTCTTATGAATATGTCTGTAGGGTTTGTTTTGTATGGAATAATTCTGCAGAAGTTAAATACTAATCGGAACATTCCAATTTGTGTGCTCTCAGTACAGATATATAGCCCACTAACTTCGCTGAGATACAGATGTGTGGGATGCATAAACCTTTTTGATTTTAGATGTATTCTTTTAATTGAGCATTTCAGTCTGTGAGATATTTACATCCTGATCCATTAAAAATAGCTACATCCAGAAACAGGCTGCATGTCATCAGCTGTGCATGTCATATGGGGATATATGCCCCATTGAAATGTCCAGGTTCATCTTTGGATAGGAGTACAGTATGTGCTTGTCTGAGACTATGATTGGATGATTTTTGCAATGTGGTTTTGGGCTGGGGGGTATGTTTCTGTGCTGTGATGGGTCTTGGGGGGTTTATTTGTTTGTTGGGTTTTTCCTCCTCATTTCCGATGGGTCCTAGGGGTTTTGTTGCTTTTTGGAGTGTTTTTTCCCATTTCCTATGAGTATTGGGGGTTTGTTTGTTTTTTTGGTTCCCCCCATTTCCGATGGGTCTTAGGGGGGTTTGTTGCTTTTTGGACTGTTTTTCCCCATTTCCGATGGGTCTTGGAGGGTTTGTTTTTTGGTTTTCCCCCATTTCCGATGGTTTTTGGGGGGTTTAGTTGCTCTTTGGTTCTGGCTGCTTTGAAGGAGACAATTTGAAACCACATGACAGTCTTGTTAAGGTATGGTGACCAAACATATTGCATTACAGAGTTGAAAGTCATATACTGTAGAAGCTCACATGTAGAATGGTGGACAGAGGATCTCTTATACAGTGGTGCCTCACATAGCGATGTTAATCGGTGCAGCAAAAATTGCTGCAAAGTGATTTCGTTGCTATGCAATTTTTAAAAGCCCATAGGAACGCATTGAAACCCCTTCAGTGCGTTCCTATGGGCTTAAAACTGACCTTTAAGTGCCGATCCTCCATACAGCGGCCATTTTCGCTGCCTGGTAAGCGAGGAATCCGTCCCTAAACACAGCGGGCGGCCATTTTTTTAACCCGGTGGCCATTTTGGAACCGCCGATCAGCTGGGGGAAAATCATCGCTTTGTGATAATCGGTAAGCGAAACAGGTACCGATCATCGCAAAGCGGTTTTTCCCCATTTAAAACATCGCAATGCGATCGCAAAAGCGATCCCAAAAAGTTTGTTGGTATGCGATTTCGTCGTTAAACGGGGCGCCCATTAAGCGAGGCACCACTATATTTGGCTATAAAAGAGAAAGTAGCATTTAACAAGTGAGAGGCCAGCCGAACACATTCTGAATAGATGATGCACATTCTCTGAACTGTTTGGTAGTGAGACCAGGTCTGTGAGGTCTA
Organism: Pogona vitticeps; assembly: GCF_051106095.1. Lineage (NCBI taxonomy): Eukaryota > Metazoa > Chordata > Lepidosauria > Squamata > Agamidae > Pogona > Pogona vitticeps. The sequence continues at coordinate 341,582,840 of NC_135783.1, forward strand.
TGAAAGTTGTTATCTAGAAGCTCTCTTCCCTCTTCTTCTCTTTCCCTCCCTTCCCTCTTGTTTTTAGTCTCTTCTATATTCAACGTTGTTGCTTTATGTAAGCCTATCTGTGTGGTGAAATTATGTATTCTTGAGTTGATCCCAACTGCTGTTATACAGAAGGATGCGGTTGTTCAGGATGCATGGGTAGATTGGAAATAATGGTTGATATTGCTTTGCTTTATCAAAATGACAAATGAAAGCTTCTAGTAATGAAAATCAGAGACTTAATGGAACCAAACAGTAAAAAAAGAAAAAGAAAAGGAAAAGAAAAGGAAAAAAGAAACCCTATCTGTTGCAGATATTCTCTTTGTTGACAACATTTTCTGGTGACTGATGACAGCTGACTGCTATTCATTTCTGACTAATGAAACCCATTTCGGCCTGGCTGAGACTGGCTCCTGGTATGTAAGAGAATTGGTTGCCCTGATGGGGTGACCTCTGTTTAGATGGATATTGGTTGTCTTTGTTCCCTTAGCAGCTTTTGATACCAACAAACATTTTTTTCTTTTGTACTTGCACTGTTGGTGTTGTGTCTGGAGTACAGTACCTGTTTCAGAAGGTCATTTTGAGAGTGATTTTTCTGTCTAACAGCACTTGAATAGTGGGGGGCCTAAACATTCTCTCCAGTGTGCTTCAGTATGTATATGATATGGTCACTTATGCACTCAAACAGCCTTTGCACGTTATGTAGGTATAACCTGCTTTTGTCACAAGTAAACAATCTATAGTGCATTCTGACACCAGTCTAGCAAGGAATAAATCACATTGAGCTCAATGAGAACTGTATGTAGGAGTTAGCCTTAGAACTATCTGAGGAAGTAGACTTTAAGTCATGACATTTTAGATTGAAATAAAATTTTTAGTCCAACTTTTCTAGTTACTTCATAGATACCATTGGAAGTCTTAATCACTTGATGATTTCTTGGCTGTACTCGCCATTTGGATTGATGACTGAACAGATACGGGATATCTGTTTAAAACATTTAGTTTATTGTATTCTGTAGCGAGCACGCTGAAGCCTCTACCAACTCAGGCCTCCAGGAGTGCTCACTCTTTTTCTTCAGTTGCTGCCACCAATTTTATCCAATATTTAAAAAAGAGAAGTATTGTTTCAAAACAAAAAGGTGTTTATTGGTTTAACAAAATAAAGTAAGTAAATTACAAGATGTTAATCAAGGTCTCTCACTCACTGACACACACAGACTCTTCCCTCACTGATTATTTGGCTCACAGGCCCATAGACACACTCATCACTAACTCTCCCAAAATCTCCCTCTCTCTACATCATACACCCCTTTATATATTCCAGCTCCTCCCCCTTCTGCACCACCTTCTGTCCCCTCATTGGCTGATGTTCCACTGCCCAGCTGTGACGGAGAGGTGAGGGCAGCGCTGAATGCCACATATTCTTTAAGTAATTTTATGTAATCATGATTTTTGTCTCCTTAATGTTCAACCTGTACTCCATCTTTTGCTCTTTCAAGCCTCCATCAGTTGTCATTTCAAGTTGTTGTTTTCTGCCACTTATATAGTGTCAGTGTACCTTCCTGAGATTGTCCTCAGCTTGTCTGAGAAAGTGGATTTGCTCACTAAAGTTCACATTAAAATATAGCAGTTAGTCTTTAAGGTGCCACAGTGGTTTTGTCTTCTTTATTTTATGTTTTGTTTTGTTTGGCCTAATCTGCAAGTGTATCTTAAATTACTGATGTTTCTTCCACCTATTTTCATTTCTCCTTTTTAGGAATTTAATCCATCTTTTTCTTACAAAATGTTATGCATTTAATTGAATAGCTAGATAAATTGTACTCTTGTTTGACACCTTTGTCTTTAGGAAGCCATTGTGTTTTTCCTTATTCTGTCCTGATAGTAGGTTATTGCCTAGAGCTGGGGTCCCCACCCCAATCCGTAGCCTGGTCCTGGACTGTAGCCTTGGGAGGACCAGGACGTGGAGACAGATCTCCCCCCACATGGACAGATGCACACACGCACAGATGCATGCACACCCACCCACACATGCACAGATGCACGCCTCCATATGCATGCCCTCCACGCATCCACGTGCACGTGCACTGATGGATGCCCCCTATCCACAGACGTACTCCTCAACACACACACACTCATGCGCGCGCACCTACCCACCCTCACCACATGCACGCTAAACCCATCTGCGGTGTTGAAAAGACAGGTACCACTGGCCTAGAGAGCATAGATTTCATGTGAATGCTATCAAATTTTGTGCATTTGTTTTAGAACAATCCGTAGTGTGTCTTAATCTTCTGAGTCAAAGGCTTTGTTATAAAGCACAGTTTGATTTTCTATAAGGCACAATTTGAATTTCTTCTGAAATTCTTCAGTAGTATCCATAGTCAATATATATTTTCAGTATGATCTCTAGTACCTCTTCATTTCATGAATCCAGCTGGAAATTCATTACATTTAGCAGAGTTGATTTCCTTATGAGTATAGAATGTGTGTGTGTTTAGTCGTTTAGTCGTGTCCGACTCTTCGTGACCCCATGGACCAGAGCACGCCAGGCCCTCCTGTCTTCTACTGCCTCCCGGAGTTGTGTCAGGTTCATGTTGGTTGCTTCGCAGACACTGTCCAGCCATCTCATCCTCGGTCGTCCCCTTCTCCTCTTGCCATCACACCTTCCTAACATCAAGGTTTTTTCCAAGGACTCTTTTCTTCTCATGAGATGGCCAAAGTACTGGAGCCTCAGCTTCAGGATCTGTCCTTCAAGTGAGCATTCAGGGTTGATTTCCTTTAGAACTGATAGGTTTGTTCTCCTTGCAGTCCAGGGGATTCTCAAGAGCCTCCTCCAGCACCACAATTCAAAGGCATCAATTCTTCGGCGGTCTGCTTTCTTTATGGTCCAGCTCTCACTTCCATACATCATGACAGGAAAAACCATAGCTTTGACTATTCGGACTTTTGTTGGCAAGGTGATGTCTCTGCTTTTCAAGATGCTGTCAAGATTTGTCATCGCTTTCCTCCCAAGAAGAAGGCGCCTTTTAATTTCAGGGCTGCTGTCTCCATCTGCAGTGATCATGGAGCCCAGGAAGATAAAATTTGACACTGCCTCCATATCTTCCCCTTCTATTTCCCAGGAGGTGATGGGACCAGTGGCCATGATCTTAGTTTTTTTGATGTTGAGTTTCAGACCGTTTTTTGCACTCTCCTCTTTCACTCTCATTACAAGGTTCTTTAATTCCTCCTCACTTTCTGCCATCAGAGTGGTATCATCTGCATATCGGAGGTTGTTGATATTTCTTCCGGCAATCTTAATTCCGGCTTGGGTTTCTTCCAGTCCAGCCTTCCGCATGATGTATTCTGCATATAAGTTAAATAAGCAGGGGGACAATATACAGCCTTGTCGTACTCCTTTCCCAATTTTGAACCACTCAGTTGTTCCATGACCAGTTCTAACTGTTGCTTCCTGTCCCACATATAGGTTTCTCAGGAGACAGATAAAGTGGTCAGGCACTCCCATTTCTTTAAGAACTTGCCATAGTTTGCTGTGGTCCACACAGTCAAAGGCTTTCGCATAGTCAATGAAGCAGAAGTAGATATTTTTCTGGAACTCTCTGGCTTTCTCCATAATCCAGTGCAAGTTAGCAATTTGGTCTCGAGTTCCTCTGCCTCTTCGGAATCCAGCTTGTACTTCTGGGAGTTCTCGGTCCACATACTGCTGAAGCCTACCTTGGAGGATTTTGAGCATAACCTTGCTAGCATGCGAAATGAGTGCAATTGTACGGTAGTTGGAGCATTCTTTGGCACTGCCTTTCTTTGGGATTGGGATGTAGACTGATCTTTTCCAATCCTCTGGCCACTGTTGAGTTTTCCAAACTTGCTGGCATATTGAATGTAGCACCTTAACAGCATCATCTTTCAAGATTTTAAATAGTTCAACTGGAATGCCATCACCTCCACTGGCCTTGTTGTTAGCCAGGCTTTCTAAGGCCCACTTGACTTCACTCTCCAGGATGTCTGGCTCAAGGTCAGCAACTACATTGTCTGGGTTGTCCGGGATATCCAAATCTTTCTGATATAATTCCTCTGTGTATTCTTGCCACCTCGTCTTGACGTCTTCTGCTTCTGTTAGGTCCTTCCCATTTTTGTCTTTTATCATGTTCATCTTTGCGCAAAATGTTCCTCTAATATGTCCAATTTTCCTGAACAGATCTCTGGTCTTTCCTTTTCTGTTATCTTCCTCTATTTCTTTGCATTGTTCATTTAAGAAGGCCCTCTTGTCTCTCCTTGCTATTCTTTGGAAGTCTGCATTCAAGTTTCTGTAACTTTCCCTATCTCCCTTGCATTTTGCTTCCCTTCTCCTCTCTGCTGTTTCTAAGGCCTCGTTGGACAGCCACTTTGCTTTCTTGCTTTAGAATAGAGATGGGGATATTCGTATATGAATACGAATATCCCCATCATAGGCATCCTTGAGTCTCAAGAGACTATGGTAACATGCTCTGAATCGAGGAGTGTCCTCTCCAGAACATGAAGCCCGGGTAAGGTAATGTGGAGGATAGGCTGTTACCCAAGCAGCAGATCCCCCCTCTCCACATTGCTGAAATGATCCAATGGAAAGGCAAGAGCCAATACAGCTGGTTCCAGCAATGTCGCAGGAGTTGGCAGAACGACACATGCTGCCTTCGGGACTCCAGCTCCGGATTTTGCCTCGAGGTTAACTCCTGAAGCCTTTTCCATGAGTGGATATAGCCACAAGGCAGTGGAGGTTTGAAATCGGAGTTTTCCTTCTCCTAGATGGGCTGCCTTCCATGGCCGACGAGCCCCACCTACCCGGCCTGCTCTTTAACAGTGCAAAAGTACGATATGATCCTTAAAACTTTCCAGACTCCCAGGCTTATACAAATCTAATTGGCTTTCCTATTTACAATATTAAGGCCAGATACAAAATTTGAGAATTTCGCGCGCCATTAGGCGCGCGGTCCTGGGACACACTCTTTTAAAGCAGGAAGTCCGACCCCTAGGCCCCACCCATAGGTCATGTGGTCAGGAGACAAAAGAAAGCCCAGGGGAAAAAAACTCAGCAAGGCATCCATGCAAACAGACCTGGCCTTCGCCCTCAGCCCAGCTTCCTAGGGAAAAGGGTCCTGGGTCCTGGGACACGCTCTTTTAAAGCAGGAAGTCCCACCCCTAGGCCCCACCCCCAGGCCATGTGGTCAGGAGGCAAAAAGAAAGCCCAGGAAAAAAAACTCAGCAAGGCATCCATGCAAACAGACCTGGCCTTCGCCCTCAGCCCAGCTTCCTAGGGAAAAGGGTCCTGGGTCCTGGGACACGCTCTTTTAAAGCAAGAAGTCCCACCCCTAGACCCCACCCCCAGGCCATGTGGTCAGGAGACAAAAAGAAAGCCCAGGGAAAAAAAATCAGCAAGGCATCCATGCAAACAGACCTGGCCTTCGCCCTCATGGCCTATCCCCATACAGGTGGAACTAATGAGGGTCCGGTCCATTGACCATTCACGATTTTGCTGCTGCCGCCGGCGCTGCAGAGGCTTCCTATTGCGCTGTTCTCTGCAATGGATTAGCCACTCTTCGACCTAGCAGAGAGGCTTGTCATCCTGCCTCCTGCCATGACTGGGTAATCGATTACGGACAAGGGCGCAATAGGAAGGTCTGACAAGCTTGCGTCAGTGGCGAAATTGTGAGTAGACAGATCCTTGTTATTTCCACCTGTACGGGGATATTTGTATTCGTATACAAATACCCCATCTCTAGTATAGAATTCTCACTGAAAGCTTAATAGTTGTTTTTGATGTTTGCTAATTTCTAATATAATATTGACACATATTTTCTTTGAGATTTAAATTTATGGTAAATATTTCCAGGTGTGGGCCTGTAGCAAACACCCTGTCTTCCTATATAGAAAATGGTATTGGCCTGCAACAATGGGAGCTGTTGGGAGGCGTAGCCAGAGAAACCAGAAGGGAGGGGGAGTCAGGGAGAGAAAATGGAGTGAAAGGCAAGTCAGTTCAGTCAGAGACAGAGAAGAGAGGGTTTGGAGTTGGAGGCAGAGAGAGTGTTTAAGTAGTGATTAGTCAGAATGTCACCTGTATTGATTAAGATAGAAGAGGTAAAATACAGAAGCTTTGTGTAACTTTAAGAAGGTGCTTAAGAATTATTCCTGAAACAACTTGTAATCAATAAACCTGTTTCTGTTTAAAAGTTCAGTACCGAATGGACCTTAGTCTTTCATAGGAAATATAGGTTGATAAAGAGATTAACTGGTGGCAGCGTGTTAAAGGGTATGTTGGGATACCTTTGTGAGCTCTAGGTTTGGGGAAACAAGCCACGGGGTAAATGCCACAGGGCCATTGTTTTGTCTTCCATGTTTGTGTTTTCTTGTTATGATTTTGATTCGAACTCTGTAGCCTGAAAGGGTGCTGTTGATATTTCATCTATTCCTGGTGATTTATTTCTTCCATGTGGTTTGAAAGCAACTTTTACCTCACTTTTAAAAACTGTAGAGTGTTGATCAAAAGATTGCTTTTTGAAGGAATATTCATTCTTGCATCTCTTCTGTACTTGTATATTGTTTCCACTTATCTTTACAGTGGTACCTCGACTTAAGAACGTAATCCATATTGGGACTGTGTTCTTAAGTCGAAACATTCTTAAGTCGAAGCACCATTTCCCATAGAAATGCATTGAAAACCATTTATCCGTATCTGCTGTTTTTCGTTCTTAATTTGAGGCGCTGTTCTTAAGTCGAAGCATCAGTTCCCATAGGAACTAATGCAAAGCCGGTTAATCCATATCTACCACTAGGGAGTGAATTTTTTTTATTTTTTCTTCTTCTTTTGACCTAAGGTGAACATGGGTAAAAAAAAGGGCAGGAAAGTTTTTTTTTCTTTTTTTGGTTCTTAAGTCCAAGTCGAAGCAACATTCTCAAGTCGAAGCAACTTTTTGCAAACGGAGCCATTCTTAACTCGAATCGTTTGTATGTAGGGACGTTCTCAAGTCGAGGTACCACTGTATTTTATCTTGGTAAGCAATTCTCCCATAGATCTTTCAGCACTCCTAATCTTTATCTTTGGTTTCTTTTATTTTACAGAAAATATACCTTGTTTTTCCTTTTCATTTGCCCACTTCTTTCAGTTGCATGCTTGTTATAGAATTACTAGAAGCCCATGACTCACTGCTTGACAGCTATCCTTTTTCCTAATGGAAAATGTGGATGTTTCTGATGAATCAGTATCCTCTTCTGATTAAAAAAAAGCTTAAGCAGAATTGATTTTCTTGTGAGTACAGAGCTGTAGTGAAAGCTTAATAGTTTTCTTTGATATTTACTAGTGTAAGCTTGTAACTGTTGCTACCTATGGCTAGTCTCTCTTCCCATAGCCACAGCTTACTGTCCATACACGGTTCTCCCAAACATGACTGCAATGAAGCCCTGTAGGTTGCTAAGGTAAATATCCAGACCAATACAAGCGAATAGGCTTTTTCTCACAGCCATAAATACTCCGCTCCCAAACAAACTACACCAGAGCACAGAGTGCCGTCCTCTGAAGATGCCGGCCACAGAGGCTATTGAAACGTCAGGAAGAACAAGCTTTAGAACACGGCCAAAGAGCCCAAAAAACCCACAACAATCATTAGATCCCAGCTGTGAAAGCCTTCGCGAATACATAGAAAACAGAACTTCTCATACTCTCTTCAATTTTGTCTTCTTGGACACTGTGATTGGGTTCTTTGACTAATGTAGGTGGGCCCAGGGTTTCGGCGGGAATGACTGAAGGCATAGACATTACTGTCCCAAATAACTTTGTTTTATTACAATTAACATCTGGTAAACCAAGACCAAACGGGTCCAACAAATCAGTTTCTGTCAACAAGTTATACTTCTTTGGTTTCACAACATCAACAGGCTTCTCAATGTTTACATTCTCTTCACCTCAGAGAGGGAGGTTGACATCATATTCTGTATTGGAGCGCTCAACACCACACAAGTGGTCCTGCAACATGGGTGTTTCACTACCGAACCCTCCAATCTGGGCAGATAAGGACTGGCCCCACATGGGATCTCACTGGCTTCTGACACCCAAGTAATCAAACCCACTTCCCGACTCCATCCCTTCGTTGGCTCACCCTGATTCTTCTTTTTCAGTTCCAGTGGCACAGGCAACAGTCCATCTTCTTTCATTAGATTAGGGAAGTCTTTTATCAGTTTGGCAATTCTATCCCTCTCTACTCCAGTCTCATCCGTTTGTACACTTTTCTCCTCCCCTGGTGACTGACTCTCCCTTTTTCTTCCCTCCTTTTTTATATCCTCCCATCTCCAGTCATCTAGCTCCTCCCCCCAATCCTTTGATCTACCCTCAGCCAGAAACACTTCCACAGCTTTAGTAGTTCCAGCTCCTTCATCATCTAACTTATTTAATTCTCCTACTACACAGTCTCCACTTTCTTCCACAGGATGTTCTACTGAGTACGGCATACTTTGGATCTTCTGCTCACAGACACTGAAGGAGTAGGGTTGCACAAGCGATGTCTCCTAAAAAGAGTAGGGAAAGAATTTTCTGCATTGCAGTGTGTGAGGGTTCAGTATTATGGGCTTCGGTCACACTCAATAAAGCATGAGACGGTTTTAACTCCTCAACGTTGTCTTCATTTATTAACAGTCCAACATTAACAGTAACATCTCTTTGAACGGGATTTAAAGTCTCTTGCTCTCTGAACTTCGATTGCAAGGGTGTCCAAACATTATTAACAAAGAGATTAGTTTCATCAAAGTTCCACGGCCCAGATAAAACCTTCTCTGTGACCGGTGCTTCGCCGTCGTCGCCTTCGGGACCTAGTAGTGGCAGGGTCTCCTCATCTCCGCTCCAGCCCCAGAACAGGGAACTCTCTCCCGGACTGGCCAGCCATGGTCCGGGAAGACCCCCATCTTCTGAAGCTCTGTGAGATGCCATGTTTTCTTGGCTTCGATTTCCCTTGCCACGGCCTCCCGCTCCTCTCTCAGGCAATGCCTCCACTCTTTCGCCTCGGTCTCTCCCCAATAAGATGGACGGGGTTGTTGTCCTTGGTGCCTCCTTCTTTCTGCCTCTTCATGGGGAACCTTCACTTGTTCCCATTTCCCTGTCCATGGGTCTCGGACCCATATCCTCTCCCAACCGCCCGGGATCTCGTCCCGCTTCTCCCTTATATCCCCTACGCCCGCCTCTATCCAACCTCCCTCCTTTCCCGCCAAATTTCCACCAGCTTGTCCTGATATGTTTAACCCTTTCATCACTTGTAACAAATCTCGGGTATCCACCCCTTGGTGTCTCTGACCCTCTCTTTCTCTCATCTTCTCCAACTCCTTAGTGTCCACCTGCTTGTTCTCTTTTCTAAGTGGGGAAGGGGAGGGGGAGGTCTGAGTTGCGTTAGATCATGACGGAAGCGACAGCACTCCTGCATAAGCTTCCTGGCCCTGGCCTGGGGTTTTACACAGTGTTTGATTCAGAATGTGAATAAATACGTGTTCATTTGTATTTGTTCATTTTGTTAAAGTGATTGTATGTTACTTTTCAAGACGACTTCTTAAAGGAACTTACAAAAGACAGAAAGAAGAAAGCTACCTTCCAGTGATTTAATTTGCAGTCCACTTCCAGTTATTCCAGTCCAGCTCACCAGTGATAGAGGCAGACAACCTTTCAGTTAGAGCTCTGTCTTGCTATGATGGAGGAATGCTTGATAGCTAATGGTGTAACAAATGTTTCCCCATTATTTCTTGCTGTTATGTAGTTGTGTGTGTTCAGAGATAACAGGGGAAGAGCCAATGGGTTCTCTTTAACCAACTAAATTATCAGAATTTGATGTCAATCAACAGCATGTGATGGTGCCATTCAATACCACCTTTTAGTCAGAGAGTGCGATATAGAAATTGAATAAATAAACAAATAAATTCAATAAATAGCATCTCTGTCAAGGTATGCAGCGAAGATCATGATAGTTTTTGACAGAATTGGGCAGATTGAGGAGCCTCCATGAGCTGGACTGCTTTACCTGAGTGTCACATCTTCTCTGACTATGATAAGCATTGATTGCCTGGGTGCCAGTAAGCCTGATCTGGCTTTTGGTATTGGCATGTAAAACTGTATAACCTTGGACACAAAATAACACCTTTCCTGTTATAGCACTACTTGCACATTAAGATGTGTGAGGTAGCACCTATTGCTAGGCAACCCAAGGGTGGTGGCAAGGGTCAGAATTTTTCCCCATGCTTTCCTTTAGTTGAAAATGATTATTGAGTTCTCTCCCCCTCCAGTGAAATCAAGTTGTTCTTCAGGCTGGCAGCCTTTCAGGGTCTTCTCAAAACATTTCTATTTTACTCTTTGGTTGATGTTGCTGTAATAAGATCTAGTAATCCTTCCTGCTGTAATGTGTTTCAGTTATATATTTGTGAGGGTTTATGGTCTGGTTAGGAGGAAGGAACAATTAAATATTTACCAATGGAATATATTTGTGAAAATGGAGTAGTGTGACATTTGTCTAACATTTCTTTTTCATTAGATGAAGGCCTTATTTGTTGGAGCTTTTAAAAATAATAAAGATACTGAAATTTGGGCATCCGGTATATTATTTTAATACAATAAAATTTCTGTTATAGGACTGTTTTTTTCTGTACTGTTAATGCTATTTTTATTTTGCTCTGTTGTGATACTGTCATTTAATGTAGTATATTTTTGTGAGCTGCCCAAAGAACATATTGTCTTGGTCAGTTGTTGAAATACAGCTGAAATAAGTAAAAAACATTAATTACTAAAATTGTGATTAATACATAAATGATGAACTTCTATATAACACTTTATATTTTCCCAGAATGTATGACAACATGTCCACAATGGTGTATCTAAAGGAAGACAAGTTGGAGAAACTTACTCAAGATGAAATTATTTCAAAGACAAAGCAGGTGATTCAAGGACTGGAAGCACTGAAGAATGAGCACAATTCCATCTTACAAAGTTTATTGGAGACCCTGAAATGTTTGAAGAAAGATGACGAGACCAATCTGGTGGAAGAAAAATCAAATATGATTCGCAAGTCCTTGGAAATGCTGGAATTGGGACTTAGTGAAGCACAGGTAAAACTTGTGTATGAAAAGTGATTGTTATTCACTTTGTGGTGGTAAAATGTTACCTCGCCTTGTGAAAGTTTATAATAGTTAAAAATGTTGTGCAGTAGAATAGCAGAGAATCTAGAATCTTATACATATCAAGTATCCTGAAATTAGCAGACATAAGATTTATAATCTCTGTTGATTTTTAGGTGATGATGGCCTTGTCAAATCACTTAAACGCAGTAGAATCAGAGAAGCAAAAACTCCGTGCTCAAGTTCGCAGGCTGTGCCAGGAAAACCAGTGGCTAAGAGATGAGCTAGCCAATACCCAGCAGAAATTACAGAAAAGTGAACAGTCTGTGGCTCAGCTGGAAGAAGAAAAAAAGCACTTAGAATTTATGAATCAGCTAAAAAAATACGATGATGATATATCTCCTTCGGTAAGTACCTGTACAGTGGTGCCCCGTATAGCGAGGTTAATCCATTCCGGATTAACCTTCGCTATATGAAATCTTCGCTAAGCGGGAAGTAAAAAGCCATTGGAACGCATTAAACTTCATTTAATGCGTTCCAAATCGGCCCTAAACTTCCCACTTAGAGAAGTTTCCTGGCCCCGGGCAGCCATTTTCGTGCCCTCCCCTCGCTTGCCGAGGGCGCGAAAACGCGGCGCGGGGCCATTTCGGGTTGCCCGCGGCCGTTTTGAAGCCGCAAAACAGCTGTTTTGCGGCTTCAAAACGGCCGCGGGCAACCCGAAATGGCCCCGCGCCGCGTTTTCGCGCCCTCGGCAAGCGAGGGGAGGGCGCGAAAACGCGGCGCGGGGCCATTTCGGGTCGTCCGCGGCCGTTTTGAAGCCGCAAAACAGCTGTTTTGCGGCTTCAAAACGGACCCGAAATGGCCCCGCGCCGCGTTTTCGCGCCCTCCCCTCGCTTGCCGAGGGCGCGAAAACACCGCGCGGGGCCATTTCGGGTCATCCAGCGCCCATTTTGGAGCCGCCGAACGCGGCTCCAAAATGGCGGCCGGACTCCCCAATCGTCGCAATGCGAGGTGCGGCGATTGGGTGCTCCGTATAGCGATCCCGAAAAAGGGGATCGCTATACGGATTCGTCGTTATACGGTGCGCTCGCTAAGCGAGGCACCACTGTACATTGAAATGCTTTTTAAAACTTACCTTCTATTTATTGAAGAATATTACCCAGTAAATATTTATAGTGCTTGAGGCTAACTTGATTTTTGGAATTTGTAGGCATGTGTGAAGACTACAATCTCATAATTCATTTGCATAATGGAGCCTTGCTTATCACAGTAGTCAGTTCCTAGATAATATAATAGTAATAATGACTGGATAATTTTGCAGTCTTGTTGGATTTCCACAAAGTTGTTTCTGTTTCAAAGTAATCTAGAACTGACTATGTCATAGTATGGCATACTAGTATCTCTTGTTATGTGTTTTTTTAATTTATGTCTTATTTGACAGCCCTTGAAATAGTTCACAATAAAAATACAAATAAAAATAAAAACAACTATTATTATATTTTCAGACCCTGTCTGTCAAGAACAGAACCACTATAGGCTAGTGATAATTGTCTGAGATGGTTCATGAAGGATGCTGTATTCAGTTATATTAAAGTCTGCTGGGATTTCCAATTATATCAGTAGGGACAAGTACATACACACCATCTATGTTCTGGTTTCATCTTCAAATAGATTGCCCATCATAGTTCCATGCCTGAAGGAGACATGGAGCTAGATGGAGATGAATCAGATATAATTTGCTTCATCCAAGAAAATATGAAACTATCCTTTCCAGAATTATTTTATTCTATGAAAAAAAGAATTCGGATCCAGATGTTAGTGTCACAGACCAGAGGGATTTCAGAAGGGCTATTTGAAAATGGATATCTCCACTGCAGGATCACTCTCCTCCGTTATGGAGGTACTGATTGTAACCTGTATGTAATAAAACAACATATTCAGGCACAATAGAATTAGCAGGTTAGGGAGGCATCCAATAGACAGGTCATATGATGGACAGCTTTAGGAGCTTCCCATATTATTAGGCTGCACCAGTGGAAACGCTTTGAACAAGGAGAGGTAATGGTGCTTCAACAGGCTGCAGGCAAAAGGGAATTTTACACAAGCCTGGATTTGAGTGATTAAAAAAAGTAGAATGACTGGTTGTAAGAGGCCACTAAGAGTTCTACACTTGTAGATCTAGGTTTCATAATATTTAGGACCACATGGAAACAACCTGTATGACACTGCAAGGTACAATGGTGGCAGTGAAAGAAGCAGACTTTGTTGTCATTATTGCTGCAGATTAGATGAAAAAGAAGGCTTAGTGATTCAAGATGTCCTTTTAGTTATAAATTTAGACTTTAAAAATTCTTGTATTTCTTAAAAATAATGTTGATAACACAGTTATAAATGTTTCCAAAGAAGTAGCCATGTTGGTCTGTCTCATCATGTTGGATATATTAAAGTTCCGAGGTTGTGGAGAGAAAAAAAGAGAAAAGAAAGAAGGACAGATATTATAGCACTGTAAAGATTAACAGATTTATTTCATTGGTCGAAATCCTGCTGCTTTGTTACACAGGCAGATAGCAAAAGGTGTGATATTCACTTGCTCCTAATTGGGAATTATTGAGTCCCTACTGGGATTCTTGAATAGGAGTCAAGCCAGTACGCACCCCCAAGAATCACAACAGTGGCTTATTACCTTCTGGCTTGAAGTGGGTAAATATCAGTGTGAGCTTTCTTGAATCAGAATCCATTCGTGTGTGAAAAAGGGGATTTTGCTCCATAAGAATTCACATTGAAACAATTTTTTTATCTTTTAAGCGCCACAGTGTTTTGTCCCTGTTTTTTCTTTCGTCCCCGCCCCTTAAATTTATTAATAATTTTTAAAATAAAACAGTTTTGCTTCGTAACCCTGTGGAATAATAGCCTAATTTGTGAAAATTATCTTTGCAGTTTTTTCATGAATGTGATGGAAGTATTCATATCAACTTAGTAAGTGTAATAGTGTGATTTCTGTGGGCTTGTTTAGGAGGATAAAGATACAGATTCTACCAAAGAACCACTGGATGACTTATTCCCCAATGACGAAGATGACCAAGGGCAGGGAAGTAAGTTAAATTAAAGTATTGTGCTTGTTCGTGTATTTCTGTCGAGAGTACCAGCTGATCTTTAATTCTGCCACTGCTGCTGGCTATTTGTGCACAATGTCAAAACCATATAGACGGCCTGTCCCAAACAATCAAACTGTGGTCAGGAGATTGAGTTGACAAGCAAGCAAAGGCCTTATTTCAATTTGAGATTTCTGCGAGTAGTAGTACAGTGGCATCAGCGCTCGCTAGTCAAAGTACTGAGATGTTTCAAGTAGCTTAGACAATGAAATATGTCATTCTGCCTCTTGTTTTCCTGAGCTTAGCTGCAGTCTACACAATGGCAGTGGGGCAGGATGGATTTTCATGTACTGCATATATTTATTTATGATAAAGGGTTTCTTCTTCCCAGTTCAACAGCCACATAGCAGTGCAGCAGCTGCAGCTCAACAGGGTGGCTATGAGATTCCAGCAAGATTAAGGACTCTTCATAATCTTGTCATTCAGTATGCCTCTCAAGGTAGATATGAGGTTGCTGTACCCCTCTGTAAACAAGCACTTGAGGACCTGGAGAAGACTTCAGGTCATGATCACCCTGACGTTGCCACCATGTTGAATATACTCGCATTAGTTTACAGGTGAGTAGTTTTAAGATTAATCTGAGGAGTTGCCTTTGATGTTAACAACTACAGTTAAAACACTGAGGTAACTGTTGTATCCTGTGTTCTGTCAGATTTGTGCATGAGACAAATTTGGCTGGAATAGCTAATATCCTGGAAGAAAAAAAATTAAATTCAAAATAAAAAAAATGAAATTCAAACTGCTGGGCTGAGAACAACAGAATGAATTATAATAGGTATAAGTGTAAAGTTCTACACCTAGGAAAAAGAACTAAAAGCACATTTACAAAATGGGGGTACTTAGCTCAGCAATACTGGTGGAACAAACAGATTCAGAGGAGGGCAGCAAGTATGATGAGAGGACTGGAAACCAAGCTCTATGAGGAAAGTCTTAAACATCTGGGTATGCTTAGCCTTGAGAAAAGAAGGATGAGGGGAGATAGCTCTCTTCAAATATTTGAATGGTTGTCATACAAAGGAGGGGCAGGATCTGTTCTCAATCTTTCCAGAGTGCAGGACACATAATAATGGGCTTAAGTTATGGGAAGTCAGATTTAGGCTGACTCTCGGGGAAAAACTTCTTAATTGTAACAGTGTGGCAGTGGAACCAATTACCTTGGGAGATGGTGAACACTCCAGTGCTGGAAGCGTTCAAGAGAAAGCTGGACAGCCATCTGTCAGATATAAAGAGAAGAGTTTGAGAGGGATTTTTAAAATAGATTGTTGTTCTCACAAATTGCTTTTAAATTGTGTTTAATATTTTGTTTGTTTATTTATTTATTTACAGGATTTTTAGCCGCGCCATTACCAATGGTCTCTGAGCGGCGTACAACAATATTAAAACTTTAAAAACATTAAAACTATTAAAAATAGGCAATATTATAATAATATTTTAATAATATTATATTATAATATTGCTGCTTTTAATATAATATTTGTTACATGTTAAAATATTTGTATACTTACTGTTTTTAGCTTTTAAATACTGTCTTTTTAATAATGTAAGTTGCATTGGGGCTTTTTAAGGAGAAAGGCAGGGTAAAATATTTTAAATTAATAAATAATAAATATACTTTAACTTGGATTCCTGTATTGAGCAGGGGGTTGAATTTAGTGGCCTTAGGCCCCTTCCAAGCCCATTATTTTATTATTCTGAAGGCAAGAATAGATGGTACCTTGATTACACCACTATGAAATTACAAAAATAAGCTGGCTTTCGACCCTGTATGAGTCTTCATCAGGCTGGGCACCACAGCATTGTAGGTGTTTTAGAAGAAACATAAAAGTTCCAAAAACATGGCTAGATGTGCTTGTGCCATGCTCCTTTGTTAAAAGCAAACTTCAAAACAGGGACTGAAGATTCAGTTCAGGTATATGTTTCAGATTTCATACCTGGTGGTGTGGATTAGAATGTCTCTCTCAAACTTATTAGGTAAAAGGTTGCCAGGCCCCCAACATCCCTCCCCCCCTTGTGGCCCTATATTAAAACATTGTGGTCCTTTTTTGGCTAGTAATAGAGAGAGACAGAAATGTAAGAAACACCATATCATGGTAAAATTTAGTCTACACTCTAAATGTGGTTATTGCAGCCAGGTTAAATGGTTGGAGAAACATGCCCAGTTTGCAGTCCTGCATGGGTGATGTTAAATGTTTCACTGTACAGTAACTGGTGCTCTGGTCAGCTCTTCAGGGTTGTTGTTGCGGATCTATGCTGTCAAGTTGATTTATAGTCCTCTCATTTTAGGCTTTTGTAGGAGATATTACAGTTTTTGCTTGGGCAGCAATATTGTGAAATTGGTAACAGGAAGTCTTGCTGCTTCTTCTGCTACCAACTAGTGGCCTAGGAAATAAATTTAGCATTGCCTTGTAGCCACAGATTGGTGTGAAGAAGAGAATTGGATGAAATTATAAGGGCTACCCTGTCATACCTTTATTGTTTCATGGGGATGCAAAAATTGCTTAATCCTCTCACAGGCTTGTTTCAGTGTTTTGGGCACTTCCTAATAGCCTACCATTATGTCAGAGCTAGGCAGTCTGGTGGTTGGCTGGGTAGCTCAGTGAGCCATGAGGTCTCTGGCTGCAGAGCCAGAGGTTGGGAGTTCAGTTCCCCACTGTGCATCCCAGGAGAGCCAGCCTGTTTGGCCTTGGGCAAGCTACACAGTCTCAGGATGCCCCCAGAAGAAGGGAATGGTAAACCACTTCTGAGTACTCTACCTAGAAAACCATGGAAGAGGGTTGCTGTAAGTTAGAATTGATTTGACAGCACATACAGTAGTTATTATCATTAGGCAATCTGGGGCCCTCCAGATGTTACCACCCCATGCTTATTTGAGCTAATGAAGTTGTACTCAAAATGACTTAGAGGCCATAAGGTTGCCAATCCCTGCTTTATCCCATCATGGTTACAGATTTAAAAAGAACAGAACCTGCTGACATATACAATGTGCTAAGATTGTGAAACCAGCTACTGTTAGCTACTGGTGCTGATCCTATGGATTGAAAGAGGTTACTAGGTGTTACTCGGTCGTGAAGCCAGGTTTGGAGACCCTTCATGTGCGGATTGGGGCCAGGGATGGTATTGGGATCTTGCTGGGTTACCGCGCTCCCCGTGACCCAGCCACCTCCCTACCAGAGCTGGCGGACATCATCTCTGCAGCACTGTTGAAGTCCCCGAGACTTCTGGTCCTGGGTGACTTCAACATCCATGCGGAGGCGAAGGTATCCAGTCCAGCTCTTGAGTTCCTGGAAACCATGGCTTCCTTGAACTTATCCCAACATGTCAACGGCCCCCCACACATGGCACACATGGGTGGCCATATGCTCTACTTGGTTTTTTCCACCGAGTGTATTGAACGTAGTCTGATGGTGACTGACCTCGTGTCAGTCCCCTTGTCATAGTCAGACCATCACCTAATAAAATGTAACCTCGCAATGGCACTCTCTCCTCGTAGTGAGCATGAATCTATTTTGATGGTCCGCCCTTGAAGGTTACTGTATCCAATGGGTTTCCAGGATACCATGAGAGGGATTCCAGCAGAACTGTCTGGCGCTCCTGTCGAAGCTCTGGTTGATGGCTGGTTCTCCGCCGCTACTAGGGCCATAGACACGATCGCTCCCAAACGCCCTCTCAGAAGCAGAGCTCAGCCAGGACCCTGGTATAATCAGGATCTATGAGCAATGAAGCAAATAAGGAGACAGCTAGAGTGTGTTTGGAGAAAGAAACAATGGGTTATAATAAGATAGATGTCAGGATCGCTACTAACTGTTACCTAGCCAAGGTAAAGGCTGCTAGAAGATCATACATCACTGACCAGATAAGCGAAGCTACTAACCAGCAGGCGGAACTTTTCCGTATAGTTTGCGATCTATCTGGAATTGGTCTGGGTGAAGGGCCTCCCGCTAGCATCTCACCTGATCAATTTGCAGCATTTTTTAAATCTAAAGTGGAGGCCATCCGCCATGATCTTTCTCCTTTTTTAAATACAATGGATCGAGCAGAGATGTCCAGCCCTCTGCCTTGCCCGGTAATTCTTGCCTCCTTTCAGCCTGTAACACCAGATTTGGTTGGCAAGGCGCTTGATCGCTGTCGGGCCACCACCTCTTCTCTTGACCCTTGCCCAGCCTGGCTAATCAAAGCAGCCAGGCCTGTAACAATCAAACGGATCACTGCAATAATTAATGGGTCTCTTCAGGAGGGCAAGGTACCCCTTACCCTCAAGGAGACACTCATTAGGCCCATTAGGAAGAAACCAAATTTGGCGATGGACGATATTGGCAATTATAGGCCCATCGCCAATGTTTCTTTCCTTAGCAAAGTGGTTGAGAGGGTGGTGGCAGATCAGCTCCAGGCGCTCTTGGACAAAACCAACGCCCTGGACCCATTCTAGTCGGGCTTCAGGCCGTGCAGTGGTACAGAGACGGCACTGGTCGCACTGATGGATGACCTGCTGAGGGAGGCCAATGGGGGCAATATGTCCTTGTTGGTCCTACTCAACATTTTGGCGGCCTTTGATACCGTCGACCACGGTATCCTCCTGGGGAGGCTCTCTGAGTTGGGAATTGGTGGCCTGCCACTTGCCTGGCTCCGTTCCTTCTTGGAGGACCGTCCCCAGAAGGTTCAGCTTGGGGAGAGTGTCTCGGCCCTGTGGAGTCTCAATTGTGGCGTTCCACAGGGGTTGATCATCTCTCCAATGCTGTTTAACATCTACATGAGGCCGCTGGGCGGGGTCATCAGGGGGTGTGGGGCATTGTGTCACCAGTATGCTGATGACGCACAGCTCTACATCTCCTTTTCATCTACCTCAGTGGATGCCGTCCTGTCCCTTCAGTGCTGCCTGGAGACTGTATTGGAATGGATGCAGTCGAATGGGTTGAAGCTGAACCCGGACAAGACAGGGGTCTTGAGGGTGGGTGGTCCTTCCATCAGCAGTATAGGTAGCTCCCTTTCTTTTGGGGGGACAACCGTTGCCGCAAAGAGTGAGGTCCACAGCTTGGGGGTTCATCTGGACCCGGCACTTACCATGGAAACCCAGGTGGCGTCCGTGGTCCGCTCCGCCTATTTTCATCTATGGCGGATTGCCCAGCTGCGACCCTATCTTGATGGGGGGGCTCGTGCTACTCTAGTCCACGCACTCGTAATCTCGAGATTAGATCATTGTAACGCACTCTATGTGGGGCTACCTTTGAGGCTGACGCGGAAACTTCAGATGGTCCGGAATGTGGCAGCCAGGCTTCTCAGTGGAGTGAGAAAATACCAACATATCTCCCCCACTCTGGCTGCTTTGCACTGGTTGCCTGTCCGTTTCCACGTTGACTTTAAAGTGTTAATGATTACATATAAAGCCCTAAACGGTTTGGGACCTCAATATCTGGCAGATCGTCTTCTCCCACCCAGATCTACCCGAATCACCCAACATAGCCATCAGGGACAGCTGAGGGGTCTGACGCCGAGGGAGGCTCAGAAGCAAAAAACGAGAAACCAGGTCTTCTCGGCGGTGGCCCCTTGGCTGTGGAACACCCTCCCCACCGAAATTCAGCTGGCACCCTCGCTGGGCGTTTTCAAAAGCCAACTGAAAACTTGGCTGTTCAAGTAGGCCTTCCCTTCAGTCAATTAAATGATGCTTATTTCTTATTTCTTTCCTTTTAACTCATGCCATCTTGGGACTCTTTGCTTTAAATTAATGGTTAAAATTGTAAGCTCTTTGATTTTCTGTTTCTCTGTTTTTATCTATGTAAATTGTGTATATTTTAAATTGTTTCTGTTTGTATGTTGTGAGCCGCCCAGAGTAGACCATGTCTAGATGGGCGGCATATAAATGCAATAAATAAAAATAAAATAAATAAAATTAAATGGTATACTGTATTTGAGAGCAAGAATGTGTTATTTATGACCCTTTCTTAATTTAGGGACCAGAATAAATACAAAGATGCAGCAAACCTACTGAATGATGCTTTGGCCATTCGTGAGAAGACCTTGGGCAAAGATCATCCTGCGGTTTGTATATAAGAGTTTTAGAAAAAAATTTCCTTCTCTGTTTCTCACTTTTTTATAAACATCAAGGATTTTTTTGTGAAACTCACTTTAATGTTAATAAACTCAACAGGAAGGTTCTTAAATCCTGATTTGTCATTAACATCCTTCAGGTAGGGGGCCCTAAAATGTTCTGCACTTTTAATTATTCAGCACAAATTACTTCAAATTTGGTCCTGTTAAATTACATTGTCTGCTTCTGAAACAATCTGCATGAGTTGAATCTGTCTCAAACTCTGAAGAAATATTTCAGATATGTTGCTGGACTCCTGTTGAAGTTGTGCTCACTGATGAGGTGCAGTGAAAACTTTGATTCAGTTTAATTAGTGCACTAAATCACCTTTAATTTGGTGAAAAATAGCTTCACATTACAGAAAGGAATTCTGAAGTGATCTCGTCTGATTCAATATTTATGTCTCTTCTGCAAATAGTAATTTGCTTCAACTAGCACATATATATGCATTTTACAATGATTTAGTATCTATCTTAGTCATTTATAGTATTTATCATGTATGTAATTGTCCAGAAGTTTGTCTTCAATTAGGCTTTCACCCTTCAGGCTGGGGCTTGGGGGGGTTGTAGTGGGGGGCTTGTCCTAGACCTTTGGAAAAATTATTCTATTTTATGCTCCCTGGAGCTGATGGGGCAGGCTGGAGAGGAAATCAGTTCTGGATATATTTCAGTCTCTGAGTTCACTGATTTAAATTACTTGCTGGTTTGAGGAATGGTTCACACAGAATTTGTTACCGCTATGTGTGGGCTACCAGAGGTTAAGCATAACAGTATTGCTTCAGGACTCTTTTTGTTGTTTATAACTTGATTGAATAATACGGCAATACACTATAAATATATGGGCTGCTTACTTTTTTTCATATAATTTTTGCAAAGTTTATTCGTTCTAATGCTTTTTCCCATTTGCAGGTTGCAGCAACTTTAAATAACCTTGCAGTGCTTTATGGGAAAAGAGGAAAATACAAGGAAGCCGAGCCTTTATGCAAGAGAGCTTTGGAAATCAGAGAGAAAGTAATTCAAATAACTTATTCGTTTTTGCTGACTTGTACTTTTAAATGAAAGCTCAGAATGATTTTGGTTGTGGGTGCTGTGTAGAGATTATGTTCAGCAGAAATTGTGCACAGCATCCAGTATTTCTGAAAGAAATAATAATGTATCTTGAACTCAGAGAAATCCTTTACGTATTTTTGAAAGTTTGCCACAACTTACCGTCAAAGAGCAGGAAAACATCCTTATAATAAGGCAGACACGTCAGATAACAAGGTGCACCTTGAGGTTTTTGAGATTTTTTTTTAAATAAGTGTTCTGTGTAAACTTATATTTAAGACACTAGTGTGTGCTACAGGGAAAAACTGTTCTAGAAGTTACATATCTTGTTTGTTTATTTTATTTGTATACCCTTTCTAGGGTATACCTTCCTAGGGTGCACAGATCACTTTGGAGCTAAATGAATAACATAAAATAAAATATCAGACATCATTATGATACCCCCAACAGATTTAGAGGGTAAAAACATTGTATAAAGCAAATAGTTGCCTGAACAGGAAGGTCTTTTTCATATGGTAGAATACCATCTAAGACTATTTTCAAAAAACCTGTCTTCAAAAATAATTATCATATTAAACATGTCTTATCTAATGAAAAAGCACCAGTGTTTTGTAATTCTAAGGAAACTTCCACAAAGCACAGTAATTATTATGTTAAAGAGAGAAAGTGGTGGTAGAGGGGCTGGTCCAGCTTTGAAGCCCCCAGGTATAGGAACATCTATGATAATAAGAAAAAAAGAAATATAGGGAATTAGTAACCACAGCCGTACAGCTGTGAGAATTCTTGGTTAGCTAGGAAACAGAAGTAATCATCATGCAAGTTGCCCCCAAGCTTTTCCTTTCATCCAGAATGAGTCTGTCTCATTAATGAGAATGAGGAAACAATAGAATAAGGCTTAAAATAAAATGAAAACAAGATGAAAGCTAAAGAGAGCTGTGATTTTGCAATGTATGTGGGAAAGGCAGAAACAGAATCTATATTTTTGATTCATATGGAACTATCCCAGAATTTTCAGGATGAGTTAGTGTTGGTTGGGCTAAATGATTCTGAGTTTTACATATATGCTTTTAAAAACAATCATGAGAAAGTGTGAGTGGAGATCTTAATGGGAATGTAGTGATTTGTATTATATATGAATAATTTTAACTGAGTTTGAGTAATGCTGTGGCTGAAAGCTTGTTGCTTAGCACAGTAAATTGTACTAGAGTAGGCCTGTTGAACTTTAGCACAATAAGTTGCAATTGAAGTAGGCCATTTGAATCAATGGAACTTAATGAAAAAGTTGATTCACCAAATCCCTGCTGAATCAGTGGATCTGCTCTAATGTGGCTTAATTATACTAAGCAATGCAGCTGTTGTGTTTGAGTTAAACAGATAAATGAACAGTAGTGCAAATAGTATGGTGGGATGCTTTTAAAAGTTCTGTAACAGAGGTGATGTTAATATATGTGCCTTTATTTCTAGGTACTGGGGAAAGACCATCCTGATGTTGCCAAACAGTTAAATAATCTGGCCTTACTATGTCAGAATCAGGGTAAATATGAAGAAGTAGAATATTACTATCAACGAGCGCTTGAGATCTACCAAACTAAACTGGGGCCGGATGACCCAAATGTAGCGAAGACAAAGAATAATTTGGTACGTCTGAACAGAGAGTAAACAATGAGAAACGAGCTGTTGAATATATATGTTGAAAATACAGAACTGAGTTCAAATAACTGTGGTTAAAAGAAACATTATTGCCTGTGCTAGTGTGCTAGTACTTATCCCATCAAAGATGCTGCAGGATACAGTCTGTAGAACATCTACAATTTTCTAAACCCAAGGGTCAAATTGCTTCTGGCAAGATATGTTGGGGAGGTTGTAGGCCGCTGCTGCCATGTATCCTTACACGTTGCATGTGCTGTGACATAAATTAGTTCCCATCTTGAGCAGCCATTTGAGTTGTATGCTGGCTTTGCCTGCTGCTCACATCTCAAACAGGGCAGATAAAGCTGAAGCCTTTGTGGGCCAGATGGGTGACCTGGCAGACCATGTTGAAGCTTCTCTGTTGTAGACTGTAGTGAGCTTGTTGTGTGGTAGCTTCCTGTAAGTTAAAGATGCATTTGGATCCATTTAATTGCTTTGTGTTGAGGAAATGACCTTGAAATACATTTTATATATCTGAATATTGTTCATTTAAAACATACTATACTCATGTCATCTCTTTCAGGCATCCTGCTACCTGAAACAAGGCAAATTTAAGCAAGCAGAAACTTTATACAAAGAGATCCTTACTCGTGCCCATGAAAGGGAATTTGGCTCTGTGGATGGTAAGTGTTACTTAGAACATGAGATAATGAACATCGTATTTATTGGTTGATTCAATTTATATGCTACCTTTTTCTCAGAACTGAGACCCAAACGTAGGTTTTCCCTGAGGTGGATCTTTTCCATGATAGAAGGGATGGAATACCACACATTTAAAACAATTTTGTAAGTTTTGTTTGAAACACTTAGTCTTCATAATGTACTCAATTACTAGTAACTTATTTAGCCACACTCTAAAGAACCACAAATGACGCTTATGTACTCACCCCCCAATAATCCCTGTGTTCCTCAGTTTTTTTGTGCTCCATGACAAACCGGTATTTAGATCTGAGGGAAATTGTCTGAAGCAGTATTTGATAGGATGTGTGTGTGTGTGTGTGTGTGTGTGTGTGAGAGAGAGAGAGAGAGAGAGAGTGTGCTTGCTGTTTAAATATTTAAAAAGCAAAATCCCATTGGATGTGCTTAATATAGCAGTATTCCTCTAGACCTAGTTTCACCAGTCATTGCAGAACACTGCACAACGTTGTATATGATGGCAATTGAAAAAAACACACACAAATGAAATGTGAATAATCTTCAGTTATGCAATTTGTTGGGCTGTTCTTTTACCTAGTAGAACGTGATTTGTCAACAGAAGTTGTAGTGCAGCAGCTTTGTTGAGAAGACTTATGTAAGCAGCGTGCATGAGATGTCAATTATATTGTGATAAAAGCAAAGTATTCGTATCATCTACCAAACAGCTAAGTTTCTGTCAGCCTTTGCTACTCCATATGTGGTTGACATCAAAATGCAGTTGAAAGAGTCTTTTAACAATTTTGTAAATGATTTATAGATGCTCTTTCTGTTTCACAGTCTGTGTTAAACAAGCTGTGTATTTATTATATGTCTTGCTTCTGACACAGCACAGTTAGATGCCCTTCTAGCTTGTTTCAAAATATTTTGTGTTCTCCAATGCATTTTAGGGAATAGGTTTTTGAATGGCTGTTGACGAGTGGGCAGTTTGCTTTTAAAACTGTGACCTTTGGGGATGGGCACTGTGGGTTAAACTGCAGAAGCCTATGTGCTGCAAGGTCAGAAGACCAGCAGTCGTAAGATCAAATCCAGCTCCCAGCTCCTGTCAACTTAGCAGTTCGAAAACATGTAAAAAAACGAGTAGATAAATAGGTACCACCACGGTGGGAAGGTAACGGCATTCCATGTATAGTTGCGCTGGCCACATGACCACGGAAACTGTCTTCGGACAAACGCTGGCTCTACTGCTTGGAAACAGGGATGAACACCGCATCCTAGAGTCGGACACAACTGGACTAAATGTCAAGGGGAACCTTTACCTTTACCTAAAAGTGTGCATTTCTGCAGCTCATCTCTTTAAGCATTCTTTTGGAATACAGATTTGGCCAAATATGGGATCATTTTATTTCACTCTATATCTAACATCTTGTTTTTACATAGATGAAAACAAACCCATCTGGATGCATGCTGAAGAGAGAGAAGAATGCAAAGTAAGAACATATGTGCAATGTAAATTTCTGTTTGTTTTTAATGGTGTTAAAGATGCAGTTCAACATCATGTTCTCAATTTTAGGGAAAGCAAAAAGATGGCACATCTTTTGGAGAGTATGGAGGCTGGTATAAAGCTTGCAAAGTTGATAGGTGGGTATAATTGTTAACATTTAAAATTTGAAACATTGGACTAGTAGAGTTTCAGAATTCTGAAATTTAGGAGAAATCCTTACATTAAAGAAAGTTTGTAAGTTATTTTAACAGGTCAGTGTCATGACATTTTGTGGAACACAGTGCAGTCTTTATGTTGATAATATAGGGACATTTTTACTAAGTGACAGAACACCTGCACCATTGGTGCGAGTCCTATCTCTATTCATGGTTGTTGATGTTAGAATGGTGTTGTGCTTTACAGTGAGAATTTGCCTTCATTAAGTCTCTTGAAAGCATAGTTGGAAATAGAAGTACAAAAATGACTGGAATTTTATATGGCATCAAGAACTTCTAAGGCCTTTCCTCAAGGCCTACTAGAATATAGGAACAGGTGATTGAGAGTTTTTCAGCAGATAATTGAAACTTTGATGGTTATAATTACTTTAGGAAAGTGATTTCATGCAGTCACTGGCCATAAGATAAAGCTGGACTTCTGAGTTCTTCAGCATGGTGGGTTTACAGCACGATCAGAAGCTTTAGGGTCCTCTCTCTCCCAAGTGGTTAGAAATACACTGGTATTTACAAGTGGTTGTGTGGCAGCACCTTGATGCATAAAGACCAGTCGTCTATGAGAGAATAAGGGATAAGTGTAAGTAGTGTTTGTCATGTTTTCTGTCATTTTTCTTGCTGTATCCTTTGTTCCTGCTGGTTTGTGTATGTGGTGTTGTAATAAGCCTGGCCTTTTAAAGTGTAGTATATTTAAGAGTTTGTGCACTTTGCACTGGAATAAAAACTGAGATTTCAGGCTTATAATAGAGAGATATATTACAAAGTCATGTATCAGACTCATTTTCATGTAGCAGATTTTTGTGTAATCTTTCTGGGCTAGACAGCTGAGCAGGGCTGATAAGCAGAAATGAAATGTATGGTTCTGCAATGCCTTTGAAAGTTGCTGTTTCAGGAATTAGTCTGGTTATATAATGGATAGGAATAGCAGCAAAAACTCTTTGGACTACTTAGCAAATACTTTTTCTGGAGCTTACTATTAATGTTGATACTGGTTATGTTACAGGCTTTTAATCATGCCAGTGTTTAACTGACAAACAATAGTGCTATCTTAACCCAGAAAATTAGGTGTGAAGTTTGCAGGTATTAAGATCATGACTATGTATAACACCCTTCTAAAGAGAAAAATAAGAATTTGCAGAGCTATTAGGAATTATTAGAGCTTCACATAATTAGATTTATGGTTAGCTTACACATTGTACTATACAAGTAAAAATTGTTTAATGTTTAGGTTGCCAGAGTCTACAGGCAGAAATTAATTTTAACTTGTCATGTTGTAGCCCAACAGTCACAACTACCTTAAAGAATCTTGGGGCACTTTACAGACGTCAAGGCAAATTTGAAGCTGCTGAAACATTAGAAGAGGCAGCAATGAGGTCCCGCAAACAGGCAAGTGACAATTCTCTGATGTTTTACTTATCAATTTAGTGATTTCAGCAGAGGGTGAGATATTTTGCAAATCCTGATATGTAGAACAACCAGCACTATAGTGAAAATGCGGAGTACAAATATAATGACAAGAACATACTGTATAGAAGATGGAGTTCCCTCAATAAGCAACCTGAAAAGTACAAAAATGGGAAGGTACCAAACTGTAGAATAAGGAAGTAAAAGAATGTGGAAGCAAGATCAAGTTATTCTTTTCACTGTATTAATTTTGGCAACTGGAGCCATTCCAAAAACTTTGCCTACCACTTATAAACAATTGCCAATAGCTGCTATTTTTCTTCTAGAAATTCAAAAATTGGTAATATTGCAAACATGTAGACCTCGTCTTTTTTTTTCCAAACTCTTAAGTTTTAGGGTTGACTTTTTGACCTGTTCCCTGCACCAACAGTGCTGCTGCAGGGGATAGAGAATATGAATAAAAACAAACAAATTGTATATTTTTTGGTCTGTGGCTATTTTTTGATCCATGACAGAATTTGAAACTGTTGAAGAAGTACAAACACAATACAGTGGCGCCCCGCATAGCGATGTTAATCCGTTCCAGGATTAACGTCGCTATGTGAAATCGTCGCTAAACGGAATAAAAAACCCCATAGAAACGCATTAAATCCTGTTTAATGCGTTCCTATGGGGCAAAAACTCACCGTTCAGCGAAGTTCCTCCATAGGGGCGGCCATTTTCGCCGCCTCGGTAAGCAAGGAATCCGTCCAGAAAACAGCTGCGGCCATTTTGGAACCGCCCATCAGCTGTTAAAAAAGCATTGCTTTGCCATGATCAGTTCCCCAGGCAGGGAACCGACCATGGCAAAGCGAAATTCCACCGCCAGCGAGCCCCCCACGATGCCCTGCCTCCTTGGCGGGGCTCTCTCGGGGTGCAGACGGGCAGGCCAGAGGGGCAGGATGCGTCCGGGCCACTGCCTGGGCAGCCGCTGGGCAAACACACACTGCTCGGGGCGCGGGGCCTCTCCCTCCTGGGGCCAGGCTCCTCCACCTCTCCTCAGTCCTTGGTGCTCCCAAAACCCAGCGAGCCTTTCCAGGGCCGGCCCGCAGACAGGCCTCTGTCTCTGCCCCCCTCCTGCCCGTGGCGCCTGGCGGGTGGATGCAGCCGTGCTCCCCGGGCGCCGCAAGGAAGGCCTCTGGGGTTTGTCCGCCTTGGACAAAGGCCGCGGCTCCCGGGGCGTCCCCGCCACCTCGCACACATATCCCGCCGCAACCTGAGCCAAGTGGAGAGGGCAAGGAAGGCCCCCGGGGTGACTGCCGGCAGCAGCGACCAAGGACATGCGCTCCATGTCCCGCTGTCATGTGCAGGAAGGCACGCTCAGCACAAGCGGGAGCCCGGGAGCCGAAGGGGCAGGGAGGGGGTCTCTGGCGTGCCGCCACCCCCTCCGGCGCTTTCGCCTTGATCCCGGTCCCCGGCCGCCGCCTCCTTTGCAGCTCTCTGGCTGCGCGCGGGGATTGGGGCCAGGCCCTTTCCCCCTCCTTCCGCAGTTGCTTTGCCCTGAACGGTTCCCCAAGCAGGGAACCGATCAGGGCAAAGCAAAATTCCACCCAGCCCCGCATGATGCCCGGTCTCCTCAGCGGGGCGGGGCGGGGGTCACTGGTGCCCCCCCCATCCAGAGCTGCCGCCCTGATCCCGGTCCCGGCCGCAGCCTCCTTTGCAGCTCTCTGGCTGCGCACGGGGATTGGGGCCAGTCCCTTAGCCCCTCCTTCCGCCGATCAGCTGTTGGAGAAGCTTGCTTTGCTGTGATCAGTTCCCCAGGGAACCGATCATCGCAAAGCGAAATTTCCCCATAGGGAACATAGGAAAGCAATCGCAAAAGCGATCGCAAAATTTTCATTGCAAAGCGATTTCATCGTTATACGATGCAATCGCTATGCAAGGCACCACTGTATATACATATTGTTGATAATCGCATCTGAAGCAGTGTGAAACAGAACTCTTGGAGAATAGTTTATAGTTAGAGGTACCTCACACAACTAAAAACAGAAGTGTTGAGATTACAGTGGTGCCCCACATAGCGATGATAATCCGTTCTGGATATATCGTCGCTATCCGGAAACATCGCTATACAGAAAGAAAAACCCCATAGGAACGCATTAAACTCCGTTTAATGCGTTCCTATGGGGGATAAACTCACCGGTAAGCGGGAATCCTCCATAGGGCCGCCATTTTCGCCGCCTCGGTAAGTGAGGGCAGGGTGCGAAAATGCTGCGGGCGGCCATTTTTTTCTTCCAGCGGCCATTTTGGAACCGCAATCAGCTGTTTCCCAAACATCGCAATGCGAAGATCGGTAAGCGAAACGCTTACCGATCATCGCAATGCGATGTTTTACCTATTAAAACATCGTAATGCGATCGCAAAAACGATTGCAAAATCCGCATCACTATGCGGATTCGTCGTTAAACGGTGCGCTCGTTAAGAGAGACACCACTGTACTTATAGGTGGCTTTTTACACTAAGGATGACGTCCAGCCAGAATCACATTGATAGGGACTTGTTAAATCAGTACTTATGCAAGTGCTGTTGATCAAGTGGGTCTGTCCCAGTCAGAGTAATAACTGGATTATTCCTAAATTGTCTAAAAGTGTATTTCAGTTTAGATAAGTATGAGAAAGAATTAGGGAAAATTTGTATAATCATTTCAGAGAATAATAAACTGAAAAACGAAGAACATCCTTGCTGCATTTGGAAGTTGACTCATGGCAACTTAACTTCTTTCTTGTTAGATTGAAACATTTCGCTACTCATCCAATTAGCTTCTTCAGTCTGAGAAGAGTTGGTAGGAGATCCGTGATATAGCCTCCACATTGGTTTCACTTCCCCCTGGTCTGAATAGGCTCGTTCAGACCTATTAGAGAAGTAATCCCTTTAGACAAAATGGTACAATTCTGACTAAAACAGTAATTCTTGTGGAGTAAATAATACAGAAAACTATTCTCTTACTGAACATACCTTTGGAATATATTCTGTGTGTATGTTTCTGCCTTATGCATATTGAAAGCTCTTTTGTAGACATTCTAATAATTTGATGATACTTTTCTCGCACACAGCATTGCATAGTGAGATGTCTATTTTCTTTTTACTTTACTTTTACTTACAGGGCCTTGACAATGTTCACAAACAGAGGGTTGCAGAAGTCCTTAATGACCCAGAAAGTATAGAGAGAAGGCGAAGCCGGGAGAGCCTCAATGTTGATGTGGTAAAGTATGAGAGCGGCCCTGATGGAGGAGAGGAAGTGAGTATGAGCGTAGAGTGGAATGGGGTAAGTACAGTACACAGTGTGAGCAGATAGTCTAGATTGGTATACCATCAGAGCAGTTGACTTGTCATCCTGTTGTTTGTTCAAAGAGATCCCTAGCTCATTTACATCTACAGATGTGAAAGCAAAACAAGACAATTTAGTTTTCTTTAATCATTTCTAAGTAATTGGATAATATTTCACATCAAATGAGGATGAGTCTCAAAGCTCCTGTGAATTAAAATTTGAATGAATGCTTGAATGCTGATTGAATGTCCTGGTTTACCCTCTAGGACCTAATCCTAACTAGTGGCTTGTTTCTTAGCAAAAGCAATAGGATGGCAAAAGGTTTCCTTTGCTTGTTTCTTTTAAATCACCTTTATCTCAAAATGTTTCCTTTTCTCTGGTTCAGTAGCCAGCACTTCTTTGCAAGTAAATGGAATCAGTATGGAAGAATAAACGGAAAGCTCTAAATTAAACACTTGCTGTTTAATGGCATCATGATGATGTAGTAACAAAATCCACCTACCTACAGATGATAAATTACTCTTGTCATTTACCAATAGAAGCCTGCCAGATCCATGATTAGGACAAGAACTATTCTATATTGTGACATTTAGTTCTGCTGCTTTTTGTGGCGTAGGTACATGTTGCAATAACAAAAGTTGTTGAGAACTGCTATCACTATTGACGTATAACTGAGCCTTTTTTTGTTTAGTATCTTAAAGGAAGGTCAGACTATTGGCTTTGGTTACAGTGGACATTTGGGGACAAGCATTAGTCACACTTTTCCTTTTCCTTGTGATACTTTAGTTCTGTACAGCCTGCTTAGTCAGTCAAGTTGCCCTTGTCACAGTTTTTTCTTGATTTTGGATGCTTACACTACCTTCCATACTGAGATGCTTCTCAGACTTCTGTTGCTGTAGCTGAATTCTGTTGTCAGTTGCTAAAGCAATGGTTCCCAACCTTGGTTCCCCAGATGTTCTTGGACCAAAACTCTCAGAACCTTATTCACTAACAGTGCTAGCCAGGATTTCTGGGAGTTATAGTCCAAGAACATCTGGGGACCCAAGCTTGGGAAGCAGTGTGCTAGAGCTTTGGACCTTGAGGCTAATGCATGTGTTCTTCTTTTTTGATGTGGGGAATCTTTTTGTCTTGTGTTATTGGATTGGCTTTGGTGTTACTAGTACTATGACAGTCAATCAGCATATATTGCAAATACTGCCACCTCATTACTTCCTTAATTTGCCCCCTTGGCATTTGAACTGTGTACTGTACTCTTCCCTATATTTTTCTTCTTCTTCACTTGGCATGCCTTGAATGTTTCAGGTGGGAGTATGAGAAACTCCCCCCTCCCATTTGTTTCTCTTGTAATTAAGAAGCATGCTTGTTTGGGGTTTACAAGGCCACTCAAGAAAATAACTAAACAGTATTTCTAGGTCAGTGACAGCCACCTTGATGAAACATTCAGATTTGGAAGTAACCTTTCTCAAAGTGGAATTGACTGTTTTATGTGACATTAACCTTTTTTTCCTTCCCAGCTTACTTGGGAATCTTTTTCTGAAATAGCCTTGGAATAGTTTTTTTTTGTCTGTGCAAGTTTTGCATCAACTGGTTTGCTTTATTTAGTTCTCCATTTTGTGTTGGCATTCTTATTTATTTAAACTATAGGAGCTTACTTGTGCACATTTATGTACTTGCATCACACATGGCCAATTGAACTTCAGCTGAGAGGAGAGCACTATCAGTGTAGTAATATAGAGTCACTCTGCTTGTGCATGCAGAGGGCGAAGGGTTTTTTTTTCCAAGGAGATGACTGTGTGTGCAATGGTGAGACATGCACAAGTGGCATGATCCCATGTTACTACACTGGCACAGTTTTCCACTTATTGGCAGCTCAGTAGGATATTTGTCAATATGTTTAACTGTTTTGCATGCAGTGTATACTGTAAAAGCACATCTAATTTTGACTTAAAATACCATTTTAAAAATCAAACAAACCCTAATTCCTGCCCTTTCCCCAAGAGGCTCACGAGAGATCTTCAGTTTTATCTTGTCAGTGTCCGTCTGACTGGTTCAAGATGCCTCTCAGGTTCAAGGCTGTTACTCTTTCCATCCCTGTACTCAAGGCTTCCCATCTGGTAGATGTACTTTTCACAGTATTAGGTGTTGATCCTAATTAAGAACACAAACATTCAGTGAGCTTTACTTCTGAGTTGGTGTGATTGAGAATCAGGATGTATTCTTGATGCATGAAACTAGGTACAGATTCAGGTTGACTCTGTTTGGTTTCCCCAACTGCACTTTGCTGTTGGAAACATTCAGTGTTGCTGAAGCTGATAATTCCTGCCAGTCTCTGTTATCTATAATTATCTCATAAATTATTCTTTGTTTGATTTGTAGACCTTTAAATCAGGTACATAATATTTATTACCTCCATGTCTTGTGATAGCAAGGTCAGTCGTATGGTCCCAAGTCACCTACGGCAATCTCACTGAAGTCAGGAGGACTGCCAGGGAGCCTTTAGATAAGCTAGTATGAGTTCTGTGAAATAACAGGAGGAATTAAGTGGAATATTGCAGCCAAAGTAGAGAGGAAAGGAGAGGGAATTGTCCGATTTGCCTACTTGCTCACTTGAAAGCAGTCCTTGCTTGCCACAGGTGAGTAGGTATGTACAAGCTTGGTTTATGGAAGTAAAAATTCCAAGAAAATATTTAATTTTAAGAATTTTCACACATGTTTTGATGAAGTCAGCATCTTTGTTTTCTTGGAAAGATATCCTAGATGACACTAAGCCTAAAATACGTTAAAATCAGTTCTAATATCTGGTGCATTGCCTAGCTGGAGACAGCTGTGTAATTTTAAAATTACTTTGTCAGTAGAGATGTGCATACAGTATTTATATTTGGGGGTGTTGTGGCCCATAGCAGGCCTAAAGAAACCATCCCTGCTCTGAACACGTAGGGCTTTTTCAAAATCAGATGTTTCTAAACTTCAAAAACACACTTCGCTAATTCCTTTTTATATTATTTTGAAATAATCTAATCAGAAATACTGTGTTCTTTTAAAATGACATCCTTGCTATATAAAGTGAACCTTTATGCATATTTTAAAGGCATGTATATATGCTTCTTAAATAAAAAAGGTTTTATATATATATATAAATTTTTCACTCTCTCCTCGCCACATCTAAGCTCTTTCATGAGCGATTCATCAGCAAGAACATATTTAGAAATGCAAGATGTTACATTGGAGTGAAAGGGGTGGAAATTTCCCTCATACAAACAGCTCTTTTGGTACTGTCTATAAGTTACTGAGTGACTTACATTCAGAATCCAAGAAAAAAAATGACTTCACTTGATGTAATCAGTTCATTAAAAAAAGCCTTTGCTAAACTCCAAAAAAGCTAATAGTTCCTCTCTCATTCCTCTTTGGGCATTTCACTTAATAGATATTTAATATATTATATATAATATATATTTAATATATAGCACTAGTGCTTTAATAGCCACTGTTTTGAGTCCTCAGTGTATAGGCAGAAGTGCTTCAGCTAGATGCAAAATATTCCTGGGATGGTTGCTGTGGGTAATAATTTCCTTTTCATTTCTGCTACTCCTTGATTTATTGATAGGCTACCTTTCTGCCCATAAGGAGACTCAAGGCAGCTCAGAATATTAAAAAGAATATAATTAAAAGCACAGTAAGATATACATTAAAAGCAATTAAACTATAAAATTGCTTAAAATATATTAAATAATTAAGAACTGGTAAAATGTTAAAATTATCTTAACTAAAAAAAATGTAATCCAGGGACGCAGTCATGATTTTTAAAAAGCTTGCCTGAGTAGTTGGGTCTTATGCTGTTGGTGGAAGCATAAAAGGGAGGGGGGCAATCTGACCTCTGAGGGAGAAAGTTCCATAAACTGAGAGCAGCCGCAGAGAAGGCTCTCTCTCTCATTTCCCCATCAACCATACTGTGCTGGCAATGGGACTAAAAGAAGGGCCTCTGATGATCTTAAGAAGGCTTATCAGAAGATAACAGTCTTTCAGGTAGCCTGGACCCAAGCTGTATAGGGCTTTATAGATAATGACCAGCACTTGAAATTAGGACTGGTTGTCAGTGCAGTTGTTGTAGCAGAGGCATTATATGCTCCCTGTAACTGGACCCAGTCAGCAGTCTGGCTGCTGTGTTTTGAACCAGCTGATGTTTCTGAACTATCTTCAAACTATGCAAGTGCATTCCTGGCCACCGCTGAAACCTGGGCATCGAAGCTCAGGGATTTATCCAGGAGCACATCCAAGCTGCAAACCTGAGTTTTCAGGGGAGTATAATCTCATCCAGCTCAGCATGTATCCTTATTCCCTCATCTGCCTTCTGATTGACCAGAGGCACCTCTGTCTTGCCTGGATTAAGTTTCAGTTTGTTAGACTTCATCCAGTTCATTACTGAGGGGACACCATTGACCAACAGCCAGCTCATTGAGCAGAAGTCCCCTAGCACCACCTTCTGAGTTCTCCCTTCCAGGAAGGACTGGAGCCACTGTAAAACAGTACCTTTAAGTACCATCTCAGAGAGGTAGTCCAGATGAATATCATGGCTGATAGTATCAAAAGCCACTGAGAGGTCCAGCAGAACCAATAGACATTTCTCCCTATCCAGTTTCCAGCATAAGTCATCCACCAAGGTGATCAAAGCTATCTCTGTCCCATAGCCAGACCTGAAACCAGATTGAAATGGATCTAGATAATCCACTTCCTCCAGGAATCCTCAGAGGTGAGAAACTACCATACATTCCAGTATCTGATTTTGGCTTATTTGAATAGTTCATTTATTGATATGATTATATAACATCCTTTCAAGTGTGATGGGTTTTGCCCTAGAAGTAGTATTTTTATATGATTCCCTTAAGGAAACTCACTGTGTGATAGAGCTCTATGGCATGTTCCTATCCACAGAGACACTTGTCAAGGGGCATTGGGGTGCCTGTAATAGTTCATTCTGGTGGGGTACTTCTAGTACTCCTGTATCTGCAGAATGGAGAGTTTGTCACGGTGAGGAAGCTGCCCCTTCAGGAAGGTGTATCCACTGTTACTGATTGGCGAATGAAGGAACTCATCAGCTTTAAGGGACAATTCCACTGTTGGAAATGCAGTTTGAAATATAATGATAAAGATTAATAATGTCAATAGGTTAACAGCACTTTAGTTATGGAATATCTCTTATTTAGTGATATTCTTCACAAAAGTTACAGCTGATTTCATTGTCATATTTTTTTTACTTTATATTGCTTTTTTAAAAATTTGAAACTTACTTGCATAATATATATCTTTGCCCTCAATCAAAACATGTCTATATGTTTTGAGAAAACCTTTTTTTATTTAAAAAGTTGTTATTATAGGACATATACTGATCCCTTAAGCACTTAAAATCACAAACTGTTGTGCAGTATAGAATACAGAATGTAAAGAATATACTCAAAGAAAATGGAACTTGCCCAGAATCTTGCAATGTAAAATCACTCATTCGATTTATTATAAGTTGCAAACTCTAACTGTTGTAGTCTTTTTTAAAAATTGAAGATTTGTTGGCAAAAAAGAAAAGAAAAAAAAAGGCCAACATTGAGGATTTGTGCATAGCATTTCAGATACAGTAGTTGGATTCGCAGCCTAAGTGTGACCTAGAAATACTGTTAAGTCTAATGATCTCAAAATTGAAGACTGTTGAACTTCTTCCCACAACAGTTCATCCAGTTTTTTCTCTCTCCATTTCTGTCCGACAGGCCTAGATGCCTTTTCTGATTCTTACACTGTCTCCTGCATGGCGGGCGTGCACCATCTTCAAGCTCTAACTTCTCTCTACTACTGACTGCTGTGTATTTAGCAATCCCTTAATATCCTTATCAGAGCTCCACTTCTTGTAAAAAGGGCCACTTCTTCAGTGCTGGTGTCTTTCATTTGGGATGGGGGCTCTTCTTTTTTCTTGTACATGTGTAGCTTTGCCAGATATGTACCTAGTCTTACCAAATGTGGTGTTAATATCCATTTGCTGTGTAACAGATCAGAGTTAACAAAACTAAGAATGAGTTAATAAGTAGCTGTTTCACTATGATGAAAAGTAGTTAAAAGTATCTTGCAAGGTATTATTAAAATGGCATGATGGTGACTTTTACAGAATAAGCCGTTAAAAACAAAGTAAGGCATGTGCTCACAGTGCTTTAAAGTGTATTTAGAGACCTATAACATGGTTTAACATCAATATGGAACTCTGGATGTCTTCACTTATCCTGACATTAAAGTAGCAGTGCTGTTTATTCTTCCTATGAAACTTCAGCAGATATGCTTTTCTCTACTAATCTTGGTGTTGGGTGACCTTGTGTATTTGTCTTTCTAACTTCTAATAAACTCACTCCAACTGATGTCTGTCTCTGTCTTCTGAGTGTTTCTGCCCTTCTGTATCACTGCTATATCAGTCCTGTAGGAAAGCAAATAGAAACAACAAGGCATAATTTACTTGCAGTTTAGTACATACATGTTTTTTAAAAAGAATGAAGATATGTAATCTTGACTTTTTGGGGAAAATAAGAACTAAATGATCATCACAACGTGTGTCTTTCTGAAGCATGATTAAGTGGTAACTACAAGAACAG
The DNA here is from genome assembly GCF_051106095.1 of Pogona vitticeps. Taxonomy (NCBI): domain Eukaryota; kingdom Metazoa; phylum Chordata; class Lepidosauria; order Squamata; family Agamidae; genus Pogona; species Pogona vitticeps. The sequence goes on from NC_135783.1 coordinate 341,619,622, forward strand.
CTTATTTTGCACTGGCATATCCTTCTGCTCTTAAATAATTTACACATTTTCTACATATTGTATGGGTTAGATTAAGTGAACTCATGAAAATTACTGCTCACTCAGATTTGTATAATGCTATTGCTTGATGGTATTTTTGCAACTGCATCGTAGTTAGCATGGATGGCATGATTTGTAGATGTCTGTCATGCCTACAGAATGCATGAAGGTTTTGCAAGGGACTTCTGCTATCTATACGGTTTTAATTTACACATGTTAAGTGTACAGTTTACTATACAGTGGACCATATGAGCAGGTGTTCTGATCTCTGTAATGTATGTTAAAAATGATTATCATAATTTACCAGGACCTTCTCCTGCACAAGCTTTTTTATGTGTAGGGGAACTGTAGAGCTTCATATGGAAGCAATCACAGAAGAAGATCATGTTGGACTGTGACTATTTGAACATTGTGAATAGTACTGTTAAATAATATATTGTGTTTATTACTGTTTCTAGTTTATTTCAGAGATGTTAAAGAGGTTAAGAGTAAATTAACCATGCATCATTATATTTTAAACTGAGTTGATTTTGTTTTGATTGTAGGAATATAGTTAAATTAATATGTAGTTATAATAGTTACTCAACTCTGAAAGAACAGCAAATGCTTTTGCAGTTTTAAATGTGCTCATTTTTTTCAGGATGGCACTGGATCTCTAAAACGCAGTGGTTCCTTTAGCAAACTACGTGCTTCAATTAGACGCAGCAGCGAGAAGCTGGTTAGAAAGCTGAAGGGAGGAAGTTCACGAGAGAGTGAACCAAAGAATCCTGGGTAATTACTCATTTCTAGATGTGGTGGAGCATTTGGAGTTGAGTTCTGTCCATCATGCTGTGTAAAAACCTTTTCTCTGTAACTGTCCGGTGTGAATTACAAAAGAATCACTCACAGAAATGTAATACAGAGAATGCTATTGGCACTTGTTGGAAGCCAGTCCTAACAGCTGTAAAAAAGTGATCTCTGTACTTAACAGTTTGATTACGAACAGTGTTGTGGCTTTGTGAAAGCAAACCTTTGAGCCTGTAAAGGTTACAGGGTATTGTCCCAGAATTACCTGTTAGTTTTTCCCCAAAAGGCTGATTACTGGTAGCTGAGTTTCTGCAGCTTCTGCTCAATAAAATGTGAGCAATATAAGTTTTAGGTATACGTGGTTCTAGAAAAATCGCATACATTTACAAATGTGTATGTATAAAATGTTATTACAGTTGCTTATTAACATTTGCCAGATTTATTTATTTGGATACATATTTGCACTTCTTCCATTAAACATATTGTTATATAACTAACAAATAAGCCATCCTGCTTATTTTCTGTCTACAAATACTTTGTTCATGGAGGTAGAACACCATTCATAAGCCAGTCTTTGCAACAGCGTTAAGTGTGGTTGCTAGTTCCAATCAGACATCCTTCTGAAATCTCTGAAATTCCTCATTTGTGACTGGTGTGACTGTGCCAGTGTTCCTTTGCTTGAGAACAGGCAAATACTTGAAAGTAACAAATATCCAGAGCCTTCTGCAGTTAGGTTCTAAGTGGAAACACTCCATATTAATAGGAAACTTTCTTAGAATGTCTTGAAAATCCTGTTCAAGCATCAAAAAATTTATAATTGATGAAGTGGTTTCATTATATTAACAGGATTAGCTAAGTGCCTATTTGAGGCCAAACAGATGCTCGCAATGCAGTGCATAAATTTCAGAGTTACATGGAACCCTCTCTGTGAGCTTGGGCATTCAGGACAAATCTTATTAAAAAAGAAAAATACTTTGAGTTCACTTATGGCTTTAAGTCTAGTTCTGCATTTGTTTCCATTCTTGAGAGTGATTGTGGGAGATTTTTGCAGGATTTCTTAAGTATTGTCGCGTATAGGTTAATACAGAGGCATGTTGGGATAACCAAAGAATCACTCCCTTTTGAAAATAAAGGAAGTCAGATCTTCCTGAGTAGAGTCAGATCTTCCTCTGGAACTGACTAGAATATATCCTTTTGCAAAGAAGATAATGGCAAAGAAGAGCACAGTCTTTATATTGGAAAAACTGGTAACTGGTTTTACAACATAATAATTGTGTGCTGTCAAGTCAGTGCAAACTTATGGCAGCCTTTTTCAAGATTTTCTAGGTAGAGTGCTCAGAAGTGGTTTACCATTCCCTCCACATAGGAGACATGAAAGCATGTGCTTAGCAGTCTTCTCTGATTTCTGCTTCCCAACTCTTAATTGGAACAAGGGCTCTATTCCCATAGGCAGCAGAGAAAGGTTTTAGCCAGCTGGAAAGCCTGCTGTTGCTTGAACCTCCCCCATTGTTGCTCTAAATAAGAAATAGATAGATAGATAGACAGACAGACAGACAGACAGACAGATAGATAGATAGATAGATAGATAGATAGATAGATAGATAGATAGATAGATAGATAGATAGATAGATAGATAGATAGATAGATAGATAGATAGATAGATAGATAGATAGGGGGAAACTTGAATATACTTAAGACAAACCAATGTTTACAATGCAGAATATGAGGTTCAAGTTCCCCTATATATATATATATGCGCACTCTCTCTCTCTAGATAGATAGATAGGATAAAACTTGAATATATATATAGATATTTTTTCAAGTTTTCCCCTATCTATATATCTAGAGAGAGAGAGTGCGTATATATAGGGGAACTTGAATCTCATATTCTGCATTGTAAACATTGGTTTGTCTTAAGTGTGGCATTGCATTAGCCAATTACAATGTAATACATGCAGTTCTCTTATTTGAGGTATTCTGTATTTGTTGTGCTCTGAAGAATTGTTGTTAACCATTTTAGAGCCATCCCCAGAAAGGTTACTTATGTATCTGTGAAATCTGTGCACTCTGAGGTTTCCACAGTTGCCTAAATATACTAGGATCCAAAAAGCTACTTTAGACGTACCTAAGGATTTGTGGCTTGTCCCATGGTTTTGTCAACTTTAAACAACAGAGCCCCAAACCATGTCATAGATTGCTTTTGAAACACTGGTCTGTTCCTTAACCCCGCACCACCACCACCACCACCCCAGTTTGAGGGCAGCAGTTTCAGAAATGACAAGTTTATAGGAGCATGGAATTGGTAGGAAGAGTCTTTGGATGAAGCTCATGTATTATTTGCAGAGGGAATTAGACCCAAGTTGAGGAATAGCTAGATTAGCATGCTTTCCCAGTATCTCCTCAATTAACTGTTAACTACTATCTGTTGTAGTGACAGGTATTATTTTTCTGATTAACCACTAATCTTTAAACTTGAAAGCTGGAACTTATTTACCAAGTAGCATTAGAACTATGGCTTTACTGAAGTTGCTTGAAAAAAATATCAAGCTGACTCCATCTAGTGGGCATAGCACTATTGTCGGACATGTTTCCTAGATAAATTCTTTCCTACCTCATTAGTAATATCTCCTTGAAGGGGGTTTTACATGTGTTGCAAGAAACAGTAACAGTATTAACTGTTTGTAGATTCTAATGCAAAATGAAATGCTGAAAATCACAGGTAAACTGGCTTTTTGCAGTGTTGCCTCGGACTTGAAAAATGTACAAGTACATTTGCCAAAACACAGCTATTTTACTTTTTGTTCCAGACTAATACATTTTCATAGGGAAAAAACTGAGCATGAAATATTTTTGTTCATTATTTAACACTTAAGCATTGTATCTGAATTTTCAATTTATTTTTATCTAGAATTTGAGTTTTGTGTTTATGTTGTTTGTGTATGTTAACATAATTTTAGATTAACATGTGTATGCTTTGCTGTATTTTTGTATAAATAAATAACACAGAGGTCCCAACACTGCATGACTTAGTGCTTCTTTGTGTTGCTAACACCTGTGTTGCTATTTCATATATATGCATTATTGTTTTTAAAAAACTTGCTTAAAGGGGAGTATCAGAGCATTGACACACAGAGATTATGCCAAATTATAACAATATGTCTAGCTTTGTATATAATCTCTAGTTCAATTTCCAAAATCCAGACTTGTTATAGTGAAATGTATACAAAACATTTGGGGTGTGAGATCTTGCTGTCTTGAGTGTTGGCTGTGCTTTTCGCTGGGACTCAAAAGAGCTACTTAACACTTATCTAGCTAGCTAGCTATCCCATCGTTCTCCTCAAAAGGACCCAAGGTGGCATACATCATTAAAATAGTATTTAAAAACTAAAAACAGTGAGTATACAAATATTAAAAAAGAATTAGCCAGGTATTATATTAAAATGGTAACTAAGATCAGTGTTAAAACATATATAAACAACAGAGCAGACTCCCACTCCTCAGCCTTTGAATGTTCCACTTTTAAGCTGTTATTTGAGCACAGAGGCTTGTTGTTTAGTCATTTAGTCATGTCCGACTCTTCGTGACCTCAAGGACCAGAGCACGCCAGGCCCTCCTGTCTTCCACTGCCTCACCAAGTTGGGTCATATTCATGTTGGTCGCTTCGATGACACTGTCCAACCATCTTGTCCTCTGTCGTCCCCTTCTCCTCTTGACTTCACATTTCCCCAACACCAGGGTCTTTTCCAGGGAGTCTTCTCTTCTCATGAGATGGCCAAACTATTGGAATCTCAGCTTCAGGATCTGTCATTCCAGTGAGCACTCAGGGTTGATTTCCTTCAGAATTGATAGGTTTGTTCTCCTTGCAGTCCAGGGGACTCTCAAGAGTCTCCTTCAGCACCACAATTCAAAAGCATCCATTCTTCCGCGGTCAACCTTCTTTATGGTCCAGCTCTCACTTCCATACATAACTACTGGAAGTTCAATTTTCTGTAACTTTCCCTATCTCCCTTGCATTTTGTTTCCCTTCTCTGCTATTTGTAAGGCCTAACTGGACAGCCACTTTGCTTTCTTGCATTCCCTTTCTTTGGGATGGCTTTTGCTGCTGCCTCCTGTACAATGTTGCAAGCCTCCATCCATAGTTCTTCAGGCACTCTGTCCACCAAATTGAGTTCTTTAAATCTGTTCTTCACTTCCACTGTGTATTCATAAGGGATTTGATTTAGATTATACCTGACTAGCCCAGTGGTTTTTCCTCCTTTCTTCAGTTTAAATTTGAGTTTTGCTATAAGAAGCTGATGGTCAGAGCCACAATCAGCTCCAGGTCTTGTTTTTGCTGACTGTATAGAGCTTCTCCATTTTTGGCTGCAGAGAATATAGTCAATCTGATTACGGTATTGCCCATCTGGTGATGTCCATGTGTAGAGTTGCCTCTTACGTTGTTGGAAAAGAGTGTTTGTGATGACCAGCTTGTTCTCTTGACAAAACTCTATTAGCCTTTGCCCTGCTTCGTTTTGAATTTCAAGGCCACACTTCCCTGTTGTTCCTTTTATCTCTTGACTCCCTACCTTACATTCCAATTCCCTATACCAGTGGACCCTTGACTTACAGATGGCTTGACTTACAGACTTTTTGAGTTACAGACCTCTCTGGCCGCAAAATTTAGGTTTGACTTGCAGACTGAGATTTGACTTACAGACCAGAAAAAAACCCAAAATGGAACAAAAACGGCCTGTTACAGGATTAATTGGTTTTCAATGCACTGTAGGTCAATGGAGACTTGACTTACAGACTTTTTGACTTGAGAACCGCCTTCCAATATGGATTAAGTTCTCAAGTCAAGACCCCACTGTAATGAGAAGAACATATTTCTTTGGTGTCAGTTCTAGAAGGTGTAAGTGTTCATAGAATCGGTCAATTTCAGCCTCTTCAGTATTGGTGGTTGGTGCATAGACTTGGATGACTGTGATGTTGAAAGGTCTGCCTTGGATTCATATTGAAATCATTCTCTCATTTTTGAGATTATATCCCAGTGCAGCTTTTCCCACTCTTTTATTGACTATGAGGGCTACTCCATTTCTTCTACGGGATTCTTGCCCACAATAGTAGATATGGTAATCATCTGAATTGAATTCGCCCATTCCTGTCCATTTTAGTTCACCGACACCCAGAATGTCAATGTTTATTCTTGCCATCTCCTGTTTTGACAACATCCAGCTTCCCAAGATTTATAGATCTTACATTCCAGTTATATAAACATCCAGATTCCTATGCAGTATTTTTCTTTGCAGCATCAGACTTTCCTTTCACTTCCAGGCGCGTCCACAGCTGAGCGTCCTTTCAGCTTTGGCCCAACCACTTCATTAGCTCTGGAGCTACTTGTACTTGTTCTCCGCTCTTCCTCAGTAGCATGTTGGACACCTTTCGACCTGAGGGGCCCATCTTCCAGCATTATATCTTTTAGCCTTTTGCTTCTGATCATGGGGTGTTCTTGGCAAAGATACTGGAGTGGCTTGCCAGTATCTGCTCCAGGTAGATCACATTTAGTCAGAGGTCTCCATTATGACCTGTCCATCTTGGGTGTCCCTGCATGGCATAGTCCATAGCTTCTCTGAATAACTCAAGCCCCTTCGCCATGACAAGGCAGCAATCCGTGAAGGGGGAGCATGGAGGCAGTGGAATATAGATTGGCAGATTGTCACTTCTTAAGGCTGTAATCACTTTTTGGCTAGTCTGGGGTGAAAGGATATGATATGCCTGTCTCCTTTTATTTATATAAGTTCCATTCTCCCCATTTGTCTATAGGTTCAGCTAATTTGGATCACCACACCATATGTCTGCCAGTATAGAGAAAAGAAGAAGGGTGTTACAGTCCAGGTATTCAGTTGGATACCTTGTCCTGCAACATACAGAATAGCCGGCACAGAGACCATGTGGTGGACAATGATTTCCAATCCATATGCCACGTTAATGTTCTGTTTGTTTCTGTTGCCATAGACTTTCTGTACTCTACTAAATAATAAGGTTTATGTGCTTAATGGTTATACATTAGTACAGATGTTTTCTGGTTTAGTGACTGGATTTCATAATACAGATATTGAAGCAAATTGTGGAGAGGATGGGGAACATCCTCTCCAGACATTTGAGAGTATACCTCCAACAATCCTTTATGACTGCCTAGAGTCTAAGTAATCGTTCATAACATCTGGAGGATCATCTCACCCCCTTGATGCAAGGAAATACTAATTCATATGATCCTCACTATAATAAGTGGTGGCTATAATCTTAATGTTAAATAGCCTCTAGAAGGTTTTTAAAGTCTTCTTTTATGAATGTTGAGGAATTTAAAAACTTGGAAAAATACCATAGAAATTTTACGCTTTTATGCCATAAATTAATAGTGATATGTCAGCTACCAATAATGTTCTCTGAGTATTGAGAGCTTCAGTTGACTAACGTTAAAATATTAGGTAGAGTTGTCACCTCTTTGTATATGTTGCAGTCCACAAACTAGCAAGAAAGAGTATGATTTAATTCTTTCTCCCTTAAGTTATCAAGAACTAAGCTAGTATTGTATTGTTATGTACCATCATTTCAACTTGGTGACCCTAACAGGATTTTTAAGTTGTATGACATGTTCAAAGAATGGTTTACCATGGCACCCCCAGTTCGAGTTTCCAAGGTTGGGTGGAAATTTGAAACAAACTCTTCTGAGTCGTAGTCTATACATTATACCACACTGTTTTTTTAAGTATTTCAAACATTTTATCAAAGCTTCAGTCGTGCAAAAGGGCCCTGTTAAATGTTGCTTTCAGTGGGTGTGGTGATGTTATCTTGTACAGATATACCTCAGTCACTTTATTCATTTGATTTTTTAAAAGAGGCTGGAGATCTCAGATTAGGATCAAACATCGCAGTTTGCTGCTAATACTCATACTGTATAGAATTCAATGTGCAAATGGAATGACATTCAAAGTTTCCTGCACACCAAGTCTTGGTAACCCATTTTGACACTTTTTGAGGAAAACACATTTTGCATTCAGTTGTAAAATATGTTAGGAATTGTATTGCAGTAAAATTCTTGTTATATAACTGTGTTCAAAGCCCTCCATTTCAGCCCCTCTGATTGGTTTATCCTTGCATGTTCATTGTCCAGCATGAAGCGTGCCAGTTCACTGAATGTTCTTAACATGGTTGGCAAGGCAACTGAAGATCACATTCAAGTAAGGAGCCCTATAATATTCTTACGCATGTAGAGATAGTGCTAGGAGGTCTTGAAGATCTATATGTGCCAATAAAGTAGTGATACTTCGGGATTATTCTTTGGATCCTATTTTAAATAATATATAGTTCATCATGTAGAGGTTACTGTGTAGGATAAACTATTTGACCCCAACTGCTTTAATGTCCTTGCCAGAGTGAAGATTCTGTTTTACAGTGGTGCCTTGCTTAACGATTGCCCCGCATTACAATGAATCCGCTTTACGACGATCTTTTTGTGATCGCAAAACTATGGTCTAAATGGGGGAATTTTGCTTAGTGATGATCGGTTCCCTGCTTTGGGAAATGATTTTCGCTTTGCGACTATCAAAAACAGCTGATCGTCGGGTTTGCAAAATGGTCACCAGTGCTCAAAATGGCTTCCCACTGTGCTTAGGGATGGATTCCTTGCTATACAGGAAGCGAAAATGGCCGCCATATGGAGGATCTTCGCTGGACAGTGAGTTTTTACCCCATTGGAACGCATTGAACGGGTTTCATTGTGTTTCAGTGGGGGTTTTAATATCGCTTTACGATGTTTTTGCTTAACGCCGATTTTCCTGGAACGGATTATCGTTGTTAAGTGAGGCACCACTGTATTTCTGAAGCAGCCACCAGTGGCTGCTTGCATCTGTGGATTTTGTCCTCTCACCTACTGATGTTTACAGATAATTCAATACTCTTCCTAATTACCTATATAGCAGTCAGCACAAACAATAAGCACCAGATACTTGGACCTTATTCACACAGACAGCAAATGGAGTATAAAACTGTTCCATAACTCCACACTTCACAGTGTGGTTGGGAACTGCATGGATTAATAATTCTTCTTATCTGCCTTCCCTATTCCTGCAAACGTCCTAGAGACTATGTTTTTGCTGCACACAACCCTTTTTGTGTGGGAGAAAATGTGTTACACATTTTAACATGAAATGAACAGTGAGAATCTGTTTGAAAACACTGCAGTGGAGTCAAACAGCTACATATGATCAGGCTTCTATTGAGCTTTGCATGGAGCTGCCCTCAGTAAAGATTCTGAGGCTGGTATGGATATGAAACATAGGAACCTGCCTTGTTGAAAGTAGAGGTAGACAGGACAGCCTACCAGAGTTACAGTCCAGTAAGCTGTATGTGAAAGCTACTAAGCTCTTTGAAGCCTAATTTCCACTTGAAGTAACAGGCCACCATTCTTCATGTTACATTGTGGGTTTGCAGAAATTTTAAAATATTCAGGCTACCATTTGTGACTTTAGCTTCTAGTAATATTAAAAGAATATTCACTGTTAAAATGTATCTGCTGAAGAGGGCTTACTGAGGGAAGGGAATATTGGAGTAGGCCTGGGACACCCCATAAGATTGCCAATTCAGGTCTCAAAACCATAGCCCTTGCATATTGTTTATATAAAAATATACTTTTCATGTGCCATAATCTTCGTCTGTACTTCATGTAACAGCCTTACCTAAATTACCAGAGTCCTGTGCCTGTTAACTAACATGTAACTACAACTAACTTGTGGAGAAGTAGCAAAATGCTTCAGTACTAATTTGTTGTGTATGTTAAAAGATTTACAAGGAAATATTTACAAGGAAAGGAAACACAGCCTTCATGGGGGCATTCCAGTTATCTGAGATATTCTTGCATTAATATGAGGTTTCAAAAAAATCTATTATGGTTCTAAACCTCAGTAGTTTATAAGGGCAATCCAAAAACACTTTAACAAACACAGAAATATTCTGTATTCTGGTTAAATTGTTAGGATTATCAGACAAATGGCAATAGAATTGTATAAAGCAGGGGTAGACAAACTTCAGGATTGTTGAGTCTTTGACTAGGATCCTGGAATCAACTCATCAGAGTCAAATAAGTGCTGATGACAGATCCTTAGATTGAGAGAACAGGGTGCTCCTGAGCATATTCTGAATGTAAGAATTAGTTATTAGTAACAGAGCTGCGATGAACTTGCACTCGTTTCATATCAAAGCCCATTTTTGGTTACTCCACACCACCTTTGTTGTAGTTGCCTGATAGGGGTGTACATGCCATTTTTGTTATTTATCCTGTTAAACTGCTGGGAGTTAGAAGCCCTTCGTAAAAGCCCTGCACTCAAATTTATCAATAGATTCCAGTCCACCATCTGCTCATTTCTCTTGTAGGGGGCAGAGCTTGTAGGACAATAAGAAGGATTTGTTAGCATTGAGCTCATAGGGCTGATATATAATAGGTTGCTCTGCATGTGTGTGCCCTACACACATATATGGGGCAGCATGGGGTGGAGGACTTGTGGCATGAATCAGAGTTGTGCTGCATGGAGCTTTGTGGTGCAATGGTTAACACTGCAGTACTGCAGTGGAAACTGCTCAGGACCCGAGTTCGATCTCAGGTAGCCGGCCTGAGATTGACTCAGGCTGCTATTCTTCTGAGGTCAGTAAATTGAGTGGCCAACTCCTGGGGGGAGGGGCAATGTGTAGCCTGCCTAATTAAATTGGAAACCGCCCAGAGCATGCTTTAAGCACTATGGGATGGTATATATACGTTTTGCTTTCAGATATTCCAAATGTCTTATGTATTTTCCACTGAGATGAACAGCCTATGAGTTATAATTCCTTCAGTCAGCAGGAATAGTATATCATCTCTTAGTTCTTAATAAATTCCACAGTAACATACATTGCAAACAATGTTAGGCAACAATTTTTAGCACTTCCAGAGTACAACATTTAAAAAAAAATTGGACTAGAAAATCTTTGTCTATTGCAAGCCATCAGTTTTCTGTTGTAAGAACATACTGTATTTTTCCATGTATAAGACACCCCCATGTATAAGATGCCTCCTACTTTTCTAATCCAAAATTAAGAAATCTAAGTGGGGCTTAGCAAGTGTAGGGGGAAAGGGATCAAAGCACTGCAGGATCGCTTTGATCCCTGCTTTACCCTCCACTTGTTTGTTCTCTCCTCAGTTTACTTCCGTGTATAAGATGACCCTCAGTTTTTAGTCTAAAGATTTTAGGCAAAAGTATAGTCTTATACGTGGAAAAATACAGTATATAAAGCAAGGCTGTAAAGAAGGAAGGGGTGATGTGTGCTGGAAATTTTCTCTCTTTCCTACCCCATGCTCCTGAAAAAAAAATTCTGAAAATTTTTTTTGTCCTCATGAACACATATTACCATGGGCTCATGTACTCCCTTTTCTCCTCTCTTCCAGCGTAGCCATTGGGAGAGAAGAAACATTTAATTCCATAGTTTGTCCTCTTTTTAGTTGGTGTGCAGAAACTTTGGACCTCAAAACTCTCTGAACTTTAACCCCCATAATTCCTTTTCATTGGCCATGTTGGGTGGCGATGATGGGAAATACATTTCCAAAATATCTGGAGGACCCAACGTCCCTCACCCTGAACTCTAGATGCTCAACTGCAGTGGTTTCTGATCCTTGTTTGTTCACATAGCTGTAGTTAAAATTAGTCACGATTACCAGTTTAGTCAGAGTAATTAATTAATAAATAAATAAATAAATAAATAAATAAATAAATAAATAAATAAATAAATAAATAAATAAATAAATAAATAAATAAATAAATAAATGCAGTGAGTTGAAAACAGAAGCGAATGCTTCTGATCTCTTGTCTGTGCCTAATGGGACCCTAAGATCATGATCAGCAGTGGTTTTATTATTGCATCCCGACTTGGTCAGTGAGTGAATGGGAAGGTCTGTTTGCTCTTTGGATTCCAGTTTTTCTTGATTAGGAATGTAACAGTGGCAGATAAAAGAAGAAGAAAAAATACTGCCATTGTATACTACAGCAGTGAACAGGAACCATTTTTAAAGCATGGCTATAAACCCTAAAACTAATTGTGGGTGAAGGGTACCAGGTTCTGTTTTACTTTTATTTATGATTTATTGTTTGACTTTATTTTGTTCTTCGGAGTTTCTATATTTTAAGTGTCGAACTGTGCATAAACTCTTTCTATTTTCTTTCCCCCTGCAGGGACGAACTAATTGTCTGACAGACTCAAGAGCTCTGAGTGCCAGTCACACTGATTTGGCCCACTGAGGTAGTGGGACTGATGCTAGCTTAAAAAAAATCCCTTGTGAGTTATGAAGCACTGAGGTTCACAGTTTTCTGGGTTCCCCATCACTGTCTTTGTAGAACTGTGTAAGTTAGAGACTTCATTGGATGGACTCGTGTTTCTAGACCTTAAAGGAAGTGGCATTGTCAAGAATCCTAGCAATAAGGACTAGCTTCTTTATGAGAAATACTCATTGTTGCACCATTGCAAGTTACCTGGAATTATGTTACAGATATAATTATTGAGGTGTTCCGAAAGCAGAGGAGGGGGAACCTACAAAATAGAAAATGTACTGAAATCTAAGAGTACAAATGCATTTTGGGACATATGCTGTTCTAAAAACTGTTACAAGGAGTGTGTGTTAGTAGCTATTTATAAAGTTGGTGGAATGGGATAGAGCTATGCTAAGTTTATCACTGTATAAATTCAGGATTGTGTAAGATGAAGGCTTGTTTGATCATGGACCTTTGCTGGCATAAATCACTAGCAATTAGGGCTTCATAGCCTTGAAGCTAGTAGAGCAAGATACTAATACCTTAGAATGGAATGGCTTTAGATATCACTTCAGAGTGTGGCACTTTGTAACTGATCACTTGTGGCCTTCCAGGGCCTAAAAGTCAATGGAAATAATGCAGTCCACGTTAACCTTTGGAAGGGAAGAACACAGGAAATAGTCTTTAAAGCAACCAGCTTTTAAGTCTTTTGCTAGTCACTTAAGCACTCCATTCTCTCTCCCTGCTGAAAATCTTGTCATCACTTGGCTTTGTTCACAATGAGAATAAGAGGAAATAAAGCATACCTTTCACATTTGAGGTAGCTGCTGTGCAAAGAGGCCTTATGAGGAACCTCGGTATTAAAATGGCCAAAGTGAAGAAGCCCTGCCACTGAAAGGCTTTTTCTTAATTAGCCATTTGCTTAACATACACTTGGTTGACACACTGGCTGTTTTTAGGGGACCAGAGTAAACTATTCAGCATTTGGTTTTTCAGTCTGATGGAATGTATGCAATTTTCAAATCTGTCTCCATTTTACAAAGCTGCTGATTGCAAATCATAGTGATAAAGTAGAAGTTAATTCAGTGGCCAGTAGAAGGATAAAATAACATTAATCTCATTTATGAGCTAAACATGGTCAGTTTATTAAATTGGGCCACAGGGATTCAGTATCACTAAAAGTACTTGCTAGTTTTGAAAATCTTGTTTTTTAAAAACAAGAAACTTTTAACGGAATGTATCTGATTAAGGTTGGTTCACTCAGGTGTACTCATTTAAACAGTAAGGAGGCTCTTTGTAAATATGAGATAATTATACCTTGCACATTTGTAATGCTGGTCTTAATAATCTTCTGTTAAATTTGGTTCTGCATACAAACTAGTTTTGGAAAGCCAGTGGACTAGAGTAACAGAACCCAAACTGGATATTAAAGTACATGCACTCCATCTCTAAATTTTAGGTAAGCCTAGGCAATATCAAGTATCATTAACCACGGTTTATTTATCACCACATAATTTTCATTAATTGTGTCTGCATTTGTTATGCCTGCTATGAAATGTGACTCTGTCTGCCGACAGACCTTCCAGTCCTTTGTCCTTCCAGTGCATTTTCAGAAAAATTGTACATCTGAAAACCCTGTGGAAAGCTAAATTCTTGAAAAAATACTGTTATAATCTGGATGTGACACCGATACAGACTCCTGATAGAATTTCAGATGCTTCAGGACTTGTTGACAAACACACCATACTAAACATATTGTATATAATAAGACTGTAGATTTCTATTAGCATGTCAAAATTATTAGGCTAATAATTGTTTTTACAAATTGGACTATGCATTAGAGAAATGGGGAAAAGCCTCCTAGAAGATTCCACACCAGTTTCTTTCTTACCAGTTTAAAACAACATTTATTTGGAAAAGATGCAGGAGTACAGTTACAAGTGCATCAGGAAACCTGCCAACAGGAAAATTATTTTGCTGCACATCTCTATATGCCATTTAAAAAATTAATAATTTAAACTTATCTGTCAGATTTATAGAAATTGTATAGTCGTTTAACCTGTCATATAAGAATTAAAGAAGTTTGGTTGACTTGAAAATATGCATACTTGCAAGAGAGATGGGTCAAGGAAAATGCCGTACTGCTTTCCATTTCCATCCTGAGTGCTATACTAGTGCAACAGAGGAAGCAATGGTGTAATTCAGTGGAGTTGCAGCAGCATTATGTGGCAAGTGCATCCCACTAGAAGTACTTTTTTTTATCTGAAGCATTTAAAACTGTGCCAGTGACTTACAATGTACAGTGGTGCCTTGCTTGACGATGTTAATTCATTCGAGCGAAATCACTGTAGAGCGAAAACATCATCAAACGAAATTTAAAAACCCGTTGAAACGCATTGAAAACTGTTCAATGCATTCCAATGGGCTGAATACCTGCTCATCCAGCGAAGATCCTCCATATGGCGGCCATTTTCGGTGCCTGTAAAGTTAGGAATCCATCCTAGAAAACAGCGGGGAGGCATTTTCTTCAGCCGGCAGCCATTTTGAAACCTGACAATCAGCTGTTTGCTGATCGTCATAAAGCGAAAATTGGTTCCCCAAGCAGGGAACCGATCAACGTTAAACGAAAAAAACCCATTTAAGCCATCATTTTGCGATCACAAAAGTGATTGCAAAAACCTAATCGTACAGTGATTTCCTCGTTAAGCGAGGCACCACTGTAGTTGTTTCAAGATAACAAATATTTTTTAGACAAGACCATGATGGCTTTGATGGTTAGTAGTAGCATCGCCTGGCCAACCTTGCAAATGCAGCTTCAAGTCAGTAGCTATGTTGTGACACACAAATGTACATGCAGTTTATTTAAACAGGTTGTAAAGACTCATTGCTTATAAAAACTCCTGTGGTCCTATGAACAAATTGCACCCAATCTGATCCAGTGATGTAGCAACTGTTAGGACTACATTTTTCAGCAGTCCCGATCACTTTATTTGGTGATACGTTCTTGAAAAAAGAATTTTAGAGCAGGTTTCTTATTTTGTACAACTGATCATAGATGAAAGTATGACATCTGCCACACATTTTTCAAATTCCAGTAGAATCTTGTGCACTAAAGTAATCTCAGCTTGATATTGTGCAAGAGGGGTACATATTTAGTAGACTGGGATACTTACCTGTTTGCAGGAACCTCCCATAATGGATGAAAGTGGTTTGTTTGTTTTTTGGAAACATTACCTCATCAATTCCACGGTTGGCTGCTTTTGTTTCTCCAGTAGACCTCTTGTTTTGAGTATGTTTATGTATCATAACTGATGGAATTGTGGCTGCGAATTAGTGTTGAGTTATTTCCAGTTGGAATAATAGGAGGAATCCAGTGATGTCTGCCAATGGAAGAGAATCTACTGCCCCTTGCCCTCCTCTGGAGCACTTTGTTTGTTTTCCATAATCCAGTCAATTGTGAAATTTTGGGGAATAGATTTTGGTGGTTTCGGGGGGAGGAAGGAAAAGTCACATCCACTTGAATTATATTAGGTTCTTTTTGCTACAAAGCTTAATCTGTTTCTCCTGAGCAACTGTGTGAAAGACTGCAATCAAAACATGCATTTTAACCCAAGTAGTGATGCTAATCCAAAAATTTCTTGGGAACTGTAACTCTAACACCATAAATTTTGACAACTTAGAACTAGAACCATACATGTAATTATTATCTTAAACTGTCTAGCATGATGGTGTATAAGCTCTTTTATGTGTCATCAAATTAATCCCAATTTATGGCAATTCTTTCTAGGGTATTCTAAGTACAGAATATTTAGAAGTGGTTTGCCTTCCCTTCTACAGGGTTGCCCATGTGTAAAATCCCTTAGAAAAGGAATTGCACATGGACTGTCATTGGTAGAGAACTTGTTCACCCGGTGTCTTGGAAATAAATGACTTGTACACTTTTAAACTGTTTGGAATTATTGAGCAGTGTAGATTTTTGAGAGAAAGTTCTTTAAACATGAGCAAGCAAGAATTTTTTAAAAAGGCAACTCACATGATTTTTCTTAAAGGGTTTTCTCCAAGTAGAACACTTGGAAAAGTTAAATTGAAAGCAGATATTAAATAAGAAATCAATCCCGCAAGCCCTAATGCAAGCCTGTAAGCTGTTTGTACAAAGCTGAAGCCGGTAGCACTGAAATATGTATAGGTTGCACTGAATTTCTGCCAGCGTTTGCGAATCGTCGTTTCACAAGGGGCTAATGAGAACACGCAATTATTTAAAAGATGCAAACAATGAGGCTGGAAAATTTGAGGGTTGCAGTGAATAAAGCTGCAGGATTCCACTGACTTTGGAATATGAAGTATGGTTATATTGTACATGTGGAAAATGGAATGTGCAGTGCTTTTCTGAAACTGTTTACAATGTAAATTTGAAACACATATATTTGTTAACTAGGCCACTTGTGCTTTTTTCTTTTTGAAAGCTGCTATTTTGCATTCAAAGAACATCAAAGGTATACTTGATACAAAGTATCCCGCTATGTCACAACTTGTATACTTCAGTGAAGCCCATGAATATTTCCTTATACAAAAGCAGAACTTGTATTTCATGCCGTTACTAAATTCTGATTCTAGATTCCGATTAAAATGTACAGATACCTTGTCATACTAGAGTAGAGATGCATTGTCAAGAAATGCCAGCTATGGCGAAAAATAGCAGAAAGAGTACAGTTGATTTAAGTCATGTATAACATGCAAAGTTCCGAAAGTTCTAATCTGTGCCTCTCCTCCTGCACCTGACATTGTAATGCAGCTGACAGAGAGCATGTTATGATGTCAGGAAATCCAGGCAAAGTGTATTACAGAGTTAATGGCTATAGATCACACTAGAATAGGCTCATTGAATCAATGGAACTTACAGAGTTGACTTCCCAAATCCCCATTCATTTAGTGAGCTTACTTTAGTGTGATTTACTACACTAAGCAACAGATTTTTTGCTATTATCTGAGTACAGAAGCAGTTTTCACACAGTTGCACTTTTTAACTCGTTTATCTCTAAAAATTGTGATAGCTGAAATCTGCTTTAAAGCATTGAAGCTGCCCGAATGTTAATAAGGGAGCAGGATATTTTAGAAAGGCACATAACTGATTGGATGGCCCATCCCTCAGCTTTATATTGGAAGTCTCCTAAAAAGGGAAATCAGATAAAATTATTTAAATACTTCAGAATGACTAAGGATTTTATATATTAATTTTCATCCATTAATTTTGAGCTGCTTTTTTAAAAAAAAAATCCTTTCTTACAGAAAATAAAATTGTTTTCCACTTTTATAGAGAAGGTCTGTAATTAAGCCATTGACTGCGGAAAAGTTTTTAAATTTTTTAGTTCTGGATTTTTTAATATTACTGTGCTGCCAACGTGCTACTTTTGTTCCCCAGATACACTTTTATTCGTAAAGCAGCATTAGAACATAGGACAAAATACGGCATAATGCTACTTGTTCAAACAGTAATCTTGTTCAAGAAAGGTATAGCAAGTTTATATTAAATGATTCCTGGGGAGGCGGAGATCTGTTAGAGACCTGTGGTCTGTTATGAAACTGTTTTAACATGTAGAGCTTCCTTGGCATTTCCAAGTTATAAAAATAAAATACTGAAACAAGCATACAACTGTACAGTGGTGTTGTTTTTATGTGTCTTAGTGTTGTGTATACATTTATGGGGAGTGAGCGAGGATGCAGTTAATCCATGGTTGGATATTTTTGTAAACAAACTCAGAAAATCTAAAGCAATGTAAAAGAGAATGTGTCTGTGACTTTATTATGTAAGCCAGTGTTCTGAATGTGCAAGTGACCCGTGCAAAAGTTTAATTAGTGCAGAATTCTACTCTGAAACTAGTAAAATGTTGGATTGAAATAATTGATTCTCATTTACAAACTTTAAATTCACGATCAGGTGAAACTAAAAGAAAATTGATTTACAGCACTAGCTCTCTCAGGCTAAAGAGCTCTTTGTTACATTTAAGTTAAATGCCACAGATATAGTTACAAAACCTATATTTGATTTATGTGGAAAATATTTAGATTTCTACTTCATTCTTTTTTATGAAGTCAAAGGACTAATCAAGTGTAAGGATGTGTCATCAGAGGCCAAGATCATCCATACTGTTGTTCCTAATGACTATGTATTGATCTCCTTTTGGAGATCTCTCGTTCAGTCAAAAGTGACTTGATAGGATGTAACGACATTGCTGAAAAACATTATGAACTTCAGTATCTCATAACTGACCTGAAAGTGAAAACTAGAACATTATAGGTGGTTTGATTTTTGTGAGCAGTCCAATCATAAGCACCAATGAAATAAGCACCAATGAAATGTCACTTCAGAGGTCTTGGAGTCTTGTGCAATTGCTATGATAGTGCTAGTTTGAAATTAAATGTATTTTGTCAGCAACTAATACATTTTAGTGTGAGAATACAACCATTTCTCTCCCATTTGGTATTGCCAGTGGGATATAAGGAAAACCCAAATGCAGATAACCAGCAACAATACTGAAACTATTAAAAGCTTGGGTGACTAAGGCAGATAGCATGGCATCCAGAAGGCAAAACTTGGTAGTGACAGAACTCTCCAACCAGGGGTGCCTGACTAAGACTTCTATTAATTTTTCACCTAACGAAGGCAGGAAGACTTACAGAAAGTCCTCCAGTCTTGTAACAAGTTCAAATAGACTTCTGTCTCAGTATTGCTTGGAATTAATGTGAAATTGGAGGCTCGGAGCATTGCCAGAAACTATAAAGGCAACAACATTGAAAACATTAAAGCCATTTACTAAGCTGATCTGTTAAGTCAACTTTTTTCTAGAAAGCTGTCATGTCTGACTTCAAAGAGCTCACCATTTCCCCCCTTTTCTGTCAAGATGTTTGCTTACTGTTGTAAATATGTAACAATTTACACATTTACTTCCTTACTACACTGTAGAAGGAAGGAGTGCAAGAACCAGACTAGCTGCAGGCTGCTGTTCCATAGAGATTACAGTGGTGCCTCGCATAGCAATCGCTCTGTTTAGCGACGAATTCGCTTAGTGATGCATTTTTTGCGATCGCTTTGTGATGTTCCCTACTGTATGGGGGAATTTCCCTTTGCGATGATCGGTTCCCTGCTTCAGAAACCAAGCACTGCAAAGCGAAAATTTTAAAACAGCTGATCGGCGGTTTCAAAATGGCCACCGGGTAAACAAAATGCCCGCCCGCTGTTTTCTGGGATGGATTCCTCGCTTAAGAGGCACTAGAAATGGCCGCGCTATGGAGGATCTTTGCTGAACTGTGAGTTTTAAGCCCATAGGAATGCATTAATCGCATTTTAATGTATATCTATGGGCTTTTTTATTTCGCAGTGTGACATTTTCGTTCTGCAGCGATTTTTGCAGAATGAATTAACGTCGCAGTGCGAGGCACCACTGTACAGTCAACACAGTGGTGTTACCATCTAATAGCTATTTGTTGCTGTCATTTTCCATCCAGGTTACAACCAAGACTGAGTGAATTGAAAGCGATTCTACTGCAGCAATGTCATCGTAGTCAAATAAGATGGCACTGTGGTATGAATAACTTCAGGATTTCTTTTTTTAAAATGGGATGGCTTTATTTGTATAAGAAATAGAAAGAATATTGCTTCACAGCTTTCTCCGTTATTACATCTGTATGTTTTCCGTTATTCCTTTCACACCTTCAGAGCTTACTACATAGTAGCAAAAATTCTGGGGCAGGTGAGGGGCAAAAATAACTCTCAGTGTCCTCAATAACTTTCCGCCATAGCTCGGCATATTTCTGGCAGTGTCCATTACATGATTTGTACGGCTCACCATCAATCTCATCAGTAGTTGATTGGACCAAGTTATTCCAAGTGCTGGAGCAACTGTCCTGGCCATGCGCCTGAAACACAATGTCCGCTTTAACAATGCAAAGTAAATCATAAGTTTAATAAACTATATTTTGAATAGACTGAAAGGTGATAGAAAACTTGTTCCTCTTTCGAGACTCTTTTTTTGGGAGGCTGGGTCTTAGAAGAAGACAGAAGTTATGAAAATAGCCCTTCTAATGGCGAGTCAGTTTTTAGTTTAACATGGTAAAATGCAACTTATGCAAAGCTGTTCAAATGGGATGCATGGCTTTTTGGGCTGTGGATCCGGTTTTGGAAAGGGACATGCAGACTGAGGCTTGGAAAGTGAATTCTGCGTCCATAGACACTGGAAAGGTAGGAGAGAACTTTCTAGGTTTATTGGGAAGGAAGGAAGGAAGGAAGGAAGGAAGGAAGGAAGGAAGGAAGGAAGGAAGGAAGGAAGGAAGGTCTGCTCCTGCAAACCCAATTGTTGCTTTATAGCCACCTTTTGTGACAATGAAGGACCAATCTGGATAGCTCCAGGATTGTTTGGGAGACCTCTCTTATAAACAGCTCTAAAGTGTGAAATGCCTGGCCCCAAAGAAACTGATGCCAGGAAAGGCCCTTAAAAATGTCATATATCCTGTTTCCCCGAAAATAAGACAAGGGTCTTATATCAATTTTTGCTCCAAAAAATTGCAGCAGGGCTTATTTTCAGGGGAGGTTTTATTTTTGTCATGTATAACCATCTACATTTATTCAAATGCAGTCATACCATCTTCTGGTGGCTGCACAAGGGTGGAGTGCGGGGTTTCACTTAACTAGGGCTTATTTTTGGAGTAGGACTTATATTACGAGCATCCTGAAAAATCGTACAAGGGCTTATTTTCAAGTTAGGTCTTATTTTAGGGGAAACAGGGTAGGAATGTACTAGTTGGCTCGCCCAAGGCAAAATGTTAGGGTTAGGCGACATGACATCTTTCTTTGAATATTGAAGGGCGAGTGACCCCTCCCCTGCCATGCATTGTAGCTGTATTTCTTCGACTACTCACCCAGAACTACTAGGAACAGAATGCTTCTCCTCCATTGTGTCAGTTACCTAGATTGCAAGAGAGAGTTTCCACGGTACATTTTGTGAAAGGGAAGTAACAGGGAAAGAGATTTCGTTACTGGGAGTCATAAATCTTGGGCAGGTTGTACTGCCTCTCTTTTTCCATCCACAGATTAAGGTGCAGCTCTTTGGCCTGAATCCTGTTGGTGATTTTTGCCAGTGTAAGTGTGATGGTATAAACCAGTGGTTCTTAACCTTTGTTACTCGGGTATTTTTGAACTGCAACTCCCAGAAACCCCAGCCAGCACCGTTAGTGGTGAAGGCTTCTGGGAGTTGCAGTCCAAAACTCCTGAGTAACCCAAGGTTAAGAACCAGTGGTATAAACCACAGCAGTGAATTTCTGTTAGTGAACTAGTTGCCACTTATATCCCATCTAGTGCACCAGCTCACATAACTGATATTGACTTGTTTACTAACAGTAGTTTGCCACTGCCATCTATGCCCTTGGACTTATGCCAGTGTAACTGACCAACAGGATTTTGGCCTTTGCCACGTAATGCCACTTGGTGGTGGGAGAGGAGAAACCAAGTATATCAGACTGCTGGGAATGTACTGGAAAAAAAAAAAGCTCTTCACACCCTCATGCTCATTTTGGTAATAAGAATCAGCCCCTTTTACTACAGGTAACAGATGCATAAAGCCAGTGCAGTCTCTGAGATTTCTCAGTCCTGCCACTCTCCGAAGGATGCTTTATGAGGATGCATAGCTGGGAAAAGTAACATTTTTAGACCTCAGCCAGTGCCCATGTTTTTTAACCACAACTCAATGAGTTGTGGTTAAAAAAAAACACTTTTCAAAGCTCTGATTAACTACAGTGCAGCACATAACCAAAAATCCCTGTAGGTGCCTATCACTTTATTAAAATCAGTGACTGCAGTTGCTCAGGCTCAACAAATTTGTTCGTTGTACCTGATTAATGCACACGATGGGGATCCGGAACTTGCTGCTTAATCTGTGGAATATTCCTCCAAACATTTGCAAGTATTTGGCTTTCAGGGCAGAATCTTTAGCGCCAAATTCACATCTGAATAAGGCAGCAATGGAATCAACGACAACCAGCCCCACCATGCCTCTCGAGAGCAGTACGTTAATCCTCTTACTAATGCAGTCCTGGAAAGCGTCCTGCAATCAGAAGAGACATTGAAAAGCAGATTGAGGAGGAAGACATTAAGAGCAACATTGTCTGAAAGGCTTTTTTCTGGAACATGCCTGAGTCGGCTGCACATTAAGCAACAGTGGTAATTATGTCACCCTTAGGCAGGTTGTATTTTCTTTTGCTTGTGATGCCAACAGAACAACTCACTGGTATAGTGATTGAGAAGTGACTTATTGGCTCAGCAAACCGAGCAGGGATTAGATTATAATGCCTCAAATCCTCTGCACATTAATTTGGAACTAAGCGCCACTGAAGCTCATTGCATATATAATAGGATTGCACTGCTCAACACATGATTGTTACTGAGGCTGCCTACTTTGAATCAAGCACAATCTGGCCAAGAAATGCACCAGATACTGAGAGGAAAGGACACAAGAAGTTCACCTTTACCAAGAGGACCTAATCATGTCTATTGTAAGAGTGATTGCACCCACCTCTGGTGTATTTTAGGCAGGGGTCACTTCCTGCCCTATTGTATTTTTAATTAGAAAGACTGGAGACCAAAACTGATGACATTTTTTAAATACTTGGAAGATAGTCAGAGGAGAGGCAGGATCTGGTCTTGATCATCCCAGAGTGCAGGACACGCAATAATGGGATCAAGCTACAAGAAGCCAGATTTAGGCTGAATATCAGGGAAAATGTCTTAACTGTTCAAGTAGTACAACAATGGAACCAATAACCTCGGGAGGTGGTGAGCATTCCAGTGTGGGAGGCATTCAGGGAAATATTGGACAAGCATCTGGCAGATCTTTGATTTGGATTCTTGCATTCAGTAAGGGGTTGGACCCAATGGCCTTATAGGCCCCTTCCAATTCAATTATTCTATGATTCTAACATAGCATCTGTTCTATGCAACATTTGCGTTACTCCTGAGCTACAAGATTAGGCATCCTTCAGTCTCGAGAGACTATGGTAACATGCTCTGAATCGAAGACTTGGAACAGTGCTTAGTGTGGCTGAGAAGGCCAATTCAAGAGTGAGCTACAAGTGATCTTGAATATGATTCTCAGTTTTAGAGGAAGTATGGATTTTGTCCTGTTCTGATGGGAACACATGCTACTTATTTACAGCGTTATTAACCTGCTCTTCAGTGGAAGAGGTTACTAAAACAGATAACACACGGTCACATTAAGACAGCAATCCAAAAGGTTCCAAGTAAAGACACACAAGAATAGGAGGTGAAGAGGAAAATAAGCACATTCAACCTTTAGTTCTCAAAAGGTAGCACACATTCTTATAAATGCAGCTCATATGTCCAATCACTGGAGTCCCCAAACAAAACAAAGCAGCTTTCTTTGGGTTGCAGAGTCATTTGAACAGAGAAGACAGCATTTGCTTTCCAATCACTGGACAGGAGAGCTTCCCTATGAATGTAGACACTGTTGTGGTCCTAAAATCATCACCCAGAGGATGCCCTAATCGGGCAGAGAGCAACCAAAAGTTACCAGGAGGCTAATGCCCATTTGGAACCTATAAGCAGAGATTTAAATGGGAGGTCCCAATCTCACTAAGATTAATCATGGTCTAATAAAGCCAACTGAAAACACTGGGGGCTTGAATTAATATTGAGTTGCAATTTCCATTGAGAAAAGTGCAACAAAAATCATGACCATTATGTGTTGGAGCAGAGCTGAGAGTCATACAGTACAAACAGAATTAAGGAAATAAGCGAGTTTCTCTGTGGTTCACGTCTTCCTCTTAAGACTGATGTAATTGTTTTTTCCCCTTAGTTACGGATTCAATAAGTTAAATGAATTGTTTAAGGCAAAGGTAAAGGTTCCCCTTGACATTTAGTCCAGTCGTGTCCAACTCTAGGGCACGGCGCTCATCCCTGTCTCCAAGCCGTAGAGCCAGCGTTTGTCCGAAGACAATTTTCGTGGTCACGTGGCCAGCGCGACTAGACACGGAACGCCGTTATCTTCCCACCGTGGTGGTACCTATTTATCTACAGTGGTGCCTCGCACAGCGAGGTTAATCCGTTCCGGATTAACTCTCGCTGTGTGAAAGCATCGCTGTACGGATCAAAAAAAAGCCATTGGAACGCATTAAACAGTGTTTAATGCATTCCAAATGGTCAAAAACTCACTGTACAGCGATGCTTTTCCAGGTCTGGCAGCCATTTTCGCGCCCTCGGTAAGCGAGGGGAGGGGACAAAAACGCTGCGCGCGGCCATTTCGGCCGCAGCGAGACCGCGGATCAGCTGGTCGGCGGGTCCAAATTGGCCGCCGGAACAGCGGAAATGGCCGCGCACAGTGTTTTCGCGCCCTCCCCTCGTTTACCGAGAGCGCGAAAACGCTGTGCGCGGCCATTTCGGCTGTTCCGGCGGCCATTTTGGTCCCGCCGACCAGCTGATCGTCAGGTCGCAAAGCTCTGCGATTTTCGCCCTATGCGGGCACCGGCCTCGTAGAGCGGATTCATCGCTCTACGAGGTGCCCATTGTGCGAGGCACCACTGTACTTGCATTTTTACATGATCTCGAACTGCTAGGTTGGCAGGAGTTGGGACAAGCGATGGGGGCTTGCTCCATCATATGGATTCGATCTTACGACTGCTGGTCTTCTGACCTTGCAGCACAGAGGCTTATGCGCTTTAACCCGCAGCACCACCTAAATGAATTGTTTACCTCTTACCAGAATGAAAAGTTTTGTTAGTTCAAAAACGGTGATAATCTAGACAAACCTGAAACATTTTAATCTACAGGTACACAGCTCCCTTGTTCTTGATTTTTTCCCCTATTTTTAACCTTCCTTGCAAGTCTATGTGTCTTCATGGGTTTTAAAACTTCAGATTCCCCTCGCCCCACAAACCTTGCCTGTCTCTTTATACTCTTCCTTAATGGTCGTCCTTCTTTTCCTATAGATTCTCTTTTTAGATCTCAGCTCATTTGAAAGTTCTTTATGCCATCCAGGATTCTTTCTAACCCACCCCACCCCGTTCTTTCTCACTGAAATTGTTTGTGATTGTGCCTTCAGTATATCACCATTAAGAGACATTCACCTTTACAAACCCCCTACTCTTAGTATTTCTGACCATAGAATGCCACCTGGCTGTAATCCTGGCACTGTAATCAGTCACAACACTAGGCCCATATAACCCATGGGGATTTGGTGAGTCAATTCCTCCATAAGTTCATTGATACATCTAGCTACAACTTCCTTTAGCATGGCAGGTTGTAAGCAGAGAAGATTTATTTGAATCGGTGTGGCTCTACTCAGAAGTTGACTCATCAAATTTCCACTGGGCCTGCTCTAGTGTGATTTACTGCACTAAAGTGACAGGAGCTCAGCCAGTATTTCCTTACGCATATTGAAATCAATGTTCTTAAAATTCCAGTTGCAAATGGTACTACCCTCTCTGCAGTTTCCCCTCTTCTCAATGCAGTAGGGACCCCCTTATCTGCAAGATCAGTATCTGCTGATTTACTTATCCATGATGTGAAAAATATTAAAAGAATTAATAGAAATATATATTTCTAAAGATGAAGTTACCAAAACTGTTAAAATCATGTTCACTATAATGTGCGTTTTTTACCATCCCCCGCAGATATGGGGATCCTACTGTGCAAGAAAACTTAAGTACAGTGGTGCCTCGAATAGTGAGGAAATCGAATAGCGAGGAGTTTTTCGGGCCATTTTTACACTTTGATTAGCGATGGCCCCTATGGGCGATTTTCGGTTAGCGATGGTTGGGGCGGCGGCGGGGGAAGGGAAAGGGCCCTGCCACGGCCGTACGCCTGGCTCCCTGTCCCCTGCTCCTCCTCTTCCTCCGAGGAGGCGGCGGGTGCTCATCCCCGGGCCGGTGGCAAGTGGCCGGGGGGCGGCGGCACTTCAGCCGGCTCACTCCTCCCGGGGCGGTGGTGGCGGCGGCGGGGGAAGGGAAAGGGCCCTGCCGCGGCCGTGCGCCCGGCTCCCCGTCCCCCGCTCCACCTCCTCCTCTTCCTCCGAGGAGGAGGTGGCGGGCACTCATCCCCAGGCCGGCGGCAAGCGGCGCTTCAGCCGGCTCGCTCCTCACGGGGCGGTGGCGAGCGGCGGCAGCCATCCATCTCCCGGCGGCCCGGCCAGGCCTCCTCTGGCTCCGGCTCCTCCTGGCGGCACTGGGGGTTGAGGGAGGAGAAGGACAAAGGGACCCGCCGGGCGTTCCCCCCGGCAGGCAGGGACGGGCGGGCAGGTGGCCCTGACGCTCCTTCTGGGCTGGCTGGCTGGCTTCCTCCTCCTTCCTCGCTCCCTCACTGGCTGGCTTTGTTCTTATTGTTGATTCCTCCCCCCATTGAGATGCACTGAATAGGTTTCAATGCATTTCAATGGGGGAACCGTGTTTTGATTAGCGATGTTTCCCATGGAGATTTTTGAATAGCGACGGCAATTCGTTCCTATTGGAACGGATTAGCCGGCTTTCAATGCATTTCAATGGGAAACCTCGTTTTGAATAGCGAAGAAATCAAATAGCGATGTTTTTTACGGAACGCATTAACATCGCTATTCGAGGCACCACTGTACTTAATCCAAGGGGGGCTTACCTCCAGGAAACTGGAGATGGGAAACTTCTCTGGCTTCCATAATTTCAATAGAACTGAAGGCAAATCTTATCCCCTTGAAGGCTAGAAACTTGTCTTTTTGGAAAGGGGACCTTGAAAGCTAAGATTCACAGGATGCCAAGTTCTGAACCACCTTGCATTTTGTACTTTTCCAAACCTGTGAAGTATTGCCACATCTGAAACACCCTGTATTGCTGGCTATCACCTACATTGGGTTTTTTCCTGTTTTGGATCAACACAGTTAATGTTCTGTGTGTACTGTTGACTTTTTTACATCAGAATGATATTTCAAGGAAAAGGCTACTCTGATACTTTTTGCAACCATCACGCCATCTCCATTGACATTGGTTGTGACACTGTATCTATGGAGACACATCAGCCAGAATATAAAAAACTAGAGGTTAAATATAAGCAATTGCCTTTTAAGTTATTTTCAGCATTTTCTCCCTCTACAGCTCCACCATCTATTTAGATCTGTTTAAACTGAATTTTTGTTTCCAAGTAACTTTAACATACACAAGGTGAGGTAAAAATATTTTAAATAAATAAATAGGTTCTGCTACTCACTAAGTCTGCTGCATGCTCAATGAAAATACAATTTCCAAATTTTATCTTCTGCACCACATCAGGGGGGACATCATCCCGCAACTTGGCCTGCTGCTCGATCAATTGCTGTAGGCGTCTGTTTGGGAAAACGTCTTCTGTGCAGATGTAAACAGCACCTGCAATGAAGGGGAACATTACCAGCACAATAAGCTTCTCAGCACTACAGTCAGTTTGAATTATACAACTACAGTGGCGGCTTTTAAAAGGTAGCTTCAGGAAGGATCCGTAAAATCACAGAATGATGGGAATTGAAAAGGGCCTGTAAGACCATCGAGTCCAACCCCCTGCTCAATGCAGGTATCCAAGTAAAGGAGACCTGAGAAGTGGCTCTCCAATTTTCTCTTGATTGACTCCAATGTTGGAGCAGTCATCACCTCCCGAGGTCATTGGTTCCATTGTCGTACTGCTCTAACAGTTAAGGAGATTTTCCTGATACTCAGCCTAAATCTGGCTTCCTGCAACTTGAACCCATTATTAAGTGTCCTGCACTCTGGGATGATTGAGAACAGGCCCTGTTCCTCCTCTGTATGACTACATTTCAAGTATTTTAAAAATGCTATCATGCCCACCTCTTTCAGTTTTTCCTCACAGGGCTTGGTTTTCAGTCCCCTGATCATCCTTCATAAGAGGTACAGTATGACTTGTGCAAAGAAAGGAATTTTAATTTTGCTTCCACCTACTAGGCTGCAGAGCCACTGACGAGGAGCCACCGTAACTAAGCGGTTAGAATGCATGCTTCCATGCAGAAGGTTTCAGGTTTGATTCCCTAATATTGCCGGTTAAACATATTTAGGGACGTGGTGGCGCTGCCAGCTAAACCGCAGAAGCCTGTGCTGCAGGGTATAAGGCAACAGCCTAGGACAATATTAAAAAGTTTTATTTCAAGGTTGTTACCTGCTGTCAAGTGAATTCGGACTCAACCCTAAGAACTCACAACTTCCTTTAGTGAGTAAATTCACCTCATAGTTGGTCTTCCTCTTTTCCCACAATCTGTCTTTTCTAGTGTGTTTTCTCTTCCCACAATGTGCCCAAAGCACAATAATCTCACTTTAGTCATTTTTGTCATTTATTTGAACAGCTGGCCTTAAATGACCTTAAACATTGTCAGGAAGCATAAAGACTTTCATCAAAATCTGTGGTCCTAGATGCAGAACTCAGCTTCGCCAGAATCCTATCTTTATTTATTTAAAGACGTATCCAGCTTTATGGTTGCAAAGATATGCTTAGAGGTATCTTGGCAATACCCACCAGAATTCAATATCTGACCTGCAAAAACAGGAAAAATTTCCAAGGATTGGAATTATGGTTTAGTAGACCACCGAGTGCATTTCCCTTCCCAGCAATAAATAAAAGTAGAGCAAAACAAGGCAACGATCGTACGTAACAGAACTGAAATGATTCCCAGATCTACCCAGACAAGCATGACAAAAATTGAAGGCACAGAGACGAAAGTGAAGTAATGAGGTAATAAACTTTTTCTAAGTCTCTTAGGAAAGGGTATAAACAGGAACATTCCGAGTAAAACAACCAACTGCATAACAAAACATACCAAAACAGAAAAAGGAAGTAGGGTGATGGCAGCTCAGGCAACACCCACAGCAAGCACACACTGTCTCTGCCTCACTCTGTCAGTGTGAAGCAGCTCTGTGTCAGGCAAAAGCTTTGCAGAGCCGTACTGGGAAGAGAGACAGAACTCATTGGCTCTAAACTAGGTCATCCATCCAGGTGAGGTCCATTTCAGTTAAGACAATCACATTCATCCCATAATGACAGAAGTGTAGATCTTGCCATATCCCAACAACAAGCAGTATACAGTGGTGCCTCGCTTAATAAGCGCACCGTTTAACGACGAATCCGCATAGCGACCCGTTTTTTGCGGTCGCTAATGCGATCGCATTGTGATGTTTAGATAGGCTAAACATCGCATTGCGATTATTTCTGCACCCAGTAGCCATTTTGGGAACAGCTGATCGGCGGTTCCAAAATGGCCGCAGATGCAGAAAATAGCTGCCCGCACCATTTTTGCGCCCTGCCCTTGCTTACCGGGCAGCGAAAATGGCGTCCGGATCCAGGATTCTTTGCTTACCGGTGAGTTTAATGCGTTCCTATGGGTTTTCCCCGCCCGGATAGCGAAGAATCCGGATAGCGACGTTAATCCTGGAACGGATTAACGTCGCTATGTGGGGCACCACTGTACAACAGAGTGCTGTCCTCTGAAGATGCTGGACACAGAGACTGGCAAAACGTTAGGAAGAACGACCTTCAGAACACGGCCAAAGAGCCCAAAAAACCCACAACAACCATTAGATCCTGGCCGTGAAAGCCTTTGCGAATACATCAAGCAGTATACTTCTTACCGGATTCTAGTCCACCATATTTGTATGGGTATTGCACAGTAAGGCAGAGTTGCAAACCAATTTGAGTCTTCCCAGCAGAGCTTTCGCCAGCAATTTCAGTAATTCCTGTGAGAGGAATGCCACCTCGGAGCAAGCCGTCTAGAACTGGACACCCCAAGCTTAATCTCAGGCGTTGGGAAGTCCTGTGGTTTTTGTCTTGAAATAACTGAAGAGCTAAGACAATGTAGAAGACAAGAAAGTCATGATAGTTTATCTGCAAGAGAGCAATCTGTAGGCCGACTCTCTTTTTGGTAATTGGCATCTGTAATGTTTTCCAGACTTTCCCTGACAAAGTTAGATTTCATACACCTGAATCGGAAAGGGAATATCAACACAGGTTTTCTTGAAAATTCAGGCCAATAGTTAAACAAATATAAATTGTATAGATGTGTCCATGCAGCTGGGATTTTTAAAGTTCTTCTTTAAGGGCTGTTATCCTGAGATACCTATGCTTGTCTACACAAAATAGGAAATTCCTGATTTTTCTTTATTTCAGCGGTGGGAATCCTACTGATGCTTGTGCTAGATTGTGCAAAATGTGTTGCTGCAGCTAATTGACGAGTTGCCAACTGCATTCTGGCTGTGCACATTGACACATGATCAGGTATTCAGTCAATTAGGTATGGTAACTTAACGCAAATCTTACATGAATATCAGTAGGATTCTGGCCAGTGTTGTTATACCCCCTTTTGGAGGAGAGATACATCACACAGCATCAAGGAAACAGCAACTATAAAATACACAAGTAATAATAAATTGTACCACTTTGAGATGCTAGCTATTAAAAATGTGTTGGAATAAAATGTGTATAAGTGAGAAAAGCCTCAGAAATGGAACGACAATTATAAACAAGTTTGAGATAAACTGCTTTCAGACTATTTAAGGCTTTAAAGGTCTACTAGGAGCTTGAATAGAAGCCAGAAACAAATCAGAAGCCAAGAAAGCTCATAAAAAATGATACATTGATCCGGTCAGAACACCACAACATTGTTGTTATTACGTGCTGTCAAGTCGCTTCTGACAGTGACCCTCTGATTTTATGACCTCCGTGGAGTCCTATCCTTGGCAACACTCTCAGGTAAAGCTGTGGCTTCCCTTACTGAGTTGATTTATCTCACATTTGGGCTTGTCTTACTGCCTTCAACTTTCTTTTAGCATTACCGTCGTTTCTGTTTAGTTGATCCTCTCAGTAAAGCAGGGAAACAGTAGCTTGTCACCAGAAAGCAAATGTTTCCATTCTCCCAACTCTTGCTACAAATTACAGACCTTCCATTAATGGTTTGTTTGTTCAGAGGAGGATGACAAGGATGATCGAGGGGGATGGAAACCAAGCCCTCTGAGGAAAGACTGAAAGAACTCTGCAAGTTTAGCCTTGAGAAAGGAGACTGGGGTAAGATAGGATAGCACTTTTCTAATATTTGAAAGGCTGCCGTATAGAGGGGGGCCAGGATCTGTTCTTGATCATCCCAGACTGGAGGACACACAACAATAGTTACAGGAAGCCAGATTTCCTCTAAATATCAGGAAAAACTTCCTAACTGTTAGATCAGTATGACTGTGGAACCAATAACCTCAGAAGGTGGTGAGCACTCCAATCAATGCTATAGGCAATCAAGGGAAAATTGGACAACCGTCTGTCAGATCTGATTTGATTTGGATTCCTGCATTCAGGGGGTCAGGCTCAATGCCTTTATAGTCCCCTTAAATTCCATTATTCTATGACTCTATGATGTCAAAATCTAGAAAGAGCCAGCCCTTTTCTTTCCCCTTAACAAGGAGTATCCCAACCAATTCTTTTTAAGACACTGTCTTCCAAAGAGCCTTATTTAAAAACAACAACAACAACAACAAACTACTACTACTACTACTACTACTACTACTACTACTACTACTACTACTACTCTGGAAACACTCATTTTATGTCATCCAGACTACAAAGTGAGAATGCCTTTTCTCCCTAACCATTACAAAATAATGACTACTTGTGGAGCCTGTTACCTGTAAGGACAGAGCCTTTTCTTAGGGCACTGGAAATTGTTCTGAGCAGGTAGTGTACATCCACACTGGACAGTTTTGTCAGTCTCCGCAAATCTGCTTGTGAAAGATTGAAAATCTCTTTGATTGATTTGATGTTTGCTGAAAGGGGGAAAGTAAATAAATATAATTAGCCTGGTATTTGTAATGTGAAAAATAGTCATAGGACACAGGGAATAAGTATATATTATTATTAGTCTCTCACGTTGAAATCTCATACCCATTTACCTGGAAACAAAGTCTCTTGTGCTATGACTTCTTCAGAGCTTGAATTGCTCTGCTAATGACTGTTCTGAGTTAAAGTAACTAGATTTACTCCCGGGCGCCCTCATCTCTGTCAAGTGATTTACCTCTCCAGAGGTTGGTAGTCCGTAGGTCTTCTCAGACCTAGCCAGATTAGCCAGTGGCAATGGCTACCAGGGCCTGATGCCGAGGGAGGTCCAGAAGGAAAGAACGAGGAACAGGGCCTTCTCGTCAGTGGCCCCTTGCCTTTAGAACAACTTGCCAGTGGAGATCCGCCTGGCTCCCTCTCTGGGTGTTTTCAGGAATAAACTTAAAACCTGGCTATTTGGGCAGGCTTTCCCTCCTGCCGTATCTTAATTTCTTATACTCTCACCACCTTTGTTCTATAATATATGCTTTTGGTTTTATTGTTTTTAAAGTTGTAAACCGCCCAGAGTAGGTAGACCTTTGGTCTAGATGGGTGGGAGAGAAATCCAATAAATAAATAAATTAAACTACAACCAGGAATATCTGGAGGGACACCTGTTCCCCATCCCTATTTTATAAGCTAGTTGTAAAGCACATTTCTGTAAATTTTCTCCCTGAAGTCAGTCACACTATGCTCAATGCAGCAAAGGCATCAAGTTACAGATTTGGTTTCTTTACAGAAACGCCTGATTGGATCCACTACACCTAAAGCGACAGTAATAATAGGTCTAGGCTTAAGGGGTTACACAAGTCCTTTTTGCAGTCAGTGGAACATTTCTAGCCGCCAAGAGTGGTCGGAATGACCAGATAGGCGGGGTATGCATAAATAAATAAATAAATAAATAAATAAATAAATAAATAAATAAATAAATAAATAAATAAATAAATAAATAAAGTAAACATTGGTAGGACAGGGCATCAGAAGTCAATATACATTTAAATGGTGGTATCAATGGCCCATCCAATCTGATGGCAACATCTCAAACGAAATGTTGTTTGTTGTTATGCGCCATTGAATTGCTGCTGACTTATAGTGACTGTATGAATGCGTGAGCTCCAACATCTCCTGTCCTCAACTGCTCTGCTCAGCTCTTGTAAACCCAAGCCTGCAGTTCTTTTAGGGAGTCAGTCCATCTCGTATTTAGTCTTCCTCTTTTCCTGCTGCTTTCAACCTTTCCCTGCGTTACTGTCTTTTCCAGAGAATCCTGCCTTCTTTCTCGTGATGTGCTCAAAGTAGGACAGCCTCGGTTTCATCATCTTTGCTCCTACGTAGAGTAGTTCAGGCTTGATTCGATCTGGGGCCCACCAGTCTGTCTTTCGGGCCATTCAGAGTATCTGCAAAACTCTTCTCCAGCACCCCATTTCAAACAAATAATGAAAAAAATTCTTGTGCACAGCAGCCAAGCTAAATTAATTATTGTGTGTGTACAAATACACATACGGGGATACACAGAGAGCCACATTACCTTTCTTAATAGCTGCAATCACTCTTGGGTTCATGTCAAGCTGATCCCATTCCATTTCTTGACAAATAATTAACCACAAAATATCCTGTAACCCAGAAAAGATGACAAGCATAGATAAGAACTTCAGAAAGATGCTACCAAAAGAAGTGGCAGAGAGTGAATTTCCTAACTTGTTTCATTCCCAGCTTCTACCACTCACTTCCATGCAACAGTTTCACTTGGATTTACATTCATTGTGAATTTCGTTGTATGGGTATACTGTGTATATACTTACAATGACAATAAATTCTTCTTCTTCTTCTTCTTCTTCTTCTTCTTCTTCTTATTATTATTATTATTATTATTATTATTATTATTATTATTATTCAGATCATAGAGCAGAGCTAAGAATAGAAGAAAAACTAAGTAGGTCCATTTGGGACCCTTACAGCAGAAGTGAGTAAAAATTCAGCCTATGGGCCACATTCTCCCTGCAGGGGCACATTTATTCCTCCAAGATGGAACATTAAAAAAAATCCAACAAAAATGGGAAGTTCCTTTCTGGGAAAAGCCTCCGGGAGTGTCTTTTTTTGACTTAGACAGGTTGAAATGAGAGGTTACAACTGGGGCATTCTTCCTGAATTTTTAGAAGGTAAAATGATACCTTTTAAAAATGATTTTTAAAAGGTTAAATCATTATGCATTCCATAGTGAGATCTGCAACATGATCCCATGTAAATTTATTCAGAGGTAAGTCCTGCTAGCATTCAGTGGGACCTCGTTTCCTAGTAAGGCTGTCTTCTAAAGACTGTAGGACTACCACAGAGTAAATAGCAGTGCTTGCGATCTGTTGACTTTAACCTTACCTAATCTCTGTTTTCACCACTTCAAAAAAATTTAATTTTTCGGCAGGCATTTGACATGCTGTACCAAGTACAGTTCTGAACTGTCCCTTTGTTTCATACACAGAATCTATCTGTATTTTGCTGTTGCTCGTTTTTTGTTGTTCTTTGACTTGAGTTTATTGGATAGGCCCAATGATAACTAATAAACAAATAAATTGTCCTCTCTAATAACATGTCAGGTTTATTAAGAGGTCTGCACAGCTAATTTGAGCAGGATCCACCCTCAAATAAGGCTGCATTTATAAGCAAGTACTGTACGATTGTTTTAAATTGCTTGACAATGAGGAAGGAAGTGGTGAGGAGGAAAGGACACTCAAATATAAAGCACGAGACACAGCAAGCAAGCAAAAGGTCAGCCATAAAGGGTAGGTTTTTGTTGCCATTACCGAAACTTGGTGTGACGAAACCCATGATTGGAATATTCTGCCAGAAGAATATAATTTATTCAAAAGAAACAGACTCAACAAAAGAGGAGGAGGAGTTGCACTATATATAAAGAATTACTACTCCTGTACTGTAATACAGGAGACTAAGAATGCTCACTGGAAGGATAGGTCCTGAAGCTGAGGCTCCAATACTTTGGCCATCTCATGAGAAGAGAAGATTCCTTGGAAAAGACCCTGATGTTGGGAAAGAGCGAAGGCAAGAGGAGAAGGGGACGACAGAGGACGAGATGGATGGACAGTGTCATCGAAGCGACCAACAGGAATTTGACCCAACTCTGGGAGGCAGTGGAAAACAGGAGGGCCTGGCATGCTCTGGTCCATGGGGTCACGAAGAGTCAAACACGACTAAACGACTAAACAACGAAAGCCTCCCTGAAGCTCTTTGGATGAATACTAGGGGAGAAATGAATAGCATAGCTGTAGGCGTATACTACAGGCCACCTAACCAAGCAGAGGAAATAGATGAACATTCTGCAAATCAGTTAGCTGAGATGTATAGAAAACACACCACTATAATAAAGGGGGACTATAACTACCCGGATATCAACCAGGAAACTAACTCTACAGCAAGTGGGAGATCCAGCAGGTTCTTGACATCCCTGGCTGACAACTTTATCACCCAAAAGGTGGAGGAGAGAACTAGAAGGTCAGCCATACTGGACTTAATACTTACTAATAGGGAGGAAATAGGTGAGGGAGTGGAAATTGTAGGAACTTTAGGAGAAAGTGAACACGTCATATTAGAATTCACCATCATGCAGGCAAGGAGAACTACCAAGTCAGACTAATGTTCTAGATTTTAAGAGAGCTGACTTTAACAAATTAAGAAATGTAATAGAAAGAACCATGGATGGAAATCCTAAAGGGAAAAAACTGTTCAGGATGCTTGGGAAACCCTGAAAAGTGAGATAATAAAGGCCCAAACCAAAACAATACCACGGAGAAAGAAAAACAAGAGACGTCTGACAAGACTGATGTGGATGCACACAGAGCTCTCTGACAAGCTAAGGGACAAAAAGGATAAGTATAAAAAACTGAAAAAGGGGCTCATAACTAGAACAGAATACCGGCAAATAGCTCGAATCTGCAAGGATGGAGTCAGGAAGGCTAAGGCTCAGAATGAGCTAAGACTTGCAACAAATGCCAAAAATAAAAATAAAAATTCTTTCAACATGTAAGGAGAAAGAGGAAAGTCAAAGAAATGGTTGGTTCGCTAGTGGGAGAAGATGACAAGAAGGTGACAAGCAACAGGGAGAAAGCAGAAATGCTCAATTTTTTTTCTTTTTGCATCTTCCAGGGGGTTGGACTAGAAGACCTCCAAGGTCCCTTCCAACCCTACAATGATTCTATGATTCTATATGTTCTATGCTTTAGATTTGTATATTGCATGTAAGTCATTTTGATGTAAGTCATCTCATTATTTCACTAACCAAGCAATAGAGAAGTACAAGAAACAGAGAAAGAAGCAAAGGTTTTACTTGGATTTGTTCTCCTGAGCGTATAGGTGGTCTGCACGCAGGTAGAGGATTACAATCACAGGAAAAACATCCCACTGTCTGAAGAAGTCACACAACATCCTGAGAGACTCTTCCCATCCTGCTTACAACTTTTTTAAATGGTTGCTTTCTGGCAGAAGATACAGAACAATTAAGATTTGGACCACACATTTTCTGAATAGTTTTTATCCCAGAGCTATAATCGCACTTAATAATGAGCTTAAAGACCACCAGTAGTGAACAGTTGGACAGTGTTATTTAGCCTGCCTTGTAGATGTTTGGATTTTCAGTGGGTGGGCAGTGTTTGGAGATTTTTTTTATGTGTGTGCATGTGGGTCTGAGGGAACGTCGAGGTAGGAGCAGCTGTCAATTGCAACTGTCTAGGTCTCTGTGTGAATTTCATTGTATGGGCATACTATGTATATACTTACAATGACAATAAATTTATTTGATTTGATAAATAGCCATTTAGAAAAGCTAAAGTAAAACCTTTCAAACAAACAAACAAACAAACCAGGGTGGTGTAGTGGATAGAGTGATCACATTTCTGCTCACTCAGAGAAATTCACTGCAGTGTGGCAATAGTAAACCATTCTGAATATGAGGGTCACTGTAGGTGAAAAATTACTTAACAAGACATAACAACAAAGATAACAAAATCTGATCTCAGCTCAGGAGACACTAGGGACCTTTTCAAGCATGCAGTGGAATACAAAATATGCCGTTGGCGGGGGGTGGGGGGAACTGTGCAGTTGGAAAACTGACAGATGGGTAATTAAATAAAGAAAAATTAGACAGGTTGTGTGTAGCTGTTGATTAAGAAATTCAATGACAGGCAGCGTGGCATGGCAATTTCCAGCTGCACAAATTCGTGCTCAATTGCATGCTAAAAAAACTGTGTGTCTCGGGAAAGAACCCAATAAGTCCCGCCAATAGAAATGGAAAAGGCTTAACACTTGCCATAAATTAAATCATTAAATAACAATATATTTAGTAAGGAACGTACCAAATTTATAATTCTGTTCAGCAATTATTAATCAACATATCGTGAACTATATCAATACCTTATATTTCTGTACCTACGGGGTCGCCAAGTTGCAACTGGTCAGAGACGGTGTCCTCCGCCGGGCACCGGACAGGGACTGCGAACGGGGACCACCCAAGGAAGGTGGTCATCGCCGCCTGCCACCAAACGAAATACTCAGCATCCCTTTCCGAAGCGATGACTGAGCCCGCGTAAGGCATGAAGCCAATCACAGCGGGCTCAGGAGAGTTCGCAGCCAATCCGAGGCCGGCTCGTGTTTTGCCAAAGCCAATCCCAGGGAAGCTTCTCCTTGTCCTCCGCCCCATCAAAGGGAATGCCGAGGTAGGAGCGGCTGTCAATTGCAACCGCGCATGCGGACTCGTGCACTTCTCTTCCTTTCCCCCGCCCCATCTGCCCTCGACGAGCCCTAAAGGGATTGGCCGAGAAGTCGACGTCGAGCGGGGTGGGAAGCCGAGGAAGTCACTCCCAACCCTATTGTCGGGCGGAAAACAACAGTCCCTCTAAAGTTGGAACGTTTCCCGCTTCCTATTGGTGGAGAGGGAGGTCTGTCTACCGCCGAGAGGGCGCCGATTGGATAGCGAGGCGGGGCGGGGAGCCTTGGCGCGTCGCCGTGTGGCGGCGGCGGCGGCGGCGCTGGTTCTGAGGTGAAAATGTCGGGTCGGGAGGCCCTGGATGCCAAGAAGTTGGTCCGTTCGCCGAGTGGGCTCCGGATGGTGCCCGAGAGCCGGGCCTCGCGGAGCCCCTTCGGGTTGGAAGAGCCGCCCTGGGTGCCCGATAAGGAGGTAACGGTGGCCGGGCAGCTCCGGCGGAGAATCCTCTGCTTTGCCGCTGCCTTCTCCTCCTCTTCGCTCTATCGACGGCCTCCTTCGAGACGCCGCCCCCCCCCCCCCAAAATGCCGCCTTCCCCCGAGAGGGACCCCGAATCGGGAATAGGCGCCTCAGCCCCAGAGGTTTCGCCCCGGAGGGTCGCTTTCGACCTTCCCCGCTTGCCACCGTGAGGCGGGGATTTATTTATTTACAGTATTTACTGTATTTGATTTATTTCGACCTGCTGGCACGCGATCCCATTGCGAATATCCTTCCTTTCCTTTATTTATTTATTTATTTATTTATTTATTTGAGAGGGAGCTGTGTTAAGTCTGCAGCCGCAGCAACCAAAAAAAAATGTTGTGGCACTTCTAAGACGAACACGTTGATTTCCCCGTGGAGTATTGACGATTTCACGGCGCGATGGTGTTTTCTGCAGAAATGGATTGCCAGTCTGCAGAAAACTCACTCTGGAAATAGACACTTTCGTTTTAAAGCTGCCCCAAGACTGTCTTTTCAAATACAAGTTTAAAAAATGAGCACGAAGGGTTAAGCCTCGCTGGGACCTCATAGCCCAGTTTTTCTGTTTGCAAGGAGGAAGTGGTCGGTGTTTTAAGCATCTGAAAGGGGTATATATCCCATTTGGTAATCTTGAGTGGGGTGAAACAGTCTAGAACAGAATAGGCTGTTTTCTTGCTGGGTTGTATAACTTCTCTAACGTGGATAAAACAGATTCCAACTGTGAAGTACTTGAACCACTTAGGGGGAAAAAGTTGCTGTATGATCTGTACCTGGAAATAACATTTGGCATTGAGGAGTAGCTTCACTGGCTCAGATGGACAACCTGGAGAACTGGAGCACAAGGGTCAGGAGTTTGATCCCCCTTTTTGATGGGGAAGAGAAGAGCTGACTTGTGTGACCCTGAGGGAGCAATATGATCCCGGGATACCCCCATAAGAAAAGAATGACAGGTCACTTCTGAATACTTGATATCTACCTAGGAAACCCTGGGAAAGGTCATCGTAAGTCAGATTGAACTTGAGTGCCTGTAATTGTTATTAGTATTGGCTTCTTTACATCAATTAATAATAATAATAATAATAATAATAATAATAATAATAATAATAATAATAATAATAATAATAATAATAATAATAATAATAATAATAATAATAATAATAATAATAATAATAATAAACAAGGTGAGCTTTCAAGTTGCAGAGAATATAGAGGCCTGTGTGTTATGCCAAGAATCTGCAGGGGTCCCGGTCACGCTTTTTGTCTGCATAGAGAGGAAAAACTGCAAACGGATACCTTTGTGAGAAGCTGAATCTACAAGCTTCATCTTGCCTCACCAGCAGTGGGCATCACATATTGCCATGTTGTGGTGCTTCATCCTTCACTATTCCCCAAATTTTACACCCTCTTGCCTCACAAAAAGTCCTGAAGAATTTGAAAGCTCAACTTCTTTTTAGTGATCCAATAAGGGTGTTATTCAACCCAGTTTGCAGTCTGATCTATGTATCCTTCTCATATCTTCCCTTTGTTCCAGTGGAGCCATTGTTGCATTTGAGGGCTGCATATTTAGAGTCTTTCTTTACAGTTTGGGGCTTCACCTTCTTAAAAGAAGTGAAATTATAATAATGGAGCACCATTAGTATTTATGGTATTTTTAGAATAACAGTTGAAGAAGGAACCTATACTTAAAAATTGATATTGTAGAGTAGAGGCAACAAAGTTTTGGGAGAATGGTGCAGTCAGTCCAGTTATATGCACACGAACTTTATTTTAGTAGGAATTGAAATCTATGGGTAAGATAAAGACTGCACAGAAGAAGTGTATTTTGAGGGATGTGAACCTTAAAGTCAGATAGCATCACCTAGGTCTACTGGAAATAGGGGTGAAAAATAAAGGATGTAAGGAAAATGTGTGAGATCATTAACACACCCCCCCCTTTAGATTGCTAAACGTGCTGCACCTAGAGGATTCTAAATCACAAACAGTCATGTTTTGGAATACTATGGGTAAGGGGAGGAAGATGATTGAATAGTAAATGGTGTTGCATGATATAACCATAACAGAAGTGAATTGTTTTAGCAGCACAGTTCTGAACAGAGGTTTTTAAAAAGATCAAAAAGAGTTAGAGGAAGCAATTGCTTTTTACAGGGTAAGACTTTGCTCCACTTGAAACTGGATTTTGCCATTGATGAGTTGCCATGTTTTATTGAATTGCGAGCAAGTCAAGACTTGAGAACAGAGTTGCATTGAAAATAGAAGTTGCAGAATCTCAGGCAGAGCTCAACCATTCCAGTCCTGAGGGCCATATCTGAAGATTGTGGGAGCCAGAGGCTGTCTTTACACAAACATCCATGAATGTAATTACCAATTTGGACACGTTCCCATCAAGTATTTAAGGTATAGCCCAATTTTGTGCATGCCTGATCCTAATACTGTAACAGCAGCTTTCAGGTGCACAAAACAAACTTCATGCAGCTGCCACACTTAAGCTATAGGCTGCAGTACAGAGAGCAAAATATTTTTAAAAATACAAACCTACAGTTTTGCCATTTTCTTCTTGCAAGACCTGTTTCAGCTGTAAAAGGAGGCCATTTACAATTTAAATGCCTTTACATTGTTGTTATCTGATCAAAGAGAAGGAACTGAGTGATTGAAGTGCTGAAGAAAGCTTCCCCTCACTTGACCCCAATTTGGATTCCCATCCCAGTGCTGCACTTTTCTCCTTGGAATTGCAACAGAGAGGATTGGGGCACTCTACTGAATGGAATGAACTCTGGTGCAGAACGGATAGTTCCCTCTGTACTCAGTGAAAGCACCTTATTATCCGTGGAAGGCAGTTCCTCTATCCTCTATGTATAGCTCCAAGGGAATGATAATGTACACAGCAACCATGGTGTTTTGTTTAGCTCAAAGACACCAGTGTAATATATGGATGTGTGGTTAGCAGTACAGTAACAAATATCTGACAATTTCTCTTTTTCTGTGCAAGTGCATGCTGTAATTGATATTATCTGTCCTTTAAAGACCATGGCATAGTAGAGTAATAAGCATAAAAATATTTTGCTCTAATGTATTCACGAAGGCTTTCGTGGTCGGGATCTAATGGTTGTTGTGGGTTTTTCGGGCTCTTTGGCCGTGTTCTGAAGGTTGTTCTTCCTAATGTTTCAGAAGATGCTGGCCACAGAGACTGCCGAAACATTAGGAAGAACAACCTTCAGAACACGGTCAAAGAGCCCGAAAAACCCACAACAACTATTTTCCTCTAACTTTATTTCATTTTTTTAAAACTGTTGCTGTATCTTTTTGTTTAATCTTTTTAGTTCCACACACCCCACATGAATGCAGTACATTATCTTGTGTCCTGCAGTGTTTGATGCTATTTAGTAAACTTCTTTTTGGTAAAAGGGTCCTTCAGCTTCTGGCTGAAATCCTGTCAGTCAGCATAGCAAGTCTCAACTGTAGTGGGCCCATTGAATCAGCAAGGATTTTGGTGAATCAGCTCTTCAGTAAATTTCATTGATGGAACTGATGGTAAGCAACAGGATTTCAGCCAGGATTTTGTTCACTATATGGAAAGTATTTCTGTTAACAAACCTTTCAATATAGTTTATAGTAGTCTGGTGCTAATTTTTTTTAGCAAGCTGACAAAACATGAAGTTTAGCATTTGTTGAAGCCATAACTACTGAGACTGCCAAATGGCTTTGACTTTGTGATTAGAGGTGTTCCAAAAGATTGATTATTTTAAGCTGAAACACACTCATTGTGCTTGAAGTAGAATTTTTGGATTATCTCCCAAGATATGTTTTATCCTTAGCAAAAGGTTTTAGTGTAGATGATTTTCTACTGAGAAAAATATCTCTGTAAAAGAATAAACTCTAGCTTGAGGCAGGAAAGTATTAATATGCTAATGAAGTGTTTTAAGATAGAGTTGTATCCTATAATATATAATGTATTCTTTATATCTTTGATGGATGAAGGTTTTCTCAACTTTTTGTCTTTATTTTGTCTAGTGTCCCAGGTGCATGCAATGTAATACAAAGTTTGACTTCATAACCAGAAAGGTAAGAGACTGAATGCAACACATATGCTAACATAGTAATCTTCATTCTGAAGCAATTAAAGTGGCGTTTGCAATGTGCCTGGTGCGGTGCTAGTTTTTAATGAGTGACACAGGCTTCTCTTTAAATTAATTTAAAGACTGTATCTCCCAGTATGAGTTGGCTCACGTGTTAACATCATCAAGAGAGGTGTTAACATCATCAAGAGAGGCCTGAGCCAACTCATAATAGGAGATAACAGTCTTTAAATTAGGTGCATCACAGGTGCATCTGATGGGGACCCGGGAGAGGACCTTCTCTGTTGCTGCTCCCAGACTCTGGAACTCCCTCCCACAGGAGGCCAGACTGATCCTATCTTTACAGTCCTTCTGCAAGCAGGCAAAGACCTTTCTCTTCAGGCAAACCTTCCCTCAGTAATTAGTTACCCGTGTGTGCTTTTTAGATGGACTGTTATGCATTATTGCTTTGACTGAATTTTTAGTACAACTTGTGTTTTCTTTTTGTGTTTTCCATTTCTCAGAGTGGCATTTTAAAAATATTGGTAAACTTATTGTTCTTAGCTTTAATATTGCCTAATACTGATGTGAGATGCCTCTTTATACTTATTGTTCTTGACTTTAAATATTGCCTTTTAATGATGTTAACCTCCATTGTATACTCATTGTTTTCAACTTTAAATATTTTATTTCAATGTTGTAAGCTGCCTTGCGTCCTTTTCAAGGAGAAAGGCAGGGTATAAACAAACAAACAAATGAACAAATAAATAAATTTTCAGAGAGGTACCTGTGTGATTCTATTGTCACAATATTGTAGCACCTTGGTGATTAACAGATTCATTTCAGTGTTACAGTCTACTTCTTTGGACACATGGTATAGTGTTTAAGCCCCAGATTTAGGTACACAGTGTACTTGACTGCAGGGAGAGGACCAAGTAAATGAGATCTAGACAGAGCTTCTGAAACCAAACAGGTGGATTGCCTACATAAAATAAAAACATAAAATGAAAATTATTTTTATTAATCTGTTTTTCCTTTTTAAAGCTTTTTAACATGCATTTCAGAGTTCTCTGTCCCTACACTAGTTCTATACGACAACTCTCATCTGTGTTTCATCGCTGTTCCATAACACTAGTCATGTGCTAGAATTTTTAACACAAAAGCTCTGACTTGGCTGAATTGTTTCCCTCTTTCTCTAACCCGCCCCCTGCCAATCCAGCACCACTGCAGGAGATGTGGAAAGTGCTTCTG
This sequence comes from Pogona vitticeps, assembly GCF_051106095.1. Lineage (NCBI taxonomy): Eukaryota > Metazoa > Chordata > Lepidosauria > Squamata > Agamidae > Pogona > Pogona vitticeps. The sequence continues at coordinate 341,663,138 of NC_135783.1, forward strand.
TGATAAATGCTGCAGCAAGAAAGTGCCTCTGCCTCGTATGTGCTTTGTTGACCCTGTGCGTCAGTGTGCCGAATGTGCTCTTGTTTCTCAGAAAGAAACGGAGTTCTATGACAAGCAGCTGAAAGTGCTTATGAATGGTAAGAACTGAGCATATGATGCATGTGGATTAGGTCTTCATTGTTGCTGGTGACTGCCATGTGGAAGCGTGATCTGACTTTAAGACTCGTATGTTAAATCTAGTATCAGAAATGACAAGAATGATGTTTAATAAATATGAACAAGAAACATTTGTAAATAAATATGGTTTAAAATGTCTAAATATATTAAATATTTAGGTATAAATATAGTTAAAGTAACTCAAAAATTAAAGGAGCAAAATTTTAACAAATTAAAAAGTGATATTAAAGATAAATTGCAGGAATAATCTAAATTGAAACTATCGTGGTTTGGGAGAATCACTATGATCAAAATGAAAATATTACCAAAATTACTTTTTTATTCAGGATGCTCCCAATATAATTAGAAGAAGAAGATTTTAAGTATTGGTGGGGATTAATTAATGGATTTTGTAAGGTTAAAAATCAAGAATAAATAAAAAATTTGGTATAAGGCTCAAAAATGGAGGTTTAGGTATTCTTAATATAAAAAATTATTATATAACGAATCAACTAAGATTTATTGGAGATATTATATATAATAAAGGAAGGTCAATTTGGTGGGATACAGAATCTTCAGAAATAAAGGGATATACTGAAAAATATTTGTTTAATGTAGTAAAAAGAAATACAATAAATCAGGTGAACAATGCTTTTTTAAAGAAACATGGTAAATGTCTGGAACAGATATAAAAAGAAGTTATGGCCCTTTACTTTACCACTAAAATTAGTAACCAATATAGAAAATTTCCCAGCAAACTTGAAGGGTTTAGCTGATCTGTTTAAGGATAAAAAACTTGCCAGATTGAAGGATTGGATGATTAAAATGAGATCAAAGAATAAGATTATAATTAAACTTCAAACTAATAAACTATCATGGTATAATTATATCCAGTTAGATAGTTGGACAACTGAATGGTTGAAGACTAATAGCAAATGTAGAGAATGTACTAAGTATGAACAATTTCTATCATCATATGAAGACATGCAGAAAGATGCTTTGAGGAAGGGAGTAGTAAATACAATTTATAACCTAATTTTGGAACAAGAGGAAAAAGAGACTGAAATAGAAGGTTTGAAATCAATTTGGAAACATGATTTAAAGACAGAAATTAAAACAGAGGATTGGACAAAAATTTGCAAGATGAAAGTTTTAAGATTAATGTTGGTAAGAATAAAGGAATTTTTTAAAAAATAGTTTAAGGTGGTACATGACTCCGAAATTGAACATAAAATTGAACATAATAAATTCAGACCTGATGGAAATGTGATGAAGAAATTGGCATGTATTATCATATGTGGTGTGAGTGTAAATTGATTCAGAAATTTTGGAAATTGATTTTCAAGGAAATATGTGATATATTTGGAAAATATATCGAACTTAATTCTAAAATTGCTTTGCTGTCAATTTTTGATAAGATGGAACTTGATTATTGCTCAAAGGAATTGATTTCTAATTTTATGACAAGTGCTAGAATATTAATAGCTACATTCTGGAAAGATAAAAATGATATTAAATTAGAAGATTGGAATAATGAAGTATGGGACATTGCATTAAATGATAAATTGACTACTGAACTTAAGATGAAAAGAGGAGAAATAAGTTTAATTTTTTATGTTATTTGGGGTAGATTTATTGAATTTGTATTAGTGAAAGGAAAGAGGAAAGCCTCTAAACAACAATCAATACAATTTTGGAAAGGTTCATAATAAGTGTTGCTACAAAGGGTCCCATGGGTATGGGGGTGCACTTTGTTTTAGATTGTATTAGTAAGCATTTTGTATTCTTGTATTTGTTTTGGAAATTTAAAAAAATTAAAAACGAGGAAGAAATGGCAATGAACTTTGCTCTTTGACTCTGGAATTCTTGTCTAAAACTGAAAACAAGCATATAAACCTTTGATTTGGATAATAATTCTTTTATCAGTGATTGCATAGGGGACAATTGAGAAAAACCATGCTAGATACCTCCCCTTTGGAATCATCCAGTAATGCTCTTTTATGAATGTTAAATGGCAAAATTCAACCCGTTTATAATTGGAAGTTGCTATGATATGTCCAGATTAGTTTTACTGAGACATATTCTTTCTTTTTTATTCCTCTTCCATGTGTTCAGATTAATATGACATTCAAGTATCCATACAAAGACTGCTGTATGGACAGTGCACATCTGTGGGACTTTGTTCTGGAGTGTTAAGGCATGAATTTTGTAAGGGTGTCTATTTCCATGGCATTTATGTCCTTGTGCCCACATGTATAACAGCTTTTAAGGAAACTATCAAATTCTTAAAATGTCTTGTTCATGCAAGATTTTATTGCAGAACCTCTGGACTAGTCACTGTAAACTTTCAACATAAACTGAGCAAGCAGTTTCTTGTCTTGAATTCTATGATTGTTTTAGAAGACCTTCTTAGTGAAAAATGCTGAATGTTTTTTCAGCTTCAAAAAGCTGCTGGTACTTCTGGTTATTTTGTTATGTGCAGAAATTAGTTCATACCAGCATGTTTTCTTGATTTTGGGGTAGGTAGTCAATCAAATGCATGAGATAAATTTTGAATAAGAAAACTGTAAGTCTGATGGCTAAGGGGAAGCTATAATAACTGATGTTGAAATTTGAAGGATGCTTACTGTTTTTCCTAACTTATAGTGAAGTAAAAGTTCATACTGCTTTGATGCTGCTTCTGCAAGATGTCAGCTACTTTGAGATTTGTGTACAGTGGTGCCTCGCTTAACGACATTAATTCGTTCCAGCAAAATCGCTGTAGAGCAAAAATGTCGTAAAGCGAAAATTAAAAAACCATTGAAACTCATTAAAACCCTGTCAATGCGTTCCAGTGGGCTAAAAACTCACCGTCCACCGAAGATCTTCCATACTCCGGCCATTTTCGGTGCCTGTATAGTGAGGAATCTGTCCCTAAGCACAACGGGGAGCCATTTTGAGCACCTGGCGGCTATTTTGAAAACCCGACAATCAGCTGTTTTATTCGTCGTAATGCAAAGAATCGGTTCCCGAAGCAGGGAACCGATCTTCGCAAAGTGAAAAAAAACCCATTTAAAACATTGTTTTGCGATAGCAATTGTGATCGCAAAAACATTGTCGTGAAGCAGATTCATCATAATGCATGGTAATCGTTAAGCAGGGCACGACTGTATATCATAGTGTGATTCTTGGAATGACTATGTCCTTGTATGCAGTATTAAGTCTGAGTAGTTTGAGTCACAAATTGCACGTAGCATCATATTTTTTTTCCTGTCAGAGTTAAAGTTGTTTATAGTTTCATACTTTGACAGGAGTCAGGGTGGATTTGATTTAAATTTTTAAAAATATGATTTTTAATAATTTGAATTAAAATGATTTTTAAAATGTAAATTATGATTTAAATCAATTAGATTTTTTTAAAAAAAATCATTGATTTTTATCCACTCTGACAGGAGTTTTGTGTTTTAGCATAGCAAGTCATACTAGAGTAGGCCCATTAGATCAGTGGATATTGGTGAGTCAATTCCTCCATAAGTCTCATTGATTCAAATAGATCTACTCTGATTGTGACTTTTAAATGGCAATGAAGAGTAAACCTAATGGATTCAATGGAATTTATGGAAGAGACAACTTACCAAAGACTCACTGATTCAGTGGGCCTAGTCTAGTGCAAGTGACTACACTCAGCAACAGGATTTCAGCCATTAGAGTAAGCTTGTACCTTTCCTGTGTTGTAGGAAGAAATTCAGTCTAAGGATCTAAAAAACTGTTATACTGTGCCCAGGAATGAAGTCAGAAGGTTAGCACTGGTCAGCTGCAGGGCTTATCTGTTAATGGAATGAATTGTTATGATTATAAACACAAGGTATTTTTAATGTACGTTTTTCCTATTCTTTCCCCCTTTCTGGATATTGAGGTGCTACATTCTATGTAACTTCAGGCACATCAGAAAAGGCAGAGATGATGGTTTGTCGACTTTCAAATAACCAGAGGTAAGAAATCTGCATTGTTAGTGGATGTTGCAATTGTAACATTTCAAAACTCTTAACAGCTAGTCACCAGCATTTTACAGGTTTGAGTTCTTCTATTAAAGCTGGATAAATATTGCTTTAGGATAACAGCAGAATCTGGCAATAGTTAGCCCAGCATCTCTTGTTTGTGGTTTCATGATTATTCAGAGAGATTATTGTCATAACATCTTAAAACAATTTAATTGTGATAATTTCTTTAGAAGTATGAGATTCCTATGGCTGAAATGGGAAAATGTGATTGTAGAACGGTTTTTAGGTATGCTTTTGAAAACTTTGCAAGGGAGAGAATAGGGAATTTAAAGACATTGATGTTCAGATACTGTCGGGTGGAAAGAGAGATATCTGGCAATGTTCTTATGTTCCCCACCACTTTAGAAAATAATTGAAGTGGGCGTGCCTGCTGTTTTACTTTTTTACACTGCTTTCATGCAGGAACCAGAAGCATAGCACCAAGTCATAGATACGTTTTACTATTCTCAGATTGTCACAGAGGTCTGGATAGTACCATTTCATACTGCAAATGTTTTACAGAAACAAGTTGCCTGTATTAAGACTTCTGTTTGGCCTGTTAATTTGCTAAAATATACTAATGTTGCTTTGTGACATCAAGTTTCTCTAGGTGTGACTCTTTTCCCGCTGAGGAAACATTCAGTCATTACATGCCTCTGACATTTGTGGTTTGAAATATTTAAGGTCATACATAGGTTACCACTAGTATAACAACTAGAAGTAAATATACTGAGCCTTTAATATCATATCATCCTTTTTAAAAATCAAGAAATCTATATTGGTAAAACAAGTCTTTTCTACAAAACTCATATATGAAATAAGTTGTGTTTTTTTTTCCAGATATCTTTTCCTGGATGGAGAAAGCCATTATGAACTTGAAATTGCACAGATCTCAACAGTCCAGATACTTACGGAGGGATTTACTCCTGGAGGTAATTCTACCAGCTAATCAATTGCTCTGCATACATCAGTTGGTACTATTCCCATGCATAGTCTGTCTTGGTTGTTGTCTGCTGTACTGCCTTAATTTCCGCTTACATTGGCCGGAATATGGGTCAAACCCTGCGCTGTCTAGGCTTTGTCCAAGAACATATGAAAGCAGTACATTTGTTCTTTTGTACTGACAAAACATTTCTTTTTTTGCTTGCCAAATAACCAACACCATCTTGCATAGCTCTTGTAGAAACACCCTGTAAAATATTTTAAGCAGCAGCTTCTCAGCAAATGGAAACAACTAATGAAGGTTTACTGCAGACTATTGCTTCTTAGCCCCAGGTATTAGAAGTAAAAGTTGACCATAAGCATTCCTTCAGCAAAGACCATTAAAAGATGCAAAAGATTTTCTGGAATGGTTATGTGTGTTTTAATAAATACAACAAGATACAGGAGTTCTGTATTCAAGTACAGTGGTGCCTCGCTTTACGAGTGCCTCGTATAGCGATGAATTCGCATAGCGATCCCTTTTCTGGGATCGCTAATGCGAAGGCATCGCGTCGGCCCCTATGGCCGAAATTCGCATAGCGAAGATCGATAAGCATTTCGCTTACCGACCTTCGCTTTGCGACCCGCGGATCAGCTGTTCGTCGGGTCCAAAATGGCGGCCGGAACAGCCGAAATGGCCACGGGCAGCGTTTTCGCGGCCTTGGTAAGCAAGGGGAGGGCGCGAAAACGCTGTGCGCGGCCATTTTGGCTGTTCCGGCGGCCATTGTCGACCCGACGAACAGCTGATCTGCGGTCTCGCTACGGCCGACATGGCCGCGCGCAGCGTTTTCGCGCCCTCCCCTCGCTTACCGAGGGCGCGAAAATGGCTGCCGGACCCAGAAAACATCGCTGTATGGTGAGTTTTTGACCATTTGGAACGCATTAAACGATGTTTAATGTGTTCCAATGGCTTTTTTTGATCCGTACAGCGATGTTTTCACATAGCGAAGGTTAATCCGGAACGGATTAACCTCGCTATGTGAGGCACCACTGTATAGGTCTTATAATTTAGACTAAAATGAATTGAGCATGTATGATGGCTTAAAAGAAAATGAATAATTGTTTAGTTTCATGTTGTGGAATGTGCTGCAGTCAGGGCTCTGAGTCACTATTTGGATGCCTAGGGACTGCTTCTAGTTGCCACTAGCAACTGAAAGTCACTTATGGCTTATTTGCTAAGGTAAATAAATATGTTGATCACATGCACTCCATTATACAAAATGTTTCTATTTGGTGGGTCTTGGGCTAAATTAATTTTAGATTATATATAACATTGAACACATCACAAGTTTTTGCAAGCTCTGAATGTAAGCTGCTCATTACTCCTCTTTCTGGAGATGTGTTTACCATTGACAAGTAAGGCTAGCCAGCCACTCAGTGGGCAGCTGTGCTATGGTGACAGAGATGGGCCTGAATTAATTTGGATCCCTCTCTACGAATTTTGTTGCATGGCAGCACAGCTGCTACGCTGACCCTCACCTCACCCCCGGACCGACAGAAGCACTCATCTTTCATCACACGCTGTTGGGGTCCTTCATCGCTGGTGGTGCATCAATCCAGGAAGGAGCTCATCCATCCCATCCCTGCGTCCTCTGGCAGCCAACCACTCCTTGGCTCTGCAGGGAGAAGCCCTGTCTCACCTCATTGGAGTGGTCAGCTGCCAGAGAAGGCGTGGAAGGGATGGCCGAGCTCCGTCCCAGACTGATGTGCTAACAGTGACAAAGGACCCCGATGGCATGTGATGAAAGCCAGTCTGGGGTTGAGTGGGGAGAGTCTAAGCAACAGCCGTGCAATAAAATTTGTAGAGAGAGATCTAGATTAATTCATGCCCATCTCTACTGACAAATGCCTTAATTGCAGCCTCTTTGGGATTACTCTATATGGAGTTGTTCTTGGAAATGTCAGAGAAACCAAATTCTTTTTAACTGGGATGGTTACAGTAACACATAGCTCTCCTGTTGGGACAGCTCTACAGTCACCCAGTCTGTTTCAGCTGTAAGTTCAAAGTACTCGTTTGGGCCTTTAAAGCTCTAAATGACTGTTTATTCCAATAATGCCTGCCCAGCTTTTAAGGCCACCAGGGAAGGCCTTTCTCTAGGTTCTCCCACTCTCATAGGTATGTTTGGTGAGGACATGAGAGAGGGCCTTCTCTGTTGCTGCTTCTGAAGCTATGGAACTTCCTTTTGCGGGAGGCCAGCCTGACCCCCTCTTTGCTGTCCATCTGCTGGCAGGCAAAATCCTTTACCTTTGAGCAGGAGATTTTTCACTAACAGGCTGTGTATCAGGGTTTCAAAAACAGGCAGTTATATGGTTTTATTTCTTAATGTGCTTTTAAAACTGTTTTTCTGTGCTAGTCTTCATAGGATACTGTTTCAATTGCTTTTTAATATTGTAGCGATTGATTGTATTTTCTAGGTTTTAATACTGTCTGTTTTAATATTGAATGCCTTTTTGGGTCCTCTTGTAGCAAAAGGTGGGAGAACATATAATAAAAATGAAATGACATGAAAGTTGCCATATGCTCTGGAAAAAAGTGTATCTAGCTCAGAAATGCCATAAGCTCCTTTGAAACCTGGTTGCACTTCTAATCTTTGGGAAATTTGTTGCATAAAAATGGGGGGTGGAGGACAAAGGAACAAAATTGAGGTAGAATTTGGAACCAGAATGTCTGTCTTATATAATTTTAGCTGCATTCATTGACCTTTCTAGCCTATGGCTTGCTGCATATCTGATGAAAATGCCTTCATCTTCTCTGTTACCTTGTCTTAAAATTCCTGGATGGCTGTATACTGAATCTTCATTTTTAAAATGGAACATTTTCTTACTCATTTCTTTTGACTGCTCTTTTCTCCTCACTGCTTGCCTGCCTCGATGTAGAAAAAGACATTCACACTTACACCAGCCTTTTGGAAAGTGAACACATTATGGAAGGTTAGCAATGCAATTCCATTCTCCTAAGCATGTTGGAGATGTGGTTTATGTTTTGTTTTTTAAAGTTTGTGTTTTGTTGGCTTCTAGTTAACGCATGCTGCCTCTTGCAGGCTGTTGTGCAGACTTGTTGCAAGTGGGAGGGGAATGGGTTAGTTTTTGTTTGGCAGTTGAATTTAAGCTCTTTGTGTTTTTTGTGATGTGACTTGTGAAGGATGTCTCGTGCTCAGTTTGAACATAGTTAAAAAGGCCAGAACCTAGCTGGCAGCGGGAAGGCTACATTTAGACAGCCTTTGCACTAGCTTCTGCTTCTTTGATGCTTTGTTTGCAAAGGCAGTGGTAGGAAGGAAAATGTCATGTCTTACATATAATAGACATACAATATCATGAGAATACAAAACTCATTGGAAAAGAAAACAATGCTAGGAAAGATAGAAGGCAGTATAGCAAGAAGATATATCATAAGATGGAGTGGCCTAACATAAAATGGAATGAATCACAACTAGAGATGGGGGTATTCGTATACGAATACGAATATCCCCACAGAGGTGGAAATAATGAGGGTTTTTTGCTGCTGCCACCAGCTCCGCGGATGCTTCCTATCACGCTGTTCTCCACAATGGATTAGCCACTTTCCGACCTAGCAGAGAGGCTTGTCATCCTAACTCCTGCCAGGACTGGGTAATCAGTTGCGGACAAGGGTGCGATAGGAAGGTCTGACCCTTGTTATTTCCACCTGTACGAATACCCCCATCTAATCACAACCTTTCATTTGCAAGACCTGAGCAGGGCTGTTTGTGACATGATTTTTTCAATAATGATTTGTAGTTGCCATAAATTAGAAGTGACTTGACCATACAATAAAAAAGAAAACAACAAGCTTGATGGTGTGGGGCAACCGTGGATGGCCCTGTTGGCCTTGTTAGAATGAGCCACAGAAGCACCATGCATATCAAGGACCACTGGACTTCCACCTCCTCCCCAGAAGAGATCTGGGCTGATATTAAGATTCCCAGAAGAAATATCAACAACCTCCGATATGCAGATGACCATTTTTGGCACTCTCCTCTTTCACCTTCATTAAGAGGTTCTTTAATTCCTCCTCATTTTTACCATCAGAGTGGTATCATCTGCATATCGGAGGTTGTTGATATTTCTACGGGCAATCTTAATTCCGATTTGGGATTCCTCCAGTCCAGCCTTCCGCACGATGTATTCTGCATATAAGTTAAATAAGCTGGGAGACAATATACAGCCTTGTCGTACTCCTTTCCCAATTTTGAACCAATCAGTTGTTCCATATCCAGTTCTAACTGTTGCTTCCTGTCCCACATAGAGATTTCTCAGGAGATAGATAAGGTGGTCAGGCACTCCCATTTCCTTAAGAACTTGCCATAGTTTGCTGTGTTCGACACAGTCAAAGGCTTTTGCGTAGTCAATGAAGCAGAAGTAGATTTTTCTCCTGGAACTCTCTGGCTTTCTCCATAATCCAGCGCATGTTAGCCATTTGGTCTCTAGTTCTTCTGCCCCTTCAAAATCCAGCTTGTACTTCTGGGAGTTCTCAGTCCACATACTGCTGAAGCCTACCTTGTAGGATTTTGCGCATAACCTTGCTAGCTTTGCTAGCATTGGTGGTTGGTGCATAAACTTGGATGATTGTGATGTTGAAAGGTCTGCCTTGGATTCTTATTGAAATCATTCTGTCATTTTTGAGATAGTACAGCTTTTCTTACTCTTTTGTTGACTATGAGGGCTACTCCATTCCTTCTACGGGATTCTTGCCCACAATAGTAGATATGGTAATCGTCTGAATTGAATTCGCCCATTCCCATCCATTTTACTTCACTGACACCCAGGATGTCAATGTTTAATCTTGCCATCTCTTGTTTGACGACATCCAGCTTACCAAGGTCCATAGATCTAACATTCCAGGTTCCTATGCAGTATTCTTTGCAGCATTGGACTTTCCTTTTACTTCCACGCATGTCCGCAGCTGAGTGTCCATTCGGCTTTGGCCGAACCACTTCATTAGCTCTGGAGCTACTTGTACGTGTCCTCCTCTCTTCCTCAGTAGCATGTTAGATGCCTTCTGACCTGAGGGGCTCATCCTCCAGTGCCATATCTTTTAGCCTTTTGTTTCTGTCCATGGAGTTTTCTTGACAAAGATACTGGAGTGGCTTGCCAGTTCCTGCGTCACGTGCATTGCGTGAACTCTCCACTATGACCTGCCCGTCATGGGTGTCCCTGCACGGCAGATGGGTGGTATAGATATCGAATGAATTAGATGGGATGAAATAGGCTGGCCTGGCGTGGCCTGGCCTGCTTGGTGAATCTATTAGGGTATCTAGTGGCCTATGGTTGCCACCAGACAGAGGAGATGGAATAGTAAATGAAGTATTTCAGGGACCTGAAGCCACTTCTAGATAATTTCTGCTTTGCATTTTTCTATTACAATGCATCAGTAGAAAGAATTATTTCTTTTACACTAGGGATGTAAGAGCAGAAGAGAGAGTTGGGCAAGCTAAAAACGTCTTTTTTAATACAGTGGTGCCTCGCTTAGCGAGTGCTTCGCTATGCGATGAATTCGCATAGCGAGGGGGTCCGGGCCATCGCTGGAGCATTCGCTCAGCGATGGCCCCTATGGCGATTTTTCGCTTTGCGATGATCGCTAAGCGATTCGCTTAGCGATCTTCGCAAAACGAAGCGGGGGAGAACAGCTGATCGGCGGTTCCAAAATGGCCGCCGGAAGGTCCGCGCCGCATTTTCGCGCCCTGCCCTCGCTTACCGAGGGCGCGAAAATGGCGGCGCTATGGAAGAAACATCGCTTAACGGTGAGTTTTCAAGCCATAGGAACGCATTGAACGAAGTTCAATGCGTTTCTATGGCTTTTTTAGTCCCGTTTAGCGATGTTTTCGCATAGCGAAGGTTAATCCGGAACGGATTAACCTCGCTATGCGAGGCACCACTGTATCTGAAAACAGTAGAGCTTCTTGGTTTGTGTTGAAGAACAGTAAGCAATAAAGTCTTATTTGATGGTTGTTGTGGGTTTTTCGGGCTCTTTGGCCGTGTTCTGAAGGTTGTTCTTCCCGACGTTATGCCAGTCTCTGTGGCCGGCATCTTCAGAGGACTGAAATTGACAACAGAGCATGGACAGAGTTCCTCCTCCAGTCCTCGGAAGATGCCAGCCACAGAGAAGGAAGAGCAGCCTTCAGAACACGGCCAAAGAGCCTGAAAAACCCACAACAACCATCAGATCCCGGCTGTGAAAGCCTTCAAGAATACAAAGTCTTATTTGTTGCTTACTCGGTTGCTTTCTGAAGTCTAGCACTGTGTGAACTGAACAGAGTCTGCGAACTGTTTGAATTTCTTTTTAGGAAGCTTTCAGGCTTTCAGTAGATTGTGATCAGCCCAAGCAAATGTATTTGTGCGTGGGGTGTGTGTGTTAATATATGTCTAGTTTTTACCCATACTGTATATTCCTTCTGATTGTGAGTGATGTCAGTCTCCTGGAAAAATTTCATTTGGAAGAAAAAGTCTGGATTGTTTTTCTTGTATCTAAAACTGGGAATCTGATTTTAGCATATTGTTTTTATCTGTAGTCAGTAACCAGAATTAAAAATTATAGCATGTTAATTTTGCTTGCTGTGTGAATATCTCAAAGTTATAGAAAATGCGCTAAATGTTACTTGATTAGAAAATATCCAATAAAACATAATTTGATTTAGATTCAAAACATTATTTTATTATAGTACTGAATAGTTCACTTATATTGTTTACATTTTAAGGAAGAAGCCTCAAAGGCATTGAAAACTACTGACATACTGATCTTTTCATTGTCAGAGAGTTACAAGCATTAATTATGTGGTGGCATGTTATAGGTATAATACTCGTACAATTTTTAAAACTGCTCCAATGTTCTTATATTGTATTCATTCATTGTCTTAATGATCAGTTTTGTGTTCTTAGAAATAGGATTTTTTTCCCCCACAGAAATGGAGAACGTTTTCCACAATGGAAAACCTTACCCGCCACATCACTGTTCACTGCTAAGCTAATCAGCCAGTGGCACCACCATCTGCTCCCTCCTCCTATCCATGTCTTTTGTCTTTTTACTGCCATTGTACTTGCGTAACCTACTGCCGGTTTTGCTCACTTGCTCTCCTTAAATCAATTCTGTAATACTCTGCAACAAGTCAAGGCCTCTGTTAATGTTTGATTTCCAGAAACTAGTTAATTCCACTAGGAAGGTGCCTGCTGATTCTATTTAGAATCAGATGAGACAACTGGAAAGCTTTCAACATTCTGTCTTTAGGATATTTAGGATAATATTTCGCTTGTAGTGGTTCTGTTAATACAAAATAGTATTGTATCATTGTAGAATTCAGCAGCATCGGTTTAACCCTATAAATCTAAACCATCAGCACTGGCCTCACACTAAATGTTAAATTAAATTCTTTATACAAAACTATGATCTTCAAAATGCTTCAAGCCAGGCTGCATAGTACTTTGTGTAGTATTGTTGGTGTGATTACTATGATTATAACCTTTAGGCCTATTTCCTGCAAAAGGATTACTGTCTTTAGAATGTACTAAAAAAAAGATATTGTTCTTCTGGTTATAGTCAGGATCAGTTTCATGTGGAGAAAGTATAAAAAACTGAAGATCATGGAATATGAATGCCAAATAATGATTAGAACTTGGATTTAACTTTGTTACTCTTTGCAGAGAGGGATCTTAAATATTGGGGCTACATCTTCTAAAAGTGGAAATGTTGGGAGAAAACTAGATAATCCATGAGTGGGACTGTCACTCTGCACCCCTTCCTAAAGACCTTACGTCCTTTAATGTTTCCTCATATATTTGTTCTTCCATACTGCTAATCTGTGACAAAGAACATCAAATTCTAACATTTACTACTCAGTGTACTAATGATAACCTATGAGTCATAAAGGCTGGTTGCACAACAGTTCAGTGCAAAATTCTGGATGCCCTGAGCATATTTCAAAACTAGTATTTTGTGTAGCATATAATCTCTTCACAAAATGTTTTCAAGAAATTGGAAAGTTAGGATATCCAGTTGCATAGGATTTTTTAAAATTACAACCTTAAGTAAAAACAGTATACAACTCAAAGCAACAAGCTTTAGAGACTTACTTAGCCACAGGCCTTCTGCATAATAAGATTTTGCTGATGTCACCTCCTTCTTAGCCTGACTGCCTTACCTGAGTTAAGACACTAACATTCTTTGCTACATAATATTTCATTGACCAGGGCGAGGAAGAGATGCGGAGTTAAACTATGGACAAAATCTTGTTCATGTCACTGTAAAGGAATGTTGGTGTACATGTGCTAGAAATTACACTGTTTGGTTGCGCAGTTAGTTGTATGTCCCCAGTGAGGCCAGTTGTGCAGTGCACCAACAGAAGTGCTTCATGGATAGCCCTTCTGCCTCAGTACTATCGTAACTACCATGAGAACAATCTTGAGTTGCACATGCATGGTTGCTCAGTAGGATTTTGCCTATTGTCATGTGGAATCCTAAAATACTTGCATTTTGTAGACCTAGTATTTGCTGTAGAACAACAGCTACATCACTTTTATCCTCAGCTGCTGCTTTTCTTCCCTAGGAGGCAATACTCGTGCTACAGGTATGCTCCTTCAGTACAAGGTTCCAGGGTCAGAAGAATTAAAGCAGCTTAAATTTACTGCTGGTGAAGACTTCAGCTCCAACAAAAAGCTGTCAACTACCTGGCTAGCAGCCATGCATAAGGTAACTAGATGACATGTTACAGGTAGCTTTATGTCCATCACATCTCTGTAAGAAGATCCGTCCTGAATCAGGCCGAAGACCCATTTAGTTCAGGATCTTGCTTTCCCTACCAGCCAGTCAGGTGCCTATGAGTAACTCATAAGCAGAATGTGATGTGGAAACAGCTCTCTAGCTGTTTAAATAAATTATTAGCTACTGACAGTCTTATTTTCTGTGCATTTCTGCAATCCCTTCCCAGAGTAGTTGTCCCTCTATGTCCGTGGTCCCCAGCCTTGAGTAACCCAGGTGTTCTTGGACTGCAATTCCCAGAGGTCTTCACAATTAGCTGTGCTATCTGGGAATTGCAATCCTAAAACACCTTCTGTGGTTAATATCTACATGGGCCAACTGTAATAACATGTGTGTCAGAAAGAACAGTGTGAAGCTACCTTGCCTATCTGAAGACATAAGATGGGCTGGTGTATACCTCGGTGTAACACTGTGAACTTTTTTCTTACAGTTAAAAATAATATAATATTAAGGATATTTCAAGGGAAGAAACAGCTTTTGCCTTGGGGAAAACTAATTTTATAATTGCTCTCTTTCTCTTAACTTCCAAGTAATCAATCATGTTAGTTTTTATCAGCAGATTAGCAAAATTAAAGTGGGGGGAAGAAAAGGGGGGAAGCGAGGAAAGAAGCAAAATTTTTAGAAATATTTATTTTGGTGTGAGCATTTGTGGTATGTGCAGAAGTGGATTTTGATCCATGAAATCTCACACTGAAATAAATCTCTAGTATTTAAAGTGCCACAGTATTTTACTTTTTTGTCTATTTTTTCTTCGCCCTCCCTCCTATTTAATTAGAATGAAATCTTATTATTCACTTCCTTGATTCAGTATTGTGTTATTAAATAGTACATAATCTAGGATGAAGATTATTTAGCCTAAAGAGATTCTGGAAGAAGTATTGGCTTTCAGGATTTTGTTAAAATTAAACATTGTTTCTTGATTGTCATTGTTTATTGCAGGCAGCAAAACTCCTTTATGAATCTCGGGACCAATAACAACTTCTCTCATGAGAAGAAAAGAGGAACTGTAAGAAGAAGCTTCTTACTACTTGCTAGCTGACACATGATAACAAGTTCTTGGTAATAGGGATTCTTTCCTGCTCCCCCACTCCTCCCTTCCTGCCCTAAATGTGGTTCATCATGTGAGCACTGGCCAATTACAATGTGAGTATTTGACCTATAAGTATTCACTTATTTAGTGTGCAATATGTATACAGTTTATTAATGCTTTAAATAGAGCCTTGCATCTATGACTTTATTTTGTTAAATCTTGTCTGCACTTAATATAAAATGAAGTGTGACCTGCACTATTGCTAAATGTATAGCACAACTTTTGTAGTACAGATTATGTATACTGTATAATTCATTTTAAAAAGAAACTTTGTTTGATGTTCAAGAGAATAGGCTTTCAGGTGTGTAGATCTCAGGTTTTTCTTTTCCTCATATCTAAATGATCGCTGAAATCTGCCTTAGGTATCATTTTATAGAACACACAGTTTCTCTTGTGGTGAGGGGTTTGTATCATGAGGTTATACACTTTTTTTGTAAAATAAGATTTACCAAATACCACAAACTGTTCTGTATAACTTGATCTTTTTGAATGAAGCTACCAACAAGACAGATTTTTGAAGTTTTATATTCATGCTTTGTGGTAATTCTAGCTTTGGCTAATAAAACCTTATTAAATACTAGAGAAGCCTGTTTGTGGTAGTACTCATGGTACCTAGTAAGACAAATGAACAAACTGGTGCTTTACCCAGGTTTTGTAACAGGCTGAAACTGGCAATGCTGGAAATGTATAGGCCTTCTCTAGTGTGAAATTGTATAAATAGCTACATCTGAGGGGTGAAAACACTGGGTAGTTTTCAGACTTGTACTTTTGCAAACAATTTTCCCATTCACTTGGCTGTTTTATTCACATCACAAGATCTGCAGGGCCTCACAATTACACCACACCAGCCAAGGGTACAATTTAGAATTGTCCCACCTCACTGTAAATTCAGTGAGCTGTTATTATGGGTGTCCTCTGTCTACCAGTCTCTCCCATTAAGAAATTTCCTTCTGTTTCTAAGGAGTTCTACAGAAGTGCATGGGTTACTCTAAAAATGCAGTTTTAAACTGGAAGATCTTAAATGCCACTATTGATACATGGTATCAGTGCTGTAGATGTCCACAAAATCTGCTGAAGAATTCTGGAAGAAAGCCTGGTTAAACAAAGTATGCCCTACTTGTATGGCAGTACTGTTTTTAAAATGCTTTTTTAAAAAAGAAGCACCTGCAAATGCAACCATACCTTAGCAGTAGTTTTTATTGTGCACACTGGATGAGCAGTGTATCATAGGCTTTTCACTCACATTCATTTAGCAAATATTCTTTTACAATACCCTTTCACTTCTCATCACCACAATATATACAGGTAATGCTAAACAGTGGGAAAAGCAAGTTACAGCACTGCATCAATGGCTATAAATTATGCACAACGTATACATGAATAATAGCAATTGGCCTACAGTTCAAAGGGAAGAAATTATAAAACCTGTGTGGCTACAACATAATGGGCAGTTCAAAATAGACTTCTGTATATAAAATCATGTACAAATAATATTCCAGTGAAGTGCTTTTTTTTTGCTTGAAACTAGATAGTGGATTAAGTTATTGCATAACTCACCCTGGCACAAGAGGCAGGGCTGTCGAGAACTACAGACATTGCCCTTGCCCAAACAGCAGGTCATCTTTGCCATAAGTCTCTCCTCTCTATCTTCACTTTATACAACCAGCCTGGCCTTTATATTCATCCCTTCAATCACCGTCCTACTTTCACAGATAAAATTTAAAGGTCCTTAAACTGAACCTCTTAGCTTTTTATAACATAACTCTTACCCTTCTCAACTATTGCACTTTCTTCCATACAAGACATACAAATCCCTTAAATCTGAATGCAGGTTTGTCCAGAAGATGGAATTCAGGGTATGTGTTTGAGACAGTGCAATGGACTTGGGGGGGGGGGAGCTAACTGGTGCTATAAGAAGAATACCAAGAAAAAACATCAAGTGAAGGAACAAGTGCGATTTTGAGAAGTGTGCAAAATCCATTCAACATTGATGCTTCTCTTGCCATTTTGGTAATCCTTGTTCCCGAAGACTGTTGGTAACTCCCTGATACCAATATTTGCCAAGATCTCTACAGATATATACAGTGAACTCAACACTCAGTTGACAATTTTAATAGTAAAAGTCTTGACATTTCAGGACAGTTACTGTGGACTAGAACTGAACAGACAGCATATCTGCATTTTGCAAATGTTTTAACATCTAGCACAAGTGTTGTTTTTTTAATTCAGTTGGCAAAAAAATACTGTAGGCTGTGTTCCGAGTACCATGCCCAGTGAATGGGTAGGTTAACATAGAGCAGACCTCACTTTACAAACTGCAGATTGAAAATCTCAAATGCTGTCCATTATATTAAACAAGAGCACCATTTAAAACAATTATAGCTTTACTTCTGGTGAAATGTAATTGAAAATGTCTCCAGTGTATACTTTCATCTTCCAGTCGCCAGCAAGATACTGTACTCCCAATGATGGGAATTCAGGCAAGAGTTCGTTGCCTAGGTTTTATTCTTGGGTATAACTGCAATAAAATGAAATCAGAATTAAATACAGTCTTTATACTTGTTGCAGAATTATTCTTAGATTTGAGGAATTGCTACCATGTGTTCAAAAGCAATGTTTATGGTGAACAGTTCCATAAAATTATGTTCCATGTCTGTAAGATAATCTGATTCAGTACTTCTAATTGGGACATGAAGTGGCTGTTCTTTGTTTCAGGCAGAATTCTTTTTAGACCCTCATGGAGATTGAGCTGCGAGGGTGGCTCTGTATGCTCTACTAGTGAGTCAAAGCCCCTCACTTAAAAGTCTGCTTAGTATATAATTACTTCCAAATTCAGGAATCTAGATAATGTTTATCTTCACTGGCAGCAGTACTCAGGGCCCAGTAGGAGCTGTAAGAATCTCTACTGTGCAAAGCCATTTGTTAGAAAATTCTTCCACAAGACTATGCTAGCAATTCAAAGTGGTGTGAACAGCTTTCCTGGTCAATAGTGTTCTTGATCTTGCAACCTTGTAGCTGAGAGGAAGCAGTGAACGGAATGAAACATTTTGTAAAAGTTACCACAATGCAACCACAGTAATTTCCAAATCTTATTAGAGCAGGAGTATTTTTTTTAAACTGCAGTTCCACTGTTTTTCTTCCATAAATTTGTGACACAGGTTATGGTAGGAAATATGACTGCTCTTCTCATTACATTCTTAGGCTTGCAAAAGACACTGCGTCCTTCATTAAGTCTAGTTTGGCCCCAGGAAGAAAAATGAGAGTGCATTCAGTCTTGAGTAATAGTAGCTTGGACAAGTAGTATACCGATGAAGATGTTTTGCATATTATCAGCAAGCAGTGGAAAAAGAAATACAACTGTAAATCAGCCTGTACCTAATCCATAACAACATCCAAAGTGTGCTCAACTTACCCCCAAGAGATTTTTAGGAACATAGCCTTCCTTGTCATTAAGACGGGCCCACCACCAGTCTGTTTCATTATCATCTTTGCGCCTCAGGATGGTAATTGCATCTCCTTCATGGAATGACAACTCATCATTGTTCTGGGCTTCATAATCCCACAATGCATATACTATGCCTTTGTTCATAACTCCCAGTTTCTCCTGTACACCTGTCATCAACAAATATAGGAGTTTTATTTCAATTAATTGGTGTCAAAATTCTTTCAGTTTACAATGGTGGATGCTATCTTAGTTTTTTCCTCTCTGCATTTATCTGATTTGACAAAATCATTATTACTGCCGATCTGCACATTTGTCATTTTAGTAACCACGAACACACTGCAGGCCATCAGCTAAGAAATGTCACACCCCTTCTCTCTGATACAGATGTCAGCACTCCCTTTCTCTTGTCACTTGGCTATTTAGGTAATGGTATCTTTAAATAACGTAGGAATAAATTTATTTTCTTCAACACTCTTCACTTATCTCCTCTCTTCCTCTTTCTCTACCATCACCCTTTAGCTCCCCTGTGTCTGTCCCTGCACTTAGGGCCTTATAACATCATTCAAATAAACAACTCTCAAATACAGTGGTGCCTCACTTAGCGAGTGCTTCGCTATGCGATGAATTCGCATAGCGAGGGGGTCCGGGCCATCGCTGGAGCGTTCGCTCAGCGATGGCCCCTATAGCATTTTTTCGCTTTGCGAAGATCGCTAAGCAATTCGCTTAGCGATTTTCGCAGAACGAAGCGGGGAGAACAGCTGATCGGCGGTTCCAAAATGGCCGCCGGAAGGTCCGCGCCGCATTTTCGCGCCCTGCCCTCGCTTACCGAGGGCGCGAAAATGGCGGCGCTATGGCAAAACATCGCTTAACGGTGAGTTTTAAAGCCATATGGCTTTTTTATTCCTGTTTAGCGATGTTTTCGCATAGCGAAGGTTAATCCGGAACGGATTAACCTCGCTATGCAAGGCACCACTGTACTGGACTTGGCACCACTTAGATTGAACAGGTTTTATTAAAATAACAGCATTTAAAGAATGTTTATTTCTAGGCTTAAATTTTGTTCAGCACAGTCCTTTGCTCTCCCTTATCTCTTCTCCTCCTTAATCTCTCTCTCTCTCTCTCTCTCTCTCAGACTGCTCTCTCCACCTTCCCTTTCAGGTCCTGCACCGCAAAACCACCCTCTCCCCAAACACTCTATCCCACAAACACATTCTCCCTCATCTAGTTTCTTTCCCAGCCCACCAAAGCCATGCTTACCAACTTTCTGTGCTCCTCACTCACCCCTTCCCATTACATACTTACCAAACCAATACTTTTCAATCAATATACTTATCACAATATATTTAAATATAGCCAGGCATTACAGGAGTCATTCAAGTGAAGCTCTGAAAGATCAAAGTAAGATGTACCATCTTATTACCTACCATATAGAAACTGGGAACACTGAATATAACCCTCTTCCATCTCCTCACACTTATCTGCTGCAGTTTCTATATCACTTATAGTTGAAGCAAAAATTGCTGCTCCAGATTCAACAAGAAGCTTACAGAGATGAACACTATTGCAAGAGGCAGCACAGTGCAAAGGAGTCCTGAAACAAAGCAGACAAAGTTGACTTAGCACAAAGTGTATGATCATATACTGTATACCAAAACAGAATTGTATTATGAACGGGTGGTTATTAGTTTATATTTCAATCTGAATGTAGGCAGGATTGTGCTTGGTTGTCTCCTCTTACCATCCATCACTGTCTGCTGCATTGACGTTGACACCAAAATCTAGCAGGAACTTCACTATATGATGGTGACCAGCACACACGGCATTATGGAGAGGTGTGATGCCTTCATCATTAGGTTTGCTGGGATCATCCACCTAAAGCAGGATGTAACAAGGACTGACTGTATGAACAAATATTTTCCACCATTAAGACACCACAGGAGAACCTAGCCATGCTACCACTTTTACCTCATATATGATTCTTTGCACAAGGTCAAACTCTCCCTCCAGGGAGGCATCCAGCAGCAGGGCCAAGGGATTGAATTTAACCCTCAAGTTATGACCAGTTCTCTCAGAGTTGGGCTTCTTCAGATTGGTCCTTTTGGCCTGGGTAACAAAGTTATTTTAAAATTAATATCACAAGATTTTAAACTGTACTATTCCCCAGTGAAATCTGTCAAGGAGCTAAGTAAAATCTGTTCCTAATCCAGCTGAAAGGAGTCCTGACTTGGCCTATTCTAGAACCTTAGGACAATAGGCGTCAGTCTATTAAAAGATGCAACTGGTATGACCCAATGAAACTGGGAATGCAATGCGTCTGTGGATCCTAATCCATCAACTGGAAGTTGTAAAGGCCTTACACTGGTACAAGTGCAACATTAAATATTAAATAAATTTATTGTTAATGTAAGTATATACATCGCATACCCATACAACGAATTTAGCATTAAGCCAAATACTGCTCATTAGGAAGTTGATAAACCTCCTTTCCTGCCTCTCTGGGAAAACCAAAGCAAGAAAGCTGTCAATTGCCTACAGCCCACAGACTTGGTTGCCAGATAGTGCTTTCATTCTAGTGAGCCACATGTTGTGTACAGTCTTGAATAAAGATCTCAGCCAAAACAGATACTACATACCAGATTATATCAAAATGTTGGCTTTGTATCTGTAGTTCTATCTTTGGTGACATGTTTACCCTAAATCCAGCAAACATTGCACATCTGTTGCCATTTATGCTTAATCAAAAATTTTATATGAAGAAGCGAATATCTGGTGTGGCAGTAGTAGGAAGGTCTAGGACACATGGCCTAAAGTGGAGATGCTCACTGACAGCAGCTTTTTCTAGCCCTGCCTGACTCACCCAATTCATACTTGTTTCGCTATGCTGCCTTACCACAGGAAAAGGAGGAGGAGGAGGAAGCATTGGCGGCAGCTGCACTTCTTCTTCTTCTTCTTCCTCTTCCTCCTCTGGGGAATTGGCCTCAGGTGTTGGACTAGGGGGGCGCTCAACAGAAGGGGCTACAGCAGGATTGTTGTTGTTGTTATCATCCTCAGTAGTTTCAGATGTTTGATTTGTAGTTTCAACACTGATCATGTCCTCAGTTGCAGGAGATGGCAGTTCATTATCATTGGCATCTGAGGAGGGCTCCTCAGGAAGAGGAGCTGTTGGGGCTGCGGAAATGGGCTCCTCAATATTGGCATTGGTGTTTGTGTTCCCATTGTCAACATCTGCCAAGGTGCCTATAAAGTCCTGTGTGTTTCCTGGCTGATAGAACGGAGCACCTTCTATTCCTCCTGCCAGGGTGTTGAAGCGCTGGTACAACAGTTTCTGAATGTTCGGTCCACTGGGGCCTTCGGGTTCAGTGATAGAACTTCGTTTCTTCAAGGGCCTGGGAGCATTGGCTAGTTTCCTGCGAAGAGCCTCAAGATCAGCATCACTTTGGTAGCGAAGGGGTGAATGGACAATAGGTGTCAGCTTGGTGGGGCTGAGGGGACGAGGGATGTTTTCTACATTGCTGTTTTCACTGGTGGGTGGGGTGTTTTCCAGCTCTTGATCTTTTTCACTGTAGTCGCTTGGAGGCTGGGGCTGAGGTTGAGATGCATTAGGAGGCAGAGATCCATGAAGGAAGGGCAATGGCGAAGGAGAAGTCGAACCAGACTGTACAACAGGCTTCCCATAAACTGAAGGGAAAGAGTAATAGTGAGGGACAATTCAGACATAATATGGAGTAACTCGGTGTTAGCATTGCTACTTGTTTGAAATTAGGATGGGTTTTATTTTGCAATGTCTCCTAATATATAATCAATCAATCAATCATATCCTGCCCAAGTAGATTACAGGCCTGGGCTGCTAACATAAGGACACAAAGTCATAAACAGCAGCAAGAACAACAACAATAAAAAACAGTGAAAATTAATGGCAGACTGGCAGCAGAAGGGATACATAAAATTACTTATTTAGGGGCAAACTATTGAAAGGTTTGGGAAAACAAGCTGGTCTTCAGTTGTCTCCTAAAACCCAGGAGGGATGGAGCCAGTCGCACCTCTGATGGGAGGGTGTTTCAAAGTGAAGCGGCCACCACAGATAAAGTCTGGTTTTGAGTGACTGATTTTTGTGCCTTCCTTGAGGTGGCCACTTGGAGCCTCCCAATATGAGAAGTGTGGGTGGGACAGGTAGATGTTTTGAGGGAGAAGTGCTCAGCCAGGAAAAAGATCATAAACCATTAAGGACTGTAAAAATTAGCATAAAAATTAATCTGCCACAAATTAAAAATATCAACAAATCCTTTGAGTAACTATAATTTGATAGTTATTTGTTGTGACCACATCATGAAGTGTCATTCAAAAGAGGCCAACCTTAAGAGATTTACATCAAGTTACTAGAAATACAGAGGTCTTCACAAAAGATTTTTTTTAAATGCCTTAACTATATCTACTGTTTGGTATTGCTGCATTTTAGACTCCTGCAAATTATCTTGTAAATATAGGTAAGATGTGCTAAACTCAGAGAATATAAGAGAACAAGGGGTGTCATACTAAAGATGCTCACCAAGCATATATATCACCAAATAATGTTTTGTTGGAAATTTAAAAAATAAAAAATTCCCTATTACCTGCTTCTTTGCTCACAAGCACTCACAAAATTGCTAAATAAAAACAGTCCCAAAAGTAATATCTGGGTTGGTGCAGACAATCTCCTGCCTTTTTTTTGTCTCAAGATACTCAAGTTTTTTCAGACTTCTATGATGTGGAGAAGGAATGCTCAATTTTAGATTAATAGCAAAGGTTGTTCATATTACTCGTCCTAATATGATGCAATACTCCGATGTATTCTGTGTCATTTACTGAGGACTTCTAGATTAACAGAGTGCTCAAGTTTTTGACCATTTGAATTAAGCACCATGTTACAGGAAAAACCTTAAGTTATCTCAAACCCCTATTTGCATTGCATTTGAAACATTTTTGAAGAGAAAGCGACATCAAATTATTGTACCTGCTTTAACGGACTTATTTAGGGTATTATATACAGCCTGTTGGTAGTTCTTTGGTGGTGTTGCTTGCTGAAGGTACACTGAATAAATGGAACTGGAGTTCACTGTTTGGGGCCCTTTCCTAGGAGACTGGGGCCTTGAGCCTTTATCTGTTAAGAAAGGCCTTATGGCCACAGTTAAGGGGAGATCAGGCCTGCCATCTCCACCTGGAAACAATGGAGCACCAGAAGGCTGATATGTAGGACTTGGAGGCACGGATATTCTCTGCTGTATTTGTTGTGAGGAGCCAGGCGGATGAACACCACTTGCTGGTGGTAATGGCACAGGTCTTTGCCGGTTTGCTGCTGTGGAGCCAGGTCTTGGTAAGCTGCCATCCTTCCGTCTTTCCAGGGAATTGGTAGAACTTGTTCCTAAAGGAACAGAGCTTGGATAGGTCCCATAGTTTTGAGGCAACTGCTTGCTTACACCAGAAATGGTTGGTGTTACTTTCCCCATGTCAACACTCTGGAAAAGATTAACAGAAGAGTTTGCAAAGCTGGATATACTGTTTATATCCTGGAGAGAAAACAGAACGGTCTAGAAAATATTCATAATGAGATACAAAGAACACAAGAAATTGCCTTATGCAGAGTCAGACAATTGGTCCATGTAGACCAGTATTGTCAACTCTGACTGGCAGCAGCTCTCCAAGGTTTCAGACATGATTTGTTTCCAGATCTACCAGAGGATCACTTCTGTTCCCTTGGTGGTCTTTCAGGTCTGACCCTGCTTATCATCCAAAATACTGACAGTAACACTTCTTAACTTCAAATAAAACTGGTGTGTTTAGGGTGGTATGTAGACAATGAGCAAGAGATACTGTGCTCAAATTGAGAGAGCAATGGGATTTTTTTATATTTGGGAGAAAAAACTCACCAGCTTATCTGTGCTTCCTAGTACTGAAGAGGACAATGGCTGACTGGATATAGTTCCTTGCTTTAAAGCATCCATGTTTGATTCTTTCCAATCTGCGCTGGGAATTTGTGGTGGTTTTACCACAGGAGAAGAGCTCTGTTTAAGTGCTGGCCATGTCCCATCATTAGCTTGAAATGAAGGAAAATATTTTATTAAAGCACTATTAATGCCCAGAACTGCAAAAGAAAACAAATTTAAAACAGATCATGAAACAAAATTAATCATCCCAATTAGTGAAATCAAAGTAGGACTGGAGATAGTTCAAAATCAGTCAGATGTGTTCAGAATCTAAAATGTTTATTTATGCATTTTATTTTATTTTTTATACTTTCATCCTGCATTTTGGCACTAAGCTCCCAAGGATGCAAAGGACAAAAATACCTGCAGGTATTGAATAAAAAGAGAAAACGAAGACAAAAAAGGCCACCACTTGCTACCTGCAATGTATGCTACAGAAGAAGACAGGCCTCCTGCATCTTTGATCACTGTATAGAAAACAGTATTTCAGGACTATTACCAATTTACACTCTCTGAAACCTTCTTATCTACATAACTATTAAAGGTGCAGAAGCCCTGCACTCTTTAGCATTTGGGCATTGTATGTCTTGTTACTGCTCTTAATACTATTACCAATGAGTTCCCATAATTTTAGGGATACACTTGAAAACTGCTGTGATTTATAAACAACATTTCTTGTAACTGAAGTGCTACATTATTCTTCAAATTACAATTTTCATTGTGAACTGAAAACATGGCTGATTGAACAAGGGCATTCATAATGAAAATCTCAACTTGAAGGGCAACAAACATATTCAGTAAAGTACTCATTTACTGGGATCATTCAGACTTGTGAAAAATCATGTAACTCTTTTAAGGAAGTAAAGGTCCTTAAACCAAAGACCTGTGAACAAAATGGTACTTGCTTCTGAGGAATTATATATTCAGCAGTGGACATCTGAAAATACAAAGATGCCATCAGTATTTTGGTAACAGAGATAGGTGTATTTAAAAACAGATAAAATGTAAGTGACATACTATTGGTCTGAAAGACTGCTCCTTGATTTAAAAAAAATTCTTTAAAAATGCCAGAGGAATTATAAAAAGATTCATTGATTACAAGATGCCATTCTATCTTGTCAAATTCCATTTCTTCTATTTAAAATGTGTATAAAAATGCAACCCAGTTCCACCCCACAGAGGCCCAATTGATACATTTTGTCTGTCTTGAAGTTGCAATAGTTGTCTCAAGTCGGAACTGACTTGTAGTGTCCCTCACAGGGCTTTCAAGATAGGTGAGATCTTTAAGGAGTGGCTTTACTAGTTCCATTCTCCCAATGAGTTTCCATGACCAAGTGGGGATTCGAACCCCGTTCTGCAGAGACCTGGTCACTCTATTTATGACACCACACTGAGTACTGCAGTTGTAATGGCTGGCCTTAATTATCCACCAGAGTGAGGCAGCTTTCTCAGGCACCCAACTTTTGAGCCTTTCCCCCTTTTTATTTATTAACCTATTTTAACCAAAGGAGGGGCATTTGTGGGATTTTCTGCCCTAATAACTTGACTAGCCTTGAGCAACATGGGCTTTGTCTTTGAGGGGGGGGAACCGTGGGTTGGTTGATGTGCTCCACCTTAGGTGGAAAAATGACTTGGGTTAGCACAGGCTTTATACCATGTATGTCACAGGTGGAATACTCTACATGTCCATGGACTTTATCTGATACACATATCTTAACTTCTTAAACTGAGATATTCACAAGTCTTGTTCATGTGTATCATCCTCACAATTTCATCCTTCTTCCCTTTTCATGCCTCCCAACCCAACACTTCCTGAACTAATTAAACCATTATTTCCTGTGACATTTGAACTGAGAAACGACAGCACCCAGGAGCAAAACAGAGCAGGATCTTAAATAAGATTCAAGCTGTGGTTTAATATCTTGGCTTCTGCTGATTGTGGTGATTTCCCAGTCCTAACATCAGAAAAATGCGTGCCTTGTGTGTGAGGGAGAAACAGGGAAAGAGAGAAAATAATTTATGAATCATTCTTTGTGTTAATTACATCTCTCTCAGAAAGACAAACAATTCTTAAATTGAAATGAACCCACAGAATGTGATTATGATAAAATCAAAAGACGTTAAAATTAACATAAAGCATTCCATTTCAAGTTAATTGTAATCTATCCACTGCACCATACTGATTTATCATGCTGAAAGATAATTATTTTAAAATAAAATGACTTGATTGTTGATTGGAGCATAACAATAATTTATGTTGTGGTTTATGCAACAACATACAGTTCAAAAACTGCTGTTTTTTACTTCCTGAATGACACGAGGAGTTGTTTTCAAGTCCAACATCAAGGTCTGACACTGTCCATGACCTTCTCTTACCATTATCTAGGGTAATATAAAGAATCAGAATGTCAAGTGAAACTTCCTTTTCTTCCCACTGCACCCTGACCACCACCTTGATTTCATACCCATCTGATAGGAAAGGGAAATTGTTAAAAGTAACTTTTCTATATAAAAAGCACTCCAAACAATGGAATGCTTTGCACATTTGAGAACAGGCTTCTCTACATGGATCTCCAAAAAATACTGAAATCTGTTTTTGGATGAAGTTGCAATTTACAGAGATTCATAATAAATATATAGAAATATAAATAATAGGTTGTCTAGATTATTTCCGTAGCACTTATCTGAAAGTTTCACTTTCAGTCTCTAGCTCACAAATCAATACTGGAAAGCTCAACAACTCAGTTTAATATTGGAAAGCATATTAGGTTTAGCATGGAGAGGGGAAGATTTCAGGCTTGTGTGATCTTTATTTATGTAGTATTGTTTTTATATATATTGCTGTATGTTTCTTGTAAGCCGCCTAGAGTGGTCTTAACCGACTAGATAGGCGGCATATAAATAAAATAAATAATAAATTATCATCATCATCATCATCATCATCTACTTTAGTAACAAAACCAACATACTCTTTTTCCCATCTGGCAGTGTCTCTAATCAAAGAACATGTTCAGGCAGAGATGTCTAGCACTAATACTGTATCTGCATTCCTACACTCCTCCCCCCACCTTATGCCTCTGGTTAGCTGGGTACCTGCAGGACACATGGTCACCCCCCACCCCAAGGTTCCTGAGTGCTCAGAGTAAATATCCTTCTTTGGGAGCTGCCCAACACCAAAACAACAATTTCACATTTAAAATAAACACCTTACATCTAAGTGATATGCCACATCCTAAACTTATAAGTAGGCCTTACCCTTTCCCACCCTACCTCTGGGGTTTTTATTATATCCTAGATTAAAGAGACAAAAAAATCCCATGTCATTTTTCAGAAATCATAATTCAGAGAAGCTGAATGTTGTCAGTAGGCCAGTCCCACTCAGGAACAATACTGGAATTCTCAATGGGCTCAGGAAATATATGATGTAAAATAGAGATGGAGATATTCGTATTCATATACAGTGGTGCCTCGCAAGACGAGTGCTTCGTTTTACGACGAAATCGCATAACAACGAAGTTTTTGCGATCTCAAAAGCGATCGCAAAACGATGTTTCCTATGGGGTTTTTTCACTTTGCGATGATCGGTTCCCTGCTTCGGGAACCGATTATCGCAAAACGACGATTTTCGCACAGCTGATCGGCAGTTTCAAAATGGCCACCAGGTAAAAAAATTGGCCACCCGCTGTTTTCTGGGACGGATTCCTCGCTGCACAGGCAGCGAATATGGCTGCGCTATGGAGGATCTTCACTGGATGGTGAGTTTCAAGCCCATAGGAACGCATTAATCGGGTTTGAATGCATTTCTATGGGCTTTTAAAAATCGCTTTACAATGTTTTCGTTCTACAGCAATTTCACTGGAACGAATTAACATCGTAATGCAAGGCACCACTGTACGAATATCCCCCCACAGACAGACCACTCACATTTCCGCCACTGCCGGGAGCTCCACAGTGCCTTCCAATCACTCCATTGCTCGCAATGGATTAGCCACCCCTGGCAGGAGGCAGGATGACAAACATCTCTGCCAGGTCGCAGAGTGGCTAATCCATCGTGAGTGACAGAGGGATAGGAAGCCACCCTGGAGCTTGAGGCAGTGGTGGAATCGTGAGTGGTAGGTCCTCGTTATCTGCACCTGTGCGGGATACTCATATATGAATACGAATTCCCCCCCATCTCTAATGTAAAGTTAACACAAACTTTAAGACTCATTCTAACAAACTAAAGACAGAAGTAACATGGGGGAGATGACATGTAAGGCAAAGTGATCTGTATCATTGTGGGTGAGCCAGCTATCATTTGGATTGTGTAACTCACTTCTCTCCATCCTAACCTCCTGCAGATAGGCTAGTCTGCAACTGCCAAAATCAGCATGGACAGGATGGGGATAACATCCTAAGGAAGACAGGTGGAGGAAGGCTCTGGCAAAAGCCTCATGTTAACATTTCTTCTGAAGAAGTAATGCCCAGTTGATCCCAGATACAAGTGCAGCTGGTCTCAATGAATCAGGTACTCAGGTGTTTTCATACAGAAAATTAATTTCACCAATGCTATTAAGTTTGGCACTATTTGTTCACAATTGCCAAATACCTGAAACTATGTGAAACTGAATTTCCATTCCATTTCAGGGGAAACTAGGTAAGAGTTAACAGTGAAGCCTTTATCATTTTTGCTCAGAAGTTTGTTTTATTGTGTTCCACTAATTTACTTTCTATTATAAAATAGGAGTCCAAGTTTTTGTTTACTCAAATGCTAAGTCCCACTAAGTGCAATAAGATTTCCTGCCAAATAATGGGATATAAAACTGCAATGTAATGATGCAAACAGCCACCCAAAAACAGACCTAGAGATTGCCTACAACCAACATCATTTAACCTATTATAAAATGTACCCTGTGGCAGAAATCCTGTTGTTCAGGGTAGTAAGCTGCAACTAGGGAAGGGCCATTAAATCAGTGAGGATTTGGTGCACCAACTCCTTCATAAGTTCCACTGTTTCAATGGGCCTACTCTCTTTGTGACTTACTATAATAAACAACAGGATTTCAGTCAATTTTATGGCTTACCCATATTGAGTGTCTGATGATTTATTCAAGCCTTCTAGATTAAACCTGCCAACTTTTTCACGATTAGTTAACTATCAAGTTTTTCACCCATATGCAGAGGAGGACTAAAATATTTGTTTAGTTGCTGAAACCCCCCAAACATAGTGACAAACACACACCTCTACAATACAATGCAGCACATGACATGATTTCTAAAAATTCCTGTTTAATATGCATCTGTACACCAGAGTTCAGATGACCATATTAAAAATAGCTTGTCAATGATCTTCTGTAGACTCACAGTGCAGGGCCTCAGAAAGAGCAGGTGCTGAATGGATGATATTTTGGACAGCAGATTGAAGAGAGGAAGGTGACAGAATAGGATCCACTATAATGTCTAAATCAGAAATCTTCCAGGGACCTGGAGATTTTTTCACACACCCATAGTCTGTATCTACAAGAGATGACCAGATCCAGTCACAAAGAAAAAGAAAAGGGGGAAAAACAAGGATGTGGAAAAAAATACAACACAGATGTCAAGAGAGAGATAAAAGGTAAAAAGATAACAGGAAAATACAGGGACAAAATTATGATAACTTGACAGTGAAAAAGAAGCCTTGCATTCTGTTTGTAAGGAATCAAAGCAGAAACTGTTTCCACATTAAGTTCCTGGAGAAGAAAGGTCAGTTTTCAAAGATAGTACCTATGTAATTAAGCTGCACGTGACTACAATTCAAGGTATATACAGTGTACTTGCTTGTTCAGATTCACTAAAATAAGAGACAAATCTCCCAAATGTTCAATGTGTCTAATTTATTTGGAAAGAACTGTGTTAGTGTGTTACACATTATCCTCCATTGAAAATCTAAATACACTGTGTACATAATCCCCTGTTTGCTGGGAGGGATTAGGAGAAGAGTGTTCTGCGTCCAAAAGAAGTATAATGGTTCATGTTTTTGTCAAAGAACTAAAATTTTCAATGTGAAAAAGAACAGTGACAAAGCT
The DNA here is from genome assembly GCF_051106095.1 of Pogona vitticeps. Classification (NCBI taxonomy): domain Eukaryota; kingdom Metazoa; phylum Chordata; class Lepidosauria; order Squamata; family Agamidae; genus Pogona; species Pogona vitticeps. The sequence continues at coordinate 341,693,603 of NC_135783.1, forward strand.
AACCACTTTGGGCTTGATGGATGCACACAAGGCCATCTACAAAGACTACTCCATTGTTTCATGAAACATCAGTGACTGTTATGGTGCTTACCAGACTTGGATCTTCCATGGGTTGCATTGGTAGTAATGGTGAGAGACTGTGGCTTCACTGGGTCAACTGGCACAGTGTAACTGCTGGAACTAGGAACCTGAATGTATGGCCCCACTGCTGCAACTCTTCCTGATGGATTCACTGATGACTGAGGTGAGGATGTTCCATTTATCCGATTTAACTAAAAAATGACAAATCAACAGTTGTGTTAACATCTGGCTATCCATCTGCAGACCCTCCCCACTCCCCTTATGTATAATTAAAACATGCAAAAAAATTCACTACAATTCAAAAAGTTAGTTTTCATTTGTACACACTGTCCTACACCCCTCTGGATATCCCCCCCCAATCTGTAAAGAACATCTTAATTCCCAACTACTGTGATTCATTAATTACGTGGTGTCCCTTTCATTTCAGATGGTATCCAGAAACATTCTTTCAAATGTCTTCCTTCTGATTATTGGCTCCATGTAGGAGTGAATCAGCCTGCATAATATGCTGTTTATTAATTTACTTGGCAATTAAGATATATTCTCCTTCTAACACAATCCAGCCATGTTAGCTAAAAGAAGAGGAGTTAATAAGCACTTTATTCTACTCTACCAATAATAGTATTCTTGCTCAAGAACAGATATTTTTACATTAAATTTCAACTTACATGATAGAAACATTTAAGAGACATACATATTTGTCATTATTATCATTCTGGGACAGAAGGGAGGAGAAGACTTATAGGCCTTGTAGAAATCACTGAAATGTGGCCCTTTTAATAGTTTATCTTACAGGAATGTTTTCTTTTTGACGTGCCTCAACTTTTTTCTTGTATAGGCGCTCGCGTAACTCATTGATGCGCTTGTCCATCATGGCTACCTCCATGTTACGTTTGTTCAGGAGTTCTTTCTGTTGTTGAAGTTTGGTGTTCTGTTCTTGGTTAAGCCTGTTACGGATCTGTCAAATATATGGTAGTTATAATTTAAAGTTTATTTTGATTTCTCTATTTCATTTGTATCCTGCCTTTTTCTCAAAACATAGACACAATGAGCTACTGGCACTACTTCATTTGTCTTTTAAAAAAACGGAACATTAGAATATGTGGGCAAAGCCCAAAATAAGTATTAAGCATTCTGGAGAGCTTTGTTGTGCTTCATGGATCCCCTCCCATGCTGTTGGCATGAACTACAGATTCTCATTCTGCATCTCAAACCACTTTTTGAAACTCATTTGTTACAGGGGTTGCTCTTAAGAAACATAAATCCTTGCACATACAGAATGAATTACGCAGTTCTTTTGAGCCAGGTTCCTCTGGCCTAACACACACCTAAAATCTAAATAGGTCCATAGTTTGACATTTTCAAAGAGGACACTCAAATGTTATTACTTTTTCCCCTCAATCTCACAAGCCTAGGACTACACCTTGTGTGATGAAATGTACGCATCTGCTGATAACCCCTATTTGAAAGCCTGTAGATCTTTCCTCCTCAGTACATCTCAAAGCAACATGGTGACTACAAACTCTTCCCCAAACCACTCTCCACTTGCTTTTTATGACATCTTGTGTGAAGAAAGGATCTAGTGATGTAAAGAACTTTTATTCTGGCCTAATAAAAGATATTATCACAATTTGGATTTTGGCTTATGGTTCATATTCCTACCTCTACTCTTCTTAAGAGTTCGGTTCAAACACCTGAAATCTGTTAGCCTTCTCATATCAGTATTAGAGATGTTTTCTTTGTATTCGTATCCAGGGGATATGAATACAAAGCATATTTGTATCGAGAAGTGCAGCAGCACAGCTGCCACCACAGTCCATCCCCACTCCCCAGAACCAGCCTGTTCCATTTACTGGGCTCTGTGCAGCATGCACGTCCATCAGCATGACTGTTGCAACAATTGTGGATGTAGTCCTGCTGGCACTTTCCCACCTCTCCCTGCAGCTGGCCAACGAGGAGGTGGGAAGACAAGTCTCCCCACTCAGCTGCTGAGTGTTTGACTGTGGGGAGAGGTGGGGAAGCGGCAGCAGGGCAACATATACAATTGGTGTGATGGCAATGTTGATGTGTGTGCACTGCATGGAGCCCAGTAAGTGGACCAGGCTCATTGGGAGGGGGGGGAGAATGGACCATGGTGGCAGCTATACTGCTGTGATTTCCTAGACACAAATACGAAGCACACATCTCTAATCTGTATGCATTCACTGGCATTTCTGACGTATCATCATACATCTCAGGCAAAACTGTGTTTCAGCCATGCAAGGGTCCTGTTGTTAACTGTCTGCCTTTGACAGTAATAAACACAGAGCAGGACAAAATAAATGCCTGCTCAGTTTGGTAGATCATAAACATTTTGTTCAAGAGAACTAATACGGACTTTTAAAAGTATGAATGGGAAAATGTTAATAAGTGCTACCTCAAAAACATGCTTTGGTTCTTTACCTGTAATTCTTGGTACAGTTTTTTTAATTCTACAGCTGCAGGCCCTGTCATCTGTCCATTATAAGACTGGAAACCATTCAGCTTCCCTTTTCTCAGGTCTTCTAGCTGCTGAGTAAGCTGGTCCACTTTTAAAACTGCAGCTTGTAACTCTTGCTGCTTCTCCTGGAACATGGCACTGATATGTTCTATTTCTGTAGCTGCAAATACAACATAACACAAAACACACAAATTGGACACAAGGTCAAAACACAATGATGGAGAATATTTTGCAACCAAAGGGTCAAACTGATTTTGTGGCCTGATTACAACTTGGAGGGGATGGGGGGTGCAGCTTTTAAAATCCTAAATTAAGCATTGTTGTGGTATGGGGCAGAAGAATCTTCTCTCTCCAGCTGGAGGTAAGAATTTAACCCTGCCTGAGACAGAAAGACAAGCTGGCTACTCAGAGAGGACCTTGCCCTCAGCAAGCACTATTAGGTCCCATCCCTGTCATATATGGGCCAAAGATTTCCACCAGCCTCTTTGAAACAAATAGACTGTCAAAATAATTTTGTTTTTAAAAATTACATTAATTATATTAAAAAGGGTACATAGGAAATTCAGGGGACTAAGAAATGGCAGCTGATATGAAATAATTTGCATTATTTTCCTGTTCCATGTGTCTAGGACAAATTGCTTACTATGGGGCAACCTCCTGTATACCCGCTCCCCTCAGAAACAGAGTACTGAAGGGATTCCAGAGGACTAAGCCTGCACTTTCGCTTCCTCATACAGGGAAGCAAAGCCCTGTACCTTGCTTTAGCGCAGAATCACTGCCCTGGAGGCTTCCAGGAATGGTGATTATCTCTTTTTTCCCTGAAAATGATTTTTTTCAAAGTTCCTCCAGCCCAGACAGGTTAGCCTGAGGGCTACAAAACACATGGGAGGGTTTACATGCTGCCAACAGAACACATTGTTCCCATCCTTGTTTCAAGACACGCAAATAACACTTTCCAGCATTGAAAGCCATTATGAAACTAAAATTTTCCAATATTAATACAGTGGTGCCTCGCATAGCGAGGTTAATCCGTTCCGGATTAACCTTCGCTATAGCGAAACATCGCTGAACGGGACAGGGAAAGCCATTGGAACGCATTAAACATCAGCGAAGTTTCCTATGGCCGGCAGCCATTTTCGCGTCCTCGTTAAGCGAGGGGAGGGCGCGGAAACGCTGCGCGCGGCCATTTTGGGGCTTCCGGCGGCCATTTTGTCCGCCGAACAGCTGATCGTCGGGGCTTCGTTTTGCGAAGATCGGTAAGCGAAATGCGAGTTTCGCCTTATCTAAAAGTCGTTGAGCGATCGCATTAGCGATCCCAAAAATGGGAACGCTATGCGATTTCTTCGTTGTACGGTGCGCTCGTTAAGCGAGGCACCACTGTACTGTGTTTCTGTTTTAGTCATTCACACCACCAATTCTACCAATCTATGGAAATCTATAGCAAGGTCCTGCATAAGCACAGGTTCACAACAACAAAGAGGAAAGTGTGAACTAAGATAGAAATGCTGTACAATTTCACTTTCAGCATAACAGCTGTTAAAAATAGTCATAAGAGCCGAAATGGCTTCCAGCTGACTGTCTGATTTCAGAATGGCTCAGTGTTTTACCATACAATTAGAATATGACAGTTCTTCAACTATAGAAGTATATTACGTACTAAGTTTGTCTTGCCCTAAATCAACTACTAAACAAAGAATGCAGAAGTTGCCCTATCAGACCAAGTTCGTGTGACAGAAGTGAATGAAATGGGAAGAAAGCACCCATACACAAATTGCCGTTCATAATCTTGCTGTAATCCACCTGCCCTCTCATGGCACGGATTTTTTTTAGCTTCATCTCCTGGGTTTCCACTCGCTCTTTGAGTTTCTGAAGTTTTTCACTCTCAGACACAGACTGCTGCTGACGGCGTTCTTGTTGTTTGAGATAACGTAAACGCTGTTCCTATGAAAACAAGTACAACATGTAATCATGCTGTTCTATGTTTAGAAAATTCCCCAGTAAGATAGTCAACCTTTAAACTATGCAACAGTTTTCTTGTCTTCATTTAAACCTTCAAACAAATATAATTAACACTATCATGACATTAATTTTAAAAGAACCAGTTAGACTAAGTTCATCTGTCTAGATTACATCCTCCAAACAATACCAGACATTTCACTTCTGAATCTTAAGTCAAATCTCTCATGTACACATTTTAAAAAAAAAAGTCCAGCAGAAACATTCATTCCAACACATCTGTGACACTTCCTGGAACTTGTACTTCCTGCTCCTCAAACATGCTTCCTTCTACAGCAAATGGGTCCTAACCCTCCATTACACAATTTCCCAAAGGAAGCAATGGTCACCAGAGGACTACCAACAGCCAAAGATAAGGAGATCAGGAGTAAGATAAATGCCACTTCTCTAGAATGAACAAATACAGGAAATGCCTTCTTTTTTCCGTAGTATTTTTTTTCTACACAAAACAATATATATAACTTAAAAGCTATTCAATTCACTTCAGTACTAAGTGAATTCAGTATGATTTAATGAACAGAAAGAACATGCTTCTTCACCCAACACAGTTAAGTTGCCAGATTCAAAACATGAATAGCGACATCTGCAGATTCATACAACTTTAAAAAGGGATTAGACAAACTCATGGAAGATGGGGTTCTCAGCCGCTACTAGTGATGACAGATGCATATTTCCTCCAGGACCAGAGACAGTATGCCTTTGTGCATCCTTCCACATCAAAACACAAGCAGGAGGTGCTGTGATATGCATGTTCTGCTTATGGACTTCCCATATGTAATTGATTGTCTGTTACCTAAACAGAATGCTGGACATGATCAGCATTTGGATTAATCCAGCATAGTTCTTACGTTCATTTCTGTTCTCTAATGCAGTACAAAAATGTCATTTACACTAAACTTTGAGGCCTGGGTGGGAAGAGGGTCTTGACAAATACAAGCACAAGAGGAGCCTACATAGAATTAATAGAAAATTGTAAGTGTTTTCTACATTGCTGGGATTCAGAATCTTCTTTGAAGATACCACATGTTCATTTCTCTCTTTTCTCATGTTAAGAGAAGTACAGTTTACCTTGGCAACCAACATTTGTTGCTGATTTTCAATTTGCTGCTGTTGCCTGGCAGCCATATCCTGCAGTTCTGAAAGTGTGAGTTCAACCCGAGCATTCCCAACCTGCAGGAAAAAAGGAAGAATAACATGATATTGCCATTACACATTATGAACACTGATCCCACTACATTTTAGACACTACTGTAGTTATTAATAGCTGACTGTAAGAAAATTTGCAGAGCCATATAGTTTCTACTCCTTTTTAGATCTCTCTTTTTCTGTTACACATACACTCTTTCACAAGTTCCAAACTAGGAACTTGGATAAACCACACAGAGAGACTCAAGCATTCTTTATGAAAAAGGTGCTGCAACCTTCACTGAATGTTTTAATCTATACTGCCAGTATTTACGAAGTCTCTGGGTGCCAATTAACTGCCTATAATCGATTAATATGCTCCTAACAAAGGATAAACATGAAAATATTCTAGGTGGGTTAAATTTTTGTTTCGTACTAACAAGTATCAGTAAGTGAAAAATCTTTTGTTTTTTTAACTATAAAATGTAAATCTGAAGCATAATGTCAAAATACAAGAAGTGTTCATTTTGTTATAAAGAGAAGTGATGAAAAAAAGATGCACAATAATTGCACAGTTTGCACAACAGGAGTGGCTGTTCACATCCAGTGCATTATCAATTGCAAAACAGACACCCTACCAGAAGACACAAACTACATGCATGAGTATTGCTGCATGAATAATTTTTTCAAAAGGCCTAATATCTTAACCATTCATGGATTGCTGCCTTGTCATGGCGAAGGGGCTTGAGTAATTCAGAGAAGCTATGGGCTATGGTGCCGTGCAGGGACACCCAAGAAGGACAGGTCATAATGAAGAGTTCTGACTAAATGCAATCCTCGTAAAGCAGGAACTGGTAAGCCACTCCAGTATCTTTCCCAAGAAAGCTCCATGGACAGAAACAAAAGGCTAAAAGATATTGCGCTGGAGGATAAGTCCCTCAGGTCGGAAGGCGTCCAACATGCTACTGAGGAAGAGCAGAGGACAAGTAGAAGTAGCTCCAGAGCTAATGAAGTGATTGGGTCAAAACCGAACGGACACTCAGCTACGGACATGCGTGGGAGTGAAAGTCCGATGCTGCTGGAATGTAAGATCTATGAACCTTGATAAACTGGATGTGGTCAAACAGGAGATGGCAAGAATAAACATTGACCTCAGATATGCAGATGATAGCACTCTGATGGCAGAAAGTGAGGAGAAATTAAAGAACCACTTAAGAAGAGTGAAAGAGGAGAGCGCAAAAAATGGTCTGAAGCTCAACATCAAAAATACCTAACATCACACCCTGGCAAATAGAAGGGGAAGATATGGAGGCAGACAGAGTTTACCTTCCTGGGCTCCATGATCACTGCAGACGGTGATAGCAGCCACGAAATTAAAAGACTCCTGCTTCTTGGGAGGAAAGCAATGACAAACCTAGACAGCATCTTAAAAAACAAAGACATCACCTTGCCAACAAAGGTACGCATAGTCAAAGCTAGGGTTTTTCCAGCAGTGATGCATGGAAGTGAGAGCTGGACCGTAAAGAATGCTGACCGCAGAAGAATTGATGCTTTTGAATTGTGGTGCTGGAAGAGACTCTTGAGAGTCCCCTGGACTGCAAGGAGAACAAATCTATCCATTTTGAAGGAAATCAACCCTGAGTGTTCACTGGAAGCACAGATCCTGAAGCTGAGGCTCCAATACTTTAGCCATCCCATGAGAAGAGAAGACTCCCTGGAGAATACCCTGATGTTGGGAAAGTGTGAAGGCAAGAGAAGAAGGAGATGATAGAGGATGAGATGGTTGGACAGTGTCACTGAAGCTACCAACATGAATTTGATCCAACTTTAGGAGGCAGTGGAAGACAGGAGGGCCTGGCGTGCTCTGGTCCCTGGGGTCAATGAAGAGTCGGACACGACTAAACAACTAAACAACAACAAAACACGAGGACTCTGAACATCCAAAGTATGTGTGATCTGTCCAGCTTTGAAGATGGAGAAAGAAAAAATGCTGGAAGTACTAGAGGTTAATTTACGTGGAAATCCAACACCAACTTAGTTAGGAGGTTGTATCCAGCAAGATGGTGACTTTATCCCTGTCTAATTTAAAGGGTGGATCATATCTTAGACCACCAAGCTTACCTGCTCTCAAAGCCAAGGTTATGGCAACAAGAAACAGTCTTGTACAACAGGAGCTTAAGATCTGAGGTTGCCTAAGATTTGAAGGGTGGTCTTGTGACTTGTTTAAGGACCAATGGGAGTGACCACTGTGGCAAAGGGAATAGTGTGTCAGCCTAAAAGTTTTTCAAACCCTTTAGGAATTTTTAGGGTAGAATGTCAGAAAAACCGAGAGGCTGAGGAGTCCTGGAGTTGAGGTACTACTATAGAAGACAGATGTACTTTGAGGAATGAGATAGACATTGGTCTTTCAAAAGCCATAGGAAGGGTAGCACAGTATGAAGACTAGGTGGTAGGCTACTCCTTTAGACTTTGCAAAGTTCACAAATTTTCTCCACTTATATGCCTAATTTCATCTAGTGGAGGGTTTCTTGGCTTGGAGAATAATGCATTTTATCATTAGAGAATTCTCCATGCTGTAAGATTCAGTCTGGCGAGATCTGGGTGACAAACCAGATCTGAGTTATCAAGTCTGGAGTGTTTAGATTACTGGCCAAGTGACCGTCCTCTCTTGCTACGTGAACAGCCATTGGAAAAATGTGAGGCTGAATGAACCATTCCCATAGTTGAATGGCAAGGTATAGCAGAGTCATGGAATGTGTTCCATTTTGTTTGTTCACAGTACATCGTGGTGGTAGCATCTTTAGCCACTTGTACTACTTTCCCTTGATCATTGTTACAAGTGCTCTGTAGGATTTCATGATGGCTAACATCTCTAAATTTTTTTATATGAAGCCATTCTTGTTCTCAGACCAATAGGCATGAATCTGTTGATTTTGACAATGAACTCCCCAACCTTGCATTGGTTGTGATTTGAATTTTGAGGTGGGGACATCCGAAACATGAAATTGGAGATATTCATCAATGATAGTCTGCTAACTCTTGAGTGACAGTTTTTTCAAGCTGCTTTCCCTTTGAATGTTGAAGAATGCCAAATATGCCTGGAGAGATAATATTCATAAACAAGCACATAGTAGGCTGTTTAGGAAGAACAAGATCTTGTCCCACAGGAATCTGTGGTATGCTCCTGTTGCAGTCAGATGATTTGCTATTATTATTCCCAATGCAGTGGCTGAAACCTGTGTGGCCTTGGGCAAGCTGCACAGTCTCAAGATGCCCCCGAAGAAGGGAATGGTAAACCATTTCTGAGTGCTCTCTAACTAGAAAGCTCCCAGTTAGTTGGAGTTGTGTTGTGACAACTCCTTAATCTTGTTTTGGAGGCCTCCACAATGACTGAATTCAGCAGGAAGGTGACATCCTTATCTTGGATTTTGTAAATGTTCTTCATCCTTCTGGAAGTTGGCAGCAGAGAAGATTGTTTAACCCAGGACTCTTTTACCAGGTCAAGTATGGATGGTAAAATGCCAAGATGGACATGTGTGGCACGCTGCCATCATAGATAAGGTACATAGCTTCTGCAGCAGAGTAAGTATGGTGACATTTGTGATATTGATTATGGGGTGGATAAGACCTCTCCCAGATTGTGGAAGCTGCTGCTGATGAAAATCAGTGAAAGCATGGACGATCCCCCTCTCAGACAGATACTAATTGCCTATATTGTCTGGGTGAGGGCAAGGTAAATTTTAACTGTTTTCCCCCCAAAAGAAGGCTCTGAAACGATCCAGCAGGTGTTTTTTTCAGTGGCAGTTGAAAGGGAAATGACGATTTACCATAGGGTGGGTGGAGAACATGCAGTCCAGGAAGTCAATCTAATGGACTTTTTTAGGCTTTGGAAAGTTCTGAGGGAGTTTCACATAGGTGTAGAAAGAACCCATATGCGTGATTCACAGAGATCATGAAAAAGCAAACACTTTCTGCTGATTGTATCATCAATCATTCTTTGTTGTTTGTTGTTTAGTCGTGTCTGACTCTTTGTGACCCCATGGACCAGAGCATGCCAGACCCTCCTGTCTTCCACTGCCTCCTGGAGTTTGGTCAAAATAATTAATAATACTAACTGCTATCCCAGAAATTAGGATCTGTAGTCTTAATTATCACAGTTATTAATCACTCATGAGATAATTATAATATGCAAAAAGATTTTCAATTCTTCATGTAAATTTATTCATGAAACTTAAGTTCATTATGTTTTCTAGACATTATAAAGCAAACTCTGACATGTATAGTTTTTAATTACTTTATAAACAGTATTACATGCACACTTGACCTTAAATATTACTGTGTCACACCTGTTCATTATTAAAATCTCTGTGATTTAAGTAAAAAACACTTAATTCACCAATTTCTTCAGACACCATACAGCTCATTCTGTCTGTTTTCTATGCCAAGACTGAATGTAAACCATGTGAGCCATCTATTTAATACAATAATTACTTTTTATCAATTTAAGTTGCCAAATGTTTCTCATATTCAGGGTCTTTTTACATAACATTACAAAACAGTTTACATTGTTCTGAAAAGACAACACAATATTCAACAATCTCTACAGCAACTCCTATAAAGCTAACATTTGTGACACGGGCATCTACAAATTTATCCCCAACAAACCTGTAACAATGATCCCACTTTGTCTGACAATGAATCCCCACCCCACCCCGGCATCATTTGCAGGGCAGGGGGAAGACTGAGCAAGAAATTCTTAACTGGGCCAAAGCATTCTTAAGTAAAAGGGCCAAAGAGAGAGTAGCAAGGAGGAAATTTTGACTGGGGTCACCTCTACTTAAACCAGAAAAAGACTAAGCTCTATTTATCAAATGTTTGCAAAATCCCACACCAATAAAATGTCTTTTGAGTTGGCTGGATAGCTCAGTGACCAAGGCATCTGCCTGCAGAGCCAGAGGTTGGAAATTCGATTTTCTCACTGTGCATACCAGAAGAGCCAGCCTGTGTGAACTGTGTGTAAGCTGCACAGTTCCAAGATGCCCCCAGAAGGAGATGGTAAACTATTTCTGAGTGCTCTCTAACTAGAAAGCTCTAAAAAAGGGTCACCGTAAGCTAGAATTTACTTGGCGGCACACAATTATTAATTATTATTAGAATGTCTTTAATTATAACAAGGTTACAGGTGGAAGCAACTATTCACTGCTGGAACAGGATATATTTCTCTAATTCTTACCATACTTTGAAAAAGTGGGTATGGTTACACAGAAGGTGAGCCACAAGCATATATTGTCACTTTCTCCCTGATAGAATGAAGTGTATATATAGGAGCATGATCAGAAAAGCTTTGCATACCCATGGTTTCATCATTTATGTCTGATTGCTTTGAAAGGAAAATGTAGTAAATCTGCAAGTGTGTCATGTTACTGTATTTTGATGAATAATATATGTTAATATGAGTCTCTGCACATATCTGCCTCCAAGTTATCTATAAGTTTTCATTTATCACTAAGTTGTCAAAATGTGGTTTTTGGTCTGATGAGGCATTGCACATGGTGTCTTTTTTATGATGGCAGTTCTGCAGTTCAACTTTCAACTGGAGATGCTGAGCTGAGATCTAAACTTTTGACATACGTGTGGGCTGTACTGGTCAGTTTGTCTGAAAAATACACGAGTGATGGTTTGAATGGCTTTAAAAGATCAGTCTATTATTCTGTCAGCACTTCTGGTATTCCTGAAGCTGGATAGTCATTTTCATGAGGAGAACTGTCAAAATCTTAGTTGCTTTGGCATTACATTTTGTTTTTTTGACTGCTCAGAGAGTACAACTCAGTCCTTGTTTACTTATTTTAAGAAGTCTTTGAGTCCAAAAGAGGATGCTAGATCATCATGCAGATTGTCTCAGGTCTTTTTGTTAATATATATATATATATATATATTTAGGCAGTTGATGGCAAAACTGACATATTTGAAAGTATGATTTAGGTAGCCATTATAATTAACATAATCATTCCCCACCTGTTCCTTCTTTCAGATTATTGAACATTAATAGCTTAACAAATAACATATTTCTTGAAAAGAGTGGGCTGGATTCAGTATTTAAGCTTAGTGGACATCTTTTGAAACTGAAAGCATTGAATTAAGGAAAAGAAATGCTTCTGTTGGGAACCACTAGTGGCAATTTTTGTCTATTCAAGCCTCTCCACTCTGTCCTGAGGTTCCCAAAGGCTTCTAGAGAGCATAAGGGAGCCCCAGGGAACCTCAGAACCTAAAATAGGTGGAGGGGAATATGTATGTGTAGCGAACAGCCCTGCCCTCTCCTGTCCATCATAGCAGAACTGTCAAGAAGAAGCCAATAAGAGGATGGAAGGCGGAGCCAAAGGGGAAGGGGGCTGGATATAAAGGCTAGTGTATGGTGTCTGAGAGAGATTCTGGGAGAGAGAAATTGTGTGAAATTTAAAAGTGAACTAAGAGTGAGTTAGAGATCTGTAAGAGTCTAGAATGGAACAGAGAGTTAAAATAGTTTAGAAGTCGTAACTAATGTGATTCAAATAAAAGTGATTAGCAGCCTGTGATTTGTCTCTTGAATACTAATCATATATTAATTTCCCTGATCTAATACATGACTTAAGTTTTAAAAACACACCTGTGTCCACGATTAAATGGTATTACAGTAATAATACCTGGTGGCAGCAAAGAAGGAAGAAGAGCGAGAACCTCGTGAAGGCCTGGGGGGATAGGGGCTTCAGAGGAGATCACCACAGTAGGTTTACATTATTTTAGACCAAAATTTACCTGTACCAGCTGATGATGTCATCAGCTTCTGCCAGCACACATTCACAGCACAGTTAGGGCAGGCACATTGAATCACTGGAGATTTGGGACATAGTTTTGCTTTTATTATCTTAGATCTGCTGGTAGGGACTCTGTTGAAGACAACCCAAGTTGTGCTTAGTTCATTAAATGTGTGTATAGTTGTTAGAAGCAACTGTATAAGTGCTTCTAAAATTAAAATCGCTCTCATATTTCTCTTCCTCTCACATTTGAAGACTTTTCTTGACTGTTTTAAAAAGGACTGAATTTGTGATATTTCTAGTTCTGGAAGAATTTGGATTGCTAGGATGATTTAATGCAGGGGTGTCCAACCTTTCACCTTCCCTGGGCCACATTAGAAGATGAAAATTTGGTTTGGGCCGCACATAAATTTGGTTTGGGCTGCAGGGGGGGCAGCCCTAGCAATCCTCCACAGCCCCGCTCCAAGCGCGCTTACCAGCAGTTGTGATCTCAGACACCAGAGGCTTCCAGCTTCGACTCTGGTGGGTCCACTTATTGACGGAGATGGTGCAATGCAGTCACGCAGCCCCCCCTCCCTTCCCCTCCTGCTCCTTCCTTCCTTCCCTCTCTCCCTCCTACTGTTGTGACGTACCCCGGCCGCATTCCGGCCGCAAGCACTGGCAGTGTAACTTGAAACTTTGGAATTTCTTTAAAAATAAAAAATTGCACTGGGCCACATTACGACCAGATAGGCGGGATATAAATAAAATAAAATAAAATAAAATAAAATAAAATAAAATAAAATAAAATAAAATAAATAAATAAATAAATAAATAAATAAATAAATAAATAAATAAATAAATAAATAAATAAATAAATAAATGTCTATTAGTTCAACTTGATAATGAAGTATCTTATAATTTTTATAAGCAGAAGCCTGGCTAACTGCCAATTCTTCAGATTCTCCACACCTTCAATTCAAGCAAACTGCATCAAAGTTTTTTGTGGCATCCACCTAACAATTGCAGAAATTTTGCATTACTACTGTAGAAAGCTCTTTTCCACTGGTGGTGACATCAATGAATAGATCTTTGCTAAAGTCATGATTCATCAGTGTAACGTTAATTGGGATATGAACCAATCTGCCCCAAAGCCAAGATTCCTGCACTTACACCAACTGATTCCAATGGTTTCTAATGGCACAGGGAAACAGTAAATTCAAATGGTATTATCAATGTGCAGATTAAACGGATTTCCACTGCTACAAAAGAGCTCCAACAAGCTAAAACATGCAAATATTCTCTACACAAAATTCTACAAATCTTGTTAGGATGAGTTTGAATCCTTCATATTTACTGCTGACTCCCATATATCCCTTGCTCTACCATTCAAACAATGAAACTCAATCTGCAGGGTGGAAGGAAGCAGACTGGTTTCCTGTAAGACTTCTTTCCACAGAAAATGCCTTTGACCAGTCACTAGATTAAAGACACGATACCAAACTCCCTCAGCTGCCGGCTACATCCATCAAATAATTTACTTCATCAATATGAAACCTACAAAAGAACAGGCTAACAGATCTCTCACCAAATTTGATCAGCTAGTCAATGAATAAACTCCCAGATGAGAGACTTAGTCTCTTCAATCTACAAAATCCTGTTAAATTTGGAAAATTTCTCCATTAAAAACTTTAGAAAAAATATATGAGCACAAGATCTGGGATGCCTGATTTCACATGAACTATGAGTTCCAGCCTGATCTCATAAAGTGTGTCAATCAATATCAGCAGTAATAAGAGAACTGACTACTAGACTTTTGCACTGCTGGTGCCTTGCTGGCATACATAAGAGAGATACAGTACGTGTTGGAGAGTGTACAGTAAAATTATAGTTTTTTCACTTCTTTTGGGACTGTTGAACAATGGCCAAATCCAGTTTGTGAACAAACTAGTATCTGCTTTTCCAGGCAAACGTTCCTGTGCTCTATTAAGGAAAAATCAGCAATATAAGTATTTAACAAAATAACAAATCACGATGTTCCATATTAGTATAGCTGAAAATCACATATGAAACCAACACAACTATCATACAACTTTCATTATATACTCCAGGAAAGCTGATTTAAGAATCAATATCATTTTCCTAGCATCTTCAAAACATTGACACCTGAATTACTAATATGCTACAAAATACTTAATAATATATCGTTTCTATAAAAAAATGATTGCCAAGGAACCCTCTTTCCAAAAGAGATCAAAATAGCAAACTATGTCAACGCCCATTAGTTATACAATACTTTCTACAAAATAATTTACTTTGCAAACAACTCTTTACCATCAGCTTTTTCACAAAGCTAATTGGCATTGAGGAAAGTAATAGCTAACCTGAATCTTAACTTGAGGCTGCTTCCTTCTCATCCACATTGCAAAGTCTTGGTTGAGAGAATACAGCAAGATTCTTCTTTAGCCTCAGCCAGAACTGTGATTTTCAGAGATCAGAACCAATGAAGTTAGGCTTCCAAAATAGGGCAGCCCAGCCTTCAAATATCAGAGAACGTGGTAATAAAAGCACCCTCCTGCAGGCAGTTCTTTCTTGACAAGTCTAGTTGATCATCAGGTTCAGACTTTTAATCTCATAATAATTCATATAAAGTTTAAGAGGAAAATGACTTAAAATTCAGGGAGGTTAGCTAATCCAAACAGAACTCTCTTATGAAAGCTTGTAATGAACAAGACTAAATGTCCTTAAATATTGTAAATATCTCAGAGCTTTGGTAAACAACTTAGCACTACCCATTGTAGTAATTAGCAGTTCCTCTAATGACATCACCCACCTTTCACAATAAACCTAAGCCTATCAGATGAAAGGCATAGAACAACCTCCTCCTTTCTGCAAAAATACATACACCCACAGATTCCACAAATTCGCTCTGGGCTTAACATTCTTATGACTTAAATATTTATTTATACAAATCTGATGGCATTTTGCTCCACAGCTAAACACCTAAAAACAGCACTAGCTCAAACTGGTTTTGACATCACTCTCTAAAAGAAAAAAAAATGGTATAAACTCCTTGTACTTTTTAGATCTTACTAACTTTCCTGAGCAAAGTATATCACATCTGCACAAAATGTAGTACTGCCTTTTAAAATGTTTTATCATCTGCACAGTGAGAAAGAATTTAATAGATCTACATAGATGAAAAAAATGCTGCAGAAAAATACTTAAAATAAAAATGCTATTGCCCAGGCCAATTATCTTTGTGCCCTTGCTTTACAGTCTCTAATACAGAGGGTATAGGCATTAAGCTGGGTGAAAGGATTAGCTGTTGCAGCCAATGGCAGATTGCCACTGAATTTACTGCATGTTTTGTTGCCCTTGTTTTCTTAACACCACAGCTAACAGCTGTTTTACATTTCAAGGTTGTTTCCAGTGGACACTCCTATCTTTGGTGCAGGAAACAAACTATGAAACAGAGATGCGATCTGACAAACATACAGTTCCCTAGGATGTGTCCATGCTTCTCTTAGAATAATCTTAGAACTGCAGAGCTGGAAGAGATCCTACAGATCTTCAAGTGGAACCACTATCATGGAGGCACAGTAAGGAATTGAACTTCCAACCTCTGGTTCTGCAGCCAGATACCTAAAGCACTGAGCTATCCAGCAATAACATACAATCTTATTTCCAGATTTACAGAGTTTTCCATTACAGTCTGAAGTATATGTAGCAAACACTCCTGACATGGTATTTTTCACTTGTTAAAGCAGATTAAACTGACAGATTAAACTATGTATCCATTTGAAAAGGAATAATGCTAGATCAGACAGCAACATGAAAGTGCAGGAACAAATATCAAATTCATATTAATCCAAATGCAAAGTATATGAAGGTATTCTTAAACATTAAGAAGACAAAATCATGACTACAGAAGAACAACACAACTTTGTTGTCAATGAAGAAACTGAAATACTGAGATTTTGTATACCTTGGTTGAATCATCAATCCAAATGGAGACTGCAGCAAATCAGAAGATGGAGACTAGGAAGGGTAGCAATGAAGTAATTAGAAAATATTATCAAGTGTAAGGATATGTCACTGGAGACCCAGACCAAGATCATCCACACACTTGTATTTCCAATCAACCTGGTGCTGGAGAGTTTTGCAGATACCCTGGACTGTCAGAAAGACAAACCTAGGGGTCCTAGATCAAATCAAGCCTGAAATATTTTTGGAGGCAAAAATGATGAAGCTGAGGCTCTCCTACTTTGGACACATATGAGAAGACAAGATTCTCTGGAGAATACAATAATGCTGAGAAAGGTGGAAGGCAGCGGAAAAGGGAAGATCAAACAAAACATGGATTGACTCCCTAAAAGATGCTACAGGATCGAGTTTACAAGAGATGAGCAGGGAAGCTGGGTATCACTAATTAATGGTGTCACGTTAAGTTGGAGGTGGCCAAATGGCACATAACAACAAATTCACATGGCTAAATGTGTATCATGACATTAACAATGTGTCGCAGATGCCTGGATGTGTAGGAGAGCAGGAGTCACAAAGACAAAGGTAGCTGGTTAGATGATCATTCCTAATTAGGGAATGAGGAAAAGGAAAAGGAAAAAAATGATCAACAGCCATCAAATAAATGTACCCCAGACTGTTTCCTGGTATGTGTAGTATACGTGGTATGTGTATGTATACCTGGAAAAATAAAAATATTGTAGGCTCTTCAAGAGGTTTTTCAGGAAACAGAGTTACTAAACTGATGACTGGAACTTGCTCATCCCAACATTTGGAAACAGGTAGACTGTCTTATGACTATGCAGGCCCATAGAATACTCCAAAATAACAAAAGATGTGGAGGACAAATCCCTTATATAATACAGTGGTGCCTCATATAACGAGTGCCCCGTTTAACGCTTTTGCGATCGCATTGCGATGTTGCCGAAGGGTCCTTCCGAGGCCACCGCCGGGATTCCCCTTCGGGGGGGCATTTTCCCCGAGCTGAGCGGGAGCCCCGCCGCTCAGCTGGGGGGAAATGCCGGCGGTAGCCTTGGAAGGACCCTTCCGAAGGGTCCTTCCGAGGCCACCGCCGGGATTCCCCTTCGGATGCCTGAAAGGCACCCAGATCCCTCCCACCCTGCCCCCGCGGCCGGGATCCGCCCCGCGGCCGGCTACCCCCGCCATGGTCGGACTCTCGGGAGCCCGACCATGGATGGGGTAGCCGGCCGCGACGCGGATCCAAGTGGCGGTAGCAGGGTGGGAGGGGTCCAGATGCCTTTCAAGCATCCCGGGCTTGGATCCGTCCCCTGGCCGGCTTCCCCATCCATGGTCGGGCTCCCGGGAGTCCGACCATGGATGGGGTAGCCGGCCACGACGCGGATCCCGGCAGCGGGGGCAGGGTGGGAGGGATCCGGATGCCTTTCAGGCATCCTGGGCTTGGATCCGCGTCGTGGCCGGCTACCCCATCCATGGTCGGACTCCTGAGAGTTTAATGCGTTCCTATGGGTTTTTCCATTCCGTTTAGCGATGTTTCCACATAGCGACGATTAATCCGGAACGGATTAACGTCGCTATGCGGGGCACCACTGTAGTTAAAATCCACTGTTCTAGACTGTTAATTAATAGATCTCAGAAACACACTGTAATCAATTTGCTCAACCAGATATATGTATGTCAAATCTGAGAATTTAAAACAGATAGAGGGAGCTTTAAAATATCATACTTTTTTGTTTTAACTAAATGTTAAAGGTCTATGCTGTAAGGTCTTCCACTTCATTGAGCATTGCAGACATATACCCAAGCTACTACTGCAAGATGGCGTACATCAAAGGGGTCATAGACCACATGAGGAAACTTTTGAAAAAACACAACCTACAAACAGTATTCAAGCCCACCACAAAAATACAACAAATGTTACAGTCAGCAAAGGACAGAAGGGACCTCCTCACCACTGCAGTATACCAGATACCTTGCAGTTGTGGACAGGTATATATTGGAACCACAAAACAAAGCATCCACACGAGAATCAAAGAACATGAGAGACACTGCAGACTAAAACAACCAGTAGCTGAACATGCCCTAAAACAAACTGGACATGAAAGTCTATTTCAAAATACTGAAATACTGGACAACACCAGCAATCACTACGTCAGACTGCATAGGGAAGCCATTGAAATCCACAAGCACCAGCAGAATTTCAACAAAAAAGAGGAAAGTGTGAAGCTCAACAAAATTTGGCTCCCAGCTGTCAAAAATACAGTGTGCAAAAGGACAACAAACTCTACCCAGCCACAAGGACAGGGGATCACTACACAGAAAAGACCAGCTAATGACACCCATCAACCACAGTGATAGGTAATCTCTTCTCCTTAGCACAACAATACACCCACAACAAGACACACTAATCACCCATCTACAGAAAAAGATAAAAGCCTATCTCACAGCCATAAATACTGCACTCCCCACCCAACTACACCAGAGCACAGAGTGCTGTCCTCTGAAGATGCCGGCCACAGAGACTGACGAAACGTTAGGAAGAACAACCTTCAGAACACGGCCAAAGAGCCCAAAAAACCCACAACAACCATCAGATGTATCTTTCTTTCTTCAAAATAATTCCATTATGGAGATGCTCCTCTCTAAATCTGTACTACTTAAATATCTGTAGGACACAGTTAAATAGCATAAATCCAAAGAATCACAATCGGAATTCTGCCTGTGGACTGGGATGATCCCACTTCCTCCTCCTTACTCTGCACTGGTACTCAAACAAAGACCAAAACCTACTCTTCAATCTGAAGAGCTGTTATGGTCTGCAATGTCCTTCTTCAGATACATCAGAAAGAGTGGGCCACAGTCCAAAACAAAAAACAAACAAAAAACCGTAGAGGGGCTAAACTATGCAATTTAAAAGACAAGAATCCCTTTCAACAAACTAAATTTGGATGTCATCTTCAGTTTCCCAGCCACCATTTCCTACAGTAAGCAGACTTTGCTACTACATGACACCATGCATGTTTAAATCTTATAGAAGGTATAACTAGTTATATGGTCTCAGAGTACATGACATCATTGCCAGTTTAATGGTTTCACCCACAGCTCTGTCTTGTATTTTTAAAAATCAGGTCAGAAAATGCCAGCAGCAGAATCCATTTGAAAAGCCAATTATAACACCATACCAACAGTCCTTTTCTTAGCTTTATGGAAAGGAACAGGCTGATCAAATTCTGATAAACCAGTCAGTTTTCATAATTAAAATCAAAATAATAAACACATGACTCACAAACCAATGATCTTATTGTCATGTTAAAACATGAATAGCCACCTTATGAAGAAATTAATAATTTTTCAAATATAATGACTTAAACTGTACTAGTTAACAGGGAAACCAGTATGGAGTGGGATCACCCTTTCTCTACTTGTATCTGATTTTATCTGCAGACAAGCAATTTGCCAATATGAATTCAGGCAGATATACATAAATAGCAATCTTATTAGCATGCCTACCACATGCCAACACAATTAGATGTCTTCTGTACAATAAAATGCAAGGGTTTCTTCAGTGCTCTTTCCTTTCCTTTTATTTTATTTTATTTGGACGGGAGAGCTCTAACACCTAGGTCCCCTAGAAATATAATTTGCTTTAAAAACAACACAGAAAATTGGCTTCAGTGGAAAAAAAAATCAGAGCTATAACGTATTAGCCTATTCTAATAGTTAACCCAAGGAGTATCACGGGTAATTAGTTCCAACAAGTCAGATAAACATAAGCAAACCAAGTTAAAAAGCTGACATTTGCCATCTATTATACATGAGCTCTTTCTGCAAGTGATATTTCTAAAGGTTCTGAGACTGGTAAATACAGATAGAGTTCTCCGTTTATCATACTGTATTTTGGAAAAGTTCAAACTAAACATATGAATGTTCTTGTTTATCACCATTCTTTAATCCAAAACAATTATGAGTAATAGAAATGCCTCATTACATGACTAGTATCTGCTTAAAATGCTTAATGTTTTAAACTAGATTTTTCTGGATAGTAAGAGGAACATTCCCAACACAACCATATTTTCATGTGTTCCAGCCCAGGATGATTAAGACTCATTACAAGATTCTTAAATAACACAGTTATTACTTAATCATGTGTTTTCCAATACAGTGGCTAAAGAAACTGTCTACATAGATGATGCAATGCCTGGGAGGAAAAACAATCAGAAAAAAAATCTACACTTCATCGATACTATGAGGCACTACACAACTATTGCCACGTACATTTCTTACATTTTAACAATTTTGTGAGATTATTACCAAAGTTTAGATTTCCTATGCTACAAATGATTATTAAGACAATTCGTAAATTCAGTCAGAAACAACATAACTGCAAGATATTGTGTCCACCAAAATAAAATATTCTGAAAGCATGTATTACCTGGTGCCAAATTTTCCAAGTAACTGCAAAATAATATACTTTTATTCTGCTGCATTGCCCATCAGTGGTAAATTCTTGCATTGCTTCAATGTGCTTAAACTCCATTCTCCCCTCCCCCATTTCTACTACAACAATTGTGTTAATTGTTGCTTTAAATGCACACTGGCAAATTCCTCCCCCATTTTAAAAGAGGACACTCTGTCCCAATTTTTGAAGCTCTAATCAATATTAGGTAAGTTTTGTCCCTTCTCGCACAGCTCATAAAACCCAACACCACCCCTCATCCTTTATCAATATGGAAAGCTGTCTCTCTGCATTCATCAGCAATCAGTGAATGGAAAAGGCTAGTGGATTTTGCCAGCAGTGAAAGACCTAATCATGACAAGATCAAGCCAGCTGTCAGCTCTAATCAGCTTGATGCACTGCACTTTTCATATTCAGTGTAGAATGGTGAGGAAGTTCTCCTTTCACAGCTGATTATAGAGAGAAGTTCAAAATACAAACATTCAGTATTCAGTCAATATAAAGCTTTATATCTGTCCCTTTGCAATATTAAACAGCTGCTAAACTATATATCAAATCAAAGTGGAAGGCCATTACTGCTTCTCTATTTAACTCTGGAGCAGTGTCAATGTTTAGAGTAATAGTGTGCCACATTGAGCGACATGCATCAAAACCTGCTGTCTTATCAGGAGAAGCAGACTACACAAGATAAATACAGCATTGGAAAAAGTCATGATAATTATCAGACAAAAATTCTTTGCTACACTTGCAGACTAAGGAGATGCTTAATTCTGAAAGACAAAAATTAAAATCCAGAAAAATTCATGAGGAGAGTTCCATTCACTCTGGGTGCTGCCAAAACTAACAGATACATACTATAGCAAATTTTAACATGGACCCTATTTACGTCTCTTTCCCTCAATGGCAGCCTGACTTTTGCCCATATGTGGAAATTCTACTTTAAAATCTCGTCTGTCTACCCCCACACTGCAATTTATAGTATATTTTTAGACAAGTACTGTATATTTAAAAGTCAACTTCGTTGAGTGTTCCTTCTCTTTTATCTCCTTTCTAAAGAGAGGGGAAGGTCTTCTTCCTCTCAGTCATGCCCCATTCTGCAGCCTATTTTGTCCAGCAGAATCCATTCTGAGCCAGATCTATTCTTTCTCTGAGTAAGCCTGGACTGTTAATAAGCTATAAATGCTCTGGACTTTTTTTAACTGATTTTTTCTCCTCCTACAACACTTCAAAAACATGGAAGAAAAATGCAGCAACCCCTCAAAAATAACCTTATCCTCAATTCTACTATGTAGTGACATGGTATCGTAATATTAGATCTAGTTCTACACCAGCAAAACCACTTCACTGAAAGAATGGGCATGATTATAGGCTGGCAAGATTATCAGCTGTTAAACAGTGAAGGCAAACGTAAACTCCTAAATATAGAAGTCATTTCCTCTGTATCTCTACATTACTTCTAAACAAACTTTTCATCTGTTTATAACATTTCTACCAGAATGATGGGATACAGGCAGATTGTTTTCAAGCTTATGTAATCAGAACAGGGATGGGCAGCCCAGAACATGCTATGCATGTACCCGGTCAAAGGCTCAACTGCTAGAATCTCTCTCAGGAGACATTCCATTCAAAAAGTAGAATCTAGCAAGTACATTCTTCCCGGACTGTGAGTGATACAGTAAGTTTTTGTCCAGAGGTACGCATAGAATATCTGCACAGAGGTAATAAAGGGTGTCTCCTTCCTAATCTACTTTTCCAGATCAGCTTTTTAAAGTAGAGGAACATTTATGTAGTTTCCCCTTCCCTCCAAAGCATGTTTTAATAGCCCAGGAATTTGCAATTTTTGTCCTGTTATTTGCAGAAACCAGAACAACAATAAAAAGCAGATAAACAGATTAAAAGAGAAATTTGGCCTGGAAAATGCTTCCCCTTCTAGACAAGCCTGACCATTGTTAGTTTTTGAGGGAATTCTATCTTAACTCCTATACAAACTATTATGACCCACACCTCATGGGTTAATATATGGATCAAAAGGTAACTACCAAACACATTACAAATGCTTCCAAACAGTATGTTAAAACGTGTTTTGAGGGAGGGAAATAAAGAAATAAATGACAAATAAAAACATCGAAATGCAAATCTCACTTTTTTTAAGACACAGATTTTAAAATGTGTGAAACAGACATAATAAGGTATCAAAGTGACAAAAACTGGAAACAGACTTATCCAAACCTATGTGAGATAGGACATGAAATAATGCAAACAATGTCCCCTTCTTTATGGCATATGAATGTGACCAATATGCTGTTTTTAAAATATATAGCCGCGTTTTACTAAACCAATTCTAATTTCAAAGATTTGCAGGTGCACAGTATGTGAGGAGAGGGGAAAAACAGGCAAGCAATCTCCTGAACAAGGCTGGGAGGTAGGGAGGAGGATATGAAATCTCAGTTGGACTCAAATTGGCTCAGATAATGCCTTCTAAAAATGGTTGCATAAATAGTAGAGGCCAACTATTTATATAACATTTCAAGTGTTTTTCCTTGTAAACACAGCAATAAAATTTCATTCTTGAAAAACATTTTTGTGCAAATGTCACAATGAATATTGTGATGTAGACACAATATCCAATGGACTGGACATCTTTATTATAACGATAAAATGATCATGGCTTCACACCTCAAGCACAGCATACTCCACAATGTATGTAAATAGTTGTAAGCCATTTACAAATGTAAATTGTTGTAAGCCGCCCAGAGACCTTTGGGTAGAGTGGGCGGCATATAAATTAAATAAATAAATAATAAATAAATGGTGCAATAAACAATGCAAGACAGTAAAGTAAGATTAATTGGCCTGCACCACAGGAATAAAGTCAGCATTGTACTAGTCATCCAACTTCATTTATTAAAAAAGGATGAAAACATGAACTGTTAAAAATGGATTTTTAATTTTATTAGTACATAAACCCAATTACATGTTGTTATTTTTAGAAAGGAATTTGTATCAGATTAATTGACAATACAATATTAGATTGCAGATTCTTATCATTTGTTCTGTTCTTTATGTAAAAGCCCAATAAAAACAGTATTTTTATTTTCTTTTAATACTAGAAGTGTATTAGAAAAGGCATGCACTTAACAGAATCAGTCTTTGAACTACACTAATCATTTCCTCAATTCTTTTTTAAATCTCTTCCCGGTTCACTACTAGACTTAATGTAATAATTAGAGAAACAAGACTTTATTTCTTTGATCATACAACTATGTTATTTGCTATATAATGTCTATGGATAACTAATATATTTAGATGGTACATTATTCTAATATAAAATGTCATATACCATCTTCTTACATGACAGATTCTAGCCCCAAGGACTTGCAAACTCAAGACTCAAAACTGGAAGGAAGAGCAAAATGGAGGCATAGGTAAGCAGAGGAAGAATATGAGAGTATTTTGGCTGTATATAGACTTGAGATCAGTGATCCTCAGCTGAAAGTCAAGTCTGTCCTTTCCCTGCTTCTTTACTTGTAGGCAACACAGCTCAGGATTTTCAGAGGGGGGCTACATGTAGGGTGAGAAGAACACCTAGAAAAGTATCTCTAGGAAGAAGCAGGAAAACAGCTTTTGCCAACCTGGTTTGTTGTTGTTACATGGTATCAAGTCAAAACTGATTTATAGTGGCCTTAACCAGGGTTTCCAAGGTAAGTGAGATATTTAAGGAATAGCTTTTTACCAGAACCATTCCTTCATTCAGTTTCCATTGCTAAACGGGGATTTGAACCCTATTCTCCAGATTCCAAATCTGCCATTCAATCCATTTTACCATACTGGGAATTCAGTGCCAACCTGGTACGAGTACTCATAGAGTACTTCAAATTCTAGATCTACCTCAGTGTATTTTCTCTTGGACATAAAGTTCTATAAATTATCCAATTGTACTTAAAAGCGGCTACTCAGGGTCAGAAAGTATATATTTCTTTTTCAAAAGCCAAAAAGGACCAGAGTAACATATATTTTTGCAACCAAAAGGTTCCTGTCAAAATCTCCAACATCACCAGTTAGAAGGAACAGCTAGCAAGTGATGGGAAAGATCTGTGTTTGAGACCTTAAAAAATTCCTGCAGCTCTTAGCTGAGCTGAATGGTCAAACAGCCCGATCTGATCTTCATTTGTGGCAGGAGTGCTCCAATTGTGCTTCTGGAGTGAAAAGATCAGCTGAAAGGGTGCTGTCATTGCTCAGAAGATGCTTGAATGTATTCACAGTCCTCACATTCTTCAAGGACTTTTCTTCCATGTCCCCCATCTGACCTAATATGAAGGCTCTTTCCTATACTCCTACAACCCTGTAAATTTAACCAGTCAGTAAGAGGCTTAAAACCAGTGGAATAGAGTAGGAGCTTCATAACATCAGCTTTAAAGCTATAGTGAATGAAAGCAGGCATGTCTATTTACATACTGTTGTATGGAACATTAAAACATTCTATCAGCATCTCATTGCAGAATCCGCCCATTCCATTGGATTACAGAACAATTTTTATTCTTGAAAAAACATATTGAAAAAACACTTCATAGTCTTTCTGAATTTATTCTCGAGCTTGCAAAAGCACTCCATGAAAACTAAGTATAATGAATTACATAAGAGTAAGCTGATTAATTACCTGAGCCTGCAAATCTACTTTTCCTTCCTGCCAGAAAGTACACAGACTTATTAGACAGTCATTGTGCAGATAATTACTGTAAGCTTGTCTACATTTTGAAGCACTATACACGTTCAGTCCAGTTACATTAAAGGGATGCTTTCCATGTTGTACTTTCATTCATTAAAGATTAATTCTTTACATGTTTGTTCTTTTTAAAAAATACATTTTCAATAAGTCTTGCTTGCAAATAGGCATGCACTGTTCTTTTCTACAAGAACACCTACAGGGGATGACTACTGCTCTCATGTCCTGCCTATGTGCTTCCTCAAAGGCATATGGCTGACCTCTATAGGGAAAATGATTTGGGTCAGACAGGCGTTTGACCTCCTCCAGCTGAGGTCTTAGCGTAATGAAAGAGATAGCTGTATGTCTTTTCCTGTTAGATGTAGTATTTCCAAAGTAGTCCTACCAATTTCAAAAGATAATTCCATACACACAGATGCCATGCAGCCCCAGTATTTTTCCACAACATTCTAGTGTAGCACTTAAACTATAATATTTTGTAAAATCACATAGAGAAAACAAACTTTGGCACGGAATATCAAAAAGTGTATTTCACTGTATTAGAAAGTTCTCTCTGTTTATAGAAGACTGCAGCTACCTGTTCTGAACCAGAATCACTGTTGAAGATAATATCTAATTGGTTTTTAAGTTAAATTTCAACTAAATGTATTAAAGGATTATTACATGGCACCAACTAGAGAAAAAAATGTTATTATAGTACATTCCAGTATAACTGAATTGTTCCGCCACATCTAAGAAATTTTCTTCTCTAAGAGTTCTATCACAATCTAGGTAATTAGTATCATCTGGAGTTATTTCAGCTGGTACTAAACAATCCCAGTCAAGCAGTGGGATCCTTTTTTGCCCCTGTTGTTTGAAGACTAATTAGAGGAAGCCCTTAAGAAAGAATAGCCGACAATTGGAATTCAAATATGACTGAACTGCATATTAGTAAAACATGTCAAAAAGTAAAACATGTCAGAAGACAGTTAACCTACTTTACTAACGACTCTAGTACTATGTGAATTATTGCATTTAGGATGGTGACTGTTATCAGAAAAGAAGAACAATATTGAGTGTGATAGGGAGGTGTGGCAAATTTCATAAAAGAAGCTCCTTAGTACAGATTCCTAAAATACTGTACAATTGTTTCTCTTGATACGTTGTTAAGCACCATCAAGTTGAAACCAGCTTACAGCAACCCTAGTAGGAGTTTAAAGGTAAGTGAAATACAGTATTCAAGGACTGGTTTTACCAGTTCCACATCCCCAGTGAGTTTCTATGGCTGAGTGGGGATATGAACTGAGTCTCCTGAGTCTTAGTCCATTATTCTATCCACTACACCACAGTGGGTGTGGTGTAGTGGATAAAACATAGTGTAAAATTTGTACAATTATTTCACACTGCAAGTGCTTCAGAAGCATTTAAGTACATTTTCAGATCTGAATAAACTGAAATAGCCATAACATTTATTTTATTTGCAATTTACCACATACCCCATTTTCGATCCGTTTGTCTGCAGGTGTACTGATTCCATTTCTCTGATTTTGAGTCTGACGGCCTGTGAAGAATAAACAATATGTATATGTTTTTTTCAGTGAAATAGCTACTTAAAGCATCAATGTTCAACAACCTCAACCTCAAAACAAGACAAAACTCATATTCTGACTTGGACAACACAATTTATGAAGTCAAAGAGAGGAGTAAATATTTTCTATCCTTCTGTCGGTACAGATTATTGTTTTTTATGAATGTGTTGGAAATTCAGTTAATTACACCATGACCACAAGTGCTGTTGTAGTCTGAATAGCTCCAACCTGGTATAAATATCTAGTAATTATCATATTGTATTCCACAGATTTAAAAGGAATAGTCATGACCCAAGTTCATGATAATTCGTTTGATCTCTTGCTGAGGGACGGGGCTTCAACCCACATATTTCTTCATTTAAAAAACAACCACCATCATCAGTGTTTCTGTTCCAGGGAAAGACATTATTCCCTCTGTTAGATAGAAGTTCGTATTAGCCATTGAGGAAATTTGTCTGGCTAGCCCTTACCTTGCAGAAATCCCCAACACTGTTTTTATTATTCCCTTGGAAAGAAAAGATGAATAAAATGAAACGAAGAGGTTTAACTATTTTACCAATTGTTTTAATTGAAAGTCTAACAGAACTAGCTACACAGGTAAAAAGAGGAAGGTTTTACAAACCAAGATTAAGCTGGGACAATGGGTTTGAAGAAGCAATGAATCATAGTCTATAGAAAATGAATTTGCAAATCAACTCCAAAGCATAGTAATTTGATGCTTACACGCATATCACAGTAAGCTTGTAGTTAGTTGACCAGGATGGTTTCAAACATACAAATGATGGCGAAAGAACCATATTTTGCCCACTCCGAAGCTAAACAAACCATCAAGAATTGATGTTATAACCGAACAGTCTCTACTTTGCCACTGACTTCAACAGAACATACGTTTAAAGAAGAATGCTGGGAATCAACTCTTTCAATAGATATTAGTCACTTCAGTGCAGAACTTTTATGATATATAAAAATTCAGATAGTCTGCACAGATATTCAGGCTAAGCAGTAACCTTATATATTTTATAACTTTCTACCCATCTTAAGACTGTGCACTTCTATTTATGGTTATGTTTGGAAAAATTTAATTGCATTACCACTGTGAACGCAAGTAGGGCCTGACTTGATTTGCAGTGTTCACCACAAAACCATAAAACCATATGACAAAGCAATAGGATGGACACAGTAATGACATGGGACCTTGACACGAAGTGGGAAGAAGGGACATGCAATTTAGAAATAAGCAAGTAGCAAGACTATTAGGACTGCTGGGACTATGTAAAAACAAATAATAATTTCATTAATAGTTGAACACTATCATAACACTGTTGAGTATAAACTTAACTGCTAAAGTAATTGTAAAACAGAATGATACTAAATTCTTGCCAGTTTTCATGAAAAATCCTATGACTTATCACTGACATGGTTGAAAATCCTTGATCTAAGCTATTATTTGAGCCAATACAGAGCCAATACAGTGCAAATGTCACCTATCATGGTGAAAATAATAGACACTCATTTTGCATTGTGCTATCTGTTTGAAAAAAAAACCTTCCCATGTTTAGCTTTCAAAGAAGGGTTAAGTGGCAGTAAAAGAAAAGGCACTGATGACCAAGTGGCCATTCTTATCCTCAGTCAAAGCAGATGTTCTTTATTTGCGCCAAGGTATTCTACCATGACTGAACCATAACCAGCTTGCAAGAGGAAAACAAAAACAAGCTTCCAGGTAACAAGCTTATAACTGCAGACTAAATAAGTTTAAATATAAGGTTATGTGGATTATTTGAGACATGTAATTACATTGTGGGCAAAAAACATAAGACGGCAAAAAAAAAATCTAAACATGGAGAGCAGTGTGTATAAGGTAGAGGGTTCAGTGCTAAAAGGATCACTGCCAAAAAGGAGGTAAAATAATTTTAAAGGATAGTAAGCTTTGCTTGCAGGAATAAATATGTTCTTGCTTATGTTATGTGCTGTCAAGTTGCCTCCAACTTATGGCAACTTTATGAATGAGTGATCTTCATTGTCCTCTTCAACAGCTCTGCTCAGCTGTTGTAAACTTGAGGCTGTGGCCTCCTTTATGGGGTCAATCAATCTTATATTAAGCCTTCCTGTTTTCCTGCTGCCTTCAACTTCTCCTAGCACTACCACCTTCTCCAATGACTCCTGCATTCCCATGATGTGCCTGAAGTATGACAGACCATTTTCATCACTTTTGGTTCTAGAGAAAGGTCAGGATCCACTTGTTTGTTTTTCCAGCGGTCTAGACTCTAGGGTATCTGAAAAGCTCTCTTCCAGCACCATATTTCAAATGAATTAATTTTCTTCCAATCAGTTTTCTTCACTGTACAGCTTTCACATCTGTACACAATAATCAGGAATACAATAATTTGAATGATCTTAGCCTTGCTCTCTAGTGATACATCCTTACACTTAATTATCTTTTTTTAATTCCTTCATGGCTGCCCTTCTGAGTCTCAGTCTTCTGATTTTTTGGCTACAGTCTCCATTTAAATCGATGGTTGAACTACGGTATACAAAATCTTTAAACATTTAAATTTTTTCATTATCAACATTAAAGCTCTCTGGTTCTTTTTAATGTTCAACTGCAGTCCTGCTTCGGTACTTTCTTCTTTCATTTTCATCAAAAGTCATTTAAAATCATTGTTGGTTTTTGCTAGTAGAAAGATATCATCTGCATGTCTTAAACTATTATTTCTTCCACAAACTTTCACCCTTCCTTCATCTGACTCTAATCCAGCTCTCTGCATACAGATTGACACAATAGGGAGGATAGCTCAGTGGTTTAGGTATCTAGCTGTAGAGCCAGAGTTAGGAGTCTGATTCCCCACTGTGCCTCCCTGATACTTATTGGTCTGTAATGTCCTTTTCAGCTATGTAGTTTTAAGATGATGATTATGATTTTTGTTGTTGTTGGACACTTCGGCCCATAGTAAACCAGTCTGTTTCTTCATATTCTGTCCTAACATTAGCATCTTGCCCACAATACAGGTCACACATTAGAATAATCAAGTGTCCAGGCACACCCATGTCTGTCAGAATGGGTTCTATCCCATCTACCTCTGGTGATTTATTTCTTCATTTCACTTTCTAAAACTGCAGGTTCTTGATTATAAGATTCCTCTTCAAAGGAATCTGTTGTCCTCTTATTTCTTCTGTATAAGTCTTCAATATCTTGTTTCCACTTACTCTTTACTTTATCCTGGTCAGAAACTGGGTTTTCCTCTCAGTATTCAGCATTTCTAATTAAGACTTAAATTTTGCTTTGGAGGGGGGGAAAAAAACAGAAAATATTCCCTAAGGATTTGGGTGGTAATGAAAGGGAAAGGACCCATATTAGGCTGATGGTAGAAACAGATAAAGCAAATAAAAGAAAACAGTAGGCAAAAATGAGGAATGTTGGGCAGAAGGACAAACAGTAGTGGCAGTTCCTATGCAGGGGGCTACTATTTTACTGAAATACTTATGTGCGGCTTTAGCAATCCTGACTTATAAAGCTGTTAATTATCATATTACCATGCCTTACTTCAGGTTACAAAAACAATCTTACACAGTCGAGCTCTTGAGACAAGAAACATGTTAAGAAAAGAAGTATGCACACCTGGTTCATTGCTTTCTGTCGGGGATTCTTCATGTCGAAGAAAAAACTTCACCTCTTCCCTACGGGGTCCCCACTTCTGCAGATGATCATACATCATGTGATCAAAGGGTATGTGTCGTTCTGAATATAAAAAAAACAAGTATTTACCGTATTATCAGAGCAAATCACTGAACATTTGTCAGTGGTAGGAGTAAAAATAAATAAAACAAATGTAGATTTGCTTTATTTTCTTGGCAAATGACAACTTTTGACCAAATCAGTAGGTCCAAGTGAATAATCTAGCCTCCGAGCATAATGTCTTAAAGTTTTCAAAACAACTCAACTTCAAATTTACATTTTTAAAGAGATATGCCATGGATTATCTTCTGAAGCATATTCAAAACAATGGCTAGAATCCTATTGCACAACATGCCATGCAGCTAGGAGGACATCACCAGCTGTGGCTATTTCAGAGGAATTAAAAGTTCCCTATTTCCTCCACCACATTCTGGGGAACCCCAGCAATCCATTTCATCCAGGAGAATCCTTTGGAAGCTGTAGAATGGGGGAAGAAACAATGCCTGAAAATTGATGTTGCTGGTCCTACTACAAAAGTCTTCTTTCAGTCTTCCAGAATATAGAATGAGGTTACAATTTCTCTAGACAAGCTCTGAAGAATTTATACACTACCAAACTCTGCACAGCTCACCAACCTAATACTGCTGCCCACCAGCTTCATACTAAATATTTTGTTTTTACTGTCCCACAAAGTAAGGTCCTGGAGGCTGTGATATAAAGAATATAGCAAGTATCTTCCGTGATATAATTAGTAACTGTGTGCCATTGAGTTCAACATGCACGCCACTGATTCCGAACTGGGGTTCTTCAGGTATAAAGTACTTAGAAGTGCTTTATCATGCCTTCTCTGGGGCTGCTCTGGGATCATGTAAGCTTTCTGAAGGCCACACAACTGGCTCTTTTTTTCTGGAGGCACAGTGCAGCCAGGAGTTCCAATTCATTGAGCTAGTGAACCAGTGGCTTCCTAGGTATACAACTTCTTAATTTATAAATCTAACTTTATTTCATCGTATACTCTTCACCATTATTCTAAGATTATATTTGTGATGTATTGCAATAGCTAATGTTAAAGGTAAGGTAAAGGTTCCCCGTGACATTTCAGTCAATCGTGTTCAACTCTAGGGGGCGGTGCTCATCCCCATTTCCAAGCCGTAGAGCCAACGTTTGTCCAAAGACAGTTTCCGTTGTCACGTGGCCAGCGCGGCTGTACACGGAACGCTGTTTACCTTCCCACCGGGGTGGTACCTATTTATCTACTCACATTTGCATGCTTTCAAACTGCTAGGTTGGCAAGGAGCTGGGACAAAGCGACGGGAGCTCACTCCGTCACGTGGATTCGATCTTACGACTGCTGGTCTTCTGACCCTGCAGCACACAAAGGCTTCTGCGGTTTAGCCCGCAGCGCCACCACGTCCCTGAAAAACTAATGTCCCTGAAAAACCAATGTTACTTTGTGATAATTAAAGAAATTATCTTATGCCAAAAGTAGGTGGCTAGACAACTTCTTCAACTCCGAGAAACTCATCACAACAATATAAGCTACACATTCAAGACTAAAGGTACACATTTAGCTATATAGGAATTATATTCTATCATCACAAATACATAATAATGACAATTCAGAGAAGGACAGGTGCTTACTTGCAACTGTAGTTCTATGAGTAGTCATCTCTGAATCTAACACATGAGTTCTTGCATCTGCACAGACCAGACCATGGAAACTTCCAGAGCTCAGTAGCCTTTAACATCTTGTATTTTCCTACCCCTATTGTGCATGCCCAGCTATTTCCTTTCATCCCATTCTGCCTGCCACTCAGAAACATTTAAATACAGGCATGTCAAGAGCAGAGAGGAGGGTAGGTTGTGCGAACTCACAAATGACCACTCAAAGAACTATAGTTACAGGTAAGTAATTTCTCCTCTTTGTAATCTCTATGATTCATACATAGGGGTGACTAACAACTTCAGTTACTAAATAGCAGGGTGTCACACCAACACAGAAAACAAAACTGCACGGCTGAAAAAGGCATCCAACTGTACACGAAAGTATAACTTATAAGGCTTTACAAAAGCTGTCAGCATGAACAACTCCACAAACCTTCTGACATTTGTGGAAATGGCCAACACTGTCTCCTGTCTAGTGGAATGACTTCCAGAAGTACCTGGCAAAGGTATTTTTATTCTATCATAACCCAACTGAATCAGCAACATAACCCCCTGCTGGCCAAACACTAGGATGACACAGCCTGTCCTTTATGGGGCCCTTGGTAACAGACAAAAAGCCTTGAGGATGTCCTGAAGTCTTTAGTCTTCATAATATAAAACTTCAAATGTCTCCCAACATTCATAGTATGTAGCTATTGCTCTACTGGTGTCTGAGGAAACTGATTAAAAAGTTGGCAATATTAATGGTTGCAATGTATAAAAAGGACTAACA
This sequence comes from Pogona vitticeps, assembly GCF_051106095.1. NCBI lineage: Eukaryota > Metazoa > Chordata > Lepidosauria > Squamata > Agamidae > Pogona > Pogona vitticeps. The sequence goes on from NC_135783.1 coordinate 341,726,933, forward strand.
ACTTTATGAAGAAACATAATATTTGGTTACAAAATGACCTTGTCCTTACGGAAGTGCAGATAAGATGAGTCACGGCTCAATACACAAAGTTCATTGGCTCCACAGCAGATATTATTGCAACTAGAAATAATGTTTTTCATTGTCAATAATCTCAAATTTGATGTCAGCATGGGCTCAAAAGGAGACTTCATTACCTGTGTCAGCACTACCAACATAGAGCATGGTGAAGGAGAAGATTTCACATCAGGATAATTATTAACCAAATGCCTTAGAAATCTTTTAAATGCTATGTCTGAGAACAATTTTGATGAAGGATAGTCTGCCAGATTATGTACCACAACAGCTGCCTTGTGAGATAAATGAGATAAACCAGTCTCCTAAAGATGCAGTTGAAAAATAGTGTTCTCCCTTGAGTAGTCAGGTGTAGCAAGACATTGACAGATTCTGCCAAGGTAACAAACATTTCATTTATATTCATAAGAACATTTTGTAGATGGTAATTCCCAACTGAATTATCTGTCTTACTGGTAACAAGTTCTCCAAGCAGTGAGTTTCACGTGATCTACCATTTGGGTGACAAACTGTGCTGTTCTGGCATATCAGAAGGTCCAGGCAGAGAGGCAATCTGAATATGTTGCTTGCCATTAGGAGTAATGTGTCAAACCACGGTTGATACGGCTACTAGGGTGCGAAAAGAACAGCATTTGTCTTCTCTTGTCTGAGTTTGATCAACAACTGATGAATCAAGAAATAAGATATGGATAAGTACATCAGAGTTCTCTGTCAACAAACTGTGACAACATCTCCCATCAAATGTTGACCCTGTGCATTTGCAATTGGTGTGAGATGCAAATATGTCACCTTGCAGAATTCGCCATCAGTTATCATCTTAAAAGCTTGATGAGATAATTCCCATTCATGCTACTCAGTTTAGTGTTCTGCACAGGCAATCTGCCTGTTGATTGTTCTCCTCTATATGTGGACATTAGAAAAAATGTGCCTAGATACACACCATTCCCAGAGATGAATGGTAAGCAGGGAAAGGACAGATCTCTTGCCTCCTTGTTTACTGACAAGATACATTAGTTTTGCCCAACTGTGTTGACAACAGAAGTTTGAAAGCTGCTGTGTTTCCAAATAATTGATGGGATGTCTCCCATTCATTATCCAGACTGCAGTGAGCTTCCCAACCTATCATATTAGCATCCCCTGTTACAAGGACTGACAGCTGTAGCTGTTGGAACAGTATACCCATCATAAGATGTGGTATTGGTGTTCATCACTGTAGTTGTCTGGTGACATCCACTGAGACTATAATCTTTTTGAACTGAGAGTGTTTTCTGTTGTTGGAAGTTTATCAGGAAGCAAGACGGCAGTGGTGGGTGCCATGAGACTGAGCAGCTTCTGTACCAAATGAGTTGTCACTGAAGTCCTTCCACACAGCTCTGTTGTACTGTTGACTTTTCTTTTCTTTTGCATTCTCTCTTCTGAAAGGTATTCCCATGTTGTGTTTAATTAGAGAATGGCCTCTATGTGTTAGATTTGCTTTGATGGAACAAGAGGAGATTTCAGCAAGTTGACAGAGGCAAAAATTTGAGTGCAGGTGGTATGTGGATTGCATGTTGCTCTGAAAAGTGTTCTGAGTGTCTGCCACCAGGAGCCAATCATCCATGTACAGGAAGTGGTGATTCTATGTGTCTGAAGGTAAGTTGCCACTGGCACCATGCATAAATACTCTTGGGACTGTTGGTCAGCCGAAGGGAAGCACTTTGAACTCATATGCCTCCTTGCCTATTGCAAACGCAGACAGTGACTGTGATCTGGTCTTATGAAGATATGGAAGTAGACGTTCTTCAAACACAACACTGTACCACACAAAACTGAATTTATTTACTCTGAGATCTAGACTAACCACAAACCATCAGTCTTTCTGGGTAATGGGATGAATCGGGGATAATATACTGTGTTTCCCTGAAAATAAGACAGGGTCTTATATTAAGTTTTGCTCCAAAAAACACATTAGGGCTTATTTTAAGAGGATGTTTTACCAGTCATGCCATCTTCTTCTGATTGCTGCACAATGCTGCACAATGGTGAAGGGTGGGGTTTCACTTATCTGGGGCTTATTTTGGCGATAAGGCTTATATTACATGCACCCTGAAAAATCATACTAGGGCTTATTTTCAGGTTAGGTTTTATTTTCGGGAAAACAGGGTACATCTTTCACATTTGACGGGGACATTGGGTTACTACACACTTTCTGAGTAAAGTTGTGATCTCTTCTTTCAGGACATCTGCTGGTGTGGTGGTACAGATATGGCATGTTGGATAAGGTCTATACCTGAACCCTGGACCAAGATGGATAAGACCCAAGCATTGCTGGTGACAATGTACCGGGAGTTGATAAAAGGCACTAAGACACCAGCTGAAAAAATGAAGAGGTATATGTGACAAACCCAGACCTACTGGGATCTGCCACACAGTTACACTAAGCTGCCACCAACCATTCCCTTAAGAAGTCACACAGACCAGGGATGGATTTTTAAACAATAAAAAGAATAAGGTTTATTTTAAATACACACAGGGAAAAATAAACAATCAGGTAAATAAGATAAAGTAACGTGGCTTATTCTCACTCATACAAGCATACAGTTTGGTTCACCCAGAACCCTTAACTTAAAGCACAGACCCTGAACCTATCAGTTCTGGCTACCCAACAGACACCTGAACCTATCAGGTTGGTACTCTGACACACAGTAGTACCCTGTCTGACACACAGACTCCCACAACAGCTTCTTCTTCCCAGCTGCTGCTTCGTCACAACCCAGTGTCTCCCAGTGTCTCAGCATCATCTCCCTTCACCACACAGGCATCACATATTTATACAGTACAGCCCCTCCTCCTGATGTCCCGCCTTCCACTCCCCATAGGATGGAACTTTCCCTCCAAACCCATGACAGACAGGTAACATCAGTGCTGTTATGTAACACCTCCCCTCTTTATAAGTTGTTTTGTAGGGGGAAAGCTAACGTGCTTTTCACCAAAAAACAACCTTGATAAAACACACAACAACAGTTATACATACCATATTATACTTACTTAAACTTACATTCTAAGTTAACCATAGCAATTATGCATTTAAACATTTACCATATACATTACATCAATTTACCTTTATTCATACAAACCAAATTCAAAAAAACAGGTACATTTTACTTTTTGTCATCATTATATACACATAGTCCATGTTCTTTCGCCGTCTTCATTCTTCAGGTCTTCTTGATAAGGCGTCAGCAACACAGTTCACTGACCCTCTGACCACCTTCACTTCAAAGTCATAGTCCTGTAGGTTTAAAGCCCACCTCATAAGTTTGCTATTGTGGGTTTTCATTGTCTTTAACCATTGCAGTGGTGAATGGTCAGTGCACAGAACAAAATGTCTTCCCCAGATGTAAGGCTTGGCCTTCTGGATCGCGTAGACTATGGCCAAACACTCCTTCTCCACGGTTGCCAAATGTCTCTCACCTTTTTGAAGTTTCCTACTCAGGTAGGACACTGGATGCTGGTCACCATTCTCATCCTCCTGGCACAGAACTTCTCCTACCCCGCTGTTAGACGCATCGGTGTAGATGATGAACTCCCGGTCGAAGTCTGGAGCCCGCAGCACTGGATACTGGACGAGCGCCTCCTTCAACCTCTGGAACGCCGCCTCACAGTCGCTGGTCCACGGGATGCGGTCATCAGCCTTCTTCCTCGTCAGATCGGTCAGCGGAGCCGCAATCTCGCTAAACCTCGGGATGAACTTTCTGTAGTAGCCCACCAACCCAAGAAATGATTTGACTTTTTTCTTGGTGTTGGGTCTAGGCCAATCACGAACAGCTTCTATTTTGGCCTCCAGGGGTTTTATCACTCCTCCCCCTACTATGTGACCCAAGTATTTTATTTCTGGGCTACCCAGCTGACACTTGCTGGCCTTTACTGTTAGCCCTGCTGCACTTAGCCTCTGCAGCACTAACTCCAGGTGTATCAGGTGATCTTCCCAGGTATTACTGAAGATCCCTATGTCGTCAATGTAGGCCACTGTAAAGTCACTGAGCCCTGCCAAGGTCTGGTCCATCAGCCTTTGGAATGTGGCTGGTGCATTTCTGAGACCAAAGCTCAGGACTCGAAACTCATAGAGACCAAAAGGGCTGCAAAAGGCAGTCTTTTCTTGATCCCTGGGATCAATTCTTAATTGCCAATATCCCTTTACCAGGTCCAATGATGAGATGAACCGACAACCCCCTATGGTTTCAATCAGGTTGTCTAGCCTGGGCATTGGGTAGGCATCAGGAGTGGTTACACGGTTTAATTTCCTGTAATCGACACAAAACCTAATGCTCCCATCAGGCTTGTCCACAAGGACTATCGGAGAGGACCAAGGACTAGAAGAGGGGACGATTATGTTCTCCCTAAGCATCTCGTCCAGCTCCTTCCGCACCTTGTCCCTATAGGGTCCCGTTACTCGGTATGGGGATACTGCCTGCGGGGGTGCATCCCCTGTGTGGATCCGATGCATCACTCCCTTCACTATCCCCGGCTTGTTGGAAAACACCTGTTGATATTTACTAAGCAGCATTTTTAGTTCTTGCTGCTGGTCTTGGGTGAGTGCAGGACTGATCTTTACCTCCTCTGGGTTGTATTTTACTTCCCCTCTACCCTCCCAGAAGGGTAATTCAGCTTCCTCACTCTCAGCTGCTTTTATCGCGAATAAAACCCTCTGTTCCCCTCTGTAGTAGGGTTTTAGGGCATTCACATGAACCACCCTCCTTGCTTGGTTCTCCTCCTGCTCTATTAGGTAGTTCAGGTCTGACATCTTGGAAATGACCCTATATGGTCCTGCCCATTTGAGCTGCAGTTTATTCTCTCTGCAGGGCCTAAGCCAAAGCACTTCCTCCCCTGGGTCAAAGTGCCTCTCTCTAGCTTTGTGGTCATACCATGTTTTCTGTCTGACCTTCTGAGCTTGCAGGTTTTCTGCTGCCAGCTCTAGATTTCTCCTTAGGTCATTCATCAAGGTGTCTATGTATGTCACAACGTCTTGTGGGTCATCCTGGGTGATCTGCTCCCAATTTTGTTTGATCAAATCAAGGGGCCCTTTCACCCCTAAGTGGGCAGCAAACATGTCAGAGTGACCCCTTTGTAAGATCATGGGGCGATACTTTTCAGGTACCACCAGCTGACTTCTGATCCCATCTCCCCCTTTTGAGATATTCCTCAGGGTTTCTCTATATAAAATCCCCTTTTCCTCCAGAAATCTCACTGGGGTTTCAGGTGTTAGCTGAGCGTCAGTCACCTGTTCAAAACACTTTTGGAGAGTGGCGTCTGCCTTTTGCTCCTGTCCAAATCTGCTGTCTGTGGTTAAGGTTTCCACCACAGCTTCTGAACTTCCCCCACCTGCTTCCGTCTCTGGCTCATCATTACCCCCCTGAACTGTCCCTGTGGTGGCTTGTGAGCGTGTAATCACTAGCACCCGTTTCACATGTTCAGCCAGGTCATTTCCCACGAGCACGGCTGCTGGCAGAGTCGATGAAATCGCTAGCCGCCAATCTCCCCTCCAGCCTTGAAAGTTGACAGGTACCTCTGCTACTGGCAGAGAGATTACCTGCCCCTCAATCCCTGCCACCTTTATGCTCTCATTTGGGATTATAAACTCCCTAGGGATGATATCTGGATGGCACAGGGTTACCTGGGAACAAGTGTCCCGCAGCCCCCTATACTGACGGTCAAGTATTCCTACGTCCACCCCGGCTGTCTCAAACAGCTGAGAATCTGTTTTCACCAGCAAGCAGCGCTTTACCTCCACAAGAGGACCATTTTCCTCAGCCTGATCAGCAGAGGTAGCTGTTCCAGACTGAGTAGTCATGGCAACCGGCTCCCTCAGTGACACTGAGCCTTGCTCTTTCTGGACACAGAACACAGCTTTTGGCTTGGTTCCACTAGACTCCTGAGGCACCATTCCTTTTAGCTGCTTCAATTTCTCACACTCTGAGATTAGATGACCCTTTCCCTGACAGAAATAACATTTTCTGGTGTATTTTGATTCTCTCTCATCTTGTTTTGGTTTTCCCTCCAAAATCTGAGGTCTTGGTTTCATGTCTGAGGGCTTCCCTTCACCATGGGCCCCTCCCCCTTGCTGGCTTTTCCCTGGTCCCTGAGAGTACTTGCTGTAGGTTTCTTTGGGTTTACCTACAGATTTCCCCTCACCCAAGGGCTTTCTTATTTGGGAAATAAAATCCGCGATCTCTGCGGCTGCTGCCACAGATTTCGGTTTCCTTTCCCTCACCTGGAATTTCAATTCCCCATGCAGGACTGAATAGAACTGTTCCAGTGCTATCAAGTCTTTAAGCTGCTCATAGGTCGCTGTCCCCTCCTGCGATAGCCATTTCTCAAGCAGCCTCACCAATTGGGCCCCCACTTGGGTGAAAGTCTGCTCTGGCTTTTTGGTTAGGGACCTGAATCTTTGTCTCAGCTGCTCTGCATTTATCCCATGTCTTGCAAACACCAGTTTCTTAAACTCTGCAAAATCTTTCATCAGTTCCTCAGGCATCTCGGCATAGACCTCAGCCAGGCTACCACTGATTAAAGATCGCATGATGGTCATCTTCTCAGTTTCCCTCACTGAGAAGTCCACAAACGCTCTTTCCACTAAGGAAAAGAACACCTCGGGACAATCTCCCTTGTGGTACACAGGGAATTTCTTCAGGTCAGCCTTAGACAATTGGCCTCCCTCAGAATCCCTATTATTATTATTATTGTTCTGATTCATCAGTTCCAATTTTTTTAATTCAAACGCCATTTTCTCTCTCTCCATTCTTTCTTCCCTCTCCATTCTCTCTCTCTCTAATCTTTCTTCTTTTTCCAATTTCTCTATTTCAAATTGCCTCTGCCTTTCCCTTTCCCTTTCTTCTCTTTCCCTTTCCTCCATTTCAAATTGCCTCATCCTCAGTTCATGCTGTTGGGCTATGAGCAATTTTCTAAGTTCTGGGTTCTGCTCTCCTGTGCTGTCACCCTGCACTGAGCCAAATTCATCCTCAGAACCTTGGTCAATCTGGGGGTCTTTCACTTCACTCATGTCTGCTACTTGGCTTCGAGTCAAGGGCATAATCCCCCCTCAGAACAGGCTGCTTTAAAAAGTCAAGCCTCAAAATAAAACGACCACTTTTTTCCTTCTTGCCTCAGAACCAGCTCTCCCTAGAGATTGCTGCTGTTCTTCAGCACTAAACTTGCAACAGTATCGAGTCAGAGCCTACCCCCCTCTGCTGGGCCTCTCAGCTGGCAAGCTAGATCACTGTTACTACGCAGTTTTGCCTCAGCTTTTTCCCGCCAAAACTAGGCTGCCTCAGAGCACCTTAATCTAAGTCTCCCCAGTTGGCACGTTCTTCTACTAGCGCACCTCCCCGTGAGGTACACCTAGAAGATTACCTACGCGCCTCAGACTGTCCCTGACTAGACCCCCCTTGCTCTAGGCACACTTGCCAAGGCTTTGCTGGACCACTGGACAACTGGACCAGTCGTATCCCACACGCTGGACACCAATCAATGTGACAAACCCAGACCTACTGGGATCTGCCACACAGTTACACTAAGCTGCCACCAACCATTCCCTTAAGAAGTCACACAGACCAGGGATGGATTTTTAAACAATAAAAAGAATAAGGTTTATTTTAAATACACACAGGGAAAAATAAACAATCAGGTAAATAAGATAAAGTAACGTGGCTTATTCTCACTCATACAAGCATACAGTTTGGTTCACCCAGAACCCTTAACTTAAAGCACAGACCCTGAACCTATCAGTTCTGGCTACCCAACAGACACCTGAACCTATCAGGTTGGTACTCTGACACACAGTAGTACCCTGTCTGACACACAGACTCCCACAACAGCTTCTTCTTCCCAGCTGCTGCTTCGTCACAACCCAGTGTCTCCCAGTGTCTCAGCATCATCTCCCTTCACCACACAGGCATCACATATTTATACAGTACAGCCCCTCCTCCTGATGTCCCGCCTTCCACTCCCCATAGGATGGAACTTTCCCTCCAAACCCATGACAGACAGGTAACATCAGTGCTGTTATGTAACAGTATAATTCTGTTATGTTGCTGTTCTTGGTGAGAGAAAAGTCAATGATCATGCTTGTTTTTCTTGTCCAGTGTTCTAGCTGTCAAAGAGCACTTGAGCTTGCTGCACTAATTTTGTTCCCTGTGCTGTTGTGGTGGTGTTAAGTGTTTGGAACTGTGAAATTTCTTTGATGGTGACTTATTTCTGAAATTTGGATAGTATCTTTCCACCAATGTTTTTGGTTCATATTAATGCCTATCTGCCTAGCAGTTGTTTTCTTTTTAAATAGATCTTCCATGATCTCATCTGTCTATTAAACAGACCTTCCCCATCAAAGGGGAGAGCTCTGATTCTTGATCTGGAGTCTTCTGTCACCCCTGCAGATCTTAACCATGCATGCCTTCATAAAGTTATTGCTGTTGCCACATTCTTTACAGATCAGTCTACAGTATGTCTACAATGATCTTTGCATGACATCTAGCCAATCAACGCCTGCATAGTAATATAGAGAAGCATTGTAGTAAGAAGGTGCAAAAAGGTCTGTTTGGCAGCATGAATGCCTCAATGGTGACTGTGAATTTGAATCTGACTGCTTTGAAGATGCTTTTTTAGTTTGCTAAGATGCAGATTCTGAGGCTTTAAGAGATTTTTTCCTAAAGAAATAACTTCAAATATGATTACTGATTTCTCAAAGCCACTCCAGTAAAATTTTTACAAAGTTTTATGTCAAATAGTCCTCCCTTAGGCAATAAAGCTATTTGTCCACTCTCTGAGCATTTTTTTAAAAAATTAATGCTGTTGAAACCATATAAAAGGCAGGATAATCCGTTAGTGGAAGGATAGGAAGACAACAACAACTGTTTTTCCTTTCCTTTTCCATTCCTTTTTTTTTCTTATGCAGGTTATGATGGAAAGACACTGAAGGAAAAACAAGGTATGTGAAGTAAGAAGTTTTTAATAGGCTATTGTATGGATTCTGATATTCTGTAGATGTTACTGACATGATGGATAAAGGAATGAAAGAATGGCTGGGCATACATGATAGAAACAGGAGGAGGAAAGACATTTGAGGCTACTGAGTTCTGGAAGTTTCTGTGGTCTGTTCTAAGCAGGTGCAAGAAACCATGTATGTCAACTGCAGATACCACGAAGAAGAAAGAGGTAACGTGTGATATCGCAAAATTAAACTTGTCCTCGTGCTATTTAATATGTACAAAAATGCACTGGAAGAAATAATCAGAACTCTGAGCTATTATGTGACAGATGATACACAACTTTATGTATTATTTCCAGGTGGGCATGTGGATCTTCTGAGTAATTAGAAGTATTTGGAAAAGTTTAAAGCAAAAAAGACAGGCGTATTTGGGAGGGAGACTCTGCTAATCTGGACAGAAGGACGAAACTGGAATTGAATAGGACTGCAGCTCCTTGAAGAACCATGTCCACAGCTTGACGGTGCTGTTTATGGTAGCATAGCTGGTATCAACAGCTGAGGGGCCTAACCTCAGGATTATTTTTATATTTATCTATTTATTTGTCTTATTTATAGGCTGTCTTTCTCCCAATAAGGGAACTCAAGGCAGCTCACAGTGTTAAAAAATTAGACTTAAAAACAAAATAAATTATACATTAAAAACTATGTTGATAAACTATGTTTTGTCAGCTGTGACATTACCTAGGGAAAGCAGAACCGGCTTCAATTATGTACTCTGTAGATATTCAGACAAGGCCTTGGTAATGAACTCGATGTGGGAGCACCTTAGAAGGTGACTTGAAAATTTCAGCTGGTACAGATAATTACTTCCCTATTGTAGGCTGGACAGCGAAATAGTATTACATTAGTGCATTGTTCTATGGGAGAGTATGCAAGTCAAAATAATGAATGAATGAATATTAGTGGCAATGGTTGTAGATATATTATCAGATCTAATTCAATAAGTTGGTTCTTGCCCTTAAAATCCTAAATAATGTAAACCCAGGTTATCTTAATCACTGTGTGTATTTGTATTAATGTGTGATTATTTTAAGAATTCAGAATAACTAATAATATATCTGATTCTAAAACATAGCAGGGTATCAGCAAGAGCAGGTATTCCAGTGTGGGCCCTACCTTATGGAAGTCCCTCCCATGAAATATATAGTAGTGTACATGTTCAATTACATTTAAGATGGTTTTAAAATAGGTGTTCTGCCTGCTTTTAACTGTAAGACATTATGGAATTTGTTGCTGATATGAATTTTATTTTATTGTAAGTGGTTTATTTTTAAACAGTTATGTGATTTTGTGAATATTTTGTTATCAGAATTGTACTGGTTTTGTGCAATAAATCACCTTGGTAAGACTATGTTTTTAGAAAAGTACAGTGGTGCCTTGCTTGATGAGGATAATTTGATCCGTTGAAATCGCTGTTAAGCGAAATCCTCGTCAAGTGAAACGAGAAAGCCCATTGAAATGCATTGAAAACCGGTTCAATGCATTCCAATGGGCTAAATACCTCAGCGTCCAGCGAAGATCCTCCATAGGGGCGGCCATTTTCGGTGCCTGTAAAGCGAGGAATCTGTCCTAAATCACAGCAGGGAGCCATTTTGCATAGCAGGCAGCCATTTTAGAGCCACCTATCAGCTGTTTTAAAATAATTGTCTAGCGAAAAATCGGTTCCCGAAGCAGGGGACCAATCATCGTTAAGCAATTTTTCCCTATTAGAACATCGTTTTGCAATCGCAAAAGTGATTGCAAAAACTTCATCGTCAAGCGGTTTCATTGTTTAACGAGGTAATCGTTAAACGAGGCACCACTGTATCAAATAAATGGATTAATAAATCAATAATTATTACCGAAGACAAAGCACAGCATCTCAATGCAATTCCCACATATCTAAACCCTTTATTTTTATTTTTATTTTCTGATTTTCATATTAGCAAGCACCTCTTGACAATTTGGAACTAATTTCTCAATCTGAGCCTAAAGGAGGTGGCTGAGAATAAAAGGACAATACATTGTCTTCCTATGTTGAAAGATGTGAGAACTGATGAAATCAGGAAGCATTGGAGAGACAAAGAAGGATTCATATCTTCAGGAAAAATAAAAACAGTAATTTTGGCATAACACCATATGAATGTTTTGTAAAAGTACAAGTTACAGCATGGAACAACTCGTTCAGAATTTGTTGTTGCTGTTTAGTAATTAAGTTGTGTCCGACTCTTATTGACCCAATGGATCAGAGCACGCCAGGCCCTCCTGTCTTTCACTGCCTCCCGGAGTTGGGTCAAATTCATGTTGGTAGCTTCGATGACACTGTCCATCCATCTCGTCCTCTGTCGTCCTCTTCTCATCTTGCCTTCACACTTTCCCAACATCAGGGTCTGTCGTTCAGAATACTAATGGCTAAATCCAACTGTCAGACCCAATTGGAGCAGACTCATTATATCACCGGAATTAATGTAAGTGCTAACTTATGAAACCCCATTCATTCATTCAACGAATCTACCCCAGTTAAAACTACTGGATTTAGACTTTTTAAAAAAACTTACCATTTCCACGCCACACTTCAGAAAGATGGCAACTACCTTCTCCTGGTTCCTTGCAAAACTCCACTACATCTCGACACGTTGTTTCAGGTGTAATTGGCACTTCAGTCAAAATCTGTTCATTGTTGCTCAGGAACACAGTTAATATCATCTGGAAAAGTAAGAAAACATGATCATTAAAAGTAGGACAGTTTCTTGCTTGCATAGAGGATGCATAAATACAGTTTAGTCCATTACCTTTAAGAAATTATTTTAAAGTTAGAGGACATGAGCAGCTTTACAAAATTAGACAAATGTCCCCTTAGAACTACAAAAGAAGAAACTAAAACAGTAAGGAGAAGAAATAATTTTAAAAATCTATTTCACTATCTGCTTGCTACTATCTACTTGACAGTAAAAACCCACATACCAGTAGTATTTCATGATTCGGGGTTGTTTATGATTACAATCCCAACAAAACCTACTTTTTCCACTATCTCAATTAACTGCAAACAGCCAGGGGAGATTATTCTCATATACTGTACTAATAATCGGAGCTCAAAGGAATTAAAAGTTTCCACTGCATGACCTTCAACAATATTGCAACTTAAATTTTAAGAAGTCTGTGAAAAGTCACAAATCACAATACATACATTGTGGGGAATCAGACTTCCCAAGAACAGAAGACATTATCTGTTCACAGAAGAGTACATCTGATTCTAAACTACTGGACAAAATCCTCCTGTGTAGCTATGTAAATGGCATAACATTTGGAGGCAAACTGCCCCTTATGAAATCACTATAAACATTATCATTTGCATGCTGAGTCACACAAGTCAGTATGCAACACATAATATCCACAATGTTTCTTAAGTTAAGGCAATTCACCTCAAAAAGTTATGACATTTCTTTTATGTCAGCGTAACTACTTCAGGTAACTACTTAAGGTAATTACTTAAAGGTAACAGGATCTGGAGAAACTTCTTAAGACAAGATGTTTTAAAATATCAATCTCAGATCAAACTCACACAACAGGTAACACACCAAGCCAAAAAAACGGCTATCAGCCTCATCTTGTAGCACATATAGTGACTGTTATTTGTGCAATTTCAGGCAGACAACAATATCTGAGGTTTATCAACTCCTTAGAATACTACAGCAAATGGGATGACTTCACAATCAGCATACCTTGAGCTGGAAAGGAAAATCTGTGAATGACTTTTACTCTGTAAAAGTGGCACAGAAAGAAGTAATCTTCTACCATATGGCTAAAAAAACTGAAGAAGTTGCAGAGTCTGGTGAAGAATCAAGATGTGAGGCCAACATGTTCATATGTAGAAGACTCCATAGAAGGAAAGCCTGTGCTATCTCAAAACCACGGCTCCTAAATTGGGGGATTCAGTATTTGTTTTCAGAATAGCAGGAGTGAGACTCTTAACACTAGTGATACTTGGGAGAGGGGCAGCAAGACATTCAAATGGCTGTGAGACAAGATGGATCAAACAATATAGGGAATTTGAACATATTCCAAAGAGACATGGCAAGGAAATCATCTCCAGAACAAAGACTTGAAGGCATCTAAGTGGATCCTCCTCCTCATAATTCCCTTTATCTTTTACTAAGCCAAGAAATCTCATTCACCAGAAGATGTGTCTGTCAGTGGGATCTCCAGACAAACAGGTTGAAATTCAACTGCAGGGGTGATCGGCCAACAAGACAAAGAAGTTGCCCTGGCCCTCAATAAACACACAGCTCTTTCCACCTACCCCTAGTGGAAATGTCACAACTTAGCATTTCCACCAGGGGTAGCGGCTACAATCAAGTGGTAAGAAAATGGGAGAGATGGAAACGGAGAACTACATGTAAATAGAGCTGCCACCTGGCATTGCTCAACACTAGCCACTGCTACATGGCTTCAAAGCATTTGCCTGGAGACAACCATGACTGCAGGCAAACAAGAAACAATAGAGGGGATAAGAAAGAGAAATAGCCTCTCAAATATCAGCATACAGCAAGTAAGGAACAGGGACAGCAAAGAGCAAGAGCCCTGTAGCTCTTCAACTGTGTGTGTGTGGGGGGGGGGGGGTCGTGGCTAATAGCCACACAAATATGGCTATAGGATGACAAGCCACATAAACAAGAGGAAATGAAGGAAAATGAAGAACCAGGCAAGAAAGAACACAGTCACAGGACCTTTATCCATGTGCTCACCAGCTGAGTTTATTTATGCTTATTTTAAATTTTAAATTATTTTAGTATATTTTTTTGTATACTGTACTTTTAATTTTAAATTATGATAGATTGAAAGTGTTAGTAAAGGAGAGGTGGGACATTAAGGGTTTCCAATATGGGTCTGTGATGCCAAAACCTTTGGGGACCAGAACTCTGTAAACAGGACTATGTCATACATGTTCTGCTTTGGCACATTGAACCTGCCATCTGTAACACATTAAACAGCTTTCTATATTAAAACAATGGAATAGAAAGGCTTCATTACAGATGGCATTCTGTGGTGACAATAAACAAACTACCAAGTGATGCTATGGCTGAACCTGAAACTTCAGGCTCTAATTTGATGCTCTTAATCATTGTGCTACAGTCAGTGAACAAAACAATATATACATACATGACTTATAATTAAGCACTTATTAAGTTACATAATGCAGTCTGATGGAACCGAGATCTACTGGGAAATCCAGAAGAGCCAGGAAGGAAGGTATTTTGCTTTAAAAAAAATCAAGGGCAAGCCCAAATCTTAGCATCAGAAGGAAACTGGTCTTTTGGCCAAACCCTCAACAATAATGAAACAGTAATTAACTTTCTGTTCTTGAAGGCTTTCACCGCCGGGATCTGATTGTTGTTGTGGGTTTTTCAGGCTGTTTGGCTGTGTTCCGGAAATTAACTTTATTTGTCATGACAAAGGACAATAAGGCAAACACTATCCCAAATCTGGAAAAGCGTACTACTAGTTCCACATGATAGTTGGAAGAGTTAACCTTAACCTTGTGTTTCTTGAATGGCAGCCTCCACATAAACTCTTTCCCAACACTGGGGAATTTCAGAAGCAGACTGTAATCTCGTGGGAGAGGGGGTCTGTTGTTTCGGAGGGCGGGGGGGGAGGCATATTATTAGGGAGCCTGCCCAAGCTCTTAGCACAACAGCAGTAAATGCCTGGATCTGAGATAATTGTGACTTAGCTGCTTCCTAAAACTCATCTCTCAAGTTCAAATGTATTACTTCAACTTAGTCATAGCCCCAGTTCCTTAAGAAGAATCATCCTTTTTCAAGAAGTTAACTTCATTTTAAAAGAAAGAAAAGCATAAACTAAAATAACCTTGCATTCTTCCAGTAGTTTAGAAATTAAAAATCCTCATTTTTATCTTTAACATTAGCCCATAATTATTTTTTTATACTGCCTCCATATGAAAATTAATAGGTTTTTATGTTTCAATGTATTTCAGACCAAATACTTTCTTCACAATGTCTTTCTCTCAGGAAAAAAATCTTTATGAAAAAGAAATAATAAAATTAAGTTACGGCCTAAAACACAATTTTTAAAGCAACCATTAAGAAAAACCAAACTCAGATGGTTACATTTTAACAGATCTTGTCTCCTCACTAGAACAAAAAACAATTCACAACACTTCATGTTTCTGGTGCAAAAAAGTCTAAGGCCTCTATGGAAAAAAGAGGTACTGTACTACAGTCTGTAGTAGCTTTCAAAAGTACTATTGCTCTATTATTTCTGATGAATTAGGTCTATATCTTTGATATGAACGATTTCAGATTTTTTTTTTATCATACTACACAGAATAGCATTTTGTAGAGCCTCTCTTTCCCCCTAATCCCAGCTGTCATTTTACTGGTTAGGTTTTTCTAACTAGTAGTTTTACTGTCATTGTCATCATCGTCATCACCACCCCAGCACCACTGGAAATTGATTTTTATTATATCTCTTTTTCTTGTTAGCAGTTCTGAGATTTTTAAAATGAAAGCAGTACAAAAATATTTTTAAATAAAGATACTGTATAGATCATGTAGATTGAAGGCTACTGAATGTTGTCCTTAAACAAAGGCAGGCATACATTTAATGCAACAAATGACTAATAATGCTAATACTATTCCTATTATAGAGAAAAGTGAGATTAAAACCCACAACAACCATGAGATTAAACAGTTCGGTGTGTTGGATGGTCTGCCAACAAAACCAGGAGTTCATGTTCCTGCTATGTCTCTTGAGAAAAAGGCCGGCCAAAATCACCTGGATCATACAGTAACATGGCTACTGCTCTTATTGTTGTTGTTGAGAAAACACTATTACAAAGTAAAGTATGTGGTGGGGACAGGAAGGAATCAGCTGTCCAACAGATCAAGAATCTCTCTCTTGGAACTGGGACAGGAGTCATTACTGTGGGGAACAAAAGCAAGGAAATCTGCCTTTTCTCCAAAACAGATTTATTTATTTATTTGTTTGTTTGTTTGTTTGTTTGTTTGTTTGATTGATTGATTGATTTTTACCCCGCCCCTCCAGACTATGTCTACTCAAGGTGGCTTACATCGATAAAAACACATCAATATAACATGCATAAAATCACACAAAATACAATTATAGCAATTAAATTCCAAACGAGATATTACCACGATGGCATGACTTCAAAAGAGAGAAAAAAGAAAAAATATATAGAGAGAGATACTATATTGTAAGCCCAAATCCACTCAAAAAATTGAGCTCCATCTGCTGCCAGCTCTCTTCAATATTACCACATATTTTCTTCACGCATTCACACCCACTACAAAAAGTAAAACAACTTTAATCTGAGATCAGACATCAGTAAGTGTATTCAGTACCAGTTGCTGCATGGGATGCTAGTTTGATGCTGACTTCCCACTTCGCTGAAAACAAAGACACAACCATACATTCCAGCAGGGTTTTTCTTTCCTCCTTCAGCAATCCTGATAAAGCAGTCCTGGGGAGCTACATGGCAGCATTCTGGGCCTAGATTTCCATGAAAAATGCAGTTCTTGTGGCTGTCTGGTTACTTCTACAGCTATGAAACAGAAGACTCACTTTCAAATAAGTTGTAGGGGAAGGAACTGAAGAGGTTAGGGTATACTGCAGCATACAGTGGGGTCTTGACTTGAGAACTTAATCCATATTGGAAGGCGGTTCTCAAGTCAAAAAGTCTGTAAGTCAAGTCTCCATTGACCTACAGTGCATTGAAAACCGATTAATCCCGTAACAGGCCGTTTTTGTTTCATTTTGGTTTTTTTCTGGTCTGTAAGTCAAATCTCAGTCTGCAAGTCAAACCTAAATTTTGCGGCCAGAGAAGTCTGTAACTCAAAAAGTCTGTAAATCAAGCCGTCTGTAAGTCAAGGGTCCACTGTAATTGCAAAGTGGCCTCAGCCCAAAAAAAGCCTTAGTTTCAAAGCTTAGCCTAGCTAAGATGAGCATTCAACTAGCTCATCTTAAAGGTAAAGGTTCTCCTTGACATTCAGTCCAGCCGTGTCCGACTATAGGGGGTGGTGCTCATCCCAGTTTCCAACCCCACGCAACGAATGAGTTCATGACTGCACTAAGCAATGGTAACATGAACTGACTCTAAGGATACTATGAACTGAATCTTTCACATTAATTGCATTATTTGTGATTATTAATATTATATATAAAATACAGAACAACCATTTTAGAATTTTCTACGTATTCTAGGCAAGGTAAGGTTTTATTCCATTTATACTCATAGGGAACAAAAAACTCATAACTGTCAGTTGTAAAAAAAAAGCTCAACATACAACCTTGTAAATCAACACTGCAAGGTCAAACCATGCCAAATAAACTTCAGAATCTTTCACCTGTACAGCCTTTTGTTCAATGGAAGATAATGCAGTGCTCTTTGTCCTACAAATATTTATGAAGGAATATGCCACTTGTAAAGAAATAGAGACCTCAAATACAAATATGAAATTGTTGCTTCAACTTTCCTTCATTTGTAAAATAAATGAGACAAAATAGCTGTACATTGTTACTCAGTAAGCTCATCACAGAATTCTCTGGCAACGCATCTGTGAATAAAGTATTTTGCAGAAAATGCTTTTTACTCCCTTAATTTATTTTAATGAAATTGGTTAATAGAACAATTAAGCAACCAGTTCTTTTCATGAATAGCAATGATAAGCTAAAATACTACAAACCTAATAATGTACATGATACTTCATTAGAAGAATGATTTTACATACGGAATACTGTAAACAGGAGGAGCAGAAACTACTTGTTACTAATAATGACCACCAGAGGTTTGTAACATCTAGAATCTAATTTTGTAACACAGAGACTACAAATTATGATTGTAAGCAAATTCTGAAATAATGTTATTTGGTAGAATTGAAACAGAAATAAAATGAAAATGAAGCAATTTTTGAAAATAACATGTGCAAATCTAGCAGAAGAGAAACTCATTTAAAGATGAAAGCAGTGTTGCTCACTTTAAAGTGCAGTCATAATAATCAAAGTACAGTTATGTCAGTCCACTCTCACCTTTCTTTTCATTATTTTGCCTATTTTTCTACTTTTCTGATCCATACCACTCCTTCCCAGTTGCCATGCATTCTCTTTTGATGTGTTCAAAATACTTTCAAGAATCATTCTTAAAATGTTCTTCATGTGTAAATCCCAAATAAAAAAGATTTTGTACAAATGAAATCAAAAGGGATAGCTGAAACCTAAAATAGTTTCTGTGCTCAGGCTTCAGCATGAGAATCTACATAAATGGATATTCCTCTGGTCTGCTAAGTAAATGAACACAAGAGGTAATGACGTGCCAAGATAACACAGGCTAATGAAAGAAAACAGATCACAGTTGTGACAGCAAGTAGATATGGTGGATCAAGTTTCACCTAATTAGGCAAGCTTACATGACTAGTTCTTTTCATACAGCATGTAGTAATAATTCCCGTCTTAGTTTAAGAAATGTTGCACCTAAATAATGAGCAATTTTATAGCTATTATTGCATTACAGTACATCAAATTTTTAAAAAACTGTTTTCACTTCTCTCTGAAACCCCTGAAATCATGGAGATGATCGTTCCAGATACTAGTTAGAAAATCAATACAATGCCAAACTGCAGCCTCTATTTTCAGCAGCAATCATTACTGCAACACATGGCAGAATATTTCCATGATAAAACATGATAACATTGTGCTCCAATAGGACAAAGTGTTAATTTGAGGTTAGAAAATATCAGGTTCCGTGTACAAATTCATTCCTCTCTATTGTCCTTCAAGTCCAAGCAATCCCTTTATCACAGCATTACATTATATCCATTTACTTTTACTTTATCACCAATCTTAATTGATACATGACTCTCTTTCAACTAAGAACAGAACATGAGGAAACATGTTCTGCTCCAGTCTTGAAGGATTACCGTATTTTGAGATACAGTACAACTTTAGATAGGGATTTGTTTATTTGTTACAGGTTACACTTGCATACAGCGCTAATTAGTGCTGGGCACTACTCTGGGAGTTTACATCCAGAGTAACATAAAATAAAATATAAAGAATATCTTTAACAATAGATCACATGTATGCACAAATATAAAGCAATCAAATAAATAAATAAATAAATAAATAAATAAACAAACACACACACACACACACACACCACAAAACATACTTAGATGAAGCTAATTAGGCCAAGCTAAGTCCGGTCCCATTCTTGAGTAAATAGTCAAGGTGTACAGTGGTGCCTCGCTTAACGAGCGCACTGCAGAATGACGAATCCGCATAGCGAGGGGTTTTTTCGATCGCAACTGCGATCGCAAAGCGATGGCACCAATGGGTGAAACTCGCATAGCGAAGGTCAGTAAGCGTTTCGCTTATCAACCTTCGCTTTGCGACCCGTGGATCAGCTGCTCGGCGGCTCCAAAATGGCCACCGGAAGCTCCGAAATGGCCGCGCGCAGCATTTTCGCGCCCTCGGTAAGCTAGGGGAGGGCGCGGAAATGGCTGCCGGCCATAGGAAAACATCGCTGAACGGTGAGTTTTCGGCCCATTTGGAACGCATTAAACGATGAAAACCAATGGGTTTTCTTGATCCGTTCAGCGATGTTTTCACATAGCGAGGGTTAATCCAGAACGGATTAACCTCGCTATGCGAGGCACCACTGTATTTAGAAGGAGTTTACCACAAGAAGACTGGTAGCAGTTTCTTCAGTAGGCAGGTGCTTTTAGGAGCCTGATGCTGCGTTCGATGTGATCGAATTTACTCACCCCACCATCACCACCACCAGCCTGACTGCCACATTCTGGACCTGCTATAGTCTCCGGATCAGCCTCAAGGGAAGCTGAGAGTTACAGTAGTTACAGTCCAAGAGATGACCAATGCATGCACTGATGTCCTGAAGGCTCCCTTATCTAGGCAGGAGAAGAGTTGGGTAATAAACTTCAACTGATTGATGGCTGCTCTAGAAATAGCTATAATCTGGGAATCCTAGGTCAGAGCCAGGTTCAGAAGCACATTGAGCTTTCAAACTCAATCCCTATCCAGGAGGTCTAGTGGTAATCACCCCAACCTATCCAAGGCCCTACCAGAAGAATAAGCATCCTCTTGGCAGGGTTCAGTTTGAGCCTGTTGGCCCTGGTCCATTCCAACAATGAAGCCAGGCACCACTCCAACATTCTGACAGCATCCACTGCAGAGGTTGTAAAGGGGAGAGAGAAGAGTTGCTTATCATCAGTGCACTGATGATGTACTTCAAACCTCCTGATGACCTCCCCGATAGCTTTACATAGATGTTAAAAAACATTGTGAATATTGCTGACCTCTGTGACACCCCAAATTTGAGGGTCCAAGGGACTGACAACTCATCTCCAAGCTGCACACTCTGGACACTGCCTTCAAGGAAGAATAAGCACCTGCTCAGCACCAAGCCCTGATCCCCACATGAGGAGAATACCGTGGCTAACAGTATCAAAGGCAGATCCAGGAGTACCGAAAGGATAAGTCTTCCCCTGGCAGCCTCTTTTAAAAGGTCATCATGAAGTGTGACCAGTGCAGTCTCGGTACCTCACCAGGCCTGAATCCAGACTGGAATGGATCACAGCAATTCTCCTCCTCCGCATATATCTGGAGCTGCTCCATCACCCCCTTGATCACTTTGCCCATAAAGGGTATTTTGGTGATCGGCTTACAGTTCATGATATTATCTGTCGCCAAATGAGGTCATTTCACAGTGGGCTGGATAATTGTTTCCTTCACACATGGGGGAAGGCATCCCTCCCTCAGCGAAGTGTTCATGATGTTCAGGGTAGAGTCAACCATGACCTCATTGACAGCTTTATTAGCCATGCAGAGTGAGGGTGGAGTAAGCCTGCAGCTAGCCAGTGCCCTGGATACTTCCTCTGTTGTTACAGCAGTGGTCCCCAACCTTGGGCCTCCAGGTGTTCTTGGACTTCAACTCCCAGAAATCCTGGCCGGAAGAGGTGGTGGTGTAGGCTTCTGGGAGTTGTAGTCCAAGAACATCTGGAGGCACAAGGTTGAGGACCACTGTGTTACAGGGTCAAACTGAACCAAGCAGGCAGATAGAGAAAGTGCAGTGGCAATCTCTATTTAACAAGGTTACATAACTCAAAGGTTGGTCAAAATATAAATTATCATGGTTTGGATGGATAGCAGCATAAGCTCATTAAGTTCATTAAACTACCAAAAATGAATTAATTATTGCAAACTATTCCAATATATATTGAAGACAAATTATTTTTACAATCACAAGGAATTCTGAAAACCGTAGGACGATCTATCACGGATGCCTGAAAACACAGATATAAGGGAACACAGTTTCAAATTAACATGGAAAGTGATGTCTGACATCAAATATAAAATGAAATTAATAACACAATTAGTCTAAGTGCTGGAGAGGCTGTCATGATTATGGATCATATTATTGCACATGGTGGCTGCGTCCCAAGGTTCAAAATTTTTGGAACTAAAAATATATATATATTTTAAAGAGACAGGAAAAACTTAGCCCCCTCCCTCAGCATGCTGACATTGTTTCAAGGGGAAAATGTGAATTTATTATATAAGCAGCTGGTTTCAATTTTCTGTTGAGCTGCCAGGCTGGTTATTGCAGACCATTGAAAGAGCATGACATATATTACTATTTCTCATTGGTATGACAAAATATAAGTAGCTTTTGTTTAAGTATTCAGGACTTACAGAAAAGCTAACTATTCAAGTCTGGACTCTACAAGGAAGTGGTGATAGTGCACAATTTTATGAAACCTGGGATCCATTTACAGTTCTTGTAAAGCTTTACTCTATTGAAGACAGTGAACTAACACTCTTCACGATCCTGCAGTCTCAAGTTGTCAGCTTGTTATTTCACGAAAACTGAGCACAATGCATGTATTTCAAATAGTAACAAAAATGGGAAAAAATAATTAAAGGTAGTACTCAACAACTCCAGTTGATATGAGAAGGAATAACCCATCATGGCTCACAGAGGTTAATAAACAATTCTTGCCTAACAAGACAAGATTTTTAAGAGTATACTCTGTTCTCATTCATTCATTCATTCATTCATTCATTCATTCATTCATTCATTCATTCATTCATTCATTCATTCATTCAATCAATCAATCATTCATATGGTGCCTTTCTGCCCATGGGAACCTAAGGCGACTCACAACAGCTAAAACTATACAACAATCAGTATTTTAAAATACCATATAAATACCATATTTTTAAAAAATCAAGATTAAAATCAGATTAGAAATAATTTTAAAGTATTTCAAATTCTTTTAAAATCTCCTAAACATGGCATTCCTGATATACTTATTGATTAAAAGCCGGCCTGAAAAGGAAGGTCTTTGTCTTATGAAAGAACAAGAGGGAGGAGACTTGGGCAGCACATTCCAAAGTCTGGGAGCAACCAGGCTAGTCCATTTGTTATTTCCATCTAGTTCTGCAAACCTGGACTAAAGCTTCCTATGTCATTCAAACATGAGAAATGTAAAAATGTATACGTATATCCAAATCCATACCAACTCATTAAAGGCATTGTTGTAATCCTTTGATACTATAAGCCAAGAGTGAGCAACTATGTGATTCTCCAAATGCTTAGCCACCAGAAATGAAACTTTCACAAGATATACTGTACTGAGAATAGTCAATAGGAAGAGACCATGGGGCCTGCAGGCAACAGTATCTGGAGGGCCACTGTCACCCAAACTTGCTATATGAAAATTATAAAGAGAAGCAAAATAAGGATCTATTATCTCATGGGAGATGCTTATGAATATGAGTTTAAAGTACTATGTTTGAGTAAAATAGAGAATTGTGGGAAAGAGAGGATGTGTTAAGAAGATCAACCAGGAACCTTCTCATTTGCCTGCTGATGCCCTATACAATTCAGGTTCCATGCTTAAGAGTGCACAATAGAGAGCTAAAAGGACAGTACTATTTCATTAAGACTCCACCATCGACCTCCTGGCTTGTCTTAAGTCCATTTAGCTATAAGCAGCTCCATATCAGAAACTTATAATAGGCACAAGTTTGATTCGGATGGTCACCACTGCAGAACAGTTGAGTATAAGTATATAAGCAACTGGTCTTACATATGGTGTATTCTGTTTGAAGGAGACTGAAGCCATTCTGATCAAAGACAGAGTACTGAAAAAGCTAAGAAGGTATTGGGTTATGTGCCATAGCGTTCATGGTATAATGCTATGTATGGAAAAGTATGCATCTTAAAGTGTAAATTATGCCTGTGTTTTGAATTTCAGAAAATAGAAACTGTGTATAAAAATAAAAAATAAAAAGTGCATGCCAAGATCCTCAGCACATACTGTACCATGTCATCAGACAGGCAATTTGAGAACTACTCTTTGTCTAAACCAGTGGTTCTTAACGTGGGCGATAATGCCCCCCAGGGGGCAATTTCATTTTTCAGGGCGGCGGTAGAACGAAAAGGGGCGGCGTGGGGGCGCTGGAGCAGAAGGGGGCGGTAGGGGGGCGCTGGAGCAAGCCAAACCTGTGAAGATGGCTGAAGCCTTTTTACATTGTGCATGAATATATATTTTCCTCCAATTTTAATTTAGTTTCAGACTTTTTGTCTTGAAATTTTTAGTTCCTGAATTTGTTTTTATGGCCTTTTTATATTTCTTTTTGCGTCTTAAAATTCACTTGCAACTAAACCATTAAATGTTACTTTTGGGGGGGCATTTCATTTTCTTGGAATTAAATTTTGTTTTCAGGAGTCATTGGATTTAAATGTCTTAAATAAATAAATAAATAAATAAATAAATAAATAAATAAATAAATAAATAAATAAATAAATAAATAAATAAATAAGATATCATCACCGCGGGGAGGGGGGTGATGATAACTTCCTCAATGGCTCAAGGGGGCGTTTCTTTCAAAAAGGTTAAGAACCACTGGTCTAAACAACTGCCTAATTTAAGCCTTACATATGCAGGGCTGGATTAAGAGGCCCTAAGAAATGAAAAGATTATGGTGCCTCCTAAAAATATAATGCGCAGCAAGGTCCCCCAGCTTGAAAAAACTCATATAATGGTAATTTAATGATAGAGCATGTGGCAAAAAATAACCACATACCATATGCAAAATCATACGTACAATCAAATTCACCCCATCTAGATTTTGGTAGGTAGGATTATTTATCACTATCAATGATTAATGCAGTTCAAGCCTCTGAACTTATACTCCAAGCAGATAGTAACATTTCTGAAATAATTTTCAAATAACACTCCAGTGAAAGACACTTTTCCTCAGCAACTAGTTCCTTTGTTTGATGCAGAATTCAAGATATTCATTCTGTGTAAATGACAGCTTAGCACTATTTTGAGTACTACCTGACCTTCCTGAATCAATTAAGTCTCTGTTATCAACTGATTACTAACTAACCTTTTGGTCTTTCATTTCACTATATCACTGTAGAGTATTTCTTTTATAAAAGCCTTGTAATAAATAATCTTTTTTTCAACAATCTATTTAAAAGACACTGTATGCTTCCTTCCATTCTTCTAAACGTAACGTCCACAACCACAATCCATTAAAATCTTTTATAGTATGTGAACATTATTTTAAAAATTTGACACCCAGAAGGAATTTTATACTAATTCAAGAGGTACCCCACATAGACAACTCATGGTATTCATGGACCCCTGCAACACAGGACATTTGGGAGGAGGACAGAATATGTGTGAACGCAACTATGTGCTGATTGGCTGGTATGCTGCCTGACTATAGAGATGCTGGTTAATATACAGAACATTATGTGCATGAGAGAGAGCAGTTTAATAGTTCCAGGTTATTAGAGTGAAGCCAGAGTCTGAGAGAGCCTGGAAGTAATGAGGAAAAGAGCAAGAGTGATGAGATAGTTGAGAGCTGCACTGAAACAGGTTGATTTTTGTGAAGATGCTCTGGTTACAGTGGCTGAAGAAATCCTGTTGCTTAGCATACGTCACAACTGGGATAGGCCCACAGAATCAATGGAATTTACGGTGTTAAATAACCAATTCTCCATTGATTCAATGGGTCTACTTTAGTTGTGATGTATTACACTCAGCAACAGAATTTTAGCCAATGTGGTTTTTCGTGGAATCTGTTCTTATGCAAGCATCTATCTCTGTATATACAAAAACCTCTGTTTAAACTACTATAAAGAATGATAAAGTAGGCAAGATTTCATCTGCATAAAAAATCTGACAGCTTGCAATACTAAACCTTTTTTACTCTCTTTTTCAAACAAACTTATTTTTATTTATTTACAAATCCTATTTACTGGTTTTGAAAATATTATTCTTAAGATATTATAGCACACATACAGGCCAATGCTGGGAACACAGGTGAAGTTGTGCCACGAAAATAACATAGGCTGTTATATTTCACCAAAAGTGTTCTTACCAAAAGCTGCCTAGAGTGGTCCTGACCCGACCAGAGAGGCGGGATATAAATAAAATAAAAATAAATAAAATAACTCTTCTTTTAAAAGGACAGCGTAAATTCTGCCCCTAGCTGTGGCACTATTTAAGCAGCAGTGGAGAGTCAAAACTGGTTGTTTGCCTGGTTTTTGTAAAATGAATAACTGGGGGGGGGGGGAGAGAATTCCTATTATAAGTAAAATAGCAACTCCAAATTTAGTTAAAGGGCATGGGGAAATTGTTGTTTGACAGCAGCACACCAGGTAAAGTAAGATGGGATAAGTGCCATAGATACAGAACTGTGATAGAGGGCAAAACCTGATAAGGTATTCCAGCAAACACTCTTCCCCCTGCAAAATGTTCTCTCCTCAGCCCAAACAAGTGCTTAGAAGACTGGGGGTGGGGGATATAGCTGTGATAGAAGATATGTTCAAAAGACAGAACATGGAAGGTGTGGTTAAAATCCATTACTAAGAGATCAAGACTCTGCCTCTTAGAAAGCTGAGGTCACTATTGGGTTTTAAAGCCCACTGGTACAAATGTATTTTTAAAAAAAACTAGGCTTCTCAGCAACAGGGGACATGGGGTTTTCATGACTACTGCAAGGAAACAGGCCATGTATGTGTATGAATATTCGTATCTGAAAGTGTGTATGTGTGATGGAATCACCTGAGGATGTCAGCCAACCAGAGGGAGAAGGACAAGTGAATGAAGAGAGGGAGCCCCTATAGTACAAGGATATACAGGAAGAGGAAGGGAAGGGGAAAGCCAATGGGAAAAAGCCTCAGAGATTGTTGAGTGGGAGTCCTCTCAGGCAGAGGCACCAGAGGAAGCAGAGGTGAACTTTCATGCCAGCTGGGAGGTGGTGCAACACTGAAGTCCTCACACAGGAGAGTGGGTCATGCCAACGGTGCCACTTGAGAAGGTTATGAAGGTGAGACAAGAGCATCAGCAATCATCATACTGCGAAGCACATGAGCACCACCACTGTAGATGTTGGAGACCGAAGGAAGGCCACCCTGCAACTGGTGAGACCCCCTAGGGAGGCTGACTCCTGAGCAACCGCCAAATGACAAGAAGGTGCTTCCATTTCTGTCCATCTAAACCCATTCCAACACACACCCAGCCAACAGGTTCAACTCCTGCAGCAGCTGCTCCTCCCAAAACCCACACTGCACCTGAAAAGATCCCTTGCAAAGACACTGAGATGGTAGAGATTACCAGCTGCGGTCAGATGACTGTGGCCATCTACCATGATTGCTGCAATACACCCTGCCTGGCACATCTCCATAGAATTCTCAACCCCCTAGACAAGAAAGTATTTGTTCTCCCTCATTGGAAACACAGCAAGAACTGAAAAAAGACCTGCCCCTTGTTTAGGAAAGAGCTATCATAGGGAGCCCTGTAAGATATGTTCTTTCTGTTCGTTTTTATGTTTGTTCCAAGTGACAGTAACACTTCTGCTTAAAGGCAGATTTGTCTGCATGTCCTGGAGGAGAATAACTGGGGCCACTTACACTCTTATCTACAATTTTTCTGGACTATCCGTGGTGTGCAATCTAATAAAGTAGAATTTTCTCCATGAAAGCTTGCAATTTGTTTGATTTTTCTAGTGGTTCAATAAAGGTGTCACCTTGTCAAGAAACTAGTGTATATCAGAAACAGGAACTGTGAATGTTCATTGATTTGACTTGTGATTGTAAAATGTTTGATATAAGCCAAATGGCAGAAGAAGCTGAGAAGCCCACTTCAAAAAAAGATTCCTATAGATTTCTGGACTAGGATATCTTCAGAGGGATTTCGAAATGCAGACCTCAATTTTCTGAACTTAAAGGCAAACAAGGTAAACAATGGGGAGAAGAGCTCATCCAGGAGATGATTAGTTATCTGTCTTTGTGAGAGGAAAGTGACTGAAGTGGATTATGTTCTCAGGACAGCAGACTTCAGGCCTGAAGCAATTTACCATATAAAAGATACTTGTTAGAGTAGTGAGGAAAAGGAAGCAAGTTGAGCTGAACCAGATGGAAGAGAACTAAGCTCAGGGAGCTGTAGCTGACTCCCCACTGCAGGGGATATGAAAATATGAAAGTGCAACGCAATATGAAAATGCAATCATCGACAGGGTGGATAAAAGTCAATGATTTTTTTAAAAATCAAATTCATGTAAAGCACGATTTAAATCATGCTTTAAATTATAAACAATTATTTTTATTTAAATTGTCAAATAAATCCAATTTTTAAAATTTAATTCAATTTAATTTAAATTACATCCACCCTAATGGTAAATACTACTGCCCCTAAATGTCTTTCTTCAAATGAGAACAACTCTGAATACAAAATGGCAAAAATCTGTTCCAATTTCTGTGGGTAGTGGTGGAGAAGCCCAAAATGTTTACTTAAAATGCTTTTCGAGTAGGGATATGCTAATTAATTTTTTGGACTACATATTCTGAAATTCTCCATCTTGGGAGTTCCACCTGCTAGATCTCCATCTAAATTGTACTCCCCTGGAGAAAGGCCAGCCTGTAAAGCTTCATGCAAGCATCCAGCAAGAAGTTCCCAGAAAGCAGCAGGGCAACTTACTTTTCTAGCTTTTTTGTTTTTAAATTTGGAAGGCATACAGGCTGCAGGGGCTGAAATATTGATTCTCAAAAGAGGCCTCACTAAAAATTACTAAGTCTATGTTCCATGCATCTGGAGAAGTGGACTCCAGTCCACAAAAGCTTATGTCATATAAAATTATGTAATCTTCAAGTTGCCACGAGACTCTCTTGGCAGAATCCTGTTGTCTTATAGAATCATATAAGGATAATAATGCAAGTGAGTTTACCTATTTTGCAGGCCATCTGTTGTATGGGCCTGCCCCACATCCTCTTTGAAGAAACAATCATGCACCTGGTCATGTAACAGAGAGTAGGCAAAACAAAACCTCACCTACATGATTACTCTTATGTGTAGTTTTCTTCAATAGGAGTTAGGCTATTATATTTGCTGCAACAGACTAATAAGGCTATCCTCTGCCTCTTAATGGGAAGCAGTACGAAAGATACTAGTTTTCTCTCCACTGTCAGAATATTATTCCAAATAGAGAGCTTCCCTTTTCTCATTTTAGTGGCAACATATAGTCTTCTGGATGTTGCTTGGACACTTCCACTTGCCCAAGCCTGAAAGATAACGGCATTTGCAATCCAACAACTCCTAGAAGGTCACAAACTGCCCACTCCTAGTACTCATAGTCCTACTGGAATCCAGACAAATCCCTTCTTGCAGCTCCAATGTCTGTAGCTAGAGGCAGTTCCTCCCAACACAGCAGAGTTCGAAATTACAATCAATTCTATTTCCTAGAACTGGGAACAATACCCTTTACCTACATATTTTCAGGCTGAATGGTTTGTGTTCTGAAATCTCCATGAATTGCTGAATATGACACACAGTGCACACTAGTAGTGCTTCTCAATATGATATAAGCGAGAACATTCTAATGACAGATTGGCTTCTCTAGACTCCTACCTGATGTTGGGTGGTGTTTTTTAAGAAAAATGGAATGCAAAAATATTGCATTCTGAATAATCAAAAGACAGATGCATTAACACAACCAAAAATAGCAACAAATCCAAATAATTAAAGAACAACTCAAGATTTTAGTGCTCTCAGAATAGGCAAAGCATGTCATAATTAATATTCAATTTATATCAACATTAAACAATACACTAATAATTCACACTAAGACCTAACAAATGTGAAATGCTGTCCAACAAGTTCTCCAAACAAGAGCTTTAGGACTTTAGGACAAATTTAACAACTTATTTTTCTTTGGAGTCTCCCTTAAATTTTTATGACAACTCAATTTCTAATATGAGTCTCTTCATGAGGATACATTGCGTCATTGTTCTTCTCAAGAATCATCATTCCACATGATCAGAATTCTCTAGTCCTGAAGACTATATGAAACAGGATAGCAAGGGACAGGATAGTAATGAAATTATTAAAAACAGGTGGTGGATTTCTGCTAATAAAATCCACTAATGGGAAGACTATCAGTAATAAAAAAGTATAAAAGGAAATTAAGCTCCACTATCAGCTGAAATCAGCACACGGGAGTATAGTTGCTCTGAATACAAACTTACTCCCTAAACACCAGCAGCACATCCAAAATGTCCAGCTTTCAAGTCACTCATTTTCCTACAAGGAATAATCCTAACAAAAATGATAACAGATAATAAGTAGCTGTTTTATTAAAGAATGCAAACACTTAATCAAGCTTTTCACAAAGACCTTAGTGAGATAAAATCATTTTATGTGGTTCATGGACTGCTGCCATA
Source organism: Pogona vitticeps (assembly GCF_051106095.1). NCBI lineage: Eukaryota > Metazoa > Chordata > Lepidosauria > Squamata > Agamidae > Pogona > Pogona vitticeps. The sequence goes on from NC_135783.1 coordinate 341,756,803, forward strand.
GGCTCAAACCTACTGTGGTCAAAGAAAAGTAACTCTGAATGTATCCAGTTCTTTGTTCACAAAGCTAGGCCATCAAACAAATGGATTCACATGTGGCATTCATGCTTAAACTTGGAACTGAAGCATCATGGTGATGAAGGTCAAGATATGACTCACTATAAGAATGTCAAAATTTCTATGTACAGCTTCTGCATTATGATAGAATATAATCACAAATGTTGCTCTACCACAAGTAATTCATGTGCTGTGAGAAAAACAAATACAATTTATAACTTGAGGTAAATGAAACATAAATAATATTTTGGAAATAATTATTTCAGTTTTAGCAGTTACTGCCAGTTATTTTTTTCCTGCAAGGTACTGAAGAAACATCCAAGAATTATTAATATGACTGTGATTTTATATGACAAAAGAAACAGTAATATCTAATGCACGCATGAAATTATCACGGCATGAAAGTGCAGTACTGTTATTGTGCAGCAGAGCTAATCAATAGTCTACAAGGCAATTCTAGAATTGGGTGCAATCGAAAGAAAAATTGTAACTTTGAAACTGGACTTCAGATCATCACCAAATTTGACACAGACATAATCAACAGCTTGTTCTTGCTCTGTGCTAAATTTGGGGAAGTATGGGCAAGGAGCCTTTGAGTTATGTTCTTAAAAAACAAAATTTTTCTCTCCCATGAAGAAACAAATGATTGTAAGTGTTCCCAGATTTAAAACAGATCCAATAAATTGGAAAAACACACACACACACTTGCTGATCTTAAAATGGTTGGATCCACTCACTTTTTTAAAAAATGGAAGTCATTTGGGCTAGAGGGCTGCAATACTGATCTTTTAAAAAGACTTTTCAAAAGGATAACAAAAGAGTTGCAAAGTAGATACATTGTTGCAGCTTCAGAACTGGGAACAGAAATGTTTGGAGGGTAATGAAAGAACACAGGAACAGTCAAAAGACAGGTTTTCTTTGAAGAGTTAAAAAAACAGACTTGCTTTAAAGCAGTGGTCCCCAACCTTGGGCCTCCAGATGTTCTTGGACTTCAACTCCCAGAAATTCTGGCCAGCAGAGGTGGTGGTGAAGGCTTCTGGGAGTTGTAGTCTAAGAACATCTGGAGGCCCAAGATTGGGGACCACTGCTTTAAAGGAAGTAATGGAGTGACAGTCCTCCAGAAAGGGGGACATTTTGTCATATATCTCCAGGAAATTAGCATACAATTTGTAAGGAATATTCATAGTACCTCTGCATTAGAAAGGAACAGAGCAGCTTTGTTTCTCCCAGCCTTGAGTGCTGGTCAGTAAACATTCTCTCAAGATTTCTGAGACCAGGCTCCTGATAACAAGTCTTCAAAGGAAAGATAATCTGCAGGTCTAAAACAATCAGAACTTTTGAGCCTTTCAGACAGTACCCAATTAGCTGACTCTCATGAACAGAATTTTTTAACTCCTTCCCAGCCAAACAGGCATTGGTGCTGGCAAAGGGATTCTGTATCTGGCTGTAAATAAATAAATAAATAAATAAATAAATAAATAAATAAATAAATAAATAAATAAATAAATTTACATTTTAATGGCCGCGGATGACTCAAAATGGCCCCCCGCAGCATTTTCGCGACCTCGGTAAGCAAGGGGAGGGCGCGAAAACACTGACGGGGCCATTTCGGGTCATCCGGCGGCCATTTTGGAGCCGCCGATCAGCTGATCGGCGGCTCCAAAATGGCCGCCGGACGCCCCAATCATCGCAAAGCGAGTGCGGCGATTGGGGCAGCTCCGTATAGCGATCCCCAAAAAGGGATCGCTATACGGATTCTTCGTTGTACGGTGTACTCGTTAAGCGAGGCACCACTGTATATATAGACATATACATATACATATACATATATATATATACATATATATATATATATATATATATAAAAAGAACCAAGAACCATTCTTCAGATGCTCACTCATTTAAGTGGTGAAATTACTAATGTTTTGCCTTGTAGCTGGGGATGGTTTTACTTGGTTTTAGCAAAGCTTTGGTGCCTATATCTTGTCATAGTTTCAACCATTCCACTCATCTTGTCACTATAAAACTAGCTGGAATTAGAAAAATCTCTCAAAATATTATGTGAGATCAAGTCATTTCTGATGTGTGTGATGATTACATGAGTTACTGACCCCCATAATGTCATATCATTTACAGTTCTGTTCGGATCTTGCAAAACAACAGCATCTAATGTTAGGTTGCTTTCTCTTCCTAAAGCCTCCCCTTTCTTAGCAATATTGTCTTTTCCAGTAAGTTCTGCTCAGGGCTTCCACACTAACAACTGTGGATTCCTTTATTGAGATAATTACCACATGAGGTCTTCCTCTTTTCCTACTGCCCTCCTTGTTCCCCAGCAATAGTGTATTTTAAGTTCTGCATTCTCATTATATGTGCATGGTAGGATGGGCTCAGTTGACTTATTTTTGCTCTAGTAAGAGTTCAAACTTGACTTGACTGAACACCCACTTTTCTGCCTTTCTGTAATATCTGTAAAGCTCTCCTCAAACTCCACATTTTAATAACTTTATTTTTATCTCTTTCTTTCACATACTATTGATGATTTTGACCTTGGTTTCCAGTGACAATCTTTGCTAACTACAAACTCTCCTCCTTTTTTCTTTCAAAAGGCAAGAAGACATGTTTAGGAAAACATGCACACAACATGTTTCTAGAGTAGAGATGGGGGTTAGACAGAAAACTCTACATCTCTATAATAAATAAATGTTATAAAATAGGAAATAAAGTAAGAGTTAAGTAACTGTGCCACAATCTGTGCCTAAAATTACATATAATCTACATCTAATTCAGAAGACTCGAGACATAGTTCCACTTGCACACTATGCTTGTAAAACTGTTTTAAACCTGTTTTACAAACATATTATAACAACATGTAACAATGTTTTTATATTTATAAACTAAATATAAAGAAAATTTTCAGCTAGGCATATTTTCATTAAATATCATACAGTTCATACATCTTCAGGGAACATAATTACTAGAACCCTAATACTGAAATAGATCCAATGAAGCTATCAGAAATATTCTAGAGGAGGTGTTTAATGGACTGCAGCTACAGTAACCAGGATTGCATGCATGTAAATGTTTTCCTCTGTATAGACTTTGATCGTTAGTAGATTTTGCAATTACATTAATTCTAATATCTCTTTTCCATCCCACTCATAATACTCAAACACTACACCTGAGATTTTCTTTTGTTCTACTAAAAACTAAAATTGTCAATGTGTCTTACTATTTCTCCTGAAAGGGCCATTTTCTAGAGTTCACTTACACTACACACTGGTGTCTTAAATCTGAACACAGAAATATCCTTTAGACTGCTCATTGCATTCTTTGTAGCATGAACAATAAAAATAATAAATGCCAGTCCATGGCTTACTCATATTCAAGCATCCTTCTTCTTCCATATGGTTACATGCTGCAGGGAACCCCACCCCCTCCCTTATTTCTAAAAGGGCAAATTATTTTGGAAATACAGTAGTTAGGTATATTTAAACAAATAAATGAGCATTTTGTCCATCTTAAAAACTAGCTATAGAAGAATGATACAAGAAAATAAACCAGCACATTCTTTGCTGTTTGCTTTACAAGAAAATTACACCAACACAGGGCGCTCATTGTCAGCACCATAACCATTTTAAAGTAAATTATTCTACCAAAGCAGGGAAAGCCAAAGCAGCAAAGCAAATCTGTATTCTGTCATGCTGAAAAGGAGCAGCAAAAACACAAGCTGCAATTAAAGATGCAGCTCCAGGAGGGAGATGTATTTTACATTTAAATAAATACATGCATACATATAAGATTATGCAGAGAAGGCTTCCTTCTCTCTATGAAGACTGAGTCTATATTCGCTGGATATAAATCCAACCAAATTCAGAGGTTTATTCATGGCAAAAAAGCACAGGATTGAAACATGTGTAAAAATCCCACTGTATTCATATGCAATAAGCATGAGATTGCAGCCTATGTGCATCTCCTTCCAGCCTTTCTTCACACATATTGATGCATATTCACAGAAACAAGACTCACACATGATTATGAAAAGGCCAGAAAGCATATGCACCTCTATTTCTCCATCTAATTACCTGACCATAAGCCAGTTCAGATGAACCAAATAAAATTAAAGAAATGCACCATGTTCCACTAACAATAACGCTAATGGTTCCCATTCCTCGTTTGATCCCCAAACCAAAAAAAAAAGGCATAAACCCCCAAGGAACTAAAGTTAGTAATAATCACAGATTAAGGTTTTTGTTTTTAGAAGAGCTGTTTAAAACCCTCTTGGCAGTCTTGACTGACCACTGCAGGGGGGAGGGGGGGAGAGAGAAACTAACCTGCATTTCCACAGAAGGGGGTGGGAGACATATGTATCAGCTTTTTCTGTTCTTAATCATAAGCGAACACCCCTTAACTCGTCAGCCGCAGGAAAAGCCTCACCAGCCTGGTCTTGTCAGATCCGGCTGGGAAGGTTATGGAAAGACTGTCGGAATGGGGGTTGCGGGGGGGGGGGAGACAGAGAGAGAGAGACTCGGCACACGCAAAAAAAGAGGCTTGACAGGATTTGAGATCTCGAGTGGGAGGGAAGAGGGCAACAGGATGTGGTCCCACCTCTTCACCCCGTATTATAATCTATCCTAATAAGATTAGGATCTGCCCGAAAGAACCAGGAGGGGATGACAGGATGATGGCCGGTCGGCTGGCTGGCTTCCTCCCAGCGCCCTTTCTCCCCTCCACACACCGGACCAGGAAGGGAATCTCACCTCCCCGTCCCGTCCCTCACCTCTCCGACTCTCCTCAGAGGAAAGAGCCCCCCGGATTGTCCCTCGCCCTTTCCCCGTTCCTCTCCCTCAGACTCACCGGCATCATCTCTGGCGCTGCCTCCCGGCCTCAGTCACAAGCCAGGCCGCCGTCCTGAGGGGGCCGAGGGAAGACGGGAAGGGACGGAGGGGCTCCCCACACACACCCACACACAGCGGCCGCGGACCAGGCCTGGCCGCACCGTCGGTCCCTTCAGGCTCTCGACGCCAGAGGACGAGACGAGGGGGACTCTGAGGGTACGACCAGCCCGCCTTGGTGGTTTCCCCCCCCCCCTTTCCTTCCTGTGGCGGCGACAGATAGAAACCTCCCTTCTTCCTCGTCCCCGCCCGGGCGGCGGTGGAAGCGCCGATGGACAGGCTTCCCCGAGACGCGACGGCCTCCGCCTCCTCCTTTTCCCTCACAGAGGTTGTTTTTTTTTTCCCTTCCCTCAGCGCAGCTCTGCTCCGCCCTGCCAGGGGTTAACGACGGCGCCTCCTGATTGGCCGGCTGGCGAGAGGACAAGGGGGAGGGGCACTTTGACGGCTCTTGGAATGGGAAGGGAAGGGGCGGAACGGGAACGGGAGGGAAGGAATGTGGGGCTGGGCGGGAACGCGCACGCGCTAACTCACGCGCGGCCTGGTCTCTGGGGGGGGCCCACGTGACCCGTACATGCCTCGCGCCCGCCGCCCCCAGAAAGAGAGAGAGAGAGAGAGAGAAAATGAGGGAGGATTATTTTATATTAGTTTTTTTTTTAAAAAAATTATACGAATCCAAGGCACACCTTTCAACATCACAATCATCCAAGTTTATGCACCAGCCACCGATGCTGAAGAGGCTGAAATGGACCAATTTTATGAAGATTTACAACACCTTTTAGAACTGACACCAAAGAAAGATGTTCTTCTCATTCTAGGGGACTGGAATGCTAAAGTAGGGAGTCAAGAGAGAAAAGGAACAACAGGAAAGTGTGGCTTTGGAGTTCAGAACGAAGCAGGGCAAAGGCTAATAGAGTTTTGTCAAGAGAACAAGCTGGTCATCACAAATACTCTTTTCCAAAAATACAAGAGGCGACTCTAAAGCTGGACATCACCAGATGGGCAATATCGAAATCAGATTGATTATGTTCTCTGCAGCCAAAGATGGAGAAGCTCTATACAGTCAGCAAAAACAAGACCTGGAGCTCACTGTGGCTCTGATCATCAGCTTCTTACATCAATACTCAAGCTTAAACTGAAGAAAGTAGGAAAAACCACTGGGCTAGTCAGGTATAATCTAAATCAAATCCCTTACGAATACACAGTGGAAGTGAAGAACAGATATAAGGAAGTAGATTTGGTGGACAAATTGCCTAAAGAACTATGGACGGAGCTTCATAACATTGTACAGTCAACCCTCGACTTACAAACTTAATCCGTTTTGGAAGGAAGTTTGTAAGTCGAAAAGCATTTCCCATAGGAATGCATTGAAAACCAATTAATCCATTCCAGCTGTTTTTGGTTCTGAGGTTGAGGGGCGGTTTGTAACTCGAATCATTAGTTCCCACAGGAACTAATGCAAAGCCGGTTAATCCATTCCCAGCACTAGGGGCAGATTTTTTTCTCTTTTTTTTTCCTTGTAACCTAAGATGACTTAGGTTTTTTTAAAAAGGAAAGAAAAGACAGAGGGAAGGAGGGAACAGACACCTTTTCAACAGAACATCTTGAAAAGCACCTTTTCAGCCAAGACAAGCACCTTCTGGAATAAACCAAGCACCTTTCAGACAACAGATCACCTTAAAAAGCACCTTTTCAATCAAGACAAGCCAATACAAGCAACTTTTGGGGAAAAGGGGGGCAGCAAAGGAGGGAGGGAACAGCTTTTAAAATCGCAAAAATCAAAAAAAATTTAAAAAGCCAAAAAATTAAAATACAGTCCATACAGCACTGTACCAGGCAATACCAGGCAGTCTGAGAACTGTCTCCAAATCCACTCTCAAAACACTGGGAAGAGCGAGGAAGCAGACAGGCACCCTTTTCACTGGCCAACAGTTAACTGAAAGTTCAAATTTTGCGCTTTCCCCACCTCCCGGGCGTTTTTTTCAGTTTGTAACTCAAATCTAAGTTTGCAAGTTGAGTCAATATTTTTTTATCAGAGTGGTTTGTAAGTCGAAATGTTTGTAATTAGGGCCGTTTTTAAGTCGAGGGTTGACTGTACAGGAGGCGGTAACAAAAACCATCCCAAAGAAAAGGAAAGGCAAGAAAGCAAAGAGGTTGTCCAACGAGGCCTTACAAATAGCAGAGAAGAGAAGGGAAACCAAATGCAAGGGAGATAGGCAAAGGTACAGAAAATGGAATGTAGACTTCCGAAGAATAGCAAGGAGAGACAAGAGGGCCTTCTTAAATGAACAACGTAAAGAAATAGAGGAAAATAATAGAAAGGGAAAAACCAGAGATCTGCTCAAGAAAATAAGAACTATTAAAGGAACATTTTGTGCAAAGGTGGACATGATAAAGGACAAGAATGTTAGGGACCTAACAAGAGCAGAAGACATAAAAAAGAGGTGGTAAGAATATACAGAGGAATTATGTATTGCTGACCTTGAGCCAGACATCCTGGAGAATGAAGTCAAGCGGCCCCACCTTTGCTGTCCCTCTGCAGGCAGGCAAAGATCTTTCTCTTCAGGCAGGCTTTTCCTTAATGACTGGTGGTCTGACAGGGGTCTTAACTGGAATATTGTGCTTTGTTATTTTAAATGTGTTTTAATATTGATCTTAGTTACCATTTTAATATAGTACTTGTTTAATTATTTTTTAAATATTTGTATACTTGATAAGGCATCCTTTAGTCTCGAAAGACTATGTAACATGCTCTGAAAAGAGGTCTTGGAATAGCGTCTAGTGTGGTTGAGAAGGCCAATTTGAGTGTGACCATCCCTTCCACACTGAAGACAAATACAATCTGTTTCCTGACCAGCTCCCTGATTTGGCTGGTTTCGGAACTGCCTCTTTGCCTCAGCCTGCTGGACAAATGTCTCTTCCAATTGGGAGAGGCCATGGTGCACCGCCTGCCTCCAGGCTGAATGCTCAGAGGTCAAGGTTTCCCATCTGTTGAGGTCCATTCCTAAGGCCTTCAGATCCCGCTTGCAGATATCCTTGTATCGCAGCTGTGGTCTCCCTCTGGGGCGATTTCCCTGCACTAATTCTCCGTACAGGAGATCTTTTGGAATCCGACCATCAGCCATACTCATGACATGCCCGATCCAATGTAGACGTCGCTGTTTCAGTAATGTATACAGTGTGGTCTTGACTTAAGAACGGCTTGAGTTAAGAACATTTTGACTTAAGAACCGCTCTCATAGGAAAATATTGACTTTACTTACATACTTAGATTTGAGTTAAGAACTGAAAAAAACCCACGTGGGAGGCAGGGAACAGGCAAAATTTGAACTTTCAGTTAACTGTTGGCCAGTGAAAAGGGTGCCTGTCTGCTTCCTCACTCCTCCCAGCGTTTAGAGAGTGGATTGGGAGACAGTCTTCAGACTGCATGGTACTGCACTGCCTGGACTGTCTTTTCCCTGCCTTCCCTGAACCTTTCTTGACCTAAGAAAAAAAGAAACAAAATATCCCCCTCTAGTGGTCGAAGGCAGAATAGCAGCTTCCCATTAGTTTCTATGGACGGAAAAGAGCAAATACGGATCAAATGGTTCTCAATGCATTCCTATGGGAAATGCAGATTTGACCTGAGAACTTTTTGACTTGAGAACCGCCTTCCAATACGGATTAAGTTCTCAAGTCAAGACCCCACTGTACATGCTAAAAAATTCCAGCTCGTTCTAGGACTACTCTGTTGGGAACTTTGTCCTACCAGATGATATCAAAAATGTGTTGGAGACAACGCATATGGAACATGTTCAGCTTCCTCTCCAGTCATGCATAAAGGGCCCAGGACTCACTGCATTACAGGAGTGTACTCAGGACATAGGCTCTATAGATCTGGATCTTGGTATATGCCGTCAGCTTTTTACTAAGCCATATACTCTCTTGCATACTTACTGTTTCAGTTTTTAAATACTGTTTTAGTGATGTAAGCCACCTTGGGTCCTTTTGGGGCGAATGGCAGCATAGAAATATTTCTAAATAAATAAATAGGACTCAAGTCCTACTCAAAGTAGCACCTTTGAGAGGTTACTAATTCATAGGGTCACAATTAAATCCCAAGGGCACATAACAACACTTCCAATGGTCACAAGCTGAATGTGTTTCAGGGTAAACCTGTGTAAGACCCTAGTTATACTTACTCTGTGTTTTGTATTTAAGTTTGGCAATTCTGTCTGTTTCTTTTCATTGCATATTACTTTTTATAAGGAAAGGGCTTTGTGAAGAGGAATTGCAGTACCAAAACAAGGACACAATCTCTGGAACAGAGAGTACATTGAAGGAGAAACACTCATAGATCTAGAAAAGGAATTTATATGTGAAACATCACAAAGCAGGAAGTGTAGTGTACATTCAGGCACTTGGAAAATCCACATGGAAGTTTTTAGCACATAATCCAATACACCGGGGACTTCTGGCATCAGTGAATTGGGGCACCCGACACATGCCACTGTGAGATTAGATCTCACCATGGATCGCTCACTGCCAGTAGTGACAAGAGTCTGGGGCAGGAAACTCAGTCCTTGAATTTAAAAGAAGGATTGGGAAAGATCGGCCTCCTGATTTCTGTGATTTTAGTGTCACAGAAAAGTAAGTCCCGTTGAGATGTTATAATTTAGATAAAAATGAAGAAGCAATAGGGCTTCTGGATTTCATTACTGCCCAACTATCTCACCATAGTTTTAAGCATACAAGAGGCTAATGGGAGTGGGTGGGCAGAGAAAATCTCAGGACAAGGTCATGTGGTCCTCAAAACAATAAAAATGCAGGAACAAGTGATGCCTTTATTGGACCATTAACAAAATAAAACAAAAATTAAAGCAAGCTTTCAATGATAATTCATCTTCCTCAGGCTGTGCACCAAGTTCTTGTGGGTAGCTTCAAAATTACATGGTTATATTAAAGTCCCAAAAGTTTCATAGCTGTTGTTGGAGGCCGGGTATAACTTCTCAGATGGAGATACAGTGGTGCCTCGCTTTACGATCGCACCATTTAACGACGAAACCGCATTACGACAAACTTTTTGCGATTGCTTTATGATGTTTCCTATGGGGGAATTTTACTTTGCGATGATCGGTTCCCTGCTTCAGGAACCGATTCTTTGCAAAATGATGATTTTCGGACAGCTGATCGGCAGTTTCAAAATGGCCACCGTGTAAACAAAATGGCCCCCGCTGTTTTCTGGGATGGATTCCTCGCTGCACAGGCAGTGAAAATGGCTGCCCTATGAAGGATCTTTGCTGGACAGTGAGTTTCCAGCCTATCGGAACGCATTAAAAGGGTTTTAATGCGTTTCTATGGGCTTTTTAATTTCGCTTTACAGCGTTTTCGTTCTACAGCGATTTCGCTGGAATGAATTAACATCGTCATGCGAGGCACCACTGTAGTTGCAGTCTGCAAAAAGCTTGTGGAGAGAGGGCGTGGCTTCACTCCTGTCTTCAGCCAGTGGTTTGAAATGTATCACCCATCTCTTTAAACCAGGGGTTCCCAACCCTCGGTCCACGGCCCAGTACTGGGCCATGGCCTTGGCAGAACTGGGCCATGGAGACAGATCTCCCACCTGCATACGTACCCCCCACACATGGATGCACACAGATGCATGCACGGACGGACACATGTACGCCTCTCCCCCGCATGGGCGCCCCCCTGCACACACACTAAACTGGTCCGTGGTGCCAAAACGGTTGGGGACAACTGCTCTAAACAAAAGGTGGCCAGCACTATGCCCTCTGTTTTTCCTTTCCCCCTTTTTTTACCAACTTCATTTGAAACCATTTCTACTTGTCTAGGGAAGAAAAACAGGATAACAGAAACATGACAAGCCTCCATCAGAGTTGGGATTAAAAATTTAGTTAAACCACCAGGACCAGCTAATTTCAGCCAAATTAAAAACAAATCAATAGTTTTACCTGGTGGATGCTCACCTCTACATGCAGTACTGCTTGTCTGGTTTCAAGAGTCCGTGATGTTCAGGAACTCACATTGGTCTTTGATTGGTATATTAAAGGCCCAAAGGTTTCATGGCCACTGTTGGGGTCCAGGTGTAACTTCTCAGATGGAGATAGCTATAAATTGGCTGTGGGCAGAAAGACACTCAGAGGAGTTTTTCTCATTTGCAGCTGCTTTTTAGAGTTTCATGCAAAGGGGGACTCACCTGGAATGCAGCCAAATTGTGTAGCCCTCCAGATGTTCCTAGGCTGCAGCTTCCATCTACTGAATTCTTAAACGTATTTACAACCTGGTTTTTCATGTTTTCTAGAGAGAGAGTACCACCAAGTCCAGTAGGAGTTATTTGCATAGGAAGTGCATTTAGAATGTTTGTCTCACAGATAAATTAATCCCACTGAGATCAATAAGACTTTACACATGGGAGGAAGATATACTTCCTCTGCCTTTTTTCTTCCCTATTCCTTCTGTGTCCACCCCACGTGACATATCAAAGACCTCTATATTTCTACAGTCGTTTTCTTTCGTTGCATTGGAATTGTTTATTTTTCATAGCCCTTGATCTTGGCAAGGATTATGGAGTGGACAAAAAATTAGATAGGAATCACTGACTGCTGGAACTCAGCTTAATTTCGAGATGGGGCAATAAAACAAACTTCGGAGGGCTCAGCAAAATACTCAAGAACATCATTTAAACCTGACATTTGTTATTTCTTTAATGTAGTGGTATTGTTCTCAAAAGCCTGCAGAGTTTTTTGTGCTTGTTTGGTTGACCTAAGAACAGTATTGCCTGTGGCTTCTTCAACAAAAATAATCTGTATTTCTGGCTATCATGAAATATATTAAACTAAAAAGAACAAACACTGTCATGTAGAGCAATTTAGAGATCCAAAGATCAAATCCAGCACTCCCTGAAACCATCTTCCCATCTCGCCTAAGTCATATTTAAAGGATCCCATTATGTGCCATCAAGTCATGTCTGACTTATGCAGCCCTATGAACGAGCAATCTCCAGATTGTCCTGGCCTCAACTGCCCTGTTCAGCTTAGACTCAAGCCTGTAGTTTTCTTTAGGGAATCAGTCCATCTCACATTTGGTCTTCCTCTTGTCCTGCTGTCTTTCAGCTTTCCCAGCATCATTGCCTTTTCCAGAGAATCCTGCTTTGTCATGATGTGTCCATAGTAGAACAGCCTCAATTTCAACATTTTTTTGCCTCCAGAAATAGTCCAAGCTTGGTTTGATCTATGACCCACTTGTTTGACTTCATCTAGGATCCCGTAGGTACCATTATCCACTTGAGTCATTTCATTCCAAGCTAAGATGCAGGCAACAGGTCTTTAAGCTCTCCCCTGTAGTGCAAACAGCAAGGCACAGAGCCCTTTGCTCTTACTAATAAATAAAGTTATAAACCTCAGCTAGTTACCCCAATGTACAAACCAAGATACAAGAAAATTGAACTGAGTCACTGGGATGCTTCAGAGTACAAGCTGTAAAAGCTCTCTGCTCATGCTGGGAAGCAGTGGATTAAAAAGCCCTTTTGCGTGTTTTTCAGCTGGAGTGGGAGTGAATCAGCAGAGAGAGCTAGCCCTTGCTTGCTGAAAATGTTGCTGGCCACCCTGCCCTTTCTCCATTAAAAATATGCCTCCCTATTAAATATTTGGTCCCAAGTTAAGTCCACAAAGTGAATGCAAAAGCACTGCAATTTGAACTTTCATACATCAATGAACAAACTATGGCTGTATCAATATTGTGCTGCCTTTGCCCTCCTACTGATGTCTCTCCCAACCTGAAATGGTGCTCCTGATAATACTCCAGACTATTCATTATAGCCAAACCTTACCATTGTACTATCTTGTCAGACAGTGACACACCTTAAAGGTTTGTATGAAGTGTTTCTGAAATTTCACTATTTTCTCAATGAATTAAAAACACACACATACACATACACACACACACACACAAACATGTTCACAGTAGCACCCGGGAACAATGTCCTACAACAGCAGACTCAGAAGATGCCGCCATAACAACCTGAAGGGGGTTGTTTCATTTGGGAAGCTAAGCAACGTTTGTCCTGGTTAGTACTTGGATGGGAGACAACTAGAGAATACAAAAAATCCCCAGACAAGGCTGGGTCAGAATCCCACAGAGCTGACAATATGCAGGTAGATTGATGAGTCCAAGCCAGCTTTCTAAGAGAAAGTGACACAGTCTGTAGCAAAAAGCACTTGTACACATCCTCATCAATGACCTACAAAGCATATGCTGGACTCTTAGTGTTAACTGCCACACCATGAACTCACAAAAACGATGGATTAAACACTCCATATTTGCATTTAGATCTGTCAGGTCTGTTTTCCTTTTGGTATATACATTTCACTTCCATGTTTACTTATAAGAATGTTCCACTACAGCTTACTCCCAGATAAGAAGTAAATGTGCATATGATAGTACCTGTGCTGTGTGATCCTGGGCATCTTTAATTAGCTACACAGCAAGTTACCTCCTGGACTACAGGTCTATCTGCTCAGTATTCCACAAGAGGTGGCAGATCTGGATTCACTGGTGGTAGATCACTAGGTGATCTGCAGTATGTTTGCAGGGTTTCTGACTCGCAAATGTTTAATCTGAGAAGGAAGGAAGGAAGATGTCACTCACTCTGAATTATGCCTCTGAAATGAAGACAATTTAGGATAATGTGGGCTGGATTTTTGTATTTTCTGTGCAGAATTAATCATCGTTTAGTCGTGTCCGACTCTTCGTGACCCCATGGACCAGAGCACGCCAGGCTCTCCTATCTTCCACTGCCTCCCAGAGTTGTGTCAAATTTATGTTGGTCGCTTTGATGACATTGTCCAACCATCTCGTCCTCTGTCATCCCTTCTCCTCTTGCCTTCACACTTTCCCAACCTCAGGGTCTTTTCCAGGGAGTCTTCTCTTCTCATGAGATGGTCAAAGTATTGGAGCCTCAGCTTCAGGATCTGTCCTTCCAGTGAGCACTCAGGGTTGATTTCCTTTAGAATTGATAGGTTTGTTCTCCTTGCAGCCCAGGGGACTCTCAAGAGCCTCCTCCAGCACCACAATTCAAAAGCATCAATTCTTCGGCGGTCAGCTTTCTTTATGGTCCACTCTCACTTCCATACATCACTGCAGGAAGTTGGCAAGGTGATGTCTCCGCTTTTTAAGATGCTGTTTAGGATTGTCATCGCTTTCCTCCCAAGACACAGGGGTCTTTTAATTTCGTGGCTGCTGTCTCCATCTGCAATGATCATGGAGACCAAGAAAGTAAAATCTGTCACTGCCTCCATATCTTCCCCTTCTATTTCCCAGGAGGTGATGGGACCAGTGGCCATGACCTTTGGGTTTTTTTTTGTTTTTTTGTTTTTTGATGTTGAGTTTCAGACCGTTTTTTGCACTCTCCTTTTTCTAAATTCTGCTGTTAAAAACCAAGTCTTGGCTCAGAATTCTTGGATCCTAAGTGTCTGTCTCTTGATGTTGGCTCTTGGGATTCTGGCAAGAAGAAATATGTGATCCCACAAATACAAAGACTCCTTGCCATTTACACCAGTCTTTCCCCAAGCTACCTCCCTCTAGATGGGTTGATTTACAACTCCCTCTCCAAGACACAAATGGCTTGCTGACTGGATGGGATGGAAGTTGTAGTCCAGCCCCAAGAGAGGGTGCCAGCCAGGCTGGCTTGCAATGTCTGGCAATAGCTTGGCAGTTCAGCAGGATGTCTTTTCCACCCCGGAGTGAAAAAGCCAGAGACTGAACCTGGCACTCTTGCCACGCAAACTAAACAAAACACACCATACTGTACAGATAAAACAACAATGAATTGTGCTGTACCTTCAAAAATTAAAGATTTACTTGGCTTAAGAATGCTTCTACTGCAGTCCACCTCACCAGATGTAACATGCAAATTATGAAATCCACAGAAATCTATGCCAAATAAAATTTGGCAGGTCATGTACTGTTTTCAGTGCAACAGACGAACATGCCTACACTCTCTCTATCCTTGAAGTCTACTACTGAGTTACTAAAGATGTGCATAGGGTTGCAACCTAAGCCATTGTGTACACATTTCTTTTCGCTTGACATTACCTACTGCAAAATACTGCACTCATAAATAAATTTTTGTAAGAAATTTTCACTGTTTTTTTGCCCCTCTGCCACATCCTAGATGTGCAACAAACAACCAATAGCCAGAACAAACTGTTGTAGTATTCGGAGTTTATGTTGTGCAAGCCCAATATGTTTCAGCCAGGATTCACATTTATAAAGCGTCCAACAGCACTTGGAGTTGTACAAGGATTAACAAAACAGATTTGCCTTTCCGCCATGGAGCCCCTCCTTCTCTCCCTGCCTACGTTTCCTAGGAAAATATATAATAGTAGTTTAAAAATAGGATTGCTTAAAGCAAGGAAGTTCTTCCTGTTTCTCCCATTCCCTACGGCAACCTTGCAGGCAAAATCCTTTTTTTTAAAAGGGAATTCCACAGCTGCCAGTCAGTCTCTGCAATGACTTGTGGTATGGATGGAACGTAGATGACAGAGGCCCCACCCCTTGCCGAAGTTTCCTGTCTCCATATTTCCTTCCCGGAGAGTGAATGTCATGAAAACTGCCAAGGAGACAATAGAGAAAGCTGGAATGGAAATGATTGTTAATTTAACTCAGAGAGAGGCAGTGTGTCTGTCAAGCTATATTATCAATAAATTACCAAACAATTTGTAAAAGAAGGGGAGGGAGGAGGATTGCACAGCTGTTTGAAACCTGTTGTACAGGTGAGGTAGCTGGGCTTACAAAAGTGGCTCTGTGTTTTTCAGGTAGTACGGCCATGGGTATGCAACCATGCTTATTCTCTGACGTGACGTCTTTATCTTGGTATGCAGAAATTAAAAACAAACTATATCATTTGTCTTGACCTATAGAGCCTTAGCAGGCTGGATAGTTCAGTGGTTTAGGTCTCTGGGTGTGGAGCCAGAGGTCGGAAATTCAATTCGTCACTGTGCCCCTTGCAAGTAGACCCAGCTTGTGTGGCCATGAGTAAGCTGTACAGTCCAAGGATGCCACCAGAAGAAGGGAAGGGTCAACCATTGCTGAATATTCTATACCTGAGAAAAAAAACTTAAAAGGATCACCATAATTCTGAATTGACTTGAGAGCATATAATTATTATTAATGGAGCCATGGAGCAATAATTAAATCATCTAAGAGCTGCAGAGATGGAAGGGACCCTATGGATCATTGAGTCTAGGCATTGTCAAGCAGGCACAGTGAAGAATTGAACTCCCAGCCTCTGGCTCCACAACCAGAGACCTAAACCACTAAGCTAAACAACAGCCTGTTATACAGCTGTGTTGTTGTTCTTTAGTCATTCAGTTGTGTCCGACTCTTCGTGACCCCATGGACCAGAGCACGCCAGGCCCTCCTGTCTTCCACTGCCTCCTGGAGTTGGGTCAGATTCACATTCATAGCTTTGATGACACTGTCCATCCATCTCATCCTCTGTCGTCCCTTTCTCCTCTTGCCTTCACACTTTCCTAACATCAGCATCTTTTCCAGGGAGTCTTTTCTATACAGCTGTAGGCACCACATAAGCTTTACCAGCAAAAAAATCCCAGCTGCTCAGAAAATGCTGATGTGCTTCGTTACTGTTAGTGTTATTGGCCGTAAAGTTACTTTCAGTTTACACCAATGAAGAGAATTAGCGGACAGTGTTGAAGGCAACAGAAAAAGAGGAAGACCAAGCGAGAGGTGGATTGAGTCCATTAAGGAACCACAACCTTGAGTTTACTAGAGTTGAGCAGGGCTGTTGGCAACAACAGGACTTTTTCGAGTTTTGTCGTAAGTCGGAAAGAACTTAACAGCACATAAACGTAAACCAATTAGTGACATCCAAAGGGCCTCCCCATTGAGAGGTTTGCCCAGATCTTGCAAACTCAAGGTTATAGATTCCTTTATTGTGTCAATCCATTTCTTATTTGGTCTTCTTTTCAGCTGTCTTCAACTTTTCTGCACTTTTTCATGTTGTTAAGCAGAATATAATGCTAGTTTGTGAGAATTTCTATTTGGCTTGCCATTTGTTTAGTTCATAACCATCTGAACTACTTTTCTTCTCAAAGAAGAAGAAGATTGCATACAGACTTCTCAAATGAAGCATCTTGTCCACACCAAGAACAGGGCCTGCATAGACTTGGTGTGGTTGTAGATAGCACCTTTTTTGAGGCTAGCTAGGCATCCCATTGCCAGTCCTTCTAGATTAGAATACAGAAACAGCTTCATATCCCTAAAAATGCTGTGCTGGTTCAGTCAGTGAGAGTATGTTTAGATTCTTTGGACCAAATGAATGGAAAAAAAATGTTTAGAGCTAACATCACTATGCTATGCACTGATAGGTATAATCAGTTACTCTAACATTTTATTTCCTTTATCCATAATCTGCTTATGGGGGCTACATCATCTTTTAGGAGAGGAACAGCTAGAGGACGTGGAACTGGGATTCTCCTCCATGCAGTGTCAGTGGATATACTTTGTAGTAGGTTAGTCCCTGGCATCTTTAGGTAGGTATGAAAAGATTTCCTATCTAAAACCTTACTAGGTTGCATAGATCTTTTTCCAAACTGATGCCCTCTGTGTAGATATTTTATAGCAACTCGTGCCCCTCTCCCTTACCCAAGGTGAGGATGTTATGAATGCTCACTAGGTGAAAGAGAAGACAAATGTTAAGGTTTTTTTCCCCGTTACAAAGTACCGCATAGACATGTGGGACAGTCAGCCCCACAAGAGAATCATGATAAAGCAGGAGAAGCAGATAAAAACAAACAATTTTATGAATAAAGTTATATTTGAGATAGAAAAGCTTAAATACCAATGCAAAGTAGAAAACACACGTGTCCTAGGAGGCAAATGAGAAAGGAGCGACAGCAGGTCTGCTTCTTAGAGAAACAGGAGAGGAAGTGAGATTGATAGATGGAACTCAAAGTCTAACAGAAATGCAGGAGAAACTCAAGAGAGTGAAAAGGACAGAAAAGTTTTCCTGGCTGCTCTACTACCTGCCAAATTCCTTTGTGGCCATTGGGGCTCAAAAGGTGAGAGATGATGATTGGTGGATGCCACACTAACAGAGGGATGATTGGAGTCTTAGTCCATTCCCTTTGCAAACCACTAGATTGGGGAAGGCTATTGTAGAACATAATGAACTAGAAAGACCAGCAATCTGAATTTATTCATTTATTTATTTATTTATTTATTTATTTATTTATTTATTTATTTATTTATTTCATTTATACCCCGCCTATCTAGTCAGTTGTGACCACTCTAGGCGGCTATAAAGCAGCTTTCTGTCTTCCTCGTTGCTAGATTTATTTGTTTTCTTGAAAACCACCCAAATCAACTGCTTTTCTTCCCCAAACAACAAAAGATACTGTCCCATATGGTCTGTGTACAAGCATTCAAAGAAAATATGTCAAAAGTTCCACCAGGAACACCCAAACCCTTTGGGCACACCTAAACTAGCTATTTGAGTTACATCCAGCAAGTTAATGGAATGATAAAAAAAAGTGGACAGCAAAATATAATTCATTTGTTAGCATGCACTCTTAGGAAAGGATAAGCTACCAGAACAATGAAAGACGTTTAGATTTACTGAAGAATGGGCATGCAAGATATTGCTCACAAGCAGAAGAAATATTATTTATTTGAAATAATGTTTTTAAAAAATTTCAATCTCTCTAGTTTAATATAGCAGTTCACCTTTGGATCTCTGATGGTTTTGCATTCACCACCATCATCTTAGATCTGCAGAGCTGGAAGGGACCCTGTGGATCATCAAGTCCAGCTCTTATCAAGGAGACGCAGTGGGGAACTAAACTCCCAGCCTCTGTGAACTATTTAGCAGTTTGACCTTTCAGAATCCCTGATCATTAGGCCATTCTGAGATTCGAAGTCTAAGAGAACCAGTTAAACATTGGCTGCTTGGCGTGGGGGGACCATTGCCGATACCCCATAGAAGAGCTGGGGGGGAAGGGAATATCACAGTGCAATGGCCCATCCGTCTGCAGTTTTTGTTAACAGCATCTGCCTTGGGACGATAGCTCTCAGAAGCCCCTGCCCACGTGTGGAGCAGTTTAGGTGCCTGGGGGATTTGACTGGGGGCGGGGGGAGGAAAGTGACATTTTCTGAGCTCTGAAAATGTGGAGTTAGTAATGGATTGAGCAGTAATCACCCCAGCTGCTCTAGGCATTAACCTTAAGAACAAGAACTGACTGACCTCTTCGTTTCCTGCTCAAGCCTTAGAGGAAGAACACACACCAAAGCTCCCAAGGAAGAATGTTCACAGGCTGCTAATCATCACGACCTCTAGCTACAGCTCTGTATCATTCATGAGCACCTTGCATTTGCAGGTGCCTTAAAGTCAAGGCAGTAGACATGATCTAAAGGCAGCTGTAAAATACATAGATTTAAATGTGAAAGCCTTCCCCAATGTGTTTCTCAGAGATCCTTATAAATACTGCAGTTCTGTTGCGGGAACTGTCCTCCTTCCAGCTCCACAGATTCACTGGTGATAGAATATAATTTGTATGAATAAGATTAATTGTGTCCATAATCCTTGATGTATGATGTTGAGAACATGGAAATAAAGAAGAAGAAAAAAAACCTTCTTAGACATGCGTATTTGTAACACAGCTAACCTGCTAAAGGTAAAGGTAAAGGTTCCCCTTGACAATTTTTGTCCAGTCATGTTCGACTCCAGGGGGTGGTGCTCATCCCCGTTTCCAAGCCAGAGAGCCAGCATTTTGTCCGAAGACAATCTTCCGTGGTCACATGGCCAGTGTGATTTAGACACGGAATGCTGTTTACCTTCCCACCGAGGTGGTCCCTATTTATCTACTCGCATTTGCATGCTTTCGAACCGCTAGGTTGGCGGGAGCTGGGACAAGCAATGGGCGCTCACTCCGTCGCGTGGATTCGATCTTATGACTGCTGGTCTTCTGACCCTGCAGCACAGGCTTCTGCGGTTTAGCCCGCAGCGCCACCACGTTCCTAACCTGCTAGGAACATAATTATCTGCATATGGTCACTGTGGAAGGACCATAAACAGCCATTACACACAACCCACCATTTCTGCTTCTGTTTTTTTCCACCCTTGTATAAGAAGGTGCTGGGGTAAACAGACACATTGGCCCAAAAAGCAAATAGAAGGGAGGTAGGGCAATGGAGACAAAGAGGACAAACACGCAAAACTTGGCAAGCCGGATGTGCAATATTGCTTCCATTAAAGTTGATTGGCAAAACTCTCATTGATTTTCAAAGGAGGAAGGATTTCAGCGCTTGGCTACAAGCCAAAAAACACTATGGCGATTGAAAACAATTCTCTGAAATAAGCCAGTGGCCAAGCAAGGAATCTAGAGCGAAGAAGGTTGGGACTCGTTCAATATAATTCTCAGCAGGTGGATGTAATACAGATTGACTAATCCTGCTTTAAAACAGATGAATTAGTCAGCTAAATACCTCATAAAGTAATTGGGCTCCAGCCAGAGAAGAAACAGGTACCTTACCCAGGCACAGAACAATTGCCCGTTTCCTGCTGCCTTGGCACAGAGATGAGTACTACGTACACAACATGTTCTGCATGCAGAAATGGAACAGGAAATCGTTCCTGTAGGTCCACACAAGCATGGCGTCAAGTGGAATAGAAACTGATCTTGGAAAGAGAAGAATGGTGGATCTGGCTCTTAGGGCCTTTTATGTTGTCCTACGTCCCTCACTGCCACTTACCTGACCACTCTCCTCACACCTTTGTGTCACCTGTCAGTGCTGGCGTTTTACAACCTCACATGCTGCCTCTGGTAGGTGTGGCTGAGAGGGACCTTCCTGGGCTGGGGTAACTATCCAGCACTAACCAGTCGTTCCTTCCCTGTCTCTGATTCAAAGCAAGTCCTGCCTCTCTGCTCTGCCTCCCCCCCCCCCTTTGTACTGTTGTCTGTTGGAAGCAGTCAGTCTGTTGAGCCTTGTTGCTCAAAGATAGGGTTGCCAGATACATGTGTTTGAAAAGGAGGACATAGAAAGCCAACAAGGAGGACAAAGGAGAACATATTGGGGGGGCTCTGTGCACAGGGTGGGGTGGGGGCATGTCACTTTTGGAATTAGGTATTGGGGAGAATAGCTCTTTGATCATGGGCAATATCATAACCATTCAACCTACTCAGTCTTGAAAGGTCAAGATTGGGAAAGTTACATTTTTTTGACTACAAAACTCAGAATCTACTGGCCACTGTGTTTTCGTGTTTTAAAAATGTTTAAAAAATAAAAACAAAACAAACCTACATATACACTTACTGGGCTCCCAGGACCAATGGAGACCATCTATTCCTTCCTTTAATAGAGACCCATCCCCCTTGTTTTAATTATTGATTTTTAAAAATTTTAATAAAAGCATAATAAAGTGAAATAAAAAGTTTTAAAAGTTGTATAACAGATTTGAAACGCTTTCTAAAACCCAGGAAAAAAAAACACAGAAGGTGTGGATTTCTGTCAGCTTGAGAAATAACAGGGTGAGGTTTGGTTGCAGGGGGTGGGGGACGGGGTGGGGTGGGGGTGGAGATACAAAAGAAGTTTTTTAGTTTTGCCTGCCGGACAGAGGACATGCTCCTCAAAAGTAGGACATGTCCTCCTTTTGCAGGACGTCTGGCAACCCTACTCAAAGATGTCCTGTTTTTAGCTTGTCATTATATGCTTACTTTAAGGAAATGGAACCTTTTATTCTTACTTCCTGCTGTCTCAGAGTGAGTTATTGAGATGGTAAGTGGTTAAGAAGAAAAAGGGGTGATCTACTCTAGCAAACTTGAAGCTTTTCTGTTCTGTGATGCCCTGCACTTCTGTTGTGCAGCTAGAGGAATATAATTTCAAAATTTCAGAACGCTGCAACAGTGTTCTGATGTCTTCTCTATCAATGCAAAATTGTCCCTTCTGCCCTCCAGCTAGTACTAACTTTCTAGTAATGTTGTTCCCCCATCACACTGATTTGCCTTCTCCTGTAACGGGGCATGAATGCTTGCTTAAATCCGGATTCCTTCACAAGTTGCACGAGAGGGACTTGGATGCCTTGAAGTAGTTCCTGAAGGAGAGGCTCCGTTGTCCACATGTGCAGGCTCTTCTGGGAATACAGTGGAAAATTAATTAAATTGGTCAATTAAAAAAAAAATAGAAACTATAAGGTATGATTCCAGTGGTCATCATCACTAGCAGAGACATTTGTTCTGCTATAATTCAGAGCAAATATGTACACAGGAATTCTAATAGTGGTTGGGAGGGCAAGTTCTGAGAAGGGACATTATGGGGAGCAAACGCTGTAGACCCTCCCCAAATTCACTGGGCCCTGGAATAGTTGCACGAAGAGCAACTGATGACCTAGTTTTGACTAAGGAACTCATTTTATCTTTTTTTTCTTGTACCTTAGGTTAAGATTAAGCCGCATTTCCCACTTAGCGTAGAATGTGTCTACACTGTTACGTCTGAGGGACAAATTGTGTCTGCTTAGGTAAAGGTAAAGGTTCCCCTTAACATTTAGTCCAGTTGTGTCCAACTCTAGGGTGCAGTGCTCATCCCCATTTCCAAGCCGTAGAGCCAGCATTTTGTCTGTCGACAGTTTCCGCGGTCATGTGGTCAGTGCGACTAGACACAGAATGCCATTACTTTCCCACCGAGGTGGTACCTATTTATCAACTCACGTTTGCATGATTTCAAACTGCTAGGTTGGCAGGAGCTGGGACAAGCGATGGGAGCTCACTCTGTTGTGTGGATTCGATCTTACGACAGCTGGTCTTCTGACCTTGCAGCATAGAGGCTTCTGTGGTTTAACCCACAGCAACACCATGTACTCTTATGTAAACCAACTTCATAAATAAATTTTAAAATATGTGTGTGTAACCCCTAGGAAATATTGGTTCAGCCTAAAGGGGTGGGATTAAGAAATAACAGGGCTGTAAGAGATTTGAATCCGAAGGGCAGGAGAGGTTAAGAGGCTGGAGCTGCTGTTGTTACTTGGACTGCTGAGGCTCTTGGCAACTTGGTGTAAGTATAATTCCTATATGTTGGTGTTGGAGGGGTGAATCCACACCGTGAATTCATGTAGTTGCAATTGAACGGATACTTCATTTTAGGGTTTTGAAGATTCCACACATGGAGCTGATTTTTCTAGGTATTGGACAGTTGAGGAAGATGTCTTGGATTTTTATCTGAATTTAGAGATGGGCATGAACCTCAATTCAGAGGTTCATGCCGGTTCATCGACATGGCATCACAAGTGCCACACTGTGGGTGTGGCCAGGCCCCAGCACTGGGGAGCTGGCGATGGCTGGGGTCCCTGGCACAAACTCCATGGGCTCAAATTCAGGGTTTAAGCTGATGGGCCCTTTATTCACAGTTGTACTACAGCTTTGCAGAATCCCTGTAGCCTTAGAAGAAAAGGGTTGAAGGGCATACACGTTGGGCACCCGAGAGACCCCAGTGGGATCCTAAGTTATCTTCACTGAGGGTCCCCACAGTTCAGGTCTCTTAACAGGAGATTTTGCCCAACTCAAAGAGGGTTTGTATTGTCCTTGATATGCATGCCAGCTGCCCAGCCCTTCCCTTCCCCTTGGTCCTTGCCTTTCCAAAATAATGACTGGTGAGAGGCTTCATGGTCAGTCAGCAGTGGTCCTTTGAGTGGAGTGGCACCTTCAGGTGGCAGCAGTTCTTCTGGAGCATCAACCCAGATCCCTTCTTCTGCTGACCAACAGCCTCCCAAAGCCTTCACTCCTTTTTATCTGCTTCCTGGCTGCCTTGGTAAGGTATTCATTGTTAGGCTGCTGCACCTTCCTCAGCTGGCTTCTCTCCCTCTTTCCCTGTGCCTTTGCCTTTTCCCCTGACTGAGCTCTCTCAGCCATCCTAAAGGGGCCGGACAGCTTGCTGTGAGCAAGCCTGGCATGCTCACCCATCACACACACATTCCCTTCCTTCACCATCCCGGTTGGCTCCCACACTCAACAGCTGGTATGAGCTGCTCTTTCCCTCCGCTTTGCACAATCTTCCAGTAGCAGCAAGAGCATGGACTTCCCTTCTCCACCTCCTCCAGCAGCTGCCCACTCAAAAGCAGTGCTGCAGGAATCCGTGCCCCGCCTCCTCATCTGAGTGGGCGGCTGCTGGAGGAGGCAGAAAAGGTAAGTCCATGCTCCTGCTGCTACTGGAAGATTGTGTGAAGAGGAGGGAAAGAACAGCATGTGCCAGCTGGTGAGGTAGGGGATGAAACTATGCAGCACCTGTGGTGCTATGCCAATGAACTGGAATGAATCTCCATACTGAGGTTCATGCCCATCTCTATTTGAATTCAAAGGGACACTAGAACTTTGCAATTCTGCAAGCAACCTCTCTATTGGTGCCATTGCTGAGGACTTGGGTGCTCAAATTGTAACATTTTTTCTTGTAGCATTTTTTGTTGTATTTAAAATTACTCATGTTGTCTGTTATACAACTGTGAATAAGAATACACTCATTCTGTAAAATTATGCTTGCAAGTTTCATCAATAGATATCTAAGTAATCAAATAGCCCCATAGAACTTAAAAGTGTTTCATATGTATGTATTGTCTGCTGTCAAGTTGATTCTGACTTATGGTGACCCTTTTCAGGGTCTTCAAGGTAGAGAATCCACAGTAGTAGTTTATTGTTCCCTTCTTCCTGGGGGGGGGGTGTTGTCCTGAAACTGTGCAGCTTTCTCATGACTATGCAGACCAGCTCTTATCACTGTAGGCACAGTGGGAAATCAAACTCCCAACTTCTGGCTCTGCAACTAGAGACCTAAAATGCCGATCTACTGGCTGAAGTCCTGTTCCCTAGTGTATAAAATTGCAACACAGTAGGTCCATTAAATCAGTGAGGTTGCGTGAGCCAACTTCTTTTGCTTAGTGTAATAAGTTAAATTAGAGTACACCCACTGAGTCAATGATGATTTGGTGAGCCAACTCCTTTCTAGGTTTTTTTTTATTCAAATGGGCTATGATAGTTGCAGCTTACTAAAGTATGCCTTACCATGCTAAGCAACAGGATTTAACCAACATAAAAGTCTGAAAAGCAACTCCCTTTATTTATTTGTCAGCAATGCTATTGTTGTAGATTCATAACCAGTACTTGCTAAAGGAAATTATCCACAGTTTAATAGTCCTGTTCCTGTGGAAAGGAACACTGCCACTTTGTCCTTTATCTGTAGCCTCACCTGGTCATGGGGCAGTATATAAATATGCCAGCCATGCAGTGTCACTCTGATGTTTGAGGAAGTTGGCTTGATCCACAAAAGCTCATATGAAAATACAGCAGTTAGCCTTTAAGGTGCCACAACATTTTTCTCTATCATTGGAAGAGCCAATCATCATTCATCCAACAGAAGACAGCTTTATTCTTGGCACCCGGTGAAAAGAGAAAACAGTTCAGTCTAAATTGGCACATCGACCCTCTTTCCATAAACATGTCTGTCCCTGTTTTCTATTTTTGCCTCTTTTAGCCCCTAAATGTACACCTGGTTAAAGTACCAGCTTAAGTTCAAGGAGGATGTGTCTAGCCTGAAGAACATATAATTTAGAAAGCAGCACTTGATTTCAATTTAGCTAAACTTCTACTGGATTATACAGTAGGATTGGAATGATTGGAAGCTTGCTAAAGAGATTGGGTGCAATTCTGCTTTTACTTTAACAAATGAGATTGGACATTCAAAGGCTACAGAACCCCCCTCTGCCCTGCCATATTCTAGTGCACTGAAAAACAAACAACCTCATTCTAGTTTTATATATGTGCAGCTCAACAAAATACTGTATTGGGGTGGGTGGGAGGAGAGATGGTATTTGAAGACTGAGGTAGCATTCAGAAACCATTCCTTAAGACTATACTTTCAGTACTGTCGTGCTGTGAAATATAAATACTAGCAGATGGCATTTGTAATCTCTATTAAAGACTTTGAAAACTGCTGTAGTTCGAGTGGCCCTGACCATGCACAAAGCAGCATCTTTATACAAAATGAGAGAATTGGTTCATTTGCCCAGCATGATCCACCCTGAATAATGGCCAGTGTTCTTGAAGAATTACAGTGGTGCCTCGCTTAACAACGTTAATTCGTTCCAGCAAAATTGCTGTAGAGCTAAAACGTTGTAAAGCGAAATAAAAAAGCCCATTGAAATGCATTGAAAACCATTCAATGCGTTCCAATGGGCTGAAAACTCACTGTCCAGCGAAGAGCCTCCATTTTCCATGCCTGTGCAGCGAGGAATCTGTCCGTAAGCACAGCGGGGGGCCATTTTCTTCAGACAGCGGCCATTTTGAAACATGATGATCAGCTGTTTTTGATAGTTGTAAAGCGAAAATTGGTTCCCGAAGCAGGGAACCAATCATCGTTAAACAAACAAACAAAAAACCCCATTCAAACCATCCTTTTGCGATCGCAAAAGCGATCTCAAAAACCTCACTGTCAAGCGGATTCATCAGGATAATTGTAAAGCGGGGCACGACTGTGTCAGAGACAGTTCTTACATCTTCAGACAAAGCAAAAGCAAAAAGTGAGCTGCTGATATATACCCCATAGTGCTTAAAGTTTTCTCTCGGAGGTTTAGAATTTAGTTAGCCAGGCTACACATTGCCCTCCAAAGCTGGGTACTCAATTTACCCACCTCAAAGAGATGGAAGGTTGAGTGAACCTTGAGCCAGCTACCTGAGCCTGGGACAAAACGCAGGTTTCTTCACTGCAGTACTGCAGTTTAACCACTATTCGACAGGGCTCCAAGGATTAACCTGGAGCTTCATACATGCAAGATGTGTGCTGCTGCAGTGTGGTACTAGCTCTGTGAGTGGTATCTCATATATATATCCACACCCACACGTGCAGCAGTGGCCTAAATCCAATGTCCCACTAGCAGGCAGCTATAACATGGTGGATTTTCTTTCCCAGTCCAATCCCATCCCTGCAGTTATCTGTGCTGCCCAAAAAATCCCAGTCTGGAGGGTTTTCCAGTCCTCTGTGTCAGGTTCTGGAGCTGCATGGGTGTGGGGAGGTAGATAACCCTCTCCTACATCCTGTCCACACTGTGAAATGTGGTGCTTACCTTCAGCACAATCTATTTTAGCTCTTGGCACCTGTCTGTGAAGGCAGAACAAAGAAGTGTATAAACATTTGGTTGAGAAAGCATTTCCCAGGAGTATGAGATCTAAAATAACATAGGAAACAAAATTGAATATCAATATATTGGAGAAAGAATGGATGGAAATATGGACCACATATCCATATAAATCAATATCAGTTAAAACAAAATAAATGGTTTTGAAGATAGTCCATAAATGGTATTGGCACCCCACAAAATTACACAAAATTAATGGAGAAATCTCAGATAGGTGCTGGAGAAACTATGGAAGTAAAGGCACACTAGAACACATGTGGATCTCTTGCCTGAAAGTGGAAGCAGATTGGCGGGGGGGGGGGAATTAAATGGATAGAAACATTGTTGAATCAAAAAATAATTAAAAATGAAGCTTTATTATTATTTGTAATATTTAAGGATGGAAATTAAAACTTAATTAATAAAGACCTAATTGCATATCTTACTGGTGCAGCAAGAGCTGAAATTGAACTGGATAAATGCTCAAGATCTTTCAGTACAAAAATTTGAGAACAGAATCTGGCAAATGGTCCTGATGGAAAAGTTGACCAATCAAATTAAAATATATAGAGGGGAAATAAAACAAGATAAATTTATGAAAACCTGGCAACCATTATTAACATATGGAATTAGCTCAAGAAAAGAAGAATGTGAAATGGGAAGTAATTTGAATTGCCAGCATGTAATATTTTAAAATAATTAATTATGTTAAATTAAAATATGAACTAGTGGATATGTAAAGAAAGATAATGTGCTGATAGACTGTGTAAGTAATGTGATAGTACTGTACTACAATTCTAACTTGCATTGTCATACTATGGATGTTAATAAAATAATTTTTTTAAAAATTATTATTTAACCTGATTTAACTGTCTCCAATCCACAATTTTAGATGGGCAATATTCTGGCACCCTTCACGAAAAAAGATTGTGCCCTTGTAAGGATAGAGAAACTGAAACTTTGAAGCACATCCTTTTGGAGTGTAATTTTTACAGAAATGAGTGTATCAAATTCCTCAAGCCCATAATGAATGTCTTCCCAGGTAGGTCTCTAATTTGGCATACAAAATATTTATTAAGCAACACAAACAAGATAACCACCGAATCAGTGGCCAAATTCCTTCTCTCTGCTCAAAGTATATGAAAAACAATCTTGACCTCTACCTAACCCCATCATAATAAATAAATAAATAAATAAATAAATAAATAAATAAATAAATAAATAAATAAATAAATAAATAAACGCTCAGAGTGGTAGAATATACCAGATGGGCGGGATATAAATCGAACAAATAAATAAATAAAATAAAATAAATAAAAAAGCCAATGTATGGGTGATCTATTTTATCAATTTTCAATGTTTTAGCTGTCTTTAAATGTTTCAATTGCGTGCATTTATTTTAAATATTACATGCATATATTTTAATGGGTTGGAGACTGCAAAATTAAGATTGATTGATTGTATATAATATTAATATAAAAAACAATGTAATCTATCTTATTACTTTATACTGTTTTACTGTCTTGAAATGTTTCAGTTGCTTCCACTTATTTTAAATATTAGATGTAAGTATTTTAATGCGTTGGAGACCGCAAAATAAAGGTTGATTGATTGATTATTTGGCAAAGGTTTTTGTGGACTACAGCCTACTCCTCCAGGTGAAACAGATAAAATATCCAAGCGTCTAAGATGCCACAAAACTCACTTACTTGAATCCACTTGGTACTCCTGAGGCCAGCAGACCCATTGAATCAACTGAATTTATGTAATGGTTGCTTCACCGTTCTGCTTTTGATTAAATGGCTGCACTCCAGTTGGGGCTACCAGTTGGGATCTGAGGCTTCTTGTTTTAATTCATCAAAGAAATAACATACTCACATCCGAATTAAGAGGATTGTCACCATCCTGGATTTAGTTTAGGCCTGCTGTCTTGCATTTGTTTAACAATTACCTCCCAGGGGTCTCAAACATGCGGCCCAGGGGCCATTTGTGGCCCGCCAGATGATAGTTTGTGGCCCCCACCTTGCCTGCCCCCCGAAGCGCCCATGTGTCATCTGCTGTCAAGAGTAAAAAAAAAAGCCTCACCTTGCTCGCCGGCTCTCTCCCAAGACAGACACTCTCCATCCGGAACTGCAGCCTGCCAGCCAGCCCACCTGTTTGTCGGCTAAGGAAACTCCTGGGCGGCTTCCTCGGGCTCTTGCTCTGCTTGGCGGAAAATCTGATGCGGCCCAGCCTCACCCAGACTTTGCCTCCAGCGGCCCCCAGATAAATTGAGTTTGAGACCCCTGCTTTACATACTAGTTTAGCATAGAAATGACAGCTTTTGGGGGCTTGGTGATCGAAATATAGCATTGGGTGTTTTCAGAATACTCATACCCTCACCACAGCAAAGTGCTAAATAATCTCTCCCAGTGGCTTCATGTAGGTAATAAACTGGCAAAACTGAACTCTGAGAACTGAATACCCACTGACAGTCATACACATCAGCTGCCATGTGGCAGAGTAATTTTCCCTATGGGCATGGAGGGATTAACATACTGTACAGAGGAAAGGCTCCATCAGTGCT
The DNA here is from genome assembly GCF_051106095.1 of Pogona vitticeps. Lineage (NCBI taxonomy): Eukaryota > Metazoa > Chordata > Lepidosauria > Squamata > Agamidae > Pogona > Pogona vitticeps. Next base: position 341,786,474 of record NC_135783.1, read on the forward strand.
CATTAGACAGTCTTTTTACAATCTGTTTACATAATGGCTTTATATCCTGAAATGTACAGGAATTTACATTCAAATAACAAACTCTAAATAGTAGCACAAAGTGCTCCCAGTAGCTTAGGGCAGGAAATGAAGTTTGCCTTATCCAGTAGATTCTAGAGAAGAGGGGAAATAGGCAGATTAGAATACTCCCCTTAGAATTTAACTTCAGTATGTTCCAACAAAATATTTAAAGTTTATTTGCCACCATTTGACAGAAAAGGCAAAAAAAAAAAAAATCAGATCAGATCAGCATAATATACAACCACAGGAGAAGCAGTTAAAGCACTAAAAGGAAGAAGAGGGAAGGGAGAATCACAGAATCTAATTTCATTTCTTACACTGTAATTAGCAATGCTTGAACCTAGTTTTGTTAAATGTTTCTATCCCATTAGGATGAAACTAGTGCCATTGGCATGAATGTCGTGCAGCTGAAGGTCAAACCTGTTTGAAAAAGCTAAGCATACATAATAACTGTCTTACTCTTGAAGATCATAGGGAACGATTAATTTAAAAAAAAAAACAAAGCCATGTCTTAAATCATCTCATTATTCAACACTATAATCTCCCCTCAGCTGAATATTTTGTTTCAGGGAACATCAGGGATCCGTTCAGCTATGATATACTGAAAAGAAGGACAGCAAGCTTTGGAACTGCTACAGAGACATTTTAAAGTGTCACTAGGCATTATTTTTAGCTACTAACTCCCAAATTGCAAGGTCCCACAAGTGGTTATGGAAAGCTTCATATACTGTAGACTGAGAGCATTTAGTGTTACAGCTGAATCTGAAATGGAATTCTGGGCCGTTTTGTTTCTGAATTAGGGTAGGAATCAGAAAGTTAATGGGTTGATTTCACAAAAAGATTTGCAAATCATTAATATAAACATTGATTGGTAAATAAAGGATATAAAGAAGAGGGCTGCTTCTATCAAGGGATGTTCACGTCACATTAAACTATGGTTTGTTGCTTAAGCCACACATGACACACCAGAAGATCATACAGTTCATGACTTGTCTTCCCAGTTTCTAGCCTTTTTCTTTGGGTTTCTTTCTCTTCTGCCTCTTTTGTCAGTTTCTGTTCCAGAGCCCACAGTTGCAGTTCAGGAGGCCATGAGAAGCCACGGTTTGAATAAGCCAGTTTCTAAGCCACCAATAAACCAACCATTGATTCAGATTGTGGTTTGTTTAATAAATCACTGATTAATTAAAAAATTGTTGTGGTGTTTGAATATGGTCTTAGAGAAAGCTCAGACTTGCAACAAAGCATTAAGAGCAGAGCGTTCACCATTCAGAATTCATTTACTATTTATTTATTATATTTATACCCTGCCTATCAGGTCATTTCGACCAATGGCTCACTCAGGGTGCAATTAAATGGGCATTTAGCCTATGTGGTACACTGCAGGAAAAATACTGGTTCTCTTCTTTTTCCAGAGATCACATGACATAATTGCTAGACCAAATTGTCCCTAGAGCATTCCTACCTGCATCTTTCTAGACTCCTGTCAGGGATGTCTACTTTTTTTAGTGTGGGTAGGATCAATCTGTTTTGGTTCATTTCTAGCAAGTGCGGTAGGTGAAAATGAACTTTAAAAATGAGCCTTCTGCTTGCCAGAGATCCTCCTGGTGAAAATACACACTGTGAGAAAGAAGACGTAAAAGAGAAGAGTAAGAGTGAGCCGTCCCCTCAAACGTCTTTAGAGGAGGAGAAAGGGAGAGAAGTTGGAGGAAGGGAGATAGAAGAAATCATAAGAAAGATGAAAGGGTTAAAGGCGGGAAAGGAGTGGGAAGAGATGGGGAAAGGAGAAAAAAGGGAGGTGAATGTTTTCCTGACAACGGTGGGGAGAAGGCTCAGGGGAGACAAGGAAGGTGGTAGTATTAGAGGAAGAATGGATAGAAGGGAAAGCAAACCGCGTGTATTTCAGAACCCTCAGAAAGGGATAGGTGCTGAGAACCGCAACGTGAAGGAGACTGAGAAGGTGAAAGAAGGAAAACCGATAATTGAGGGACTGGGGCCGGAGGAATGGACTGTCTTGGTATACCCGCGAGGACGAGGTCCCTGGAAGAGGGTGATTCGTCCGGGGCCAGTTCAACCTCATGAGAATACCACCCCCCGAGGGAGAGTGGTCACATCATCCTTGCTGCAGGACGATCTGTGCAGTTAGGAGTGGATGTATGAGAAAGCCGATCAAGAATGTTTCAGCCAGTCATTCCATTAAAAAGAGACACTTATGAAAACATGTTGCCCTTGTTGTGGGCAGACTTGCCAGTTAATAATGAATCTACAGATCCTGTAGAAGTTGTGATCTCCTCTCTTGTTTGTTTCCCGCCAAAAACAAGGAACTGTCAGACCTTGACAAACAACCCGATCTCACACACACACACACGCACACGCACACGCACACGCGCGCACACACACACACACACACAAGAAAGAACATTATAGCAGGCTCAAGTGAACCCAAAATTAATAAAGGTACAAAAACAATTTTGGGATGGGACCCTAAGTAGTGAACTGTTGGCACAGAAAGATGACTGAAGGCTCATCTGGACTCTTTCGGAGTGGGCTAGGTAAAGGTAAATGTTCCCCTTGACAATTTTTGTCCAGTCGTGTTCGACTCTAGGGGGCGGTGCTCATCCCCGTTTCATCCCCGTTTCCAAGCCATAGAGCCAGCGTTTTGTCCAAGACAATCTTCCGTGGTCACATGGCCAGTGCGACTTACACATAGAACGCTGTTACCTCCTCACCGAGGTGGTCCCTATTTATCTACTTGCATTTGCATGCTTTCGAACCGCTAGGTTGGCAGGAGCTGGGACAAGCGACAGGCGCTCACTCCGTCACATGGATTCTTACGACTGCTTGGTCTTCTGACCCTGCAGCACAGGCTTCTGCGGTTTAGCCCACAGCGCCACCACGTCCCTTTTTTGGAGTGGGCTAGTGTGGATTAAATAGAGCTGCCTGGGGTCAGGTAGACTTGCAATATGCCATTTGGCACAATCTTTGTATCCCAATGGCATATTGAATCAAATGACCCTATTTGGTCCAACTCCTTCTGGTGCAAATTTCTGATACTGTACCGTGAAAGAGCTTAAGAAGGAGGAACAGAGGAAATTAAAAAGAGAAAAATACATTATCAGTGCAGAGCAGATTGCTGCCTCACTTACACATTTATTTTTAACAATCTTTGCCTTTTCTTAAAAGGCTGTACTGTATGAGAAATTGCTCACAACCAAATCCATCACCAAGTTCTGGTTGGTGATGAATTCGGCTGCAGATAGATTCTTGACTGGCCCTTTAAGACATGACAAAGGATGATTTTTAAAAATATATATATTCTGTACTGCCCTTATAGAATATATTTTTAATTTTAAAAACAAACTCCATGGTGCAGGGAAAGTGTCCCTGTCCCAAATGTATTTCCGTACAGTACCTTTGACAATGTTGGGTTCAACCTGAGCCTGCCGGAATTTTTTTCTTGTGTTTATATGGTGGCATTTTAGTCAAAGGGGGCAAAAAGACCAATCCCTGAGTGATTAGTCGCCTTGGCCCCTTTTTCAAGGAGAAAGGCAGGGTAAGAAATATTTAAAATAAAATAATAAATAAATTTGATGCAGAGGTGCAAAGATTTCTGACTCCCAACTTTTGGCAGGAAAAATATATCGCTCAGCCGAAAAAAGTGAAATCGTGGAAGGGTTGAAAGCCCGGTTTAGTTCTGATACTCAAAACCAATTCCTATACTCTTTAATCTTTCAGTATGGAGTACATATGAATTAAACCTGTCCCTGGCTGACAAATCCTGGGGTTTTAGTTGAATGTAGATCCTGCAGTCCTGAAGGGGGTCCTCCTCTGCTTTTTTCCTTCATTGGAGGCTTTAGAAAATCAATGCTTAGAAGAATATTATCTCCTCCATCTTTCGGTCATGCAGCAGTAAAACAAAGAAGAGTCGAGAAGCTATTTTTGATTTACAACCCAATCTACTGAGCACTGAAGGAAAAGAAAGAGAACTAGTTTGGAACACTGACATTGCTGGCATAAAGGAACTAATTATAAACCCCATAAAGCCAGTAGATGGTTATACTGGAGTTTTAGGGGGGAAAAATCTACAGGGTCACCGGTGCCAATCGGTTTAAGTGTGCCAATGTTGCACTGTGTATTCATGTTGTCATTTTAAAACCATTACCTGTGAAACCACAGCTAAACTAAGCTATACTTCTAAGTATAGCTTAGAAGAGTGATTTTCCATGATAATGAATGGTACCCTGTTTTCCTGAAAATAAGACCTAACCTGAAAATAAGCCCTAGTATTTTTCAGGATGCTCGTAATATAAGCCCTACCCCAAAAATAAGCCTGAGTTAAGTGAAACCCTGCCCTCCACCCTTGTGCAACAACCAGAAGATGACATGACTGTATTTGCACAAATGTAGATTGTTGTACATGAAAAATAAAAATAAAACATCCCCTGAAAATAAGTCCTAATGCACTTTTGGAGCAAAAATTAATATAAGACCCTGTCTTATTTTGGGGAAAACACAGGTACTTTACTTCATTTTTCACAGAATAAAATTCTCACCAGAGAACTTTTAACACAGGTGGAGGAAGAGAGATGTAGCAGATATCTGTGACATACCATCAAATGATTTTAGCATGCAGATATCACTTGCTTCCTGCACATAGGTACCACTGCTCCTAAGTGTAGTGCTTAGACGCCTGCTGTAATTCAACAGGTATAAAGCCAAAAACTGAAGTACGAAAGATTTTCACCCAGAATGCTGTGTACGGCGAGAATTTGTGAACTAAGACTCTGTAAGAGGATATGTTTCAGAGGGGTATAATCACTTGGTCCAATCAAATCTCACTCTGGGGTTATGCGTCATTGTAGTATTTAATTCTTTAATAAACAAACCTCAGTTTCTGTATGTGGGCTATTGTGCTTCTCTATCTACAGTTCAAAATGCTAGGAAACGATATTGCGGCACAATATTGTACCTGCATTGTCAGCAAGAGAAAGGATGTCAAACATTACATAGCAAAGGGTGGCCTGATTGTTGTTGTTTTTTTGACAAGTGTGGGCGGACGTTTTACTTTTAAATCAGAACTTGGATACCCATTGCTCAAACTCCCCCAAATTTGGCACATAGCCAGAGCAGACTGCCTGCTACACCTGGATCAAATTTGGTGCTGATCTGAAGCCCACATTCAAAAATAAATTCTTTTGTTTGGACTGCCCTATTTTTCAAATTACGGTACCTTGTAGAATGTTCATCTGCTGTGATGCACAATAAAATAGCTGCACTATCGTGCAACTATAAGACATGATAAAACATAGGACAGAATAAAATGTGGACTCTGTGTGCTACTCAATAAATGTAAGTTCTTTAGTGGCCACTTGTCATGTTCCCTCATAATATAAGGTCACCCAGAAAGGAACATCTCACTTGGCCTCTACTTTGATGTTATTTTGGCATCAGGCCCTAATAACATTTTGCCAAGTCTTCTCATTCCATTAAAAAAAAAAATCCTAGGTAGTGGATTTTCTTTTCTAAGATGATCTCACAGATACTGGAACTGCTGGTGTATTTTTCTACACTTTTACCTTAATTAATTTTTGAAATTTAACCATCTTGAAAATTTGAAGGCTTTGAAACCTCTAATGTTCTAGACTAGATGTTCTTGGACGAAACCACCTAGATGTCTTCATCACTAGCTGTGCTGCCCAGCATTTCTGGGAGTTGTAGTCCAAAAACATCTGGGACTCAAGGTTGGGAGCCATTGGTCTAGACCAGTGATGCTGAAACCTATGGCACACATACCACATCTGGGACGCAGAGCCCTCTCTGTGGTCACGCAAGCCATGCTGATGCCGCCACCTATGCCGGCCTGGTGCGGCACCACTCACTGTCAGTGTGCTCACACCATCGCCTTGTCCCCTGCCCAAAGAGAGTTCACAAGTGGGCCTGGAGGCAGCGATTGGGCAGTGGTGGCAGGAGCCGCACCGTCTCCCTTCGGCGCACATCATAGCTGCCCATCAACTGCCCCTCCAGCACCTCAGGAGAGCGAGTGGGGCGGAGTGCAGCCCAGGAGAGGGCCCTGCCTATATTTGGGTAGGGAGGAAAAGGTGCCCCCTGGCCGCCTTCCAGATGATGCGCTCGCCTGGAGGGTGCCCACTGATTGGATAGCTCGGGGGTTGAGTCCTGGACAGAAGCTGGACTCGATGATCTATGCAATTTGGACACTGGAGCTCAAAAAGGCTCACTATCACTGGTCTAGATTATCCCTGAGCCTTGTGGCACAGTGGTTAAACTAAAGTACTGCAGTCAAGACTCTGTTCATCACCCAGGGTGGACTTGATTTAAATAAAATTAATTTATACCATGATTTAATTTTTTTTTAAATGGATTTTTGATTATTTAAATCCCCTGTAAAAATGATGTATAACATTTAAACCATACTTTAAATCCATTTGATTTTACAAAATCACTGATTTTTATTCATTCTGTCATGACCTGAGTTCAATCCCAATGTGCTCAGATAGCTGGCTCAAGGTTAACTCAGCCTTCCACCCTTCTGAGGTTGGTAAACTCAATACCCAGTTCATGGGGGTGGGGAGGCGAGGTAATGTTTAGACTACATAATTAAACTGTACACTGCTCAGAGACTGCTTTAAGTGCTATGGGACGATATATAAGGAGCAAGTGTATTAAAGACTACTGTTTTTACACCAAGATGTCTACGGCTCTGTGATGCTTCAGTGGTTTAGTATATGTTACTTTGAACAGAAACAGTAACATTTTCATATTAATAAAAGTATTCGAATACCATATGTAACAACAAATACTGGTCACATCAAGTAGTTACATATGTTTAGGTATAAAGTAAATGACACCAATACACCTGGATGCACATGTTTATTCAACTCCTGCCAGATTACCACTACACTGATGCTGTACACTGCTTAAAGTACAATTAAGGTCCCTTGATGGTAGTATGTTTCCTCCAAAGATGAAATGATGTGTTGCCGAATGCATACAGAAGACATTTTTAATGATGGCCAGAAGATTCTGAAAAATAAAAACCCAGAAAACTGAATTGGTCAGGCAATTAAAAAAAAGTCAGCAAGCAGCTGCATCGCAACTTCTTATAAGAACATGTTCAGTTCCCTTAAAAGGACTGGCAAATATTGCAGATGAGTCAACTGTCAAGTGCAGGGATGGGCTATTGTGATTCTTCAAGTGTTCTGTGCCTACATCTCCCATTAGCCCTGAACAGCAGAGAATGGATCATGGAAGCTACATTCCCAAAATACAGTGGTGTCTCGACTTACGAACTTAATTGATTCCAGAACTCCGGTTGTAACTCGAAATGGTCGTAATGCAAAGCACCATTTCCCATAGGAATGCATTAAGATGCAATTAATCTGTTCCGGCCAAAGAAAAAAAATCACCAAAAAACCCAAACCCAAACCAACCAACCACACTGCAAGACCCATCGGAAACACGATTAATCTGTTCCGGCCGAAAGAGAAAAACAAGACCCATCGGAAACATGATTAATCCATTCTGGCTGAAGGGAAAAAAAAGGAATCAAACCGTAAGACCCTTCGGAAATGAAAAAAAAAAAGGCTGAAGTCTCCTCCAATCTCACATTCTCTAACTGCTGGGGCGAAAGAGCTGCAAAGAAGCAGTCTCTTCGCCACCAACGGTTAGCAATTTGAATTCCGCTGCCTTTTTCTGGTTGTAACTCGAAGCTCCGGTCGCAAGTACTGTAGAAGCAAAATTTTGCGGCCGGACCTGGTCATAACTCGAAATGGTCGTATGTCGGGACATTTGTAACTTGAGGCACCGCTGTATCTGGAAGACAACTGCCATCTGTGGCATTCTGGATGTTCTCTCTTTGCCAGCTTTGATGAGAACATACTTAAAACCTGCCAGTGACTCTGACCACACATGTAGACATTTATTTATCTTATTTATAGGCCATCTTTCTCCCGATAAGATGAAACAATCTATTAATTCATGATAATTAGCAAGACTTTTTTCTTTCTAGTTGTGTCTAAAAACATCATGCCTTATTCCACAACTATATTCCCAGGAACACGGAAGTCCAGATGTCTTCCTATGCTAATGTGTGACATACTGAGATCTAGGTAGATTAACGCTGCAATAAACACATGTATTTACTTGCAGGTAAGTCCCATGAGGTTCAGTGACACTGACTTCTTTGGATATGTTTAAGATAGTCGCTAAAGGATATGATCCACTGTTCTGTTATATTGACACAATTTCTGACAAGCCAAGAGCCCAGACAACTTATATTGGAACTAGCATATGAGGGCTCACCCACATGTCCCTATAGACAGTCTTATGTCTGACCAGTTAGTGTGGTCACAACAGTTTCCAAAGGAGGAATGGGGTGTAACAGATCTGAAGTTTCTGGCCAGGCACTTTTATGGTTGCCTCCCCACCAAAAGCTGCTGTAGTACAAGCTGTAGGCTACACGGTACTAGAACTAAGTGTTGTTGGAGATGAAGGTTTTGTCGCTCAAGCTCTTAAAGTGATAGTCTATTATTTTTTGTTAAATTTTAACAAACTTAATATAACTCATTATGAGAGGCAAAACTTTAAAGTACTGTAAGGTTCCCAAGCCCTTATGTAACATTTTCAGACAGTATTGAAGATTATTTTCATTTGGCCTCTTGCATATTGGGCCAAAATCCATTCAGGGATAGATTTGCATTTATACTGAAATGCAAATCTATCCCTGAATGGATTTTGGCCCAAAAGCTGTCGTGAATTATTAACTTGTAAACTGCTCATGGGAAAGAATATTTTCTGGATCTGTTTGAGGCAAACCTTAAATAATTACACCTATTTCATGTCATACATACTGTCAATACTTACTCACAGCTTCTTTATCTGACTTTTTACCTAAAAAAATAAGCAAACGTATTTCATTAAAACAATATTCATTAATATATCCAGGGCTTTAAAAATGCTGCTTGACGAGTCACAGCTCCCTCCCTCCCTGCTCTTTCCTCTCCTCCACCTCTCTCTCTAATCCTGCAGTCCTCCCCTCCCCCTACCATTGCAAAAGGAAAACTGCCCTCTTCTCACAAGAGAGTTCGAGCAGCACATAGAGATAAAGCTCTGCAGGATAATGTAGAGTAGTTCCATGTGGGAGCTCCCAATTTCAAACAAATGAGGACACATCCTGGGGTGGGAGGGAACCATGGCTCCTTAAGAGGCCAGGCGCTTTTGCTTTCAGTTTTATTTTTGCTGGAGACATTCAAAAGAAAGGCATTCAAAACGCAAGCTTCATGACCCCACAAGCATGCAGGTAATAAAGCAACCCAAGTCTGAGGGTAGATGAACCACCATGGGGGTAGGTTTCCTGTTCTTCTAAAGCTCCTTAAAATTGCCTGTTTAACCAGTTTCTACTGTTAACTGTGAAAGGGGTTCAGCCAGATGAATCTGATCAAAAATAAATTCAGATCATGTTTAGAGACTGAAAGCTTAGATGACCTTATAATGGTGAATCTAAATGGACCTCCACTACCACAGCCATCGATAAATGGTACTTCAGTGCTAAAACTACCAGGCATGTTCAAGGACACAAGTGCAACACCTCTGACAGCAGTGCATTTTCTACTAAGATGACATAGGTGAATACTGTGTAGGTAATACAATTTATTTTGGGTTTGTACGCATTGTTATGTAGAAATAAAAGTGAACAAGTGCCTAGTTTAAATTTGTTAACATAAATTGCAAGGCTATAGTCCGGTCATGCTGACTGGTGAAACATACTAGAATTGTTCAAGCCATGAATATATCTAATCAAATTTAGACACCCAGAAAATGGTAAATGAAATTTTAAGCATAAACTACTGTGTCTACACAAGAGATCTCAGTAATGAAGACTATCCAGTATACATCTGGCTTGGGACTCTCAACCCTACATAGATACGCACGTTTATATTGAGCACATTAGGCATGATAAAACGTATTAGACAGAATATAAAACACTTGCTGAGCTTCTTTATACTTTCTTTACCTTTCTTTGGTCTATACCAGCTCCAAAGACTAACTGAAAGTGAAAGCGCAGGCACTGAGACCAAAGAAAGGTGAGAGTATAAAGAATATTCTTGTTAATTTTAAGTTAATGAAATTAACTTCCAGATAAAAAGTATTGATGTGAAAACAGGAACTCAATTGAATTTGGATTCTGTACTACATTGTCACTGTAGTTCTGTATGGCATAGAACATATAAACATACAGTGGTGCCTCGCATTACGATGTTAATTCATTCCAGCGAAATCGCTGTAGAACGAAAACATTGTAAAGCGAAATTAAAAAGCCCATAGAAACGCATTAAAACCTGATTAATGCGTTCCTATGGGCTTGAAACTCACCGTCCAGCGAAGATCCTCCATAGCGCGGCCATTTTCGCTGCCCATGCAGCGAGGAATCCGGCCCAGAAAAGAACGGGGAGCCATTTTTTTTACCTGGTGGCCATTTTGAAACCGCCAATCAGCTGGCCAAAAATGGTTGCTTTGCAAGAATCGGTTCCCGAAGCAGGGAACCGATCATCGCAAAGCGAAATTCCCCCATAGGAAACATCGTTTTGCGATCGCAAAAACTTTGTTGTAATGCGATTTCGTCGTTAAATGGGGCGCTCGTCTTGCAAGGCACCACTGTACATTTGGCATATACTTATATATTAAAAGGGAATTTTAGGTCGCATATATAATTATTTCAGAAAATGAGCCTATGCAGCTTACCTCCATATGAGATTCTGTAAAAGACAAAGCCGGTTAGGATTATTCCAACCCATATTTCTTGGTAAGCGTGCAAGTGGTAAATCTTCTGAGTGTCCCACCATCTTGAAAGAGCAGCCCTGATCATCTATGGATCAGAATAATATGATAACATTTTGAAGTAAATCAGTATTTAGTTTTAGTGGTACAAGTCTAGACTTTGAAAAATTAAGATAGCAACTCTATAGTCACACAATCCCCATTATAAAGGAAGGTTTAAGAACAAGGTAACTTTTCATAATATTCCTTTGTATTCACATTTGAAGAACAGCAACACAGAGAAATCAGTTTTAGAACATTTCAGTCTTTCAGGATACACTGGCAGTTCTCAAGAACTATTTTAGAAAAAAATGAATTATGAAACAATTCTCAAGTGGGAGACAACAAAAATTGGGTACATAAGTTCCAATGTACTTCTAAGAACTTCAATAGAGATCAGAGCTTCCTACTGTACTATGTGTATTAATTCAATTCTTTAAAAACACCCAACATGCTGGTTTATCTGACATATTGTGCATCTATACCATGATTTTAAAAACCAAAAAAATCATCTGTTATTGATGCACAATATTGTGCCTCTTGCAAGCGAGAAAAAGGATGCCAAATAAAGCAAAAGGCAGCCTGAATGTTGACAATATCAATGGCCGCAGTCAAGATGGTCTAGAGCAGTGGTCCCCAACCTTGGGCCTCTAGATGTTCTTGGACTACAACTCCCAGAAGCCTTCACCACCACCTCTGCTGGCCAGGATTTCTGGGAGAACATCTGGAGACCATTGGTCTAGAGCAGTGGTCCCCAGCCTTTTTGGGACCACGGACCGGTTGGGGGGTGGGCTCTGTGCGTGGGGCAGCCCCCTGCTTGAGCCTAACACCCCCACTGTGCATGCGGAGATCCGTCTCCGTGGCCCAGTTCTGGGAAGCCCACAGACTGGCACCGGGCCACGGACCGGGGTTGGGGACACCTGGTCTAGAGGATATCCTCTTGTACTCACTAACATACACAAAGTGACACCATGTAAGGGAAAATACCAAAGGCGGACTCCTTCATTCATCAGTTAACCACTTTTCAGCAAGCGCAAAGCAATCGTCAGGGCTATTTTTCAACAAGTGTGAACAGTAGTGATCAGAGGAGGGTGTTCTGTGGACCAGCCAGTCTCAAACTTCTATTGTTGCCCTAGCCATTAAATAAAATATGAAAAAGATATAGACTCATCAGGATTGCATCAGTCACAAAATGAACCTTATATGGTACTGTGTGAAGAACTGTTTCCAATCTGTGGCCCCCTTCAACTGTGCCAGGGCCCCCCTCGGGCAATATATCAGCAGTTCACTTTTTGTCTGAGACATTTATATATATACCAGCCATGTATTTGTATCCCAGTGCATGAGGAAGTAGATTTTGATCCATGAAAGCTCCCACAAAAATCAAATTATTAGTTTTTAAATATGCTATAGTATTTGTTTTCTGTCTTATTTTTTCTATTGCCTTGCTAGGACACATATAAAACAGCTAATTCCTTGGAAATGTTCAGAATATTCCTAAATGAGCAATGTTTAATTTTCATTTCTGTAACTCTTCCCCACCCTCCCCAAACATGCTGCTTTCACTGATAGATGTATGGGCGGTCTCGCAACCCTTGAAAAGCAATTCTGTCAGTGAACTATTTAGAAATAAGATGGAAACGAATGTCAGATGTTAAGACTCTTTTAATCAAGATGTGAAAGGATCATCAAGATCTGATTATTCCAGTCAATATGTTCATTCAGATTTTGGGCCCCGCTGATTAATTCAGGATTTCTTCTGACAGCTATTAAATGCCACTTTAATGCTCTGAGCTAAAGCCAACAGTTAACCCCTGCTAGAACAGATCCAGTGAATGAATGGGGCTTACTAAATCCATCTCCCACAAGACCAGTTTAGTCAGTGGGCCTATTCCAGTTACTAATAAGTGCCTTTAACCTTCTCTTTCCTCACCTAGCTAGGTAAGGAATAATTTCAGGTGCTTTTAGGAAGAAGAGAAAACAAAACATACATTTATAAAATGTATATACTTATTTATATTCTGCATTTTTTCCAATTTAAAGACACAAAGCATTTTCCAAAATGGTAACAGGGAAAATGATAGCCACACATTCTCATTCAATTTTGAACGACCCTTCAAAACAGTGGTATTATTATTTTTAAAGTTCTACACTGCTGGAACCCTGCATTTGTGAAAAAAAATTCCACAAGAGGTTACTAACATTAAAAGCACAACTATAAGCCCTTCTTTGGATGGTCTAAAAATTGTGTGGTTACTGGGGAGAGGGCTTTCTTTCATTGTAACACCTTGCCTTTGGAACACCCTCCTCCTACCTTCTCTTACAATTCAAATATCAGGAGAAGAACCATTTCTTTTTTCAGGTTTTCTGTTGGTTTCTCCGTTTTTAATTGCTGGCTGTTTTTGTATCATTGCACTAATGGTATGGTTTAAACTTTAAATATGTTTATATGGTATTCACCGCACTAGCACAAGACTCACTGGAAAAGTAAAAAAACGGAAGGCAAGAGAAAAAGAGGAAAAAAACGGTAATATGGCTTAATAAGGGAAACCATGTCCTTTTGTTAAAAAGATCTAATAGCTTGGATATCTTTACTTCATAGGTCATCATAGGTTGGAAGTGACTTGACATTTCATTTAAAAAAAGCTCTGAAAGTAGCAATACTTAAAATGGCATATAAAGAAAACAAAGAAATCAACCGAACAGTGCAAACTCCAGGCTCTCCTGGATGACACTTTCTGGACCCATTTCTGTCAAGGTCAGGATGTGAGGCTGAGACTACTTTGGTTGCCTTCGTGGATGACCTATACTGGGGAGTGGATAAGCGGAGCACAGCCTTATTGTTTCTACAGGACCTTTCAATGACATTCAATACCATTGACAATTGACCATGGCTTCTTCTGGATCACCTGGCTAGGGAGCAACTGTATAACAATGGTTTCTATCCCTCTATTCAGTAGGCACACAAAATGTAGTGTTGGGAGACCACTGTCCAACATCATAGTGTTTGGCCTGTGGCATTCCCACCTTACTCTGGGCCCTAGATCACATCAGGCCTGGATTTTCTCTGGAGGCAAATATGAAACCGAGGCTGTCATACTTTGGATACATCATGAAAAAGCAGGATTAGCTGGAAAAGACAATAACACTGGGAAAGGTGGGAGGCAACAGGAAAAAAAGAAGATGAACTACAAGATGGGCTGACTTTCTAAAGGAACCCACAGCTCTCAGCTTAAAAGAGCTGAGGAAGGTTGTTGGGGGCTTACCATTCTGGACATCCCTCATTCATAAGGTCACCAAAGATCAGAAGCAACTTGATGGCACATAACAAAAGTCCCTCAGAGGTGCGTTTTTTTCAACGATGGTTCTTTGTAAAAGAATCAATAGGCATCCAAAATTTTCTCCCACTCTTTTTTCAAAAGCTTTCTATCATCTGCAGCTATCACCTTAAGCAAAGATGAAGTGTGGCCTTCTGGACGCTGCTAAACTACAACGCCCATCATCCTCAAATCATGTTCCATCCTTTTCTCTAATTCTTTGCATTTGCAAAACCCAATCATACTGCCACATAGTCTTAAACTAAGGCGGGGAAGCTGATACAGCCGAACTAGAACTCCCATCATCCTTCACTATGGACAACGGCTGATGGGAACTACCGTCCTTTGACGAACTGAGACCCACACGTGCCCCATAATCCGACCTTAGCTTTCCTTCCCGACCCTCCTTTGTCTCTCAGTTTCTCTCCCCAACCCTGTGAAGAGAAGCCAACAATTTCCAGGTTCTCACGGCTTTGTTCCTTCCGAAGGCCTCCGGGAAAAACCTTCAAGGCACCGGGCCGAAGCCCAGGCAGAACCCCAGGAAAGAAGACCCCAACCGAACCTTTTATAAGCAAACCTTGCTGCCCTCCGACGGAAAAGCCGGACCCACCCTGAAGCCGAAAGCGGGAGAGCCCTGTTAGCTCAACCGAAGGTCACCAAGCCTCGTCTTCCACAACCGCAGCCACTTCGGTTCGTCGCAAGGCTTGCCGGGAAAAGAACGAGTGTCCACCCAGCGCGCCCCCTTGTAACTTCCTCCTTGTCTTCCTCCTCTTAGCGCCCTCTAGCTTGGAGGTCTGGTACAACAGCTGCTTCCTTTTCATCTTCCGTAAGAAAACATCGCATGCAGCTTGATTTTTATTTATTTTTAGCCCACGAATTGCAGTGAGTTCGGCACGAAGACATTCACGCAGCTTTGCGGTCAAACAGCTTTCGTCCTGCGTGGATTTATTTCTTGATTGGGAGAAGTCTAATTACCAGCGTAATTAGCTGGTAATTAGCCGCCCAGAGTGGTTAATTGATCAGATGGGCGGGATATAAATACAATAAATAAATAAATAAATAAATAAATAAATAAATAAATAAATGATCGTGCTTCAGGAAACGCTTGACACTGTCGAGCCGTTCAAATAACTGCTGGATCGTGGCCCCTTGTTGCAGGGAAATAAGTCGCACGTGTTTCAGCGAAGCTTACCGATTCAGATTTTTGGTTAGAAATAAAGGTAGCAATTTTTTTTTGAATCATCACTGAATTCTACGGGAGTAATAATAGCGGACTGCAGTTGCGCACAGGATTCCCGACGGCTCACGCTGGTATCCTGATCCCTGCAACGAAAAGGCCTCGATTTATCTCATGTTCATCGCAAATGCTGTCTATGATCTGCAGGAATCATAGTAAAATCCCAAAAATCCGAGGGGTTTTTCTTTGCAATGAGTTGTGCGTGGCATTGCAGCTTGTTTGGGGTGGGACTTCCACAGGACAGTCTGATGCTTGTCTGCTCGGTTAAAAAAGCCCACGACAAGTTCAAGAGGACCTGCTCCGAAGTAACGACATGGACGTAACCTATAGAAGTGCCCCCTCTCTTCGTCTTTTTTTTCAAGAGTGCGGAATGAAGTTAGTAGGCTAAGCGTCGAGGCAGGCTAGTTTTTTTTCGAAAAAACTCTTGCGCGCTGATTTGCACGATAGAAGCATCTTTTGCCCTCTAAAATGCGTTTCTCTCCATTTACACACGATTTTTCAGAAGACTTTTGACTGCCTTAGGAGGGGGCGTGTAGGTGGGGGAAAAAAAAAGATGGATTCTCCGCCCTCCAGCATGCTTTTGAACAGCCACTCTCACTGCCGAACCTATTCGTTATTGTTGTTGTGCAGATCAGTGCGGCGGTCTTGAGATCACCGGAGGAAAGGCGGGATATAATAAAGTAAAAAAAGAGACAAAACACGCGGACCTGCGTGCATTTAGCGTAGAGTTTTGTGTGATCTTTAGTAGCAAGGTTTGGGGAAGCGAACGGTAGATTTAAGGCAGGCAACGTGCGGACCCGCAGACATTGGTGGACTTTTGATCCTCAACCAGCGTGGCCGATTATGAGGAATTCTGGGAGTTGGAGTCCAAAAACGGGTCTACACATTATGTCCACCACTGAGGCTGACTGTCAGAAGCCTCGTCTGTCCATAACTCCCATAAACCTACTTGCTGCAGGTGATGATCTTTTTACCTCCCCAAATGCTCGCGTCTTTGGAACAGCCCAATTCCTGCAGATCATAGACATCATAATAACCGTAAACTACTGAATTCTGGCTAATCGGCTGGCTGTTGAACAGGATACAGTAGCTGCAGACTGGAGAGTCCTAGGTATCTAACAGAGTAGTTAAGAACCATTTTTATACTGCAACCTCCTGCAGGAGGTCAGCCCATGGAAAAGGCATGCTCCACCACTCTAAATATTCCCCCGGGAAGCAACAGCGGCCCTTCAGATGCTGTTGGACTACAATTCCCATCATCCATAGCCCTCCTAGGCGACGGATGGGGTTGCAGTCCAATAACGGCTGGAGGGCCAAGGGTCCCCCACTTCTGCATCCCATCACGCGTAAAATCCCAATTTGTGTACATTATAATGCATGTCTATGCAGGTGCACGCCTTCAGGACCTTCATGTCAGGCGCTGCTTCCCCTTTTACAATCAATGCTCAGTTCGATATATATTAAGTTCATATTTAATATGTTAACTGTGTTAACTTCATCAGAAGTTGTGCACGCGCTAACAGATTCCATGCGTGCCCTGCAAAGCCACGATTATGTAACAATTAAATGAGAATTGCAGGGGGTGGAATCCCGCGGCAACCTGCTCTTTTACTCGAAAATCCTCAGTGAGTTTCCCGGAGCTTGCTTCCACGTAAACCAGCACGGGATCCTAGTCTACCCTTGTAGCAGCAGGAAAGGGAGGATTGAGAAAAGAGGCGTGTACATATATAATACACGGTAGGATTTCAGAATAAACATGCACAGGGTTGCAATGTAAGGCTGCAATTCTAAACATACTCAGGAACGTCAGAATGGACTTCCCAGAAAGTAAGCCATTTACTTAGACCTGTGATTATATGAACCCTTATCTGGGACTAAGAACGCCCCCCTTGACCTCAATCCACACCTTACACGCAGTAAATTGACTCGTTTGAAATGTGGTGCCGAAGGAGAGTTTTGCGGATACCCTGGACTGGCAGAAAGACGAACAAAACGAGTCTTAGAGCAAATCAATCCTGAACTTTCTTTCTTGAGGCAAAAAATAAAATTGATGAAACCGAGGCTGTCCTACTCTGGCGACATTATGAGAAGATTCTCTGGAAAAGAGAAGGATTCTTCTGAAGGCAGCAGGAAAAGAGGAAGATCAAATGTGAGATGGAGCAACTCCCTAAAGGAACTCACAGGCTTGAGTTTGTTGAGGACGGGACATTTCTGAGACACCCATTTGTAGGGTCGTCGTAAATCCGAGGTGAATGGACTGCACGTAACAACACTGCACAATTGCAATCCTCAGCATACCTACCACAGAGTAAATCTCACTGAATTGTAAATCTGCTTTTCAGTAGATAAATCTCGGATCGTGCTTTTATGTGAGCTGCCCCATATGCACCTGATGTTGCCCGTAATAGAGAGAAAAATATATGATAATTTCATAGGATGTTTCTGACATGAACAAAGAAAAAAGAATAGGCAAACGTATATTTAACGATTTTTATTTGTGACTACATTTCCAGCTTCTTTTACTGTGTATTTTAAAAAAACACACACCTGCAAATAGTTTTAGGAATTCTTTTTGAAAAAATGCAAAACGTTACCGTCGTTTTTCTTTCACGAACGAGTTAACCTTTGGTTTAGATGGGCGGGGGTATAAATCTAATAAAAATATATCAAATACATGTATAATCTCAGAATGCTTCTCTGTGAATAAGTTCCACGGAACCCAAAAAAGGGCTTGCGGGTGGACTTGAGCCACTGGATTCCCGAGGCAATCTCGGGGGGGGGGGAGGCCTCCTCGGATGTAAGCCCCACTGCTTCCAAAGCTGCTTACTCTCAGGTAACGACCGAGGCCTGAGGGCCCGCAGCCTCAGGAGAAAAAAAAAGGCGGGAAGTCTTCATCGAGCGTCAAGGCGGCGCCGGGCCGGGCCGCGTGATCCCAAGGTGGCGGGAAGGCGCGGCCGGGCTCATTGCTTCGGGGCTCATTGGGGTGGAGGGAGCGGGTGGCTGAGGGCGCGAAGCCGGCGAGTGGGGCCTTTTTTTGGAAGTTGCCTTCGGGAGGGGGGGGGGAGAGGCCGCAGCCATGTTGCGAAAACTGACCGTGGACCAAATTAACGAGTGGTTCACCATCGGCAAGACGGTCAGCGGGGTCGAGCTTTTGGGGGGTCCGGCCCGGAGTCCTGCCAGGACTGCTCTTACTCCTACTAATCACCCTGAGTCTGCAGGGGAGGCGCTGCCGTCGACTACTCACGCGTAAGTTACGCCGGAGCAAACGAGCAGGTGGGATTGGGGCGGTTTTTTTAAAAAGTAAACTTGAGGTTGGGTATAACCTCCATGAAAAGGTTGGGACTCAAGAAAAGGAAGCCTCCGCCTTGAGTTTTCGGGACCTGTGCGGTGCAATGCTGTTAATGACCTTTTGGAGGCCATTGATATTTGGAGGGTCGCCATAAATCGAGAGCGACTTCACTTCTACCAACACCTCCTCCACCCTTGGGAAGCGTAAATTAAGTTCTCGGGTTGGGGGTTTACAGGCTCTCCCTCCACCCTTGTTAAAACTGGGTCCGCACCGCCTGTTTCCTACCTAAGGAGAACATTTGCCTGGTCGTACATTTAGCAAAACAGCGAAGGGCCTGGATAAAAAATGGCAGATCCATGAAATCAAGAACGAATCCTCAGGATTTAATTTGATTTTCACGTGGGGTCCTTGTGGAATCGCCCTCAAGTCATAGATCCCACCTGTGCCCACAGATTACACGAGTGGTTCTTAACCTTTGTTACTTGGATGTTTTTGAACTGCAACTCCCAGAAACCCCAGCCAGCACAGTTGGTGGTGAAGGCTTCTGGGAGTTGCAGTCCAAAACTCCTGAGTAACCCAAGGTTAAGAACCGGTGGATTACACTACAGAAATCGTGGGTCCTTCATCGGGTGGCTTTGCATTGGCACAAAAACATGGATCCAAGGCACAGATCCACATGATTTTGTATAATTTTAAAATGGGATCCTCTCTAAACAACTTTAATTTCATAGATCCGTTTTGTGCCGATAGAAACACAGAAATCATGGGTTTCTAGTGCATGGTTTTGCAGTGGCACTTAAACACCAATCCAAGGCATGGATCATCATGGATCTGCATGAGTTTTACACAAGATCACGCCCAAACCAAACATAGATCTGCACCCACAGATTATACCGCAGAAATCATGGTCTCTTAGCTCATGGCTCTCTAGTGGTGCAAAAACATGGATCTGAGGCATGGATCATTATGGATTCACATGATTTTTATGTAGGATCAGCCTCAAACCACTGTCCATTGAAGATCCCATTTATGTACTTAAATATACCAGATAAATTATGGATCCATCAGCCCATGAACGCAATGACGCAAAAACATGGGCCCAAAGCCCACAAACTAAAACCCAGAAATCATGGGTTTTTCAGTGCATTGCTCTGCAGTGGGTCCATGCATAGATGTGATCTATGACTTGATGGTGGTTTTGCAGGAATTCCACAAAAAAGTAATGTGAAATCATCAGGATCCATTTTTAGTTTATAGATCTGCTTTTTACTTTCTACCAATTTTTGCCTTAATATTTTTTTATAGCCAGCTAATAATAGTTAAACATGTTCTTTCATTTTTAAAGATGTGAAACCATTTGGTAATCCTTCACCAGACAAGAACTGTTCAGTATCTGGGATTTACGGAATTGTTTATTCGCCATTATAACATTTTATTGAGTGGATCTACTATACTTGAGACTAACAATGGGATTTAGGCCTGGTTTTTTAGTAGGAGTGGAAGAGTTGTGTCTTGAAGGAGACTTAATGGCAGCACATAACTCCTTAAAAGTTGATTTTGCACTTACAATACCTTTTCTATTTTTTGTTCTACTTTCTGACTTTTTTCAATAGTCTCAGATTTTGTCATTTTCCTACTCTTTGTTTCCTTTCTTTTCCAGTCTTTTGTCCAGTTTTCTAACTGAAATACATTTAACAATGAAATCTCCTTTCAATATCTCTCTTATTTGCTCTCTATCCTGTAGCTGCTTCATCCAGTCCTTAATCCTTATTAACCCTTTGTCTTTAACACCTTGTCTACTTTCCTTTTAAGGTTTTTTTTTGGGGCGGGGGAATTCCTTAGACCACCTGGGTCAGAGAGAATATAAGTGGACTCAATATTGCTCTGTATCTTCTCCAGCTTTCTAACATACAGTATTATTTAAAAAAGGGATTATCTTAAAAATCTCTTCCTCATTTTCTTCTTTAAAGAATGTTCTTCCAATTTGCCTCCATTCCATACTTTTCAAATTCATTCCGTATTATGCTTTTAATGTTTGTTACAATATCTGAATTCCTATATCTGATTTGCTATATAATATAATTTAATATTGGATATAGCAATACCTCATTCTTTTTGTGATATATACCAAATGGTCTTATTAATCCTAGCTCTCTTATTACCATTACAATGTATAATATTGTAGTGCACTAGAATTTGTAATATATAAATTAGTACAGGTGGAATACAAATCATATACTGTACTGTATGTTAAAAGAATCTTGGCAGAAGGATCTCTGCAAAGAAATTAAAGGGGAAGAATAAACTGGAATAAAATAATAATGAAGAACATGTCCTCAAGGGTCAAAGAAAACTTAGAAGGTCATATAGAGATGATATTTGACACCGATTAAGCTAAATATATTGAATAAATAATTTGTAATCTCTGTGTTGGATGTGTAAAAAAGAAAAGGGGCATATGTACACATGTTATGTGAAACAGAGGAAAGAATGGATGATGATTTTCAAGGAAATAAGGGAGATTTGTTGTAAACTGCCCAGAGTGGCCTTAGTAGCCAGATGGGTGGTATACAAATCAACTAAATAAATCAGTTTCTGTGGTAGTCCCATGTTTCTGCATGCCTTGCCCAGCTAGGCCGTTTGAATTTTTAGGGTTTTTTTTCTTTCACAAAAAAGGCACACTTATTATTTTGTGTTCCCTTTCCTGTGGTGATGGGCTTTTTCCCTTAATGCCAAAATAGAGTGCTATCCACTTTAGCGTGTTTATTTGACTTACATTTACTAAACAAAACCTTTTAGTGGTGCAACACCTGCACAAACAAGAAATGAACTAACTTGGTATTGGTTTGGATTATTATGTATTTTGTGGTTTTCTTTTACCTTTCTGTTAACAGAGCTTTTCAGAAATAATCATTTGAAAGACATCAATTATGGCGTTGAAACTGCCAGAGAGTTCTGTAAAATTGCATTGGCATTCTTTAATTGTTGAAATCGTCATTTATTTACAAATGGAAATTTTGCATAAAAAAAGAAGCAGTTGGAAATTTTCTGTCACATCATTGCCCCTTTCAATTTTACATAAATACTTATATTGAAATAGATATTGCCTATATATATATTTGGATTAACAATATAAAGAAAATTTAAAAAGCTATTAGTTACTGGTGCATTCTGCTCCTCCTCCCTCCACTGTTCCAGTTAGTTGGGGAGAACCTCTACAAAAGCCTCTCTAAACAGCTCTGTTTTTAATACTTTTTTGAAGACACGAAGGGAGGGTGTCTGGCACAACTCCATCAACACATTCTGTAAAAAGGTGCCACTGCTGAGAAAGCCAGTTTCTGATTGAAGTTTTCGAGTCTTGAAGTGTCAACACCTGCAGGCATGAGGTCTGTGAGGACCAACTAGGATGTGCTGTCGAACATGGCAGAAGACGGCAGATTAGTTGTGAGGGTCCTAATGGTAGGACTTTATATGTTAGAACTAAAACCTTGAACTTGCCATGAAAGCAGACCAGTAACCAGTGCAGGTGAACCAGGATTGGGGTGCTGTGATCAAACTTCCTAATTCCAGCAGTCAGTCTGGCTGCTGCATTCTGGACCTCTTGAAGCTTCCGTACCAGCTTCAGTGTGTAGCCTGCATTATGAGATTGTAAGCCATCAAGAGAGTGCTTTAAGTACTGTGGGGTGGTATATAAGAAGCACACTGCTTTGCTTTTCAAGGAAAGCCCCATGTAGAGTGCATTACAGAAGTCAATTTTTTAGATTACCAGCACGTAGATGTGATCGGGTTTTTCAGAAATTGGTGACGGTTCCCTCATTTTGGGTGGGTGGGGGGAATAAGAAACGGAGACAATTTTGACAGTCCTACTGGCTCAACTTTATTAGCATCAACTTCCGAATTAATCAAATTAAATGAATCAAAACAGCTCAATTCTGGATTTGTCTTATAACTTAAGATCTTAGCTCCCGGTGTAAATATGTCACTCCTTACATTGGGGCTGGACCAAAGCGCTCGCGATCGGTTATCACCCTTAAGAGGGTGCTCCTTACTGCACACTTCTAAATTGGAAGGAGGATTTACACTCAAAAAGGATTGAGAAACACTTGCTATAATGCAACTGTTACCTTTAGGTAGAGTTGTCACCGTTCTTTGGCGCAGAGGTGTGTTTGTATGCACACATGCTTAGGGGGTCTACTATTGAGTTTATGTATCCTTGTGTTTAAGAAAGGTGGCATGAAAAGATGTTAAATTAATTCTGCAACTGGAAATTTGTAATATTCATGGAACTCCCCTAATATGAGTGGAAGTACATTTTTGGTAGCAGTGTTGGATCCAGGCCATTTCTCTTGATAACTTGTATGACATATTTGACCCTAAGCATCAGCAGGTCAAAAGAAAAGTATGTGCACCTTTCAAACCACATTCCTCTCAAAGAAAAACAAAACCCAGTCTCCTATAGCTTTGGCATCTGACTGATTAAATTACACCTGAGTAGTAGGGCTGCTAAGTGACCTGTAGAAACCTGGCCTGCTCTTGTCCTTTCAAAAAGAGAATCTGCAAGAATACAACAGCTGTAGCTTTTCATAGAAAAGAAATGAATAGCTGAGATGGGCATGTTTTTAGGCATCCTTCAGTCTCGAGAGACTATGGTAATGTGCTCTGAATAGAGGTCGGGACAACGTCTAGTGTGGCTGAGAAGGCCAATTCGATAGTGACTATCCCTTCCACACTGAAGACAAATACAATCTGTCCCCTGTCCAGCTCCCTGATTTGCCTGGTTTCGGGACTGCCTCTTAGCCTCAGCCTGCTGTACAAGGGTTTCTGCAAATTGGGAGAGGCCATGATGCACCACCTGCCTCCAGGCTGAACGCTCAGATGTCAAGGTTTCCCATCTGTTGAGGTCCATTCCTAAGGCCTTCAGATCCTATTTGCAGATGTCTTTGTATCACAGCTGTGGTTTCCCTCTGGGGTGCTTTCCCTGCACTAATTCTCCATACAGGAGATCTTTTGGAATCCGATCACCAGCCGTTCTCACAAGATGCCCAAGCCAACATAGACGTCGATGGGCATGTAATGTTTAAAGATTGGAAGGGCAAGCGTGATTTAGTTGATAGGTTAGTAGCCCTGCAAATTAACATTATACCATTACTCTGCCAGGTTCAAAGAAGGGGGAAAAAACGGCTTTAGCCTGCTCTCCTTTTTAATGAAAATGACAGGCAACATTGATGTGATAACTCTAGAAGCAATTAAGTTTTCTTAATAACTGGGAATAGGTAGCTTTCACTAGCATAGTGAAAGCCAGGTTTTAACTCTTGTAAAATTCACTTGACACCCTGTAAGCAATTTACCGTGTCTAAGCAGTTCTGTTAAATATAGTGCCCACTCACTTGTGTTATCCGGTGATATAAGCCATGGATGAGAGAAGTCTATAGTTTTTTATTCTGCAGTGGTGGGAGTTAAATTTAGCTTGGATATGTGTACAGGAAAAGTCAATCCTGGCAACTATTTTCATTGATTTTCTGCTCTACTTATGTCAGTTGTGACCACAGTTTCCACATGTCGATTCCAGACTATTTTTTTAAAAAAATCCCTTCAGTATGACTTGCATAACAGATGGCTTTGGGGCCGAAACATGTGTTGAAACACGCTGGTGCAAATAAAATTTAATATTTCAAAGCTTGTTCTTTGTGCTACAAAGTCTTAAATAAGCAAGGAAACTTTTTTAAAACTAACAACTCTATTAGAAATACAGTTCTGTAAGGGCATGTCAGCCAGTTTAAATTACATCAGTAGACCCTTCATAAAACCGTGTTTTGTAGAGTAGCAAGGATTTCAACTGAAGATGAAGCCAGTTGGAGCTATTTTAATTAAGATTAAAGGAAGAGCTGTAAAAAAGAATTTGAATTCTGAAGCGCTAGCATCAGATGTGTTAATCATCATCACTAGTGTGCTGTCAAGTCAGTTCTGCCTTATGGTGGTCCTTTTCAGGGTTTTCTAGGTAGCGAGTAGAGTACTGTACTCCGAAGTGGTTGATGGTTCCCTCCCCCTGGGGGCACTTCCAGGACTGTGCAGCTTGCCCAAGGCCACACAGGCTGGCTCTTTGAGGATGCACAAGGGGAGAATTCTTAGTCTCCTGCAGATACCTGACTCACTAAGATATCCAGCCAGCTTAAGTAAAAATAATCAAGTCCAGGCCAATTGCTGCTACTTGGAAAGAGGATTGCAGTAAGATCTACCCCTGCAGGCTCGTCTTGTGTGGCTTGGGAGCTTAAGTGGCTGGCTGAAGCTTCCAGTTCAGGGAGCATCTTGCACTTTATCCAACCCTTCTTGCACAGATGTTGTTAATTGTTTTGAATTCAGTATTTGATTCTAGCATATAAAGGCACCCTTACAAATCCAACACTATGTGTAACAGCTTTTGTTCATATTTTCCCCATGTTATTCTTTCCCTTTTTCTTCCCTTACTTTTCTTTGTCCTTCTGTTCACTGTAAGCACCTTGAAGCGCAGACCAGTCTGTTTTTTCCCCCTAATGGAATTCTGTTTGTACAAAATGCTGTAGACGTTTTCAACTCAATGTCTTCTAATGTCGGATCTGATGGGGCATGCCTTAGTCATACAGTGGGGGACCAGCTATAATGCGTGGGATTGCGCTGAAGAATATTGGAAAGCACCAGCCCGTTCAGCGTCGTGCAAGAGGACTATTGTTAAAAAGGACGGGGTGTGGAAAAAGGAGCATTCAGGGGTGTTGATGGAATCTGGGGTTTTAGTGTGGGGTTGGCTAAGGATAAGTATTCAGTTTTCTGAAGGAAAAAAATTGGAAACTTTGAAAAAGTTTGAATCAAGCCCTGCTAAAACATTTTGTCTTTCTGAATGGGTGAAATACTTTTTTTCCAGTCAAAGGTTTTGCTCGCTGAAAATGCTAGGAACTCGGCACCATGAAATTTTGTATGGCAGTTGACGGAATTAGAGGATGATAATGCCTGCGCATGCTGTGGGCATATACAGCCACCCAATCCAGGATGCATTTATGTGCCAAGCGGCTACTGCCACATTCTTGAGAGGACTGTACTGTGGACCTCCTTTAAGCTTCTTCTGGGAACTTTAGTTTTAATTTGGTGGAGACATTCAGCATAGATTGCTTCTGTTCAAATAATCATGTTTAGTCTTTTATTAATTAATTTATGCTCTTTGTTACAAAATTAATGTTTTCTATGTTCATTCCCCCCCTAATTTTGAGTAGGCAAAAACTAAGGTATGGATACTTGAGTAGCAGAAGTTGTAGCTCTTCTTTCTTTCTTTCCATTGGGTATATTCACAGTTTTCCATGTATTAAACATAGACCTTTGTATTTTAAAATTTCATAAATATGCCAAATAGGACTTTATATGCTAAGTAACTTATGAATAAAGCTTTTCATGTTCCTAAAGCAGTATAACGAGTTAGGTTTGACATGAAAATAAGTATTATGTATAGTTTAATTTTACATAGTTGAATTCTTTCAGAAGCAACGCTTTCTCCCCCTACATCCTTAGAATTTCTGGAAATACTACACTTCTGGTCTTTGGTAGGGTCCTTTGTACATGAAATATGGGACACTGTATTAAAACAGCTACACTGACAGGTTATGTTTCAGAGTTTATTATCTTCCATGAGGTTGCCCAGGTTTTAAGATTGTCAGCGGGCATCTTTATTCACAGCAGCTATCAGAAGTACTGTACATTTGGCAGGCATGTGTGTAAAGACTGGATCAATGGCTGCTCTCAAGTTATGGGACTCCCTGCCAAGTGAAGTCTGACTTGTCCCAGGTAACTTGTTTTCATCAAAAAAAATTACACACATTCATTTATTTAACCAGCATTTGGGCTATTAAATAGATCTGGCCTGCAGCTCACAGTCCCCTGGCCAGCTTGGCCCTCGGGTGCAGTATTCTAGGCCAGAAATATAATTGATTCAACTTCCAGTTTTACTTAGCATGTTACTGGTATGTATTTTATTGACTTTGATTTGTATTATTTACTTATACAAATGTTAGCCAAATACAATCAAACAACATAAGTAAAGAAATGAAATCATTTCAAATCCAAAAGCTTTCTTTAATAACAAAGTGCAGCATAGAACCCATCCCTCCTGTTTGTTTTTTGTTTGATGTGACTAGCTAGCTGACTGGTTTATCTGGCTTTGGAGCCAGAGGTTGGGGGTTCAGTTGCTCACTTTATCTCCTGGCAGAAGAGTCAGCCTGTGTGGTCTTGGGCAAGCTGCACAATCCCAGGATGCCCCCATAAAACATCAGCCTAGAAATCCCCAAAAGGGTCACCATAAGTCAAACTGGACTTGATGGCATGCAATTATTATTATTAATTTGATTCAAAGGAGTGCAAAGCCCCTTTATTTTTGATGCAGAAGATATAGTGTCACAATAACAGTGGTTAAAACCACTGTACCTGTTCCTTTGTATGTACAGTGGTGCCTCGCTTAACGATGTTAATTGGTTCCAAAAAAACATTGCTATGGGAAAACATTGCTAAGTGAAACACCCTTTCCCATAGAAATGCATTGGAAACCGGTTAATCCGTTCCAATGGGAACGGATTACCGTCCTTAAGCGAAAATCGCCATAGGAAACATCGCTAAGCGAAACAATGTTTCCCCCATTGGAATGCATTGAAGCCTATTCAATGCATTTCAATGGTTTTGACAGGTCCGTTTTCGCTATTTTAAGCGTGTCTTAAAATGTTCAAAAAATGTTTTAAATGCTTGGGATCGTTAGTGCACCTTGTAAAACCTTTGCAAACTTAATTTGGCTTTGTTCTGAGTCTTCGTTAATTTTTGGTGAATCCCCCCCCATTGGAATGCATTGAACTGTACGTTTGACAGCTGTCAAACCTATAGTTCAGTGCATTCCAATGGGGGGGGGGAATTTACCAAAAATTAACGAAGACTCAGAACAAAGCCAAATTAAGTTTGCAAAGGTTTTACAAGGTGCACTAACGATCCTAAGCATTTAAAACAGTTTTTGAACATTTTAAGACACACTTAAAATAGCGAAAATGGACATCGCTAAGCGAAATGGGGAACTAAACTCTCATCGCTAAGCGAGGCAAGGTCCCGAACATCGCTATGCGAAATTTCTCCATAGGGAACATCGTTAAACGGAGTGCAAAATCGCTCCAAAAACCTCATTGCTAAGCGAATACAGTACATCATTTAACGAGGCAATCGCTAAGCGAGGCACCACTGTATTGCTCTTGATTGTAAAGGGACCCTCACCTCTTTTCATATAAAATAACCTTGCTTCAAAGCATATCGGAGATGTGTTTGGGAGTTGCGAAAATGCTGTCCAATAGAAAAACTTGTAAAAAACCTCTGGAGAAAAACTCTACAAACTGGTCACTTTTTCCTGAGCAGTCAGATGGGAAGAGAAGTGGGGGGGAACTATTATCAGAGAAAAGTTTGAACATGGCTTATGTTCTATCACTTTTTCCCTTTTAATGCCTCTCCTTTTCTTTAAAAGTGAAATAGGGGTGGAGCCATTGATTTGACCTACCTTAGACCAGCATACAATCTGTTTGTAGATTCTGGCCCCACCACTGAGGACTGATGTTATAAATAATAATGTATAATAGTTTTTCCCATTTTCCTTCCTGCACTGTTGAATCTTTGATTCAGACACTCAGTACCTTGCTTTAGAAAAAACTGAGTGTATGCAGGTCACAGGATAAAAACCTGCCCTTGCTCTTCACAGTGATTGTATTTTAAAATATTGCGTTTGATACACTGCATGCATAACAGGAAAATACAAACAACAGATTTTAAGCCTATCATTAAAAAGGTCTGCTACAATGTGCTTTTGGTTAGAAGATTCTTCTACACAATAACATTAGTTAGTGAAACAATAGGAGGAAGTTCTCATTCTAAATATCTAAATATTGTATTCTTGAAGGCTTTCATGTCCGGGATCCGATGATTTTTGTAGGTTTTTCGGGCTGTTTGGCTGTCTTCTGGAGGCATGGCCTTTGCTGGCAGAATGATGATGTCAGGATCTGAGTTTAGAGACTTGATAGCGTTTCTCTCCTTTGTTATGTTGCTGTTTGAATTTTTTTTCCCTCCAGGACATGCCCAAACAGCCCGAAAAACCTACAACAACTATCTAAATATTGTAAATTATATGCGAGTTGTAAGAAGTTTAAAATTCTGAACTTGCAATCATGAGGAACAGCAGGAGGGCAATAATAATTTTTTGATTTCTTGGGAGTTTTGAATCTTCACAGGAAAGTCATAGCCAAGGGAAATAAAGTGGAGGAAAGTGGACACATTTAACCTGATGGGTGGTAATAGGGAAGGTTCCAGATTCTGTGGGAGAACATTGGAAACATGCCCTGTGTATTTTTGTCAACATAACTGGATACTGTTGGGATCTCTTCTTTATCTGTTTTGCTGGAATTGTCGCCCGGTGTTGTGAAGTGTACTGCACAATTTGTATTCCAAACGTCCGTGTGGTCCTGTTGAGCTTCCTTCTCAAGATTGTTTAAGAACTCTTTTAACACTTGCTTGAAGATGTAAACAATTTCCCAAGGTAAAACGTCATTTTCTGCCAAAACCTCTCGAAACCTAGAAAGAAAAAGTGGGGGAGAACTGAACAACCTAAATTCCGACTATTACTGCACACCTTGTCTTTTCTCGCATTTTAGCCATCCGCACCAGCAGCAACAACACTAGCTATCATAGGGAAGAGATTTCATCCTTTTTGGTTTTATTTTCTATGAAATGGTGAAGAATGGCACTTGCAGTGTATTTGGATGCAGCGCAACCATAGAAACATTTTTTTCTATATTAAGCTGACTGAGGAAATTGATTCAAACTGACGTTGCCCTCAAGTCTTTTTCCGGGCTCACAAAGAGAGCATAGGTTTGTTCTGTTGTTGAATCTTTTTTAAAAATCTGTCCACTGCCCATGGGAAGGAAAATTGTATGTATAAGATTAGGAACATTTTAATGCACGACTCCTTTTGTAAAGTTTCAGAGGGGCATTTGCATTGAGCAGTTCCGTAACTGTGTATGCAGATTAAAAAAAATACAGTTCCTTAATTTGCTGAAATGCAAATGTTTGTCGAAATGGAGGGATGCATCTGATCTCTGTACCACTATTAAGACCACTTTATAGATGATCAGGTGTTTGCTCAGTGTGCACTGAAGTATTTTGCCAGGTTTTAATTATTTTGCAAATATTTTATTTCTAGAGAAATTTCGGGACTTTTAAGGTTAATACTTTTTTTGCTGCATCTTGGGAGAGGACAAATCATGAGAGTTGCATCAGCACTTAGCTAAACAACTGGACAAATGCAATGCTATGAGCCGCTTTTGGGTTGATATCAGTGGGTCTTTTAAATTGTACCACAAGATCCTGGTACCAAGCAGTTTTTTTCCCCCCAGAAAGCAAGTCCCTTTGGATTTTCGTTGCCAAGTCAGCAAGCTTAGATGGTAAAGTTAGCCCAGAACATGCTTCCCTGAAGTTGGCTAATTAGAATCCGGGCGGGCTGAGAAGATATCTTTCATATACACATAGTTACATGAAACCACAAAGGAAGAAGTTCCTTTTCTTCTTGTCCTCTAAGCTCATGCAATACCAGAACAGTAAAACAGGTTTACCTGCTGAGAATGATCCCAGTTTGACCTGGTTGGATCTGGGAGCAAAGAACTTCAAGTTGTCTTTGTTCAGTGGCTGGGATAGTTATCTGAGGGGTTTGGTAGCTCTTCAGCCAGTTATAATCCACACTAGTCTTCTGCACTCTTTGCTCGTTTTCTATCTCCTGTATCAGGCGTTCACGTTCTTTCAAATGCCACTTCAGCTCCCTCAAGAGTGTGTTTGTCACGACTTCTGAACCAGGGTATTGCCCATTTTTGTAGGAGTAATTTTTGGGCCACTTCATCCAACCGAAGAATGGCATTTTGTCTAATTTTAATAAAGAAATACATAATTATATATGGGTGGGTACAGAAGTAGAAAAATCTTGTTTGGGGGCAGAATGTTATTAATTTCACTTATTACTAACAATGTGATAAATTTGTATTAAGATTGCATTATAGATTTCTGGGCATGGAACCTATTGGACTCTAGGTTTTATTTCTGAGTAGATGTGTGTAGCACTTCATTGTTAAGTAAATATTCTGGCCAAAGTTTCAACACCTCACACTCAAAAATCAGTAGAACTCAAATGTGTTTTGACTAATATGTTCAACTTGCAGCAGGTTAAGAGGTAATAAGCCCAGTCCATTCCCCCAGTTAAACATAGAACACATTTTGTTCCTCATTAGTTTAAGATACATGAGTAATATTTTTTCTGTAACTAGATATCTGAGGTTAAATTCAGTTGTTAGTCACAAATAGAGCATACCCATTGAATGAATGAATCTTGTTTAGCATACACAGTATATATATGTTTGTGATTCAGTGAGTCTGCTCTAGTAAGGATTGCTGATTGAGTGTAGATCATAAAGTTCACTGATGTAGTAAAAATCTTACTTAAAAAAACGCAGAAGAGTTTTAACATGCTGTATGGGGGGGAAAGATTTCTCATGCTAAAAAACTGTTCAGAAAAGCAATCTTACTGTTTGTTCCTCTATCTCTGTCTCAATATACAAATATATTTATCTTCTGTACTTTGCCATTTTATATGTTAGTTTTGAATAAAAGGATCTATTTACTTACTGTACTTGTTGAAAGGAATATTTGAAACCAAGGAAGCTGTGGATGGGTTTGGCTTGAAGTGATGGCTTATTCCAGCATATTCAGTTTTTCAGCCTGTCACACATTCTATAAAAAAGAGAGACAAGCCTTCCTTATCCTGCTGACTTGGGAGTAGAGCATTATAGATGGTATGAATCAATCCATTCTGTTTTCTAAGATTCCTTAAATTAATTTCTTCTGATTGGAGGGAGCTTGCAACAGTTGGACAGGAGCGTCTTCGAAAATTCTTTCCGCAAAGTCCATTCAGGGTTTTCTACCTTTTGAACAGAGTTTTTCCCTTGAGCCGTAGTTCCTCTTGTGCGACGTGGTTTTATTTTAAAGAGAAAGCTGACAATTCCAGAAGCCCGTTAATGGCTGCTGAAGGCATCTGTAAGGTATTGTTGGTAGCCAGATGAATAGCAGTAGTCTGAAGTCAAGCCAGATGCGCTCCTAGCTAAAGTTAAGGCTGTCGCTCGGATGATGCGATGCTTGGCTGTGCATAGCTGTAGGTCACAGTTTAGTGCTATATTTTTATGCCTGTAGTGCTCTAAAAATAACCATGTTGCTTTCGTTGTCGAACTAAACTTCGAGACCATTTTGATGCTGGCTTTGTGGTGGGGGCGGGATGTGTCCCTCTTGTTTGACTGGGTGGCAGGGGGTGGGAGGATGGAGCATAGATTAATCCAGCTGTTCTATTTACCTGTTTTGCAGACACACATTTAAAAACGGGAAGAATCTTATGACAGCTAATCTCTCAACTGGATTTATGCCGGTTTGGGCTACTTACAGAGCAGTGTACAATGAAAGCAATTCTTAGTCTATACTTCCCCTGATTAAATTGATCTCTTAAATTTGCACAGTTCTTATTTATAGTCCACATCTGTTAGCAGGGTTTTTTAAAGATGATTAAAGTATTCAGAGAAACAGCCTTGTTGTCCAGCATCTCTGACAAACCGTGCAAAATTTATTTAAAAGAAAAACAAAAATAAAAATCTTAGCTAATGCCTAGGGTTAGGTAGCAAAGGTACAGCGAAGCTGCTATACTTGATGACATTGTTTGGTCATCTAGATTATTCTTGCTTACTTTGATGGTCAGCAGGTTCCAAGATCTCAGGGAGAGGCATTTCTTATTACCTGCGACCTAGTCCTTTGTAACAAGACAGGTTGATGAAAATGGAAATTTCAGCATGCAAAGTTTATGCCTTACGCCAGCTCCTTCCAGGTAACCTAGATTCTGGCTATCTTGAGAAACAATATTCAGGACTTACCATAGATTAGCTTTCTTCTTTATTTGTATTTGACTTTACCTTTCCTGGCTGGTGGATTTGAGGGGTGGATGGATGGTGTGAATCAGGAATATTCATTTTAAGATTCTTTATACAGTATATTGTTCACACAAAAAGTCTCCAACAGCAATCTTGCTATTTGTTTTATGTTTTTTTTCTGTTCTAAGCCTGAACAGTAAATATGGAATATAAGCCTGTTCAGATTTCTCTTCTTTCATCACTGCTATAATTTTAAGTGACAGTATTCTCTTTTATAACTGTATTGGTTCTCCTAGTCACACACCCCCTTCTCAATTGTGCTATATTGAACTGTTGTACAAGAACAGTCATGCAGATCGGGTCAGGGTGGCAGGCCTTACAAAGGATGATGTGTGTGGTTGTTATTAAAACTGATATTACTTATATGCTGGAAAAATTCAGGTGTCACTATCAATCATCCTCACTGGGAAGCTTTTCACATTGCATTGTAGATGGTGCTATAAAAATGGGGGAAGAAGCGAGACGTATAATGACAGAACTGCCTTTGCAAATTTTTGGATAAAATTAAATGTTCCCTGCCACCTCTTCTCTGATTTAGTTGCCAGGTCAATGCACCCTTGTTTCGTTTCTTTTTTCCTTAAATTACCTCAGAAAGTGAAGACAGTGCTTTGTACAATATGGCACTTTGTGACAGAACTAAATCATTAAGATTTTGGAATGTAAATATTCTGCAATCAATTTCTTGATAATATTAGTCTTGCTTAGAGATACAGTATATTTAGCATGGAGGATGATTGAAAATGCCCATCATTCCACTCTCTTTTTCTCCCTGTGCGTGACTATAAATAAAGTGGGAGAGGGAAATACTCTTATGTAAATAAAGGTAAAAAATTGGAAGAATTTCTTTGTGCAAAGCTCTTAAGAGAAAAACTAGAATTTATATCCAATCCCTTCATTTTCATAAATACATGGGTAGTAAGATATCAAAGAAGACCACTGTTCAGTTGATGAATATAGTTATAGAATTCATAAATAAATTTAGTAGTTTACACCTTGAATTTTGGAATTGTGTACAGTAAATTAATTTTTTTAAAGATTACAATGAAAATGTACATGAAATGGCTGGACTTTATTAATCAGGAAATCCTTATCTAAGAAGAAAAGTTTTCATTGAAGGCTAGAAGTGTAATCTCATTTGGAAGTTTGTTATTGTTGTTGTGTGCTGTCAAGTTGCCTCTCACCTGTGACCACAATAGGAATGCTTGACACACAAAATGCCCTGTCTTCAGCAGCTCCACTTAGCTCCTGCAAACCCAATGCCATGACCGCCTCTATTGAATCAATCTGTCTCATGTTTGGTCTTCCTCTTTTCCTGATGTCTCCAACCTTTCCAAAAACTTTATTCTCTTTTCCAGAGAATTTTGCCTTCTTATTATGTCCCCAAAGTACAACAGCTTCAGTTTCATCATTTTTGCTTCTAGAGAGAGTTCAGGCTTGGTTTGATCTAGGAGCCTCTGGTTCGTCTTTCTGATGGTTGATGACATTCACAAAGATCTCCTCCAGCACCATACTTCAAATGAATCAATGTGTTTTCCTGTTAGCCTTCTTCACAGTACAGCTTTCACATGCACACATATAGTGCTCAGGAATACAATAGTGTGGATGATCTTGGCCTTGGTCTCGAGTGACACATCCTTACCCTTCATGATCTTTTGATATTCCCTCAACTGCTGTCCTTCCAAGTCTCAGATCTTCTTTAGACATCTTGGCTCCAGTCTCCATTTGGATTGTAACCAAGGTATACAAAACCTTTCACTATTTCAGTTTCTTCGTTGTTGTTTAGTTCTTCTGTAATCAAGATTTTTGTCTTACTGTTCAACTGCAGACCTGCTTTAGCACTTTCTTCTTCTGTAATCGTGATTTTTGTCTTACTGTTCAACTGCAGACCTGCTTTAGTGCTTTCTTCTTTCACTTTTCCTAAAAGTAAATTTACGTCATTGCTGCTGTCTGCGAATAAGATGGTGTCACTGTGAAGGCTCGGATATTAGGGCCTCCTTTTCATCAAACCATGAGTCAATTTGGAATCAAACAACTTGTCTCTATTTATTAACTCAGGCAATTGACCATTAACGTCAAAAGGTTTAGCTGAAAACTTCTCTTGCGAAAACAACGGTTCTCGCAAGGGTGACCACATGTCCGTCTCAAAGGGGTTCAAAGACTTCAGTTCCCAGGGTCCCGCCAATACACTTTCAGCTTCTCGGGTTTCGACTTCGGCTACCTCTGTACTCAGTAACGGAAGGGTTTCTTCGTCCCCTGACCATCCCCATAATGGGGATCCCGCTCTTGGCTGGGTGCCCCACGGTCCAGGTAACAGCCCATCTTCCGGAGCTCCTCCAGATGCCATGCTCAGCGTGCCTCCGTCTCCCTTGCGATCGCCTCCTTTTCCTCCCTAAGGTGATACCGCCACTCGCGGGTCTCCGATTCCCCCCAATAAGATGGGCGTTGGGGCAACCCCTTTTGTCTCCTGCTTTCAGCTTCCTGTTTAGGCACCCGGACTTGCTCCCATTTTCCAGGGGTCTTGTAGCCAGATTGTTTCCCAACCCCCCGGTATATTGTCCCGGGTCGTACTTATATCCCCTGTTCCCACCTCTACCACAGACCGCCCCTTTCCCCACTTTCCCACCAATTCAGTTTCTGTCTGGGTAGAGACGGTTAACTCCTTCAGACCCATTTCCAGATCTCGGGTGTCCACTCCTTGATGTCTCCTCCTCTCCCTCCTTTCGCTGTTCTCCAAGTCCTGGGTTTCTAGACCCTGATGCATCATTCTAGGCGGAGTCGGTGGTGGAGTGGTCTGCATCCCCTTAGAAGCCTTGGGGAGAGACGGCACTCCCAATAGGACCTCCTGTCCTAGGTCTCTGGCTTCACAGTCACCTGCTTATCTTAAATTATTGATGTTTCTTCCACATTATTTTTTAAGTCCTCCTTCCTCTGAATCTAGTTTGGCTTTCCATATAATATGTTCTGTGTACATATTGAACAGACAAGGAAATAAAAAGCATGCTTCTCTGACACCTTTGCCAATAGTAAACCATTCTGTCTTTCTATATTCTGTCCTAACAGTAGCTTCTTATCCACAATACAAGTTACACACCAGGAAAATTAAGTGCTGAGGCACACCCATTTCTTTAGAACAACCCATAACTTCTGGTGATCCACATAGTCTATAAAACATACATTAAACATACACTATAAAACACCTTGAGCATTATATGAGTACATATATAAACACCTTGGAAGGTCACTAATTCATTGGGATGATATAAGTCACAAGCAGCTATAGACACAGGACAAGTAAGTTACTGTTCTTTCCTATAAATAACTTGTTCTTTTAAGGATTTGATTCGTTCTTCCAGTGGTTCTTTCACATATGAACATAAGAATTACATCCTTGTATCAGAATGCCTACTTGTCTGGGATTCTGTTCCAGTGTTAAATCTCTGCATCTTCAAATCTCTGCATCTTCAAGACATGATGGTAGCACCTTCTTACCTTTCCAACACTAATCACTTGTTCCCCAAATCAACTACTTTGTTATTTGTTATTTCATTAGAATGTTAACCCGCCTTTTGTATAAGAATGTTCATGGGTATCCCATTCTCTTGTCTTTTCAATAGCTACAAGAATTTGGTGAGGCTGAAGGTCAATGAACTTTGTGGATGAATGGGGCATTGTGACTTGAAGTCTATATTAGCCTGTCCCACCCTTCCACTAAGGTAGGGTATAAACCTCTTTGCTTCCGTATTTGCTGCTTGTAACAGCTCTGTGAAGTCGATCAAACTGAGCAACTAGTCCAAGGCCATTCACTGAGTTTCATGACATTCTACGGCCTTAAATCTGGATTTCCAAATTCACAGTCCAGCACATGCCTGGCGTCTTTATTTGTAATCTGACCCAAACTGGATGATTCAGTTAAGCAGAATTCCCTTACGAGGTAGAAGATGTCTGTTCATTCTAGCACAAACCGGTCTCCTTTGGCACAGTACATATGAAATTGCTTTTGTTTTATGCGTTAAACCAAAGCTTCGTTTGCATGTCTGAGTGAACTTTGAGATAATTGTGTGCTTTGAAGGGAACTGATGTTGTCGCACATCTCATGTGATTTGACCCTCATGTTCTGACCATTAAGCCTCGCTGGCTGTTTTCTGTGACTTAACATCCTTTTAAAAGAACAGTCTTCTGTTCCTAAATAGGAGGATATTCTTACAGTTGCACGATTTCCATGCAGCCTGCTATGTTATTGTTGGTATTTTAAAAAATAATAATACAGCTTCAGTATACAGGTGTGAAGATTCAACATGTCTGTCAATTTTACTGCTGTTAAGCGCAAGTGTCTAACTATCTCGTATGGATAAACAAAGGCTTCAAATTCTCTGGGACGGACACATTTATATCTTTATCTACATCTGTATATCTTCCATATCTCTTCCTGGTTTGAAACAAATTGATAGTTTCGGTAGCGGATTAGGAAGCAAACAGCTCTGTTTGATCTCAGCTGGCAAATGATTCATCGCCTGAAGTATTAAGTTAGATTTTTAAAATGTTATCTGCACTAGTAAGCAGAGCTGGCCACTTTCACTTCCATAATCCTGCATCCATATCATTTTGTCAGTCAGCTGCTTAATTTTATCTTTCATATATATATATATTCCTACTTAGGATATGTTGATGGAAGGTTTTAATTTGTATTCATTATGGATGTTCATTCAGTCTTTTTAAAAAAGGAGTATTGGAAAAAGCTGTGGATTTGAGGAGGGAGTGTGTAGTTCAGTAGCAGTGTACATGCTTTGCTTGCAAAACATTCCTATTTCCATCTTAATCATCTCCATGCAAAAGAATATGGTAGCAGGTGGAGAAGGACCTGAGGCCGTATGATAGCCTTCTCTGACTAGGGTCACTTCAGTTGTGGTGGTCAACAGCTTCCATTGTCCCCATTCAGTTGGCTGTCAGCTGCTCTGGATGGGGATGATGGAAATTGCGATACCCCCTACACGGAAGGCACCAGCTCACAGAAGATTGGATGACTGTAGTTGAATAAGTTGTACAATTTGAATGACAAATAGTTCTGGTTATTTTCAGCTTTGATGGACCATTTTTATGACTACTGTATCAGGGGCTGTTTGAAAGGTGCACCCTTTATGACTGCAGTGCTGTAGTTCTGAAAATACCTCTCTGAAGCCATAGGATGTATTGGAAATATTTTTCTGGAGTTGTTGATGATGCTCTGAGCTTTTGCAGGGTGGGAGGAGAGGGGGAGATTAGTCCTAGACCCCTCTTCCAAAGCCTTCCTAGCCATCATTTCCTAGCTGCCTTGGGTCCTTTGAAGGAGAAAAGCAGGGTAAATGTATTTACATACATAAATAAATGTATCAGAAAAGGGCAAAGTAGAGATGTGTTGATCAGGTGTTAATGGACAAGGAAGTGGATCCATGGGATCTGCTGTCCTATAATGCCCCCAAGCACACTTCTCCTGTGGCAAAGAGAAATTTAGACACCTTTCGGAATGCATGCAAGCAGGGTGTATTTGATTTAAATCAAAATTAAAATTAAAAATTGGATTTTTGTTAATTTGAATTTTTTTGGGATAATTTTAAATTAGATTTTAAAAAATCATTGATTTTTATCGACGCTGCATGCATCTCTATCCCCTCCTGTTGCAAGCAGCGGGAGTCCTTTTCCCCTAGTAGAAATGAAAAAGAAGCCCCACAGAGTGGAGGAGGAGCTGGAACATGGCTCAGCCAGTCTTCTGTCATCCAGAGCTTGGCAGTGCTTTGGATGGCAATGAATCCCTGAGATCAACTCTTGGCATTTTGTTTTTAGAATTGCTCCCTAAGGGGCTGCAGTGGCGAAAGTGCCACTCTCCAGGTGTAGTTGGATTGTAATTCCAAGCATTTCTCCTAAGAGTGTTGGCTGGGGTTGATGGGCGGTGCAGTTCGGCAAAATCTAAGCAGCTACCCTTTGCCCATTCCTGCTCTGAAACAACGTCCTCGGTGCTCTTCCTCCTGTCTCTTCTGTGCATTTAACTCAGCTGCATGAGAGGGCATCAGGAGCTGGGTTTTAGTTTGGCACTGGTCTGCATTTATTCTCAGGGAAGCCTCCAGCATTTTCTTCTGTGGTCTTGCCAAGTGGAGTCCCGAGAACTGGTGGCCCGTGGATTATGAGTTTAAGATGCACTGGACTAATTACTTCCGAAGACATGACAACTCTGCGATAAATTTCTATGCCAGCATGACCCCAAACAGTCACCGTTAGGGTTTGTGATTGGCATGACTTGGCTGTGTGCTGTAGCTCCTTTAGGCATCTCATTGAAAAGCCCGCGCTTGACAGCTGACTGGCAAGGTTAAGTTGATGGCCATCGGAAGGGGGTGGCGGCGGCACGCTTTTAAAGGTACAGATGTAAGGACTCCGTTCTGGCAAAGGGGTGCAATTTTGTTTTATATATTTTTCAAATGGGAGAGATATGCATCTTGATCATTGGTTCTTCCTGCAAAACAAAACGTAATTCTTCTTAAGCATTATAATCAGGAGTGGTCTTTGTACATTGGGAAGTCCCTCCTCTCTCTTTTTTTGTAAACTGTTCTGAAAGATCATGGGTCTCTATCCTTGGTCAGAGTCAAATTTATTTTGATGGGGCGGCCGGGGGATTTTTAACGGTACCCGAGGAAAGGTAACAACGTGTTTTCTAAGTACCCCCATTGTCCCAGATCTGCTGTGTGTTTATATTTGTACACACCGAAGGCAAAGGCAGTCAGGCTGGTCTAGAAGGATAAAACAAAAAAGAAAATCCCTAAGGTGGCAATACCTTTGTTAGGACAATTTAAGATTCTGCCAAACAGTCTGAGCTTGTTTGTTCTCTAGAACAGTGGTCCCCAACCTTGAGCCTCCAGATGTTCTTGGACTACAACTCCCAGAAGCCTTCAGCAATGCCTCTGCTGGCCAGGATTTCTGGGAGTTGAACTCCAAGAACATCTGGAGGCCGAAGGTTGGGGACCACTGCTCTAGAACGCTGGTTCTTAACCTTTGTTACTCAGATGTTTTTGGACTGCAACTCCCAGAAGCCTTCACCATCTGCTCTGCTGGCTGGAGTTTCTGGGAGTTGCAGTTCAAAAACACCTGAGTAACAAAGGTTAAGAACCACTGCTCTAGAATTCTGCATCCAAATCGGTGGTACAAGACAGTAAAAGATGGAGGGTGGGACAAAGACTCAGAGAAAGAAAGAAGTCCAAATGTGAGGACTGCAGATTTTTTGTTTGTCTCTCCTGTCTCAGTTAATGCCCTTGTGTTTGATCCTTTTCCTGCTCCTCTTTCCTGTGTGTGACTCTGTAGTCCTCCTTCTCCTGCTGTTCTTGGGGAAAGTGG
This sequence comes from Pogona vitticeps, assembly GCF_051106095.1. NCBI lineage: Eukaryota > Metazoa > Chordata > Lepidosauria > Squamata > Agamidae > Pogona > Pogona vitticeps. The sequence goes on from NC_135783.1 coordinate 341,826,611, forward strand.
TATGCTCTGTATGGTATTTTTTTTAGAATGTACTATATCCTTTTTTCAGAAAGGTAACCAGGTAATTTTGCTTTTGCAGCAACAAAAACAAAACATAACTTTTTTTTTAACCCTTAAGACTGAGAGTGCAACTACAGGGCCACATGCAATGGGATTTGCTTCGCTTATAAACTGGGTGAATTCAAAGTACTGTCTGCATGATGCAAAGTCTGATTCAACTCTTTCCAACCCCCTTTGCTGCCAAAATGGGTTCCCCCCACCTGTCTTTAGTGGCTTCTACATTTTCAAGCCAGAAGGATTCAGTGGAGTTCTTTTTTTTCTCTTGTGGACATTCTTGTAAAGATAGGTGTGTGTCTGTAGGTGGTTTTTCAGTTCCATAAGCAGTTGGGGGCTTGATTTCAAATGTCCCACTAAGGGGAAACAGTCAGGGTTTTGAAATGTACGCACATGTGTATACACACATCACATTATGACCCTCCCCACTGTTTCAAGTGCTTTCAGTGTCTTCTTATGAGACATTTTCTAACATTCTTTGAAATGCGTGTGCACACACAGTACATTGGGATTCCCTCCTGCCCATTTTTCATACATCACAGCAGGTCAATAACTGGATCATCATCACTAGCTTCCCTCACTTTCTCGGCTCTGGTTTTCTCACAAAAATCATAAAAGGATTATAGAGGCAGGACCAAAGGAAGAAAGGGAGGACAGAGGCAGGACCAGAGGAAGGAAGAAAAGAAGGGTGTATGAATACTTGCATTGCAACAAGTAAGAATGGTGAACTGGAATCTTATCTATGACCCCTTTGTGAGCACTGATGGCAGTTTCAGAAACAATACAGGCTACAAATCAAATTGCAGCAAGGCTGAAATGTTCCAATTCAGCTCTTCAATGTAGTCACACTCTAACAAATAGATTTCATTGTGAGTGTCCATGGTTAACGGTCCTACACACATGGAGTACGGTATCTCCATACAGTGGGGTCTTGACTTGAGAACTTAATCTGTATTGGAAGGCGGTTCTCAAGTCAAAAAGTTCTCAGGTCAAATCTGCATTTCCCATAGGAATGCATTGAGAACCATTTGATCCGTATCTGCTCTTTTCCGTCCACAGAAACTAATGGGAAGCTGCTATTCCACCTTCGACCACTAGAGGGGGATATTTTGTTTCTTTTTTTTCTTAGGTCAAGAAAGGTTCAGGGAAGGCAGGGAAAATACAGTCCAGGCAGTACAGTACCAGGCAGTCTGAAGACTGTCTCCCAGTCCACTCTCTAAACGCTGGGAGGAGTGAGGAAGCAGACAGGCACCCTTTTCACTGGCTAACAGTTAACTGAAAGTTCAAATTTTGCGCTTTCCCTGCCTCCCACGTGGTTTTTTTCAGTTCGTAACTCAAAACTAAGTATGTAAGTCAAGTCAATATTTTCCTATGAGATTGGTTTGTAAGTCAAAATGTTCTTAACTTGGGCCGTTCTTAAGTCAAGACCCCACTGTATATCTTGACTAAGTGGATTTGAAATCAACAAAACTCTCGTTAAAATAATATTTATCATCTTAAAGATGCCACAATACTCTAGTTTCTGTTTTGTTTTTGTTATTTATGTACCCCGGCAATCCTGCATGTACCAATCATGCAGATATCCCTTTCTTAGTTCTCAGGTTTGGATTTCACAATTTTGATTACAAATAATGCCCTACATGGGAAAGTAGGGCGCTAAGATTTATCCTCTTTTGGTGGTGTGTTCCTATTAGTTTAAAAAGGCCCTTCTTAGGGGCATGGACAATTTCATTATGTCTGGCCAGTCATTTGTCATTTTGAAAACCTGTACCTGGGCATAGAACAGCCACACTTGAGATGGGAGAGTCCCAGATAAATCAGTGGGATGAGAGTTTTCTTCTAGCCAAGGAAACTGATGTGTCTCAATCAGAGAGAGAGAAAAAAAAGCGAACAGTAGGAAAAGTGGCTCGTCAAGATCAGAGCTAATTAAAGAAAGATGTCTGGGGAGACAAGTAGTCAATGGGATTGCTGAGATTATGGGAAAGTAGTGGAGCTCTTTCAGCGCCAAGAGTAGACAGAAATGTAGGATGAGGAAGCAGACCCTGTAAGCCGTATGTGACTAGAATAGGATTCTCTCATTTCAGAAGTCACATTTTGTTGCACATAACCTCAGTATTTATAAATGTAAAGCCTGATGCTTTGACGTGCTGAAAACGAATGCTTCTTACAAATTAATGCAGCAGAGCATTAAGATTTTTGAATTAATGTATTTTTGCCTCTTCCTCCTCCACCCCTTCCAGTTTTAGCCCATTTTAAAAAACTGATATTTAAATCTCTCACAGTTTTTGCATGCTAGTTTGCCCACTTGAAGTGAATTTCACAGTAGCTACATTAACTGAATTATGATTAAGAGGAAAGGTTTCTGTTTATGTGGGGTCTCTTCACTGGAATCAGAGGCTTTTATTTTCCAGCATTCTTGATTATGTGGAAGACCGCCATGTAAACACTAACCACTTACATTCAGACCTGAGATGGGGCAGAGGACTTCCTCCTTAAATGTTGAATAGAACCAGGTGTGTAACACCTGAATTGGTCTGTACATTGAAGCAGACCAGATGTATAGCCAGAAGAGGATATAACCTAATTTATGACAAGGTTTACCATCTCTCTACCATACCAGTGTCCTATTCAGACATTTAGATTCCATTTCCCAACAATCTGCAAAGGTAGAGTCTGTGCTGGAGCTGATGAGCAACGTATCTAGGCCACCATGCTCTGCCCACTGTGCCCATCCAGTGGCCTATGGGAAGCCTGCTAGGATGCTGTGAATGCAGCTGCACTCTCTTGAGTTAGATGCATTTCCCCTGGGCTCTGTGTGAGAATTGGCATAAAAATGTGGCCACAGGTTTCTGTGGTCAATTTTAGCCTCTTCAGCATTGGTGGTTGGTGCATAAGCTTGGATTACTGTGATGTATAAAGGTCTGCCTTGGATTTGTATTGAAATCATTTTATCATTTTTGAGATTGTATCCCAGTACAGCTTTTCCAACTCTTTTGTTGACTATGAGGGCTATTCCATTTCTTCTATGGGATTCTTGCCCACAATAGTAGATATGATAATCGTCTGAATTGAATTAGCCCATTCCTGTCCATTTTAGTTCACTGACACCCAGGATGTCAATGTTTATTCTTGCCATCTGCTGTTTGACCACATCCAGCTTCCCAAGGTTCATAGATCTTACATTCCGGGTACCTATGCAGCATTTTTCTTTGCAGCATTGGACTTTCCTTTCACTTCCAGGCACGTCTGCAGCTGAGCGTCCTTTCGGCTTTGGCCCAACCACTTCATTAGCTCTGGAGCTACTTGTCCTTGTCCTCCGCTCTTCCTCAGTAGTATGTTGGACGCCTTCCAACATGAGGGGCTCATCTTCCAGCATCATATCTTTTAGCCTTTTGTTTCTGTCCATGGAGTTTTCTTGGCAGAGATACTGGAGTGGCTTGCCAGTTCCTGCTTCAGGTGGATTGCGCTTAGCCAGAACTCTCCACTATGACCTGTCCGTCTTGGGTGTCCCTGCACGGCATAGCCCCTTCACCATGACAAGGCAGCAATCCATGAATGGGCTTTTAAATGATAGTGATGCAGAAATCGTTAAAGGATTAAGTATAATAAGTGTCTAGTACACCAGGCTCCCTCCCTTCGTCTGTATCATTTGAAGAGGCCTTCAGAAGCATCCTATCGCTTTAATATCCTAGTGGATCCATGAACTGTACATTGATCTGGAATCACCATTGCTTCTAGATTTATTTGTGGGCTATTGTTATTGTTTGGATCTCAGTATTTATGTCTTTCTGGCTTGGTGAAGGTGGTTGTGTGTTCTTTAGTTGCTGTTAGTAGCCCAGAGTAGTGCCTGGACACCAAATGGGTGGATAGAAGTGAGTGAGTTAGTGAATGGAAAGGAAACTTTCTATGACAGTGCATGTGATTTTTATCCTCATTGCTTTGCACATCTGAATAAAATCAGGTGTCCATTGCTGGGTATTCACTGTACGTTTTGGGTAAAGGACGCATGTCTTCTGTCTGCATTACAGTATGGAAGAAAATGTGTGTCACCATCCTGCTTCATGCGTATAACTTTCTTGTTTGACTCTTTAATTGAGCTGTCAACTTTTACAAGTGTGGCAGAAGAGTTAAATAAGAAAAAAAACCCTTTAAAATACCGTTTTGGTGCTGGATCTGATGCATCGTGATTAGTGTGTGTGTGTGTGTTTAGTCGTTTAGTCGTGTCCGACTCTTCGTGACCCCATGGACCAGAGCACGCCAGGCCCTCCTGTCTTCCACTGCCTCCCGGAGTTGTGTCAGGTTCATGTTGGTTGCTTCGCAGACACTGTCCAACCATCTCATCCTCGGTCGTCCCCTTCTCCTCTTGCCGTCACACCTTCCTAACATCAGGGTTTTTTCCAAGGACTCTTTTCTTCTCATGAGATGGCCAAAGTACTGGAGCCTCAGCTTCAGGATCTGTCCTTCCAATGAGCACTCGGGGTTGATTTCCTTTAGAACTGATAGGTTTGTTCTCCTTGCAGTCCAGGGGATTCTCAAGAGCCTCCTCCAGCACCGCAATTCAAAGGCATCAATTCTTCGGCGGTCTGCTTTCTTTATGGTCCAGCTCTCACTTCCATACATCACGACAGGAAAAACCATAGCTTTGACTATTCGGACTTTTGTTGGCAAGGTGATGTCTCTGCTTTTCAAGATGCTGTCAAGATTTGTCATCGCTTTCCTCCCAAGAAGAAGGCGTCTTTTAATTTCGGGGCTGCTGTCTCCATCTGCAGTGATCATGGAGCCCAGGAAAATAAAATTTGACACTGCCTCCATATCTTCCCCTTCTATTTCCCAGGAGGTGATGGGACCAGTGGCCATGATCTTAGTTTTTTTGATGTTGAGTTTCAGACCGTTTTTTGCACTCTCCTCTTTCACTCTCATTACAAGGTTCTTCAATTCCTCCTCACTTTCTGCCATCAGAGTGGTATCATCTGCATATCGGAGGTTGTTGATATTTCTTCCGGCAATCTTAATTCCGGCTTGGGCTTCTTCCAGTCCAGCCTTCCGCATGATGTATTCTGCATACAAGTTAAATAAGCTGGGGGACAGTATACAGCCTTGCCGTACTCCTTTCCCAATTTTGAACCACTCAGTTCTTCCATGACCAGTTCTGACTGTTGCTTCCTGTCCCACATATAGGTTTCTCAGGAGACAGATAAGGTGGTCAGGCACTCCCATTTCTTTAAGAACTTGCCATAGTTTGCTGTGGTCCACACAGTCAAAGGCTTTCGCATAGTCAATGAAGCAGAAGTAGATATTTTTCTGGAACTCTCTGGCTTTCTCCATAATCCAGCGCAGGTTAGCAATTTGGTCTCGAGTTCCTCTGCCTCTTCGGAATCCCGCTTGTACTTCTGGGAGTTCTCGGTCCACATACTGCTGAAGCCTACCTTGGAGGATTTTGAGCATAACCTTGCTAGCGTGTGAAATGAGTGCAATTGTGCGGTAGTTGGAGCATTCTTTGGCACTGCCTTTCTTTGGGATTGGGATGTAGACTGATCTTTTCCAATCCTCTGGCCACTGTTGAGTTTTCCAAACTTGCTGGCATATTGAATGTAGCACCTTAACAGCATCATCTTTCAAGATTTTAAATAGTTCAATTGGAATGCCATCACCTCCACTGGCCTTGTTGTTAGCCAGGCTTTCTAAGGCCCACTTGACTTCGCTCTCCAGGATGTCTGGCTCAAGGTCAGCAACTACATTGTCTGGGTTGTCCGGGATATCCAAATCTTCCTGATATAATTCCTCTGTGTATTCTTGCCACCTCTTCTTGACGTCTTCTGCTTCTGTTAGGTCCCTCCCATTTTTGTCTTTTATCATGTTCATCTTTGCGCAAAATGTTCCTCTAATATGTCCAATTTTCCTGAACAGATCTCTGGTCTTTCCTTTTCTGTTATCTTCCTCTATTTCTTTGCATTGTTCATTTAAGAAGGCCCTCTTGTCTCTCCTTGCTATTCTTTGGAAGTCTGCATTCAATTTTCTGTAACTTTCCCTATCTCCCTTGCATTTTGCTTCCCTTCTCCTCTCTGCTATTTCTAAGGCCTCGTTGGACAGCCACTTTGCTTTCTTGCATTTCCTTTTCTTTGGGATGGTTTTCGTTGCTGCCTCCTGGACAATGTTACGAGCCTCTATCCAAAGTTCTTCAGGCACTCTGTCCACCAAATCTAGTTCCTTAAATCTGTTCTTTACTTCCACTGTGTATTCATAAGGGATTTGGTTTAGATTATACCTGAGTGGCCCAGTGGTTTTTCCTACTCTCTTCAGTCTAAGCTTGAATTTTGCTATGAGAAGCTGATGATCAGAGCCGCAGTCAGCTCCAGGTCTTGTTTTTGCTGACTGTACAGAGCTTCTCCATCTTTGGCTGCAGAGAATATAGTCAATCTGATTTCGATATTGCCCATCTGGTGATTTCCATGTATAGAGTCGCCTCTTGTGTTGTTGGAAAAGAGTGTTTGTGATGACCAGCTTATTCTCTTGACAAAACTCTATTAGCCTTTGTCCTGCTTCGTTCTGAACTCCAAGGCCAAACTTCCCTGTTGTTCCTTTTATCTCTTGGCTCCCTACTTTAGCATTCCAGTCCCCTAGAATGAGAAGAACATCTTTCTTTGGTGTCAGTTCTAGAAGGTGTTGTAAATCTTCATAGAATTGTTCAATTTCAGTCTCCTCAGCAATGCTGGTTGGTGCATAAACTTGGATTATTGTGATGTTGAATGGTCTGCCTTGGATTCGTATTGACATCATTCTATCATTTTTGAGATTGTATCCCATTACAGCTTTTCCCACTCTTTTGTTGACTATGAGGGCTACTCCATTCCTTCTACGCGATTCTTGCCCACAGTAGTAGATATGATAATCATCTGAGCTGAATTCGCCCATTCCTGTCCATTTTAGTTCACTGATGCCCAGGATTAGAGCTGGAAGCAAAGACCAGTGCAGTCTGATGTTGGGTTGCACAAATGCTTTAGAGAAGCTCATGAAGACGGTTGAATAAACCAGTAACCGTACTCTTAAGTAGATTGAAGTATTCTTGATGAAGTTCAGATTGGTAATTAGTTCTGTGACTGAAATGGCATGAACTGGGAAGTTGGGGGGGGGGTATCCTTATCTTTCCACAAATACAAAATGGAAAGAACTCCCCCCCCACAACCCAATGATTATTGTGCAATGGCTACACAATTTTGACTGACCATTGTTGTTCATATGTATATGTATGTGTGTCTGTGCACATGTGTGTGTGAGAGAGAGGGAGGGAGCATGTTATATTCTCTTTGAGACTTATTTATACAGATTTATTTTTTCATTGGTAAAGTTGACTCTCTGAGGTCATTCTGTAGCTTCAAGTCAAGGAAAACCTTTTTTCTTTCTCTTAATTCATTCAGAACCTAACATCCTATCTGCTGTTGTGGAGTGCTTAACATGAATGTGACAATTACTTTTAGTGTGAAATGGTCTTCACCTTCCAGAAATTCTTCTAAGGGGCATTCTGGCTTTCCCTTCCTTAACTTTATTTTCTTGGTCATTTTTTAAATTACTGTGAATAGATTAATTAGTTATTAATCTATTCTGGGAATTTTTCCGTTCCTTTTCATTCCAACACACACACCCCAACCACCCCATATATATTTGTAGACCAGCATCATCTCTGATATTTTGGTTTAACTGATACATTTCTCCAGCACACGTGTATTTTTTCTTATCTGTGCTCAGATGTACTTGTCTGTCTCCACTGACTATGGAAAACCTCCTTTAACAACTACCTTAAAGGTAATTTTCACGCTTGCATCTTTGGATTTCTTTCACATTTCATATTCTTTCTCTCCTTTGTCTTGTGTAGAAATGCCTATCTTTGAAGCTTCATTAGGAACATCAGAAGCAAGTGGGTTGCAGTCCAGGAAAGATTGAATAACATTTATTTTTATTATTTAAGATACTGCAAGACAGTGTGTTGGTTTTGCTGCAGTATACTAACAGGGGAACCGCTTGGAAATTTCTACAATAAGGTTGTCTGTAAGAACTGCTTGAGAATTACTTAGAAATACTTGGCGTTTTTAAAAAGTCCAGTTACTCTGGGAAATCCATGAAGAGGGAATAAGGAATGGGTATTATAACCATACCTGTGCTAATTGCCAAGGTAGGGATCTTATTTCCTTGGACTGCAATATAACTTTTTCTATACCTTGCCTAATTGGATCATATAATGCATCTGGGGAGTTGGGTTGTCAGATTGCTTTAGAATGTAATGATGGAAATTATATAAAAAGAGGAAACAGGAAGGGGGCACTGTTGAGGTAATAGCTGTCTTGTTAAGCTGCTGGAGTCATTCGCCAAGAATATATGTGAATATGTTTTAAAATGTTGATCCGTGAACCTCAAAAATAGCTTTCAACTGTTACAACAACAAAGGACACCCCCCTTCTCCTGGTTGAGACACATAATTTTAAAAGGTTATTTTGCACCAAAGATAGATTCTCATTCCAAATTTGTTGATGGCATCAACAACAGCAGCCATGGTAGTTATAACGAATTACTGTACAGTGGTGCCCCGTATAGCGAGGTTAATCCGGTCCGGATTAACCTTCGCTATACGAAATCTTCGCTAAGCGGGAAGTAAAAAGCCATTGGAACGCATTTAACTTAATTTAATGCGTTCCAAATCGGCCCTAAACTTCCCACATAGAGAAGTTTCCTGGCCCCGGGCAGCCATTTTCGCGCCCTCCCCTCGCTTGCCGAGGGCGCGAAAACGCTGCGGGGGGCCATTTCGGGTCGTTTTGAAGCCACAAAACAGCTGTTTTGCGGCTTCAAAACGGACCCGAAATGGCCCCGCGCCGCGTTTTCGCGCCCTCCCCTCGCTTGCCGAGGGCACGAAAACACAGCGCGGGGCCATTTCGGGTCCTCCCGCGCCCATTTTGGAGCCGCCGATCAGCTGATCGGCGGCTCCAAAATGGCCGCGGACGCCCAATCGTCGCAAAGCGAGGTGCGGCGATTGGGTGCTCCGTATAGCGATCCTGAAAAAGGGGATCGCTATACGGATTCGTCGTTGTACGGTGCACTCGCTAAGCGAGGCACCACTGTACTAGGTTTTTTGTCCTTGCATGATTGTCAACAGTTCTCTAAGATGGCCACACTTTTCAAAGTACAGTTATGCCCCGCTGGACAATAACCCCGTTTAACAATGAATCCGCTTAACGTTGACGATGGTTTAAATGGGGTTTTTCCACTGGGCGATGATTGGTTCATGCTTCGGGAACCGATTTTCGCTTTACAATGATCAGCTGGGTTTCAAAATGGCTGCCGGCTGAAGAAAATGGCCCCCCGCTGTTTTTAGGACTGATTTTTCGCACTATAGGCACTGAAAATGGCCACCCCTATGGAGGATCTTCGCTGGACGAGCAGGTATTCAGCCCATTGGAACGCACTGAACGGTTTTCAGTGCGTTTCAAGGGGTTTTTTAATTTCGTTTGACGACGTTTTCGCTCTACAGCAATTTTGCTAGAACGAATTAACGTCAAGCGAGGCACCACTGTAATAGGATAGCTCCTCGTTTTTTCACAGTGGGTGGCCCTGGAGAACATGTTAACACCTATGCCCTGTCACCATATCCCTTTAGTTTTCATTGATGCTACAGCTGTTCCCAGCTTTTTTTGGTACTATACTCATTTGTAGTCCAAGCAGTCCTCTTTTCATTGAGAATACACTTCATGCACAGAAAAAACCATGATAGCATGTTGTACAGTGCTTCTCTGTAGTGAATTAAATTGCCAACACTTTACTAAATTGCCATGCCACTTTACAAGAGCCTCGTGGCGCAGTGACTAAACTGCTGTACTGCAGCCAAGACTGTGCTCACGACCTGGGGTTCAGTCCCAGGTAGCCGGCTCAAGGTTAACTCACCTTTTCAGCCGGCTTAAGGTTAACTCAGCTTTCTATCCGAGGTCAGTAAAATGAGTACCCAGCTCACTGGGGGGGGGGGCAATGTGTAGCCTGCATAATTAACTTGTAAACCGCCCAGAGAGTGCTTGAACCACTATGGGGCGGTATATAAGCAGCACACTTTGCCTTGCTTTTTACTTAATTGATTGTTTTGTGTGTAGCCTTTGTCTTTGCTTTTGCAATTTTAAAATTTTGTTTCCAGTGTAGTGGATAGAGCGACAGACTAGGATTCTGTAGAACAGGGTTCAAATCCCCACTCAGCCATGGAAACTGAATGAGGGAGTGGAACTGGTAAAACTATTCTTTAAATATCTCACCTTTAAATCCTTAGTTGGGTCGCTATAAATTAGTTCCAACATGACAGCACATAACAAGAAATTATAAAATTGTAATCTGCTTTAAACTCAGCAGAGTTATGCCAGCCTTATGAATTAGTGACCTCTGCCACTAACACTCCAGCTAAGATCATGCAAACCCAAGGCACTGTGTTTCTTTATTGAACCAGCTCATCTCATATTTAGTCTTCCTCTTTTTTGGTTGCTTTAAACGTTTTTCAGAATTATTGTATTTTCTTCCCATTGAAGACCAGTGACCATAATCTTAGTTTTTTTGATGTTGAGCTTCAGACCATTTTTGGTGCTCTCCTCTTTCACTCTCATTAAGCGGTTCCTTAATTCCTCCTCACTTTGTGCCATTAGAGTGGTATCATCTGCATATCTGAAATTGTTGATATTTCTTCCAGCAATCTTAATTCTGGTTTGGGATTCATCCACTCCTGCCTTTTGCATGATGTATTCTGTATATAAGTTAAATAAGCAGAGAGACAACATATAGCTTCTTCCCATGTCGTGCCCTAAATGTGATAGTCTGGGTTTCATAATTTACAGAAGTTTCTGTAATTTGATTTAACGTCTAGATAAATCTAGTGCTTGCTTATTACAGTCATGCCCCACTATACGATTGCCCCGCATTATGACAGAACCGTATTACGACAACATTTTTTCGATCACTTTTGCGATCGCAAAACGATGGTCTGAATAGGGGGTTTTCGCTTTGCGATGATCGGTTCCCTGCTTCAGGAACCGATTCTTCGCAAAACGACGATTTTTGGACAGCTGATCGGCGGTTTAAAAATGGCTGCCAGGTAAATAAAATGGCTCCCCACTGTTTTCTGGGATGGATTCCTCACTGCACAGGCACCAAAAATGGCCGCCCTATGGAGGATCTTTGCTGGACGGTGAGTTTCCAGCCCATTGGAATGCATTGAAGGGGTTTCTGCATTTCAATGGGCTTTTTATTTTCGCATTACGACATTTTCGTTCTACAGTGATTTCGCTGGAACGAATTAACGTTGTAATGTGAGACACCACTGTACTTGTGTACCAGACTTTCTAGGTAGCCTTCATAAAATACACCTTTGCAACTTCTGGGTTTTTTTTACATTGTGTTTGGAAAACATTGTGTTGATCAGGAAATGTGGTATCTTGAGAGCTTGGAAATGTGATATCTTGAGACGTGATACTGTGTTTCCCCGAAAAGAAGACAGGGTCTTATTTTACAGATGGTTTATTTTACAGTCATGTCATCTTCTGGTTGCTGCACAATGCTGCACTAGGGTGGAGGGCGGGGTTTCACTTAACTAGGGCTTATTTGGGGGGTAGGGCTTATATTACAAGCATCCTGAAAAATCATACTTGGGCTTGTTTTCAGGTTAGGTCTTATTTTCAGGGATACAGGGTATGTAGAATAAAGGATACACTAAAACGAACTTGAATACATGTTTAGGATTAGTTTTATGGGAATTTTCAGTGATGGGTGTTTTATTGTTTTTGAATTTATAGAATATTAATGGGATTACATTTTTATCTTCCCTTCCTCCCCAGGTCACATCCTTCAAATGTTTCTGGAGTTGACTATGTTGAAAGATACAGACAACTGGAGGCAGAAGAACTTGCTTCATCAAACAGCAGTTGGCCTCCGTGCAAACCAGGTAAAAAAGTTGTTCTCTCTCTTCCTCTTTTCACCTGAAAAAAATGACAGATGCAATCATGTATAGATTGTAAGAATGCATTGTGAAATCTTGCATTTGATAAGGGTTAGATAAAGGTCCTGTCTGCATAGGGGTGACTTGCTGGAGTACCCTGTTTCCCTGAAAATAAGACCTAGTATGATTTTTCAGGATGCTCATAATATAAGCCTTTGACATATAACCACGTGGTCCCTGCTTGTTTCCACAAACAAAGGTCTCACACTATGTCATCCCACCAGCAGATACCAATTGTGACATTCCCTCTTTTCCTCACTGCCACCAGTCAATTTCCTTTATCCACAATATATAAAGAGCTATAGTCAGACACTTGTCTGGTTAGTGCCAACAAAACTTATTTATTGAATTATATTAAATTTATATTATATTAAATTTATTCTGGTAGCTTCGATGACGCTGTCCAACCATCTCATCCTCTGTCATCCCCTTCTCCTCTTGCCTTCACACTTTCCCAACATCAGGGTCTTTTCCAGGGAGTCTTCTCTTCTCATGAGATGGCCCAAATATTGGAGCCTCAGCTTCAGGATCTGTCCTCCAGTGAGCACTCAGGGTCGATTTCCTTTAGAATTGATAGGTTTGTTCTCCTTGCAGTCCAGGGGACTCTCAAGAGCCTCCTCCAGAACCACAATTCAAAAGCATAAATTCTTCAGCAATCAGCTTTCTTTATGGCCCAGCTCTCACTTCCATACATCACTACAGGGAAAACCATAGTTTTGACTATGCGGACTTTGGTTGGCAAGATAATTTCTCTGCTTTTTAGAATGTTGTCAAGGTTTGTCATCGCTTTCCTCCCAAGAAGGAGGCGTCCTTTAATTTCGTGGCTGCTGTCACCATCTGCAGTGATCCTGGAGCCCAAGAAAGTAAAATCTGTCACTGCCTCCATATCTTCCCCTTCTATTTCCCAGGAGTTGATGGGACCAGTGGCCATGATCTTAGTTTTTCGGATGTTGAGTTTCAGACCGTTTTTTGCACTCTCCTCTTTCACCCTCATTACAAGGTTCCTTAATTCCTCCTCACTTTCTGCCATCAGAGTGGTATCATCTGCATATCGGAGGTTGTTGATATTTCTTCCGGCAATCTTAATTCCGGTTTGGGATTCCTCCAGTCCAGTCTTTCGCATGATGTATTCTCCATATAAGTTGAATAAGCTGGGGGACAATATACAGCCTTGTCGTACTCCTTTCCCAATTTTGAACCAATCAGTTGTTCCATAGCCAGTTCTAACTGTTGCTTCCTGTCCCATGTATAGATTTCTCAGGAGATAGATAAGGTGGTCAGGCACTCCCATTTCTTTAAGGACTTGCCATAGTCTGCTGTGGTCCACACAGTCAGAGGCTTTTGCATAGTCAATGAAGCAGAAGTAGATGTTTTTCTGGAATTTGCTGGCTTTCTCCATAATCCAGCGCATGTTTGCAATTAGGTCTCTAGTTCCTCTGCCCTTTCGGAATCCCGCTTGTACTTCTGAGAGTTCTCAGTCCACATGCTGCTAAAGACTGCTTTGGAGGATTTTGAGCGTAACCTTGCTAGTGTGTGAAATGAGTAAAATTGTACGGTAGCTGGAGCACACTAGAGTAGGCCCATTGAATTATTGGAACTCATGGAGGAGTTGACTCACCAAATCCAACTGATTCAGTGGTTCCATTCTCGTTTGACTTACTGTGCTAAACAACAAGATTTCAGGTTTGTGTGCATATCCTTATTTCTCTATATACCTATACAGATCTTATAGGAGGAGCTGAGCCTGCATTTTCCAAATTAAAAGACAACAGCACCACATGTAATTTTTGTAAAACCATCAGTAATTTTGTCTCATAATACCAGAAAGCAGACTCAACCAGTGAGTGTAAATAGTGTGTTTTCAAAGGGTAGAAGAATAGAGAGATGATGGAGAGAGTCTGTCTTATGTGGTCACTGGCCAGAGAGAAGGTTATTTGCCCATAGTCTTCATTTTCTTCATCAGGGTAATTAGTGGAGCAGGGACAGTTTCTGACCCATTGCAGATTGAAGAGGCTTGGAAGCTCACTCCAGAACTTCTGTGAGTTGGATTTTGGCTGTTCTTCTGCTCTGCCATATAAGGTGGTTACGTTGCTTAAAAAAATCTAAATTAGGTTTCTTCAGTTCTGAGTCACTAAAAATGTCTGACTACATGACGTATGTGTGAGGATGGATTAATTTGTCAGATAACTCTGTTTCTTGGACCTCTTTCACCAGAGATCTGTTTATTTTACCGTGGATAGGGAAGTAGTAGGCATCCTTCAGTCTCTAGAGACTATGATAACGTGCTCTGAATAGAGGTTTTGGAACAGCATCCAGTGTGGCTGAGAAGGCCAATTCAAGAGTGACAATCCCTTCCACACTGGAGACAAATCCTGTCCAGCTCCTTGATTATGCTGGTTTCGGGACTGCCTCTTTGCCTCAGCCTGCTGGACAAGGGTCTCTTCAAATTGGGAGAGACCATGATGCACCGCCTGCCTCCAGGCGGAACACTCAGATGTCAAGATTTCCCATCTGTTGAGGTCCATTCCTAAGGCCTTCAGATCCCGCTTGCAGATATCCTTGTATCGCAGCTGTGGTCTCCTTCTGGGGCGATTTCCTTGTACTAATTCTCCATACAGGAGATCTTTTGGATGCCTGAACTAGCGTAGACATTGCTGTTTCAGTAATGTGTACATGTTAAAAATTACACCTTGTTCTAGGACTACTCTATTTGGAACTTTGTCCTGCCAGGTGATACCAAAAATGTGTCTGAGACAACGCATATGGAACGTTCTAGGACTACTCTCCTGACATGCACAAAGGGTCCAGGACTCACTGCAGTACAGTGGTGCCTCGCTTAACGGACGCCCCGTTTAACGATGAATCCGCATAGCGATGTGTTTTTTGCAATCGTTTCCACAAACGATTTTTCCCCATAGGCAAGGCCCGGGTGTTCCCGGCAGCCCTCCTCCCGGCAGTGGTGGCGGGGGTGAGGGGGTGGCTGGGGGAGAGATGGGAGGCAGGGCTACGCCCGGGTGTTCCCGGTGGCCCTCCTCCCGCTGGCGGTGGTGGTGAGGAGGTGGCTGGGGAAGAGACGGGAGGCAGGGCTAGGCCCGGGTGTTCCCGGTGGCCCTCCTCCGGCCGGCGGTGTTGGCGGTGAGGGGGTGGCTGTGGGAGAGACAGGAGGCAGGGCTAGGCCCGGGTGTTCCCGGCTGCCCTCCTTCCGCTGGCAGCGGCGGTGAGGGGGTGGCTGGGGGAGAGACGGGAGGCAGGGCAAGGCCCGGGTGTTCCCCTCCGCCGGTCAGCTGGGGGAAAATGCCGGCTGGTCCTCCCAAACGCCCCATTTTCGCACAACTGATCGGTGGTTCCAAAATGGCCACCCACTGTGTTGCCTCGCTTTAGAGGCACCGAAAATGGCCGCCCCTATGGAGGATTTTCGCATAAGGTGAGTTTTTAAGCCCATAGGAACGCATTAAACGCATTTTAATGCATTCCTATGGGCTTTTTTGCCCCGTATAGCGACGAATCCGGATAGCGACGATTTTTCCGGAACGGATTATCGTTGCTATGCGGGGCACCACTGTACAGGATGTGCTCAGGACACAGGCTCTGTAGACCTGGATCTTGATATATGCCATCAGCTTCTTATTGAACCATACTCTCTTTGTGAGTCTAGAGAACATGGTAGCTGCTTTGCCAATGCCATTATCCAGCTCAACACCTAGAAAGAGGATATGGAATCAACTCATTTAAATAGATTCCTCCATGCGAATGCCTGTCTGCATTAATCAGCCACTTTTCCTTGCTGTCGTTGTGTTAAAATTGGGGCATATGGGAGAAGCCTGGTTGCCAAGCAGCCTTCGCGAGGCCCGTGGCACTCACTCGCTCACCCAAATCTTCTAGTCCTGGGATGGGGGGAAAGGATAATGCAAGATCAACCAAAGGAGGTCTTCACTGGGCTGGCATGCAAACCCATGGCTGAATAGTAGGCAGGTGGGCAAAAAGCTGTTACCATTACTCTCTTCCCCCTTCCAGTCAGCCAGCCAGTCTTCTTTGCCCCGACTGTATGTGCATGTGTTCTGTTTGCATTTTTGTGGCGTGTGTCAGCTGCCCACTACTGTATGCACACTTGCCTCTCTGAATTCCAGCCTTGGGTTGGAGAGAGCGAGAGCGCACAGGACTAGTGACAGAAACACTGGATTAAAGGGTTTGTTCCAAGGGAACACAAGCTGCCGTTCAAACACCACATGATTCGGGGTTGATTCAACTTGGTTTCCCTTTCTCCTGACACATATTGTAAACTATTGCTTTAATGTAATTGAACTCTTGGTCAGTTGCTACCAGCAGTGAGCACTGGTTGGTGCATAAACGTGGATTACTGTGATGTTGAAAGGCCTGCCTTGGATTTGTATTGACATCATTCTATCATTTTTGAGATTATATCCCATTACAGCTTTTACCACTCTTTTGTTGACTATGAGGGCTACTCCATTCCTTCTGTGGGGTTCTTGCCCACAATAGTAGATATGATGATCATCTGAATTGAATTCGCCCATTCCTGTCCATTTTAGTTCACTGACGTCCAGGATGTCGATGTTGATTCTTGCCATCTCCTGTTTGACCACATCCAGCTTCCCAAGATTCATAGATCTTACATTCCAGGTTCCTATGCAGTATTTTTCTTTGCAGCATTGGACTTTCCTTTCACTTCCAGGCACGTCCACAGCTTAGCGTCCTCTCGGCTTTGGCCCAACCACTTCATTAGCTGTGGATCTACTTGTCCTTTGCTCTTCCTCAGTAGCATGTTGGACACCTTCCAACCTGAGGGTCCCATCTTCCAGCGTCATATCTTTTAGCCTTTTGTTTCTGGTTGTGGGGCTTTCTTGGCAAAGATACTGGAGTGGCTTGCCAGTTCCTCCTCCAGGTGGATCCCGTTTAGTCAAGAACTCTCCACTATGACCTGTCCGTCTTGGGTGTCCCTGCACGGCATAGCCCATAGCTTCTCTGAATTACTCAAGCCCCTTTGCCATGGCAAGGTAGCAATCCATGAAGGGGGAGCACTGCCTTAGATGGCTTTAAAATGCAATTAGAGGAATTCATGGAGGTGGCTACTTGTGAGGGGCCTTATAGGCCCCCTCCATTGCAGTTATTCTATGATTGTACCTCCAGTATCAGGGAAGGCATATCTCTTAGTATCAGTTGATATGAATGGGAGGGTGGTCTTGCCGTCATATCTTGATTGTGATTTTTCCAGATCTCTGTTGTTGGCTACTGTAGTGACACAGCGCTGGAGTAGATAGTCCTTTGGTCTGGCGCAGAGTGGCTGTTTTTACTTCCTTAAGAAGGTGCTTGATGAGCCTTGCTAGGTAGGGGTTACGAGAGACTTGGTGCCACGAGGGGAAAATGTTAAATTCATTCCGGTAATAGCTTATGCCATCTCCTTTGCTGTGCCTCATTTTTAAAAGTGGGGCAAGGGTTGCACTGCATGTTAATGCAGTGGTTCATGGGTTCATGGGATTGATGGCACATGCAACAGTCAGGTTTTAGTCTGCTAAGAGAAGTGCTTCCTTCGGTTCCATTTGTGAAGACATAGTGGTAGAAAATTGCACTAGCTTATCAAAAGTGGCTGCAACCAGAAGCTAGATTAAAAGGGAAAAAATACTTTGAATTCCTAAATGCTTTGCCGGAACCAATATCAGATTTTATGCTATAAGTCTTACTCCAGAGTTGGGTAAAATAAATACATAAACCAACAATGGACTTGCTGATTCATTGGGTGCTACCAAGTAACTTCAGGGCACCCGGCAAGAAAGCTACAGGGATTTCTCCTACACTGCCAGAAACATTTTCTCCTAGTGTTTTGAAATCTCTAGCATTGTTCAGATCATGTGGTGCTGTTGATGTTCCCATACTGACATCTCTAAACTCGCCAGAGGGTGGGTAGCTAGATGGCATTGTAGTATGATGACAGAACGTTGCAGTGTACATGAGTTTCCCAAAGGAATATATTTGGATCCTTATTAAAAAAGGGAAGGGACAATGTTAATACTCATTGGGGGTGAAATCAAGCACTTTTTACATTCAATTCACAGCAGTGAGCAAGGGTTAATTACTAATACGTACTTACAACCACATGTACATAACCCTTTGTAATCCATCATGGATATTATCCTAGTTATCCTAACAACAGTGTGATGGATAAGTTACTCATTGATCATGCCTTTGTTCTATTAAGAAAGCATTGCAGTGCTTCACCACCCCTCCATTCAAACATCAGTGAATACTGCTGATGTCTATTCAGTTGTTACCTATCAAATTGTTATTAACATGCTTAGAGAGGAGTGATCAGCTCCATCCTTGCTTTCTCCATATACAGTATAGAGCAATGCAGCTGAAGAGGGGAAAGTCTTCCTGGTGTGTAGACTATACACACAAGCAGAACCCTTGGACTGACTAGAGTTAATGTTTCCTCTTACACTGGGACCCAGAAACTGTGATTGCCATGTTTAGCACAGGCCACTGTCCAATTTCAGACACCGAATATGTCTGTGACTGCAGGATTAGGGGAAGTGGTAGGTAATTCCCAGCCTTGGGTCCCCAGATGTTCTCGGACTACAACTCCCAGACATTCTGGCCAGCACAGCTAGTGGTGAAGGTTTCTGGGAATTTTAGTCCAAGAACATCTGGAGATCCAAGGCTGGTCTAGGCAAAGAGATTGTGAAAAGTATTAAATGCATCAACAAGAAATAGTACACTTATGGGGCAGGAAAAATCCCATGATGACATCTGCATTTACTGTATTCCCTGCCAAGGTGTGATATTTCAGAGGTAGAACCTAAGGCTTTGGCGTTTTCAACACAAAGCTGTGGAGGCATAAGAGTAGTTGGGGTTGTCAAGCTAAAAGAATCTCATCACGGACAAAGGAAATTTGGAAACTAATCCTGGGTTTTCAAGGATTTACAGAATTTTATCATGTTGAGAAAGGGAAAAAAGTTCCAGGAATAACTTCACTCAGAGTTGGAAAATAGAACTGTGGTCAGGTCTGTTATTTCTTACCTTCATATTTTGCAGTAAATGTAAATATTTTGGGGGACACATACCCAGTTTCAGAAGTGCACTTTTTTTTGATTGAGTGTTCTGTTTGTGTTCTGTGCTATGAAGTGAGAACTGATTTACAGCGATTCTAATAGGGTTTCAAAGTAAGTGAGATATTTAAGGAGTGGTTTTGAACCCTGTTCTTTCAAGTCTCAGCCCATCAATCTATCCACTACACCACACTGGAATCTGACAGAAGAGGTATAAAGACTATAGCAAATAATGTATGCAGAAGCTTGTAGAATTCCAGGCTGTTCTTGTTACTTATCATAAATTGAAGCCCCAGTCCAAAAACTGTTGGAAGCTATATATGATCCTTTAAAAATTATATATGACTATACTCTCTTACACTATAGAGAATTAGAATTTATAATCCATATTCCATAATGAGAGCATTGAGCTATAGCACATTTTAAATTAAAACTAAAGAAACTATAGAAAACTATTTTCTTTTTAAAAGAAAAAAAGAATAAAAATTAAAAAGCTGAATTAAATTTTAATATCTAGTTTAAATGAAAAAAATGTATTTTAAAAGACCATTGAATTTTATCAACTCCGCATAGGATGTAATTATCTAGGAGCAGGATAGATGTTATGCCATTTTTCTTTTGCAGAGGTGCTTTCTCAAATGTCTCGCTGTCATAGTACCTATGTATCTTGTGCTCAGTGTATTTTGTTTTCTGATTGGTCTTTGGAAGGTAAGTCTGATTGCTGAGTCACGTATCCCATTGTAGAAAAGAAAATTGGTTCATCTCTTAGCTGGTGCTCTGTGAATGTGTCACACCACAACTCCCATCACTCTGTCCTTTATGCTGTTTGGAGATGGTTGGAATAGTGTCAAGCACATTTAGAGAGAGACGGTGGAACACTGGTGGATAAAGTAATTCTGCATATCTATGTCTCAATTAGAGAACTGTGCTTGTGTGGGGAGCTGTAAAAATAACGAGCAAAATCTACTGCTATTTCATGTGTCAAATCCTATTTGTATTCTGCAGTAACGGGAGCACCGTATCAGCAGGGGGGTGGGGAGGAGGAATTTATGTGTATTTGTGCTTACAAAATGTCCAGGTTTTGCTACCAGAAAAAAACAGATTCTTCAAGAAACCATGAATAATGCATTTTCAGCAAGTTTGTAGAAATCCAGTTAAAACCTCAATTCAAAAGATATGTTTTCTGGGAGAATATGATGAGCATGTGCGAGAGGCAGAAAAAAGCCACAGAATAGAAATGGATCCAGATTATTTATAGCATGGCATAAACAAAATGCATTATACGTTTAGAAAGGAAAAGTTGCATTGGTGGCCAGGCTTCTTGTTTCAGTAAAAGTTGTAGTTCATGTGGTTAAGTCAAGATGTTAAAATGAAAAGGTGTTGGGGTATGTGTGTGTGTGGTGGTAGGACTTCTTGCCACAAGCGATTTAATTTTCTTTCCCAAATAAGGAGCTCTGGAAGACTGTGGAAACAAAAAACATGTTGTCTCAGCACACCCAAACAAAACTCTTGTTATGCAGCTGCACTTCTCTGCAAGATGTGCTATACCACACTGACATTTTCAGGTGATTCACAAGAAGGGTAGAATCTAAGGTATGATCGGCCACACATTTGATCACATTGGAAATAGTTGCTATAACAGGAATGATCTCCCTTAAAGTGACATTTCTGTTTGCTAAGGAATTGCTCCAGCCTAACTCCCAAAAGTAGAACCCTCCGTCTGGACCAGAAGGTCCAGCTTGGACGTACAGTGGTGCCTCGCTTAACGATTATCTTGTTAAATGACGAAACTGCTTGACGATGAAGTTTTTGTGATCGCAAAACGATGTTCTAATAGGGGAAATCGCTTAACGATGATCAGTTCCCTGCTCCGGGAACCGATTTTTTTATAGACAAGGATTTTTTAAAAGCTGATTGGTGGCTCTAAAATGGCTGCCCGCTCTGCAAAATGGCTCCCTGCTGTGATTTAGGATGGATTCCTTGCTTTACAGGCACCGAAAATGGCCGCCCCTATGGAGGATCTTCATTGGACGCTGAGGTATTTAGCCCATTGGAATGCATTGAAACGGTTTTCAGTGCATTTCAATGGGCTTTTTCGTTTCACTTGATGAGGATTTTGCTTAACAGCGATTTCAACGGAATGAATTATCCTTGTCAAGAGGCACCACTGTAGATCAAGATCAAACAGGGTGCATTTCCCCATGAGTTGTGTGACCACTGGGAAATCAGGCACACTGGACTACTCTCCAAGTGGTCCAAATTATGATCTCTTTCCCCGTGTGATGTAGAGGCCCAGTGATGGGAAAACGTTTATTTGTGAGCTCTTCTTTGCTTCCCCTCCCCAGAAACCCCAGATCCACTGTCTCAGCTGAAGTGCCAAAAGGCAGCTTAGAAATGTGTGTACGAGCTTAACATGAAAGGCCACTGTGTGTTGGGTGCATTGAAGCCTGTACTGTATTATTTTTTTACACTGCAAGAACTGAGTTCACAGCTCTCGTCTTGATACAAAAATCTGTTCCAAGTTTTGTTCCTGCGTTTCATTTCTTATATCGAGTGAGCTGCCTTATTTAGAGAGAGAGAGAGAGAGAGAGAAAGTTGTTGCTCTTTTAAATGTCTGAAATCATGGCTGATCTACTGCAGTTAACCCACAGACCAGTAGATCCTGATCTACTTTTGTTTCACCACCGGTATAGAGGGGGGAAAAAAGAGAGATTTTATATCTTCATGTTCTATGAAGGAAGCTTCCAGTTATGGTCAGCCATAATTCAGTTTTTGATTGGTCCTGGTTAAACAGTCATGTATAATGGGCACAAGATACCATATGGGAGCAGTTACAGGCAGGTGGGCTTTGATGCTTGGCAGGTCCCTCTGGTGGCTAGTTTTCAGGTGCCTGCAGGGCTCAGTGAGTTGGGTGCCAGATGGCAGAGCCCAGGCTTTTGGGAGAAAGGCCAGCCTGTGTGGACTTGGCCAAGGTGTACTGTCTTAGGGCAGCCCCAAAAGAAGGGAATGGTAAATATAATCAGTCCTCTTGAGTTCTGTTTACCTAGAAAACCTGAAAAGGGTAATCACTTAATGGCTTCTCCTTCTCCTTGTCTTCTTTTTCAAAAACACCAGGCACAGCCAATCAAAATTCTAAAAACATTGACTGGTATTATATAACAAACACAAGTTATAACCAAACACCTAAGTATCTGTTAAATATTGGTGCAGTATGTATCCTGTCCCTAATATTGCTGTTTTTGTAGCTGTGAAGGTGTGATTTCTGAGATCTGCAGCTGCTTGTAGTACTGTGTGAAATTTCTTGGTATTGTTCCCAAAACTCCAGTGACTATGGGGACCATGGAAGTGTGTTTCATCCACAAGCGAGATGCTTCGATTTCCAGACATCTGTATTTTGTTAGTTTTTCCAATTCATTATTTTCAGCTCTGGCATCCCCTGACAATTGCAGTGTCAATGATCTTTGTGCTACTGTGTCTAATGTGTTACGTTCAAGGTGTCTTTCAGTTTTGGTCCAGAAATGCCACAGGATCTTGACTTTGTCATTTTCTGACGCCCTCTCTGCCTGATGTTCCCATGGGTTTATGGAGGCTGGCAAGTTACCTTTTTTTGCAATAATGACCAATGTACTGATTTTGCTACTCTTATCATGTCTAATTTTCTCACACACATTGGACAACAGCTCCCATTCCACGAGACTAGCACAGTGGAGTGTGCTGGTAGTCATGGTCCTCCAGCATCTAAGATTTCAAGGTCAGGAAGGATAGTGCCGAAAATAATGTTAGTTCTTCTGTTAAAAAGATTATCTCTGCCTTCATAACAATGCCTTGCCGCCCTTCAGACACTGGGAAGTGGTTGCAACCCTCTTCAGATCGTCTTTGTTTCTACAGGCCTTGTTCCCTTAGGCTTTTCAAACATTTCAAGGAGTATTTTTTGGTGTTACTTCTATCGCTCTTGTTTGCTTTTGCAGTTGCTCTTTCTCAGCACTTTTTTGAAACCTTCTCCAGATTATTTTTGACTGCCACTTTTCTTAAGCTGAGCCCAGTATTATCAATGTTGGCAAGAGGCCTTTCACTGACCCCTGCTGTCTGGAATCATTTGGCTGGAAGAAGCTAAGTAGGTGAAGATTTAAGACAGGGCCTTTCCCATCGTGGCACCCTATACAGTAATTGTACTCCTTCTCTAAGTAGTTTAGATTGGGACTCTCTTTATTGCACTTCAAATATAGGTGGCATCAGCAGTCTTGCTCTTTCGGTGCATTAATTTTAAGTTTGCTGTAATGGTCTGATAAGTGTCCATGTGTGTTGGTTGCTATTTTGTGTTTCATTATTTGATTTGATTTGTATTAGTTCCTCAAGTAGCTATATTATGGGCCCTATAAGGTACAGGGGGCAATTTATAAATGTGTGAGATCAGTCGTCATCATCAAAATCCTTGGGCAGGCACTATCTTTAGTGGACCATTCAGTCGTGCACAAAAATATGGCAACGTTTTGAGATCTGTACATGAAGAGGAGAAGAAAAAAGTTGGTGTTGAGATCATGGGATCTGCATGCTCAAACTCATAAAATAGGTGGATCAGAAGGAATACAGTCTTGAGTAAATTCCCAGTGGTAGGCAGCTTGTTACCTTCTGGATGTTTTGGATGTAATATCGTCACTTCTAGCTAGCATCGTCAGAGGTCAGAGACAGTGGGAGTTTTAATCCACAAAGACATCAGGGAGATAAATGGTCTTCTCCTAGGTTAGGCTGAACTTGATGTCCTGCAGCTTTGGGGTTGTATCGGGAATGAGGCAAGTAAACATGGAATGATGATTCTCCCATTTTTAAAAAGTTAGTTATTTAACGTCACCTCCAGTAGGTAGGTAGACAGACGGATTTCTTGGTAGATAGAAAAGAACTGAAAAACAAATAGTAAATAAAAATGGCCTGAAAAACAGGCTAGTGTAAGTTCAGTTCATAAAGCTAATGTTAAGTGCCATCAAGTTGCTTTTGATCTGTGGTGATCCTCCAGAAGGTCCAGTTGTTATCAGGCTTGCTCAGCTATTGCAAATGCCAGGCTGTGGCTTTCTTTAGGCAACCAGTCCATCTCATATTTAGTCTTCCTCTTTTCCTGCCTCCTTTATTGTCTTTTCCAACAAGACTTGTCTTCTCATAATATGCTCAAAGTACACTAAGCCTCAGTTTAGTCATGTTTGCTTCTAGGAAGAGTTCAGGCTTGATTTGATCCATGACCCACTTGTTTTTCTTGGCAGTCAATAGTATCTACAAAACCCGTCCTCCAGCAACATACTTCAAGTGGATCAGATTTTGCCCCCCCTTTGGCTTTCTTCACATCCATACTTAATAACGAGGAATATGATAGTGTGGATAATCTCTAAGCTGAAGTGTAAGGTGTTCAGTGACACCTCCTGACACTTGATGATCTTTTTAAATTCCCTTTTTGCTGTTCTTTTGCGTCTCAGTCTACTTTTGATCACTTGGCTGCACCGTCTATTTCAGTTGATGATTGAACCGAGCCATATAAAATCTTGGAACAGTTTCAGTTTCTTCAGCATTAAAGTGATCTGGCTGTATACTGGTTTTTGAGATGAAGGAGTTTCCTGCCCAATACTGTTAGATCAATTTGGCCACGATGATTGCTACATTTTATGGAATTCTGGGACTTGTAGTTGAGAGAAATACTTAGAATGCTCTTCTAGAGAGTGCTGGTGCACTTCCCTAAAACAGTGGTTCTTAATGTGGGCGATAATGCCCCCCAGGGGGCTATTTCATTTTTCAGGGGGGCGATAGAATTAAAAGGGGCGGTGTGGGGGCGCTGGAGCAGAAGGGGGGCGGTAGGGGGGCCCTGGAGCAAACCAAACCTGTTAAGATGGCTGCAGTCTTTTTACAGTGTGCATGAATATATATTTTCCTCCAATCTTAATTTAGTTTCAGAGTTTTCGTCTTGAAATTTTTAGTTCCTGCATTGTGGTTTGTTTTCATGCCCTTTTTATATTTCTTTTTGCGACTTAAAATTCGCTTGCAACTAAATCATTAAATGTTTTTGGGGCATTTCATTTTCTTAGAATTGAATTTTTTTTCAGGGGTCATTGGATTTAAGTGTCATAAATAAATAAATAAATAAATAAATAAATAAATAAATAAATAAATAAATAAATAAATAAGAAAGATATCATCACCGTGGGGAGGGGGGCGGTGATAACTTCCTCAATGGCTCAAGGGGGCGTTTCTTTCAAAAAGGTTAAAAACCACTGCCCTAAAATAAGAGAATTATAAGTAGCCACCAGACTCCCGAGTCTCAGCATTCCTTAGGATGGAACCATAACAATTCATTGTTATGATGCGGAAACTTCAGATGGTCCAGAACACGGCGGCCAGATTACTAACTGGTATGAAAAAATAACAGATTTCCCCCCACTCTGGCTGCCTTACACTGGTTACCCATTAGATTCTGCATTGATTTCAAGGTACTAATGATTACATATAAAGTCATAAGCAGTTTAGGACCTCGACATCTGTCAAGAGTGCCTTCTTCCACCTAGTTCTACCCATGTCACTCATTCTTGCCAGACTGGGCGGCTGAGGGGCTTAATTCCGAGAAAGTCCTGGAAGGAAAAAACTAGACACTGGGCCTTCTTGGTGGTGGCCCCTAGCCTTTGGAACATCCTCCCCTCTGAGATCTGCCTGGCTCCCTCACTAGGAGTTTTAAAGAGTAAACTGAATATCTGTCTCTTCAGGCAGGCCTTCCCTCTTGCCATTATGTAATTTCTTCCCCTGGTTTTTGGCTTGTTTTAGTCTTTTTATTGATGATTTTAATTTTATTGCTTTTTTGGACTGTAAACCACCCAGAGTAGATCCATCTAGATGGGCAATATAAAAACCAAATAAATAAATAAATAAATAGATAAATAGAAACAATTAAAGCATTATTCTACTGATACAACTGTGTAGTGCAGATCAACCTGCAGAGTACAAAGACTGATTTATCATTTTTATCGTCTTATGCTAAAAATGTGGGTGTTGTTATTTGTGAGGGTAAAAATTTATTAAACTCTGTTTTCGGTCTTTTAAACTTCAGCACCATCTCGACCAACTCAGCATGAATACAGTCCTGTGACTTGTGTGTCTCTTGGCGATTACAAATATCCTGATTTGCCCATATCAAGATACAAGGAAGAGGTAAATGCTGTTGATTTGTTAATCTGTGGCTTTGTAAAACATCAGTGTGATGGTTTCTGTTCTGTCTACTAGTCAAACCTTTGGTTGTTCATTTGCTATGAGTATCAGTTGTAGTTAAATTTTTGGTTTTTTAATACAGTGGTGCCCCGCATAACGACGATAATCTGTTCCAGATAATTCGTCGCTATATGGGCAAAAAACCCCATAGGAACGCATTAAACCCTGTTTAATGCATTCCTATGGGGGGGAACTCACCGTTATGCGAAGATCCTCCATAGGGGCGGCCATTTTCAGTGCCTCTAAAGTGAGTCAACACAGCGGGCCGCCATTTTGGAACCACCGATCAGCTGTGCGAAAATGGGGCCTTTGGGAGGACCGCGGGGAAGGCTCCCCCGCGGTCCTCCCAAAGCCCTAGCCAGCATTTTCACCCAACTGAGCGGTGGTGGCTTCGGAAGCTCCCACCGCTCAGCTGGGGGAAAATGCTGGCTAGGGCTTTGCGAGGACCGCGGGGAAGCCCTCCTCCGCGGTCCTTCCCAAGCCCCCACCGGTCTGCTGGGGGGAAATGGGGCTATGGGGAAAAATCGCAAAGTGATTTTTCCCCATAGGCAACATCACAATGCGATCGCAAAATCGATCACAAAAAAGCCATCGCTATGCGGATTCGGCGTTAAACGGGGCGCCCATTAAGCGAGGCACCACTATACATAAATGATCCTATCCATTACAGTCTTCCTTCTTCACAAACTTCAGCTGTCTTCTTTCTCAGGGTTGTCTATATGTGTTGTTGATTATTGCAAAAAATTATTAGTAGTGCCCCTAGTAACAGTAATAATAATTTCAAAATATAGTACCATCTATAGCAGTGGTCCCCAACTTTTTTGGGTCTGCAGACCGGTTGGGGGATGCAGGATCTGTGCATGGGGGGCGGAGGCACCCCATGCTCGCGGGTGGGTGTGCCACACTCGCAGAGGGGTGTGTCCCTCTAGTGCGACACACACACCCGTAAGCACGACACACCCACCATGTGGGTGGGTGGAGATCTGTCTCCGCAGCCCAGTTCCAAGAAGCCCGCAGACCGGGGGTTGGGGACCCCTGATCTACAGTACATCACAGAAGTGAGTACAGCCCCCACATTTCATAAATATTTTAGTATATCTTTTCATGTGACAACACTGAAGAAATGACACTTGGCTACAATATAAAGCAGTGAGTATACAGCTTGTATAACAGTGTAAATGTGTTGTCCCCTCAAAATAATACAACACACAGCCATTAATGTCTAAACTGCTGGCAACAAAAGTGGGTACAGTTGGCTGGGTGCCAGCTCCAAGAACAGATGTGGCATTTGTCTCTTCAGAAGCTTGGAGTCAGCGTTTGGATATTGAAAAACCAAAAGCACTCTGTTGATGAAAACAAACCTTGGAGCCCAAGATAACAGGTTAAACAGAGTCCCTTATCAGGCAGCTTCAAATCCTCCCTTTTAATAAGCAGAATAAAGACGTGGAGGGATTAGGAAAAAACACTGAGAGAGTTTGTTAAGAACTTATAACATAATGTATTCAGACTTCATATATCAGCATAGATCAGACATATATACTGTACATGGCATTATATACATTGTTTTTAGGCATCCTTCAGTCTTGAAAGACTATGGTAATTATATACATAACTTGTGCATAAAGCTCTTAGAGCAACATAGACATTTTAAAAAGTAAAGACCACCAGACTCACTACTGTGTGGCAATGTGTTGTTCCCTCTTCTCTGCTTATATAGTAAGAGCAGCCTATCACTATAGAGAATGCAGCTGAACATGGTTAACTAACACAAGTTTGTTCCAGCTGCATGCCATCAGTCATCCATTTTATATTGACTCTTACAGACATGACTTTGCATTTGTCATCCATTTTACATTCACTCTACAATATTAAATTTAACCCCTTGTTCACTGTGACGTGTGCCATGACGTCACCTGCCTGTCTTGGCTAAGGCTGGAGTTTCCTAGCCTATGGCAGGGCAGGAGGTGGGTCTTAAAGGGGTGGAGTTTTTGTATATAAGGGGGGAGTGCAAAGAAGAGAGATATAGTGTGAGAGTTGGAGAGTTAGAGAGATAGATAGAGGGTTGAGAGAGGGCTTGAAAGAAGATCTGTAGACAGGGTTAGATATAGGTTAGGTAATTGAGTAATTGAGTGTTAAGTAACCAAGAACTGTGCAGGGTTAAGGTCTGAGAAATATACTGTGACAAGTGATTCATTTACTCAGTGATTTCCATTTTATTTTTGTATTCAATAAATCATCATTTTTATTTTGAAATCCATACTAAGTCTGAAGTGTCAGGTTTATGTGTGGTTGGTGGCAGCGAAGTTGTGTGTGTGTGTGTGTGTGAAGGATCGTGACCTGTCATCTCTTGTGGTGACGTAGGAGGAGGTGGCAGTCGCGACATTCACTTATTTGGAACAAATCCTGACAGGTACACCCCTAAGCGACAATGTCCAAATTGGGCCCAAGTAGCCATTTTCCCTC
This sequence comes from Pogona vitticeps, assembly GCF_051106095.1. NCBI lineage: Eukaryota > Metazoa > Chordata > Lepidosauria > Squamata > Agamidae > Pogona > Pogona vitticeps. The sequence continues at coordinate 341,855,438 of NC_135783.1, forward strand.
CCTGGTGTCATGAGACCTGTTAGTGTCACAAGTCTCAGGTGTGAAGGGGGAGTAGGTGTTATCGCTCACTCTCTCAGACTGGTCACTGGATGTTCCACATGGCACCTCATGGTCATGAACTATCTGAGGATCTGAAAAAAACGCATTGTTGCTCTACATAAAGATGGCCTAGCCTATAAGAAGATATAGGCCAAAACCCTGAAACTGAGCTTCAGCACGGTGGCCAAGACCATACAGTGGTTTAACAGGGCAGGTTCCACACAGAAAAGGCCCCGCCATGGTCAACCAAAGAAGTTGAGTGCCCATGCTCAGTGTCATATCCAGAGGTTGGCTTTGGGAAATAGATGTAGGAAGGAGTGCTGCCAGCATTGCTGCAGAGGTGGTGGGGGTGGGGTCAGCCTGTCAGTGCTCAGACTGTGTGATACACACTGCATCAAATTGGTCTCCACGGCTGTCGTCCCAGAAGGAAGCCTCTTCTAAAGATGATGCACAAGAAAGTCCGCATACAGTTTTCTGCAGACAAGCAGACTAAGGACGTGGATTTCCGGAACCATGTCTTGTGGTCCGATGAGACCAAGATAAACTTATTTGGTTCAGATGGTGTCAAGCGTGTGTGGTGGCAACCAGGTGACAAGTGTGTCGTGCCTACAGTCAAGCATAGTGGTGGGAGTGTCATGGTCTGGGGCTGCATGAGTGCTGCCAGCACTGGGGAGCTATAGTTCATTGAGGGAACCATGAATGGCAACATGTGCTGTGACATACTGAAGCAAAGCATGATCCCCTCCCTATGGAGACTGCGTCTCAGGGCAGTATTCCAACATGATAACGAGCCCAAACACACCTCCAGAACAACCACTACCTTGCTAAAGAAGCTAAGGGTAAAGGTGATGGACTGACCAAGCATGTCTCCAGACCTAAAACCTATTGAGTGTCTGTGGGGCATCCTAAAATGGAAGGTGGAGGTGCACAAGGTCTCTAACATCCACCAGCTCCGAGATGTCATCATGGAGGAATGGAAGAGGACTCCAGTGGCAACCTGAGAAGCTCTGGTGAATTCTATGCCCAAGAGAGCTAAGGCACTGCTGTAAAATAATGGTGGCTACACAATATGTTGACACTTTGTGCCCAATTTGGACATTGTCACTTAGGGGTTTAACTCGCTTTTATTGCCTGTGGTTTAGACAGTAATGGCTGTGTGTTGCGTTATTTTGAGGGGATAGCACATTTACACTGTTTATACAAGCTATATATAGTGGTGCCTCAACTTACGACCATAGTCCGTTCCAGAAGATGGTTGTAAGTCAAAATGGTCATAAGTCGAGTCAGCATTTCCCATTGAAATGCATTGAAGCCTGTTTAATCTGTTCTGGCTGTTTTTTGGTTGTATGTAGAGGCACCGGTTGCAAGTTGAAGCGTTCGTTCCCATATGAACTAATGCAAAACCGGTTAATCTGTCCTCTACCACTAGGGGGAAATTTTTCTTCTTTTAACTTAAGATGATTTAGGTTTAAAAAAGGGCAGAAAAGTAGGGAGGGAGGGAAAGACAATGGGGAAAAAAGAAAGAAGGTCATCACTGGGGCACACAGACCCCTCAGACAAAGGTTTGTGCTGTTAAGCACAAAAAGAGAGAAGAGAAAGAGAAGACAAGGGGGTGGGGAGAGAGTTTGGACTATAAAACACCTTGTAAACAAAACACCTTTTAAACCAAACACTTTTTAAACCAAGCACATTTTAAACCAAATGAAGCACCTTTTAAACAAAACATATTTTAAACCAAACCAAGCACCTTTTAAACCAAACCAAGCACCTTTTGAACACAGGACATTTTAAAACCAAACACCATTAAAAACAAAACACATTTTAAACCCACCCACCAACACCTTGTTCCAGCAAACAGACCCCTTCAGGACAAAAAGATAGCACAGATAGAGAAGACAATTGGGGGGGAGACTTGAATATAAACCCCATTTTACACCATGATTTTAAAACAAAAAGACTTTGGAGTCACATTTTAAACCCACACATTTTAAAACAAAAGAGAGATCAGAGTACACAAACCCTAGGAGCCGCAGAATGCAAAAATAAATAAATAAAATTTACATTTTAAAATTACAGTCTAATTTTCACATTTAATTTTAATTTAATATTACAATTTACATTACAGATTTTAAATCCACACTGCAAGACCCATTCAGAACACAGAAATATAGCCCCCCAGCACAAAGATATACTACAATATTTATGAAATGTGAGGGGGGGTGTACTCACGTCTGTGATATGTTGTATGTATATGGGAATTTATAACAAACAAGTGCAACGAACCCCGAGCACCTTACAGAGTAGAAGAGACAGAAGGAAATGAATGAGTGGGATGAGCCAACTGGAGCCCGGAATCTGCAGTCTGGTCCTTGATCCACTCTACATCCCTCAAGCCCTGTCAGAACTGAATTTCTGTCCATTTAGCTGTGATGCAGAGGCCTGTTTGAAGTACAGTGGTTCCTCGCTTAGCGATGTTAATCCGTGCAGTAAAAATCAATGCTAAGCGATTTCATCGCTGAGCAATTTTACAAAGCCCATAGAAAGGCATTGAAACCCCTTCAATGCGTTCCTATGGGCTAAAAACTAACCTTAAAGCGAAGATCCTCCATAGGGGTGGCCATTTTCAGCGCCTTTAAAGCGAGGCAAAACAGCGGGCAGCCATTTTGTTTTGCGACGGCCATTTGGAAACCGCCGCTCAGCTGTGTGAGAATGGGGGCTTTGCAATGATTGCTTCCCCACGATCATCTCAAAGCGAATTTTCCCCATTGGGACCATCGCAAAGCGATCGCTCTTGCAATTGCAAAAAGTCCATCGCAAAGCGATTTCATCGCTATATGGAGCGATCGCTATGCGAGGCACCACTGCACACAGTATCCTTTTTAGAAAAACCAAAAGTAGCTTCCTGTTTATGTCAGGTTTCTTTAAAAAGGCTGTTATGCCTCAAAACGGCGGTATATGTTGGAAAAAAAAGGGGGAAGATCAAATGTGCCAAATGGAGAACTTCTAAAGATTTTGTTTTGTCATTCTTCTAATGCGTCGTAGCTTGCGGTTTTGATTTAGTTTTTTTAATGTTTCTTTCATGCAGATCCTTTCCTTGATAGAGTGCAACTCGGTAGTAGTTGTGCGTGGCTCTACCGGCAGTGGCAAAAGTACTCAGCTTCCTCAGTATGTCTTGGATCACTATGCGCAACGTTCGATGTACTGCAACATCGTTGTTACCCAGCCTAGGAAAATTGGTGCCAGCAGCATTGCAAAGTGGATTAGCAAACAGCGGTCATGGCCCCTAGGAGAACTTGTGGGTTACCAGGTAGAGTATGTTGAGATGAATTAAGTACCGTAGTAATGGTTTGTAGATGCTGTTATTTCTGTAATTTCACAGGGCAATTTTAGAACTTTTAAGAAAAGACCCTAATTTTACATTGCATGCATTCCGCCTCCCCACCCCCCCGGCTATAACAGCTTATTTGATACGAGTCGGGTAAGAAGCAGTGGACAATTATTTTAAAGAATCTCCCAGACTAGTCCCTCTTCTATATGGCACTGTTAATAGAAAGGCAGGCTGTTGTTTTTTTTAAAAAAATTGCATCATTAAAATACATCATTAAAATACATCATTAAAATAAAATACATAATTAAAAAACAACTTGCTTGTTTATTAATTGTTTGGATTGTGGGAATAAGAATGTCATGTTATGTCCATAGTTTTCTCAGTGTCTTCTCAACATGTTTGAAGTGAAGTGTGTTTTGTTTAATAATGTTTTTAGATTGGTTTGGAAAAAGTTGCCTCAAGCGACACAAGACTGATTTATATGACAACTGGGCTTCTCCTTCAGAAAATGGTTCAAGCCAAAAGCCTCTCAGAATTCACCCATATCTTCATAGATGAAGTAAGTTTGGTAAAAGAAAATACTGGCTAGAATCCTATTACTTACCCTAGCATCAGTCAAAGGGCATACATTGCAGTGGAGAACTCCCACTAGTTAAGCTGTCAATTCTCGCATTCCTCACTGCATACCTGGTGTACTAAATAAAAGCATGGATTTTTTGATTAGGAGCAATTTGCTCCTCTGATTAAATCCATTTGACTTAATGATGGTGTGCTACAATAATAGCATACTGACCGTTGTACAGTGGTGCCTCGCATTACGACATTAATTCATTCCAGCGAAATTGCTGTAGAATGAAAACGTCGTAATGTGAAATTAAAAAACCCAGAAACACATTAAAACCCGATTAATGCGTTCCTGTGGGCTTGAAACTCACCGTCCAGCGAAGATCCTCCATAGCGTGGCCATTTTCACTGCCCGTGCAGCGAGGAATCTGTCCCAGAAAAGAGCGGGGAGCCAATTTTTGTACCCGGCAGCCATTTTGAAGCTGCCGATCAGCTGCCCAAAAACCGTCGTTTTGCGAGAATTGGCTCCCGAAGCAGGGAACCGATCATCGCAAAGCGAAAAAGCCCATTTAAAACATCGTAAAGCGATCACTTTTGCAATCACAAAAAGTTCATTGTGATGTGATTTCGCCGTTAAACAGGGCGCTCGTCTTGCGAGGCAACACTATTAGTACTTCAGTCCCTGGCCTGCTTATCTAATAAATGCATTCCACTAGATGGGACTTACTTCTGAGTCAGAGGTTGGAACACTAGTAGAACAGGCTTAACACATTTCATTAATCATTACTGAATTTAAAAAAATGTGACACATGTATGTCAAACTTGCTGCTATTTTTATTTTCATTTTATTTTTAGTTTCATTATTGCTTTGGTGCCTTTCGTTTTCACATCCTAGTTTGCTATATGGTTTTATTATACTGTATTATTTTGATTGTGAATTTTACTGTGAACCGCCCAGAGTAGTGCCGTGACACTAATGGGAGCAGTAAGTAAGTAAATAAGTGTTGGACGGGGAAAATCAGCATATTGAGTTGTGTCATTGTATTGTTCATGTTGCTTTTAGAAACCATAACTGATGCCTGCTGTAGGAACCACACTCCCTTAGAAAAAAAAGATTGGTCTGGAATTCCAGTTAGTATCATGCACTTGGGTCCACCTGTCGGTGATTTTTCCCAACACTCCTGGAACAATCTACAGTGGGGTCTCGACTTACGAACTTAATCTGTATTGGAAGGTGGTTCTTAGGGTGGGTTCGTAAGTTGAATTGTTCGCAAGTAGGGTTGTTCGTAAGTCGAGACCCCACTGTAATGTTAAATTGAAGTGGTGGCTAGACTCAGGCCAAGTAACCTATTGAGTGCTGAGAACATAAGATTGCCAAAGCAGAAAGTTTTAACATCCTTCCAGTTTGCAAATTATCTTACTTTGTTTGCTGATTGATCTTTTTTTTGCACAGAGGTCTAGTTGGATCACATCTCTGGAACATGGATGGATTTAGTAGTTTGGCCCTCAGTCCCCTGACCCTGTGTGGTGCATCGGTGCTATTCCCAGCTATTGCCTCCCAGTATTGTTTGCCAGGCATAAACATTTCATGGAATACAAGGTTATCTGTGGCAACTAGTCATGTTTGCTTTCTATAACCTCCAGTATTGTAGGTAGTATGCCTGTGTGTCAGTTACCGGGGAATCAAAGCAAGCGGTTCCTCTCGTGCTCTTGTCCTGCTTAAGGGCTTGCTGTAGACATCTGAATGATCACTCAGAGGATGGAGTATTGGGGGAGACAAGAGAGCTCTTTTTTTTTTAATCCTTTTTTTGTTCTTAGGGCATTCTGTATTCTTCCCCTAAGGATTGTTTTTATCTTGGAGCTGGCTCTTGTTGGTCTGTGGAACTCATTGCCACAGGATGTGGTGATGGCATCTGGCCTAGATGCCTTGAAAAGGGCATAGAACAGATTTCTGGAGGAAAAGTCCATCACAGGTTACAAGCCATGATGGGGATGTATAATCTCCAGGCTTAAAGGGAGGGTACTTCCAAATGCCAGATGCAGGGGAAAGGCATCAGGATACATGTATTTAGTTGTCTCGAGTGCTCCCTGAGGCATCTGGTGGGGCCACTGTGAGATCCAGGAAGCTGGACTAGAGGGGCCCTTGGCCTCATCCAGCAGGGCTCTTCTTACGGTCTTACGTTCTCTTCACTTTGCCCTGAAGAATTTAAGAACTTGCTTTCTCCATTGTAATTATGAAAATCTAGGTGCAATAGTGGGTGTGTTTTAAACCCATGCATTCATAGAACAAGAAACTCTGAATTCCCGATCAATTTAAAGCTACATTATTTTTGAGACTAGGTGTTACACACTTTGGATCTCTTAGTCGTTTTCACAGTTCTGGAGAGAAGTAAAATGCCATACATTGGCAGAAGAGATTTTTCACCACATCTATTTAAATGCTTATCCCTTCCTGCATTTCCCCCCCTGTACCGATCAGTTTTATAGAGACAGAATCCAAACCACGTGTGTCTGTGTAAGCTCTGTAGTTGTATGAAGGCTGACAGTTCTAGAAGCTCTGATCTTTCTTAAGCACTTTTTTTGTGTGCTGTTGGCCTTATTTTGGCTAAAGTGAAAGAAATGGTAACACAACAAATCTTGAAGTGGGAAGACAGTAGTTTTAATAAAAGTGCAAATGGAAGCTAGTGTAATAACACAGATGTTTTGCTATGCTAGTGGACCAGCTGCAGGACCTGATGTTATTCAGCTACAAGTTGCACAACTGGTAGCAGAGCAATTAGTGCAAGCAACATCTGCCTAATGTAGGTGTAAAGAGTGGTGGAATTCTTTGTGCCAGTGGCATCCAATATTGAATTTCTGCAACACAAACACGGTCTTTTATATATTTGCTCTCTTTTGGCTCTCTTGCTCTGTTTTCAGGCCAAAGAGGAGTGCTCCCCCCCACCAAAAAAAAACAACAACCCAGAATTGACTTTGGGTCACATACACACTAAAATAAATTGGGTGAGACAAAGCCAGGCAAAATTGCCATCCAACACCCAAGAGGGGAGCCTTTAATTATAGGATTTAAAAAACATTGGAGGTTGCAGCTGGGGGGGCACGTTTGTGTTCCTGTGTCTCCTGTAACGACTTTGCTCAGTCCTGCTCTACATGCTTCATTAAATGTCACACAATTAAGTCCTTCTATCCCTCCAGACATTGCTGGACTCCAAGTCATGATTTCTGACCTTTGACCATTTTAACTAGAGCTGGTGAGAGTTCGCCTCTAACAAGATCTGGAGAGCCATTGTTCCCTGTCTTTAGTGTAGACAGCATTGGCAAGACTGACCAATCAGCTGATACAAGATAAAGTAGCTTCTTATTGTCTGTCATGGTTATGGCAACAGAAGGCAGTCAGGAGTTAACAACATTTCTCCTTAAATCTTTTTGAAGTTATAAAACTACAATACCTCCTATTTGTTGGTTGTTGTGGGTTTTTCGGGCACTTTGGCTGTGTTCTGAAGGTTGTTCTTCCTAACGTTTCGCCAATCTCTGTGGCTGGCATCTTCAGAGGACAGCGCTCTTCAGAGGAGAGCACTCTGAAGATGCCGGCCACAGAGACTGGCGAAACGTTAGGAAGAACAACCTTGAGAACACGGCCGAAGAGCCCGAAAAACCCACAACAACCATTAGATCCCAGCCGTGAAAGCCTTCACGAATACCTCTGATTTGTGTAACTTTTCTTTCCTTCCCAGGCTTCTCATTTGTTACTTCATTTTATTTCTTGAATGGCCGTATGATGAACTGGACAGGATTACCTGCATAGATCTCATCATTCTACAGTAGTCCCTTTCTGAGTCAGTAGCTCAGTGTAGACAGTGCATAGTTAGAGGGAGGAATTTAAGGTTTCTGCCGTCTTTCAGCCCTCTTATTCCTTGTAGTTAAATGCATTCTTTCTTTTTCTGCAGCTTTGCTATCCCAAGGAAAGAAAATGTGGTAGGAACTTTGTATGGGAGTGGTTAGATCTGGAATATTAATGTGACAGTTCAATACAATGTGAAGCAAACTAATTTGTAGTTTGTCATATTTTGATTTTTTTAAAGGTGCATGAGCGTACCAAAGAAATGGATTTTTTATTGCTGGTCATTCGTAAACTGCTGCACACTAATTCAAGATTTGTCAAGGTAAATTCAAGCTATTAATTAGCTCCTTTGTGAAAATATGAGACTGGGTTATTGTAATTCAGTACTATAAGCGCAAAGCTCAATATTCACATAGTAGAAGATGTGTTAGCTTTTTCCTAGCATGATGGTAGATGCTCCACATAATAGCTTTTGGGACTTTCATGGTGGTGGCGGCGGCATAAAATTTGATGGTAACCATGCAGAGACGAAAAACAGTTGTATAAAGAACTTGTGGAATACGTTGCTCTCTCTCTCTCCCCCCCTACTCACTTACACACACACACACACACACACACACACACACACACACACACACACACACACACAGAGAGAGAGAGAGAGAGAGAGAGAGAGAGAGAGAGAGAGAGAGAGAGAGAGAATGGATAGAAATGTAGTAAACAGATATTTATCAGTAAAGACCATCTTAAACTACTTCCTACTGAAAGAGGACAGACCTATACTGTGTTTGACACTTTATGGAATAAAAAAAGAATCAGTGGGATGGGGTATAGGGGGAAATAGCATGATGGGGAAGCAGTGTTCATAGAATCATAGAATAATTGAGTTGGAAGAGCCCTGCGTATAAGGCCATAGAGTCCAATCCCCTGCTTAGTGCAGGAATCCAAATAAAAGCAGATCTGACAGATGGCTGTCCAGTTTTATCTTGAATGCCTCCAGTGTTGGAGTGTTCACAACCTCCCGAGGTCACTGGTTCCATTGTTGTACTGCTCTAACAGTCAAGAAGTATTTCCTAATACCCAGCCTAAACCTGGTTGTTGTTTGTTACAGCACATGTCTTCCAAGTAAAGTGGAGCTCATGCACTGAATGAGTTGGTGCCCTACTACCTTACTTCAAGGTAGCTTTTGTCTTGAAATGGCTTTGCTTGCAAGTACAGTTGTGCCTCGACTTACGAACTTAATCCGTATTGGAATGGTGTTCTTAATCCAAAATGTTCGCAAGTCGAAGCACCATTTCCCTTAGGAATGCATTGAAAACCGTTCCAGCCGAAGGGGAAAAAATCACCAAAAAAGAGAGAAAAGAACACACCAGGCCCAGTCGGAAGGCGCTCTGTTGCTGAGGTTTAAGAAGAAGAAAAAAACTTCCAAAAACAAACACTAAAGCCACCTCCATTGCTGAGGTTTAAGAAGAAGAAAAATAATTCCAAAAATAAACAGCAAAGCCACCAACAACACAGCACAGAAACATACGTGCCTCAGCCAAAACCGACCCAGAACAGTTTTTTAAAAGGAGAAAACAGCAGCTTACTTCCCTGCAGACACACACGCACACAGAGCTCACTCCAAAGCAGAAGGAGGCAGCCCCAAGCCTCCGACAACAATGACACACTCTCTAACTGCCCAAAGTGAAAGTACAAAGCAGCCTCGTTGCCACCTACAGTTAGAAATCTGAATTGCCCGCCTTTTTCCCCTGCCTGTTTCTGTTTGTAAGTGGAAGCTCCGTTTGCAAGTTGAAGCAAAATGTTGTAACCGGAACTGTTTGTAAGTCAAAATGTTCATAAATAGGGATGTTTGTAAGTCAAGGTACCACTCTAGAAGTTTCCTGGTTCACTTTGGAGAGACATTGCTAGTCAGTATAGAGTGGCCTCTCCAATGAGATACATTCTGGGTTGCAGTTCTCGTCACCCCAGTTATTGATTGAATGTTACAACCCACAAATTGGGAGGGTATAATATTGGGGAACCGCTAGTGACAGTTTTCAGCTGGATGGATAGTGGTTTGATCTAATACAAAACACCTTCATATGTTTTAGGGAGGGTATTAAATGCAATAAAATTGAAAAGCAATATTATAATTTGGTCTTTGGTTGTAAAGATTCCAGGTTGGCTTGGAACATTCTCCTTTGCCAAGTAGACTTTTTTTTTTACACTAAAGGACACATTAATTTGGCATATTGTGTTGTTTCCAGGGAGTTGAACAGTAATGTCCTGAGAAATCTGGTTATCTTTAAAATAATCAAAACTTTCTTGGCCTTTTTTTTTTGCTTGCCATCCCCACTTCTTCCTCGTCCTTGCTCTCTACTTTTGTCACTGCCCCCTGCTTCCAACCACCATTCTTCCTCCTGCTGAAAAGGACATCACAGCTGAATCAAGTCTGTTTCAAGCATTCAAGGAAATGCTGCTGTGATTGGCCTGAAGCAATCTCTGCACATCCGTGGAGGAGTGTTTCAGCTTCAGCATTGTACAGCTGTGAGTGCCATTTCCCCTGGCATTAATAAATTTCCCTGGAGCGTAGCTTCAGTCCGCCAGTGGCGTTTGTCATAAAGTTGCTGTGTTTTCAAATGTGACTATCCTGTCTATAAAAATAGTCGATCTCAGAACTTTGCTATTAACAATATTATAAAGATAAAAAGATCCTCAGGGATTGGAAACCTTGGTACAGTGGTGCCTCGCTTAACGACGATAATCCATTCTGTTGAAATCGGTGTTAAGCGAAATCGTCATCAAGCGAATTAAAAAAAACCATTGAAATGCATTGAAAACCATTCAGTGCGTTCCAATGGGCTAAATACCTGCTTGTTTTGCGAAGATCCTCCATAGGGAGGACATTTTCTGATGCCTGTAAAGCGAAGAATTTCGCTTTACAGCACAGCGGGGAGTCATTTTGCACAGTGGGCGGCCATTTTAGAGCCGCCGATCAACTGTTTTAGAATCATCGTCCAGCGAAAAATTGGTTTCCAAAGCAGGGAACCGATAGTCAAGCGAATTTTCCCTATCTAAACATCATAAAGCGGATTAGTCATTTAACGAGGTAATCGTTAAGCGCAGCACCACTGTATTATAATCACCAACAACATGTGTTGTCAACTCAATTCTGACTTATGGTGACCTTTTTAGAGTTTTCCAAGTAGAGAATACTCAGAAGTGATTTACCTTTCCCTTCTTACAGGGGTGCCCTGGGAGCTTTCTAAGGCCACATAGGCTGGCTCTACTCACAGGAAGCACAGTGTGGAATCAAACTCCAAACTTCTGGCTCCACGGCCAGATACCTAAACCACCGAGCTACCCTCAGTCTACTTTGTGAATATTAACTTTAGTATACGTGGTGAAAAATTCCTTGTGTATGTTCCCAGCTGAAAAAAATGAAATGCTGACTATGAGGAAACAGGCCTTATGGCACCACTGATTTCAAGCAGTTTACGTCAGAACATTGCAGAATTAATTTTTTTACAACAACTCCCAAAATCTTCTAGCTCGCATGGCCAGCTTTGGAGAATTTGGGAGTTACCATCCAGAAAAGTAACTTTGCCATACTGTGTTCAATACGTAAAGGATGCTGACACTCTAGTGGGTATGGCTAGATAAAATTTAATTCAGAAGACATCCGTAGGTATTTTGTGGTCCAAGCATGGTAAGAATGCACCTTGGTTGCTATGTTTACACTCAGTTGATTGTGTAGTACCAGCAGGTAAAACATTTTTAAGCAACTCTGTACTGATTTCTAGATATTTTGTACAGTATTTATAAATAAGAAATGGACCTCAACAGATGGGAAACTTTGACATCTGAGTGTTCAGCCTGGAGGCAGGCGGTGCATCTTGGACTCTCCCAATTTGAAGAGACCCTTGTCCAGCAGGCCGAGACAAAGAGGCAGTCCCAAAACCAGCAAAATCAGGGAGCTGGATAGGGGACAGATTGGATTTGTCTTCAGTGCAAAAGGAATTGTCACTCTCGAATTGGCCTCCTCAGCCACACTAGACACTGTTCCCAATCCTCTATTCAGAGCACATTACCATAGTCTCTTGAGACTGAAGGATGCTTAAGCTAATCTAAATAAGAAATGACCATAATTTTATGCAAGGAAGCTTTATAGGTACATTGCTCCCAAGGCGTTTTATCATTTTTTTTCCTGCTCACTCCCCTTCAGAAAAATCATTCATAGGAAACCAACTGGGATCCAGGTTGGTTTTAATTTGTTTTAATAACTATAAATATTTAAACCCTCAGCCTTCGATATGTGGGTAAATTCGACTGCCTGTAATCATGGTTCATAAGCTGTGGCTTTCTTTCATACGAACAAAGGCCAAAACATGATTTATGTAACATGTTTATCTTGTTTTCATGAAAACAGAGTGCGTCTAAATAGACCCCAAAGAGTAGAGAGGATATAAGGGGAGTGTGACCTGGCTCCTCCTTCCTCGTTCATGTTGCTATGCCTCTCTCCATTAGGTTAGTAGTTGGTAAATCCTGGGGGTCCCGGAACCATGTTTCTAGCCCCAGACTCATCTCCCCACTTTTAAATGTGTGTTTTCCCACCGATCATAGAATAGTTGTGAGCTTTTTAAAGGGATGTCACTGTTCTAAGTAGCATTAATGGTAAGTCATTCTAGCTTTGTGTTTTCTCAAGCTCGTCTGCTTTTCTTTTTGAAAGGTAATTCTGATGTCTGCAACCATCAACTGCCAAGAGTTTGCCAAGTATTTTGCCATTCCGGTTCGCAACAGACTCTGTCCAGCCTATGTGTTCGAAGTGGAAGGCAAGCCCCATGCAATTGAAGAATACTACCTTGATGACCTGAAGCCTGTCCTCAGTCATATCAGGGTAGGAACAACATTCAGCTTTGGTTCTGTGCCATCACTGGGTAACTGAAATATTTGGGGCATTGTGAGGGGTGAGCAGGAATGTAAGAATTCCTAATTGTGCCTTCTTTCCTCTATCTGGCAGCTGTATAGTTAGGGTGGAGAACATGGGCCCCATGCCATGCTTTTGGACTGAAGCACCCACAATCCCCCTACATTACCTGGTGTGGCTACAGCTGAGGAGTGTTGCAGTCCAACTGCGTGGGAAGGGCTATAGATTCCTGAGCCCTGACAATAAATGCTGCAGTAGATGTGCGAGAATAGCTCCACTGGGTCTCTTTACTCCTTTTGTATACTGAGGTCAAGCTACGTAGACATTACGCATGTGTGCCTGTTTTAGAATCCTGATGGCTGCTGCGTATGTACAGAAGCAGCTCTGGGAGAGTGCACAGATCAGAAGTGGCAGTGGCGTGTACATGTATGTTTTAATCCTTTGTAACATCTGTAGGAGGGGAAGCAACAGCAAGCGGTGGGCAGAAGTGGGTATTCATACACAGACACAGAGGCATTCTCTTTCACAAGCGCACATAAATGTGGGCATCCAGCCTTCTCTCTCTCTCTCTCTCTCTCTCTCTCTCTCTCTCTCTCTCTCACTCTCACACTCACTCTCTCTCACACACACACACACACACACACACACACACACACACACACACACACACACATCCGCTGCGTTTAATAAGGAGGTAGGTGGCATTAGGATGATGGCTGGCAGTAGCCCGCGCCTTAGGTGGTCACCTCTGCAGTTGTCCGAATGGACAAGCTACTATTGGTACCTTTCAGTGGAAGAATTCTCTTCCTCCATCATTTTAGCTTCAGAGGAGGAATTCTCGTTTTTCAAGACTCAAGGTGCAAAAATGCATCTATACATGGGTATTTGTGAAGGTTCAAGTGTAACCTCAGGCTGGTTGGACACAAACACAGGGTGCTCAGTTTTTTGAAAAAAAGAATTAGGATTTATTGGAACATCAAACAAAGAAGTATCAACATTAAACTTGTCAGTGTTCTTTTCTCTGGGCACCAACGGGTCAAACGAGGGTGTCCACAAATCTTGTAGAAAGGGGTTATAACTGGGATCATCCCAGGGTCCCTTGGTGAAGGGGTTAGTCTCAACCTGTTCTCTGCTGTCAATGTCCACTTCAATCAAGGGTAATGTCTCCTCGTCTCTTCCCTCCTGGTCAAAGGGGTCGACTCCCTCGGCCTAGGGGTCCCAAGGTCCTGTAAATACCTCCTCGAGCGAGCCTTCTCCAGACGCCATGCTTGCCTTTCACGTTCTTCCCTTTCCACCGCTTCCTTCTCTTCTCTTAAACGTCTCTGCCACTCTTTGGCTTCAGATTCCCCCCAATACGACGGCTTGGGAGGTAAACCCCTTCTTCACCTATAATCAGCCTCTTCCCGAGGCACTCTCACTTTCTCACATCTCCCTGTCCAGGGATCCTCGACCTATATCAATTCCCAGCCCCCGGGTATGGCGTCTCATTCCCCTTTTATATCCCCATGTCCCGCCTCTACCAACGGTTTCTCCCTCTCCCTTATTCCCGCCTTTTCTATTCCTGTCTGAGTGGCCACTGAGAGTCTCACCAAACCCCGTTCCAATTCACGGGTGTCTAGTCCCTGGTGCCTGACCACAACGCGGGGAGTTGTAGTCTCCGTTTGAGTCTCCTTTTCCTTCTTAAGGGAGGACGACACTCCGGCGAGTGCTTCTATAGCCTCGCCTCGGGTCTCACAGTATTGCATTTGGCCATAAGTTAGTTCATGGTAGCGTCAAACCAAGAGTTACTTCATTCTGCGTCCCCCAACAAATGAGACAGAACAAAATACAAAACCCACAGGCAGGCAATATCCTCACTTAAATCCAGCTGCCTGTGTAATGTAATCCAACTGATGCACGCCCTCTACCAAGGAATTGTTTAATGGATTCATACTTGATTCATAGGAAAAAAGAGGGCAGAGGGAGGTAGGAAATGAGAAAATTAATTGGTTGTTTGCTGTAGGCAGACGTATCTGTTAATAAGCACAATGACAATCAAAAGGAGAATTGTAGACTCCTGCAGCCATTGGAGTCCTGATACATTAAAGAGAACAAAAAATAACTACCCTGTTACAACAATGTCCTGTCAGCATTCATATATATGTCAGTACCAATGGATAGCGTGGGGAAGCAAGATTATATAACATCTGATGACTGTTAAGAGATTTGTGGTGATAGGTGGCAATGAAAACGAGAACCGGGAAGTTGAAGGAAGAGTGTCTCTCTACCAGGGCAGATCTGTCAGCTCTGTGATCGTTTCTGTGACAGGTCACTTTGCCATATCTTTTAACCCTGACATTCATGAATTGAAATCGGACTGCTCTGAATTTTTGACCTGCGAGACTGCCTAGCTTTAATCCTCCAGACTAATGTTTGTTTCTTGCTGTTGTACTCCCTCTTCCTTCCTTCCTTCCTTCCTTCCTTCCTTCCTTCCTTCCTTCCTTCCTTCCTTCCTTCCTTCCTTCCTTCCTTCCTTCCTTCCTTCCTTCCTTCCTTCCTTCCTTCCTTCCTTCCTTCCTTCCTTCCTTCTCTCCTCTCCTCTCCTCTCCTCTCCTCTCCTCTCCTCTCCTCTCCTCTCCTCTCCTCTCCTCTCCTCTCCTCTCCTCTCCTCTCCTCTCCTCTTCTCTTCTCTTCTCTTCTCTTCTCTTCTCTTCTCTTCTCTTCTCTTCTCTTCTGTCCTGTCTCTAGCCCCTTTGCTTAGCAGAGAGGAACAAATTCATTGGTACAGGCAGTCATGTTTAGTAACTTTAGGACAACTCCAGGGCATTTTTTTTAAAAAAAGCAACCACTTTGAGATTTCCGAGGCAAAAGAAGGGACAATGCCTTGTTTTTCTGACTTGAAGGCAAAGGGCATGTATTTCTAAGAAATAAAAAAATTGAAACAGCTCTGTGAAGGAGGATGGATTTGAAGTCAAATTGGGGACTTGAAGCTAATTACAGTTTTTGTCGTTTTGTCGTTCCGTGAGGGGCATGACGCAGAGGTAGATGGTCAAGAAAACCTTTAGAGAGCTTTAAATATTTCTGTCCTGATCATTCTTTTCCTAGAGGCAGGCAAAGCCTGGTGGTTTTAAGGCTAAATCCCAGCCCCTCCATTTCTTCAACAGGGCTGCACAGATTCATTCCAAAACAAAGCAGAACAACCAACAAATCTGAAAGATCCTGGTCAGATGCTGGAAGCGCTTCCAGAAATTACAGTTCATCTTTTTTCTCTTATTGGGGTTGGGACTGGGAGAGGCATGGGGCCCTCAGAAAACGCACATGGTGTCAAGCACTGCATGTGGAGCGAATTGTGATCACATTTGTCTGAGCGTGACAAAAAGTTGAGATGGATCGGAGCCTCCTAGACACAGTCCTTTGAAGATAATTTACAGTAAGGAACTGAATGAAATATTTCAGGTTACCGTCATCTCTAGCTAATCCAGATTGATTCAAATTATGAATGAGAGGCCAAATTGTAATTTTTAAAAATAAATGGTACTTAACAATGCTGCACTCTCCTCATCAGATTTTTCTGTACTGAATGGCATCGGTAGAGTAATTACTTTAGATCAGCGCTGGCGAACCTATGGCACGTGTCCCACAGTGGGCACGCAGAGCCTTCTCTGAGGACATGCGAGCCATAAGTCGCCGGATCGCTTCCCTCCCCCCCCCCAGCCAAACCTGAGGAAGAGGCTGCAGGCACGGTGCTGGCGCTTCAACAGGCGGCGGGCCAGGATCCGAAGCAGCTGGTGCTGGTGGCTGATCTGTAGTGGGGTCTCAAGGCACCTCCATGCTTGGGATTCCCCCTTCCGCCGCCACTTCAGCTTCTGCTGCCACCCACTAAGTTTGTTTGTTTGTTTTCAGTTTGGACACTCAGGCCCAAAAAGGTTCACCATCAGTGCTTTAGATAATCTTGAATCTGAATGTGCCATCAAGAAATGATTTAGTAACTTTTCCAATCACCGTTATCTTTTTTGTGTTGCATGTAAACACTTTCTTTAATTTAATCAATGCTTATATTATTTTGGGTAGGTGGGGCTCGTCAGCCATGGAAGGCAGCGCATCTAGGAGAAGGAAAACTCCGATTTCAAACCTCCACTGCCTGGTGGCTATATCCACTCATGGAAAAGGCTTCAGAAGTTAACCTAGGGGCAAAATCTGGAGCTTGAGTCCCGAAGGCAGTTTGTGTCGTTCTGCCAACTCCTGCGACGTTGCTGGAACCAGTTGTATTGGCTCTTGCCTTTCCATTGGACCATTTCAGCAATGTGGAGAGGGGGGATCTGCTGCTTGGGTAACAGCCTATCCTCCATATTACTTTACCCGGGCTTCATGCTCTGGAGAGGACACTCCTCGATTCAGAGCATGTTACCATAGTCTCTTGAGACTGAAAGATGCCTATTGGGGGGGGGGGGGCTTATATTATTTAGTGCAATATGAGAAGAGGATCTTATGCGCAGGAAGACTGAAAGGCCACTGTAGATTTCAAGTGAATTGAGTACAATAATTCAATTTTGGGGACATGAGATTTAACATTTAACATTCTACTTTGGATTATAGCCCGTTTGGTTGTTCCTTGAGCTGTGGGAGCTAAAAAGAAAGGAAGAAAAAAGGCATTGACACAATGAGAAGCAAAACTACGATTCAAAAGAACATTTGGCTCATGGGCTCTTGGGGGTCTTGTAAGGGACAAGCAGGTGAAAGAAACAGATGTGCAGCTTTTTCCATTTGTTTTAGGGCTTGCAACATTTCTGCTCAGAGTACTTCTCCCTTTTCCTGAGAAACGTATATGCCAATATGAATTTTCTTTTCTTGTTTGATCACTTGGAAGTTGATTCCCCCCCCTTCTTTTATACTAAGACACATAGCTACAAGACCTGCAATATATATGCTGTAACATCTATACATTGCTATCTCTTCCCCTCCGGGTCACTGGTTCCAGAGGAATTCCCTTGAACTTGGTGCGTCACCTTCTTCTTTGTCTCAGACTGAAAGTTGAGAGCAGCTTTGGGCTTCTGTGTTGTGCATCCGGCCATCTTGCATTGTGTTCCCCTTTAAACATCTTCTGTTGAAGGAACTAGCATAGCAGTTGGATTCTTACTTGTGTCAAATGGTCGGCCCATCTAGTCCTGTATACTCAACACGGACTGGCGTCAACTCTTCGGGCAATTCCCAGTCCCACTCAGATCCTAGCCTTGTTCCGACTTCTCTGTCGCCATGGACTTGCTACAGAATGTTGTTTGCAAAGCTTATGTTGTCTAAGCCTCGGTCACTCCATCTCTGAAATGGGAACACACTTCTCCCTTCAATAACACTAAATCCATGTATCCTTGTTATGCTCCCCAAAATGTAACTACAAAGTATAAGCAGTTGATTAACTTTCTATCTCACACACATTGCACACATACTCCCCCAACCTATGCCAACCTCCTGGCATGCCCCAGAACCCGCCCCCCTTGGCCACCATGGCAGGAGAGGAGGTAGTCCGGGCTGTGACCTTCAGGCCACCCGCACTGCCAACAGTGAGACCCCAGGTACGCCTAAGAAGACCCGTCTATATCAGGCCACTTCCTGGAGATGAATAACAGCACCGTATTTATTGAATGTTTATTTATTGGGGAGACTCTGTAAAACCAAAAGTGTGCTGCTCAGATCCGTGCAGTTCAAGGGAGAAATGTAATCCTGGCCTGTTGAGGATACCCAAGATGTAATAATAATAACTGGGTAGATAACTCAGCAGTTCAGGCAATGAGCTTGATCTTTGTTGTAATGTTGCAACACGCTGTGGTTCTCAGCCTCCTCTCCTCGTTAGTTGTGGGGCCAAGACAGGCATACGTTTCTGTCTGGGTAGAAGACCAGTTTATTTAAAGCAGCAGTTGTAAATTTTAGTTTCATTTAGTTAGCAACTACATGTGAAATGTGTCGGCCACTGAAGCTAAGCACTTTAAAAGTCTTTTTCCTTTTCTCTAGTTTGCCTTAATTTCTGTTTCTTCTTTGTGGCCTCTGAATGCACACTAATGGGTTAGGTCTGCGCATGCGCAGAGGCCTCGGAATATTCTGGAGCTAAAAACTGCTAGGATCAACCCCCGCCGGAGCCCACGTGGCCTGTGCCCGTCCTAGTGGTTACCTTTAAAAACATCTGTTCTATGCTGTTGTTCTCTGATAACATGTTTTGCTGGAGGATGAAGATACATTGGAAGAGGGGGGTAGTAAAAACGCCTCTTAAAAGGTCACGTTGGTTAAAGATTTTCCGAGTGGTAATTTGTGGCTTTTTAAATAAGTTTCAGAAGAAACTTTAGTTACCGGGTAAAGTTATCTTTGGGAGGTTTGAAAGTTTCACTTCTGACTGCCCTGTTGTGAACTGTGGCAGCTCTGTCAGGTTCAGGGATAGTGAGAGAGAGAGAGAAAAAAAGGCATGGCAACTTCAGGAAGGAGGAAGGATGAGCTTTGAAAGTTACTGAAGCAGAGAAACACAAACTGATGGCTTTAGACTCCTACATGTAAGAGTGGAAAAATACCTCTGGGAGAGGAATAATCTGCAGCCCTCATAAAAAAGTGCCTCTCCTATAGTTCTGTACCTGGATCTCAATATTATAATCCAAAACACTAGTCTGGATGCCCTTGCCAAAGGAAGTGAAGAGGCCACATGAGGGAGGGTCTTAGTAGTGGTGGCTCCCAGTTTGTGGAATGCCTTTTCTGCAGGGGCTCGGCTGTTGTTTCCAGTATGGTCCTTTTGATACCCTTTTTATTCCCCCAATTTTATTTATTTATTTATTTATTTATTTATTTATTTATTTATTTATTTTATTTTATTTTATTTTATTTTATTTTATTTCTATCCCGCCTATCTGATCATATTAGACCACTCTAGGCGGCTTACAGTAAAAACAACAATGTAATTTTAAGACTTTACAGCAGAAACGTAAATAAAAATAAAGAACAGAATAAGAAAAAGATCGTCAAGGGTTTTCTGTTGGGAAGGCCTGCCTATACATCAATGTTTTTAGTTGTTTCTTAAAAATGCCCAGCGAGGGAGCCGCGCGAATCTCAGGGGGCAAGTTGTTCCAAAGGCGAGGAGCCACCGCCGAGAAGGCCCGGTTTCTGGTCTTTTCCTTTCGGGCCTCTCTCGGCGTTAGGCTCCTCAGCCTTATCTCCTGGCTCGCGCGAGTGACACGGGTAGATCTTGGTGGATTTCAAGATCTAGAAAGAAAGAAAGAACTGCTTTAATGCTTTTACACTTTTGTATGCAAGAATTACTGATCTCCGGTGATATATAGTTCTAGTTTATGTCACCAGAGATCAGTAATTCCTGCATGTGCGATTTGAAAGTAAGGGAAAGTAGAAAATGACAAGTGGCAGGAAGGAGGTGATCTTGAAGAGAACTATTCTGATTTATGAATCGTAGTATGTTTTTGAAAATTATTGTTCAGACTTTTGATGTGCTGCATTCTGAGACCATGAGGTACCATTTCCATGTTATTATTTTGTTATGGTGCTTTGCTTTTGCATGCTTCCTCACCATCCACCCCCATACACATCATGCTCACTCAGGTGGGAAGCTACTTTTAAAAAACAAAGAAATGACTTGAGGGAGGAGAAGCTTTGTGGAGAGCAATGAATGTTGGCACTGCAGACATCCCCATCTTTACAACAATTTTCTGCAGGGAGAAAGAATCCTCCCGTCATGAAAAAGTTGTCACCCTCTAGAAACAGACGAAAAAAACTAGTTTATCAGGAAATTGGCTGGATCAATTTTAATCACCCTTGTCTGTCATGCATAAAGTTTAAAAAAATTCAAATCCTATGGTACTTGACCATATAGTAACCCTCATATTGGAAGAAGCAGTTTCTCTGTGATTAGAAGTCGTGAGCCGAAAACTCGGCGTATACTTGCTCTGTTACTAAAAAAAATAAAATCTTTTTATTTTGATGGAATTTGAATGATAGCAGAACTAACCCTCCAAAGGAAGGGAGGTGTTTAAAATAGGGTCATAAATATTCTCTGTGGATGTTGATTATTTCTCTCTGGTGGCCAGTAGATTTCTACCATGGAGAAGGCAGACATTTGGTTTGTGTATGAAGTTCATACAAACGTGGTAACATAATGTGAAGCCACTATGAGACTTGTCATTTTAGATGTGGTCCTGCCAATGCTGTGATTTTTGCTCTTATCATATTAAAAAAAGATTAGGAAAATACAGTTTGAGCCCAAGATCTCTGGTTTCCGTGTCAGTATGTTGTGGAGCATTAGCAATAACATTCTTCTGTGCTAAAGCTGCACATTGTGAGTAGCATAAAAGCATTCTTTGAATCCATTTAGATTATATAAAGTATTCTAGTGTTTTAATTTTGTCTGTTACTGCTTGCACATAGATGGACTAATCGCTTATACAGGAGCCATCAGAAATTTGTAACAGTGAGATCGTTAAGTCTAGAAGGTTCAAAATAACTGTCTTTTCAGATAGATCTCAAGGGGCCGATTCCAGCCTATATCTTTTTCTTCTTGACACTCTTCGTAGTGCATGTGAGGAGAAAGGGCGTGTCTGTCAAGGCTTTTCACAGATAAATGCACAAATTTTAGAGCTGCTTGCCAAGAATAATTATTAGCCAGGGTCATACTGATTTTCATGGTTCAGAAAAGTGGATAAAAGTTTGGCACTTCAGCAGTGTCCCAGCTCAGATCAAAAGCTTATATAGGAAGCAGTCAGTGATACTGTGACCATGTCCAGACAGGCATATAGCTTGCTATATGGACTGCTTTGCTGCTGTTCGCTTCAAAACAAATTGCAGGGTGCACACTTGACTTAGAGCACAGTATCCTATGTTTAAAGATTTTTCTTTCCTCCTAGATTCCTGCATCGGTTTTTGAGGAACCAGCAATATTTCCAGAGATGTACAAAGCTGCAGTCACTCTGATCCAGTGGTTTGATAATCTGGAAATGGAAGAAAGTGGGTAAGTTACTGCTGACCTGCATGCAATCATACACATAACGTCTGCATCTTTGAAGAACAAAGCTTAAAAGAGGGGTGGGCACCTTTTGTTGGGCCCAGGGGCCAATTTCACCCCACCCACTCTTTTGCTGCTACTGCATGCCATTGAAATTCAGTACTTTTGTTTTACACAAAAGGGAAAGGCTCTTTTGGGTTTCCTGTGTGTGTATTCTCGCACTCCAGGAGCCCTAAAGAACCCTTTAAAAAGCAAGGCAACAGAGAATTAATCTAATCCAAAAGCAGGACACCACTTGTGGCACAACAGAAACTCTCTAGGCCTAAGTAGCATCAGAAAAAAAAGGGAAAGCAGCAGGCAGAGAGCCACCGATAGCTACTCACCAAAGACACCACCAACAGCGCAGTGCCAAGAACCAAGGTAGATTTGAATTAAATCAGATAGATTTTTATTAAATTTTATTTTTAAATGTTGATTTAAATCAGAAAATCAGGTTTTTAAATTTAAATCAGATTTTTAAAATTTTAAATCAGGTTTTTAAAATTTTTAAAATTTAAATGGGATTGTTTTAAATAAAATGCTTACTGATTTAATATATGTGATTTAAATCAAATACACCCTGTTGAGAACCACAAAAGAGAAATGTCCCAGGTATGCCCAGACAACTTCCACTTACCAAAGGCAGCTGCATGCTGGGACATTTTGCAGAGTCCACCCCCGTGGATCCCACATCCCCACTGAAGTAAACAGAAGAGTCTCAACCCCCATCAACTTATATAGATGTAACAGAATAAATACAAAATAAATTAATACAGCGGTTTTTAAAAAAAAAAATCAGTCAAACAGGGAAATCACCCTCCACCCCAAACTGGGAGAGAATAGCAAAATAAAACACACACACAGAGCCCCTTTTCCCCCAAACCAAGAAAAGCAATAGAGGGTCCTTGATCTAAATTCCTGGCTTGCTTTAAATGTGGGCAGCTGTTACTGCTGCACTGCCAGATTTGGCGGGTTTTGGCAGTGCTTAGCATGTGTCTGAAATATTTTGCACCATGTTGTGTTTTTCTGTTTCCCCCTATTTTTACCCCATATGCAACAGGTCTTCTGTCTTCCTCCCCCTTGTGTACTTGTATGAGACTGTTCTCCCCAAATTAGGCTGTACATTCTGGTTGTTATGTTTGTTATGTGTTGTCACTGGAACCGAATTATAGTGAGGTAAGTGAATTTTTTAAGGAGTGGGTTTACCAATTCCTCAGTGGATTTTTCATGGCTGAGTGGAGATTCCAACCCAGGTCACTTAAGTCTTTGTCTGTCACTCAGTCTGCTACACCACACTGGCATTATAACTAATCAGGAAATACATTTTTAATTGCAACTCTGTCTATTGCCATTTCAAGAAATGTCCTACCGTTTTATTGTATTATATCATTCTTGCCTGTTTTTGTGGAGTTACCCTTTATTCTGCTTATATTAATATAAGTTTGGCATTACAGCAAAAAAACAACAACCCACAGAACTTACTGTATTTAAAATATTCTCAAGGACAGCTGTATTTGAGTGATTTTCCAAGCGATGTCATATGAAAAGTTTGTTAGCTTTAGGGTAAGGTTGTTTCTGTGTCTGTGGTTGATGTCTGAAATAATAATAATAATAATAACTTTTAATAGGAAGTGGCTGAATAAGAATTGCACAGAAAGCATTGAATAGGGTTGGGTCTCGAATACAGCCGGGAAAAAGAAATAAAATTATTCATCTTTTATTTGGCTTTGAATTCTTATGTACAGGTTAATTCAGAGTGCAGAACAGATTAAATCAGTTTAATTGGTCTTGCTCTGCAGCATTTTTTTAGCTTGGCATTCACTGAGCACAGAAACCTAAAAGCCTAGTACAAAAATAATTTTAATCATGATGGCTGCTCCTGATTTAAAATTACATTCTCTTGTATGAACAGCTTTGTTCATAAAATATATGTCTTAAAAGATAAATTGCTACCTCTTTTTGGTTAGAAAGGTCAACCTGATAATTTGAATCAGTATAAGTTTTCAGATGGGCTTCTTTTTGCTGGACCCATATGGTGGTCCTATGTGTTGCAGAATATTAATAATAATCATGTGCAATCAAGTTACATACCTCCCAGGTAAAGAGAATAGATTCTATGATTCGTCATAGCTGACATTATCCCAGTAAAGGGTTAATACCAGAAGGAAACCAAAAAATCAGTCACAAACTGCTTGCAAAATCTTCTGGGCATTTCATTATAAGTGTCTTCATTGTAGCAATAATTCCAGGCCACTCCAGAATTTGTTAATCCTGTACAGTTTCTATTTACTTACATCATTTTTAGGTTCCATACTTAGGAGTAGCAAATTCAAAAATGATCAAAGATAGTCTTACAATTATGAAGAAAAAACTGTAGGTACATATGCTTAATTCCAAAAGTCATACAGACATGCAAAATATTAGGCTTAAAATAATTTAAAATCCTTAAAAACTGAACTTAAGCTTTTAAGTCAGGAAATACATCTCAGTTGTAAGCTTATAGCTATGTAAAGATGTAACAAGTGAGGTACCCCAGGGCTCAGGCCTTGCTCTTCAATATTTTTATTAATGACCTGGATCAGGGGGTGCAGGGAATGCTAATCAGATTTGCAGATGACATAAAACTGGGTGGAATAGCTCATATCCTGGAAGACTGCAACAAAATTCAGAATGACCTAGATAGGCTTGAGCACTGGGCTGAAAACAAGAGAATGAAATTCAACAGGGAGAAGTGCAATGTCCTCCACCTCGAAAAAAGAAGCCAAACACAAAGTTACAAGATGAGGAATAGCTGGCCCAGCAGTACTGTGAGTGAGAAGGATCTTGGGATCAATGTACATCACAAGCTCAATGTGAGCCAACAGTGTGATGTGGCTACAAAAAAGGCAAATGCTATTTTAGGCTGTATTAGTAGATGTATGGTCTCCAAATCCCACAAGGTCCTGGTTCCCCTTTATTTGGCACTGGTTAGGCCTAATCTTGAGTACTGTGTCTAGTTTTGGACATTGTACTTCAAGAAAGTTGGCAACAAATTGGAAAAAGTTCGGAGGAGGGCAACAATCAGGGGGCTGGAAACCAAGCACTGTGAGGGAAGACTGAATGAACTGGGCATGTTTAGCCTTGAGAAAAGAAGATTGAGAGATGATATGACAGCACTTTTCAAATACAGTGGTGCCCCACTTGACGACGTTAATCTGTTAAAATCGCTGTTAAGTGATATCGTGGTTAAGCGAAAGAAATAAACCCATTGAAATGCATTGAAAACTGGTTCAATGCACTCTAATGTGGGAAATACCTCATCGTAAAGCGAAGATCCTCCATCGGGGAAGCCATTTTCGATAGCTGTCTTCCGGAAATCAGCGGGTGGCCATTTTGAAAACCCTACGATCGGCTGTTTTTGATCGTCGTGAAGCAAAAAATCGGTTCCCAAAGCAGAAAAAAGATCGTTGTGAAGCGGATTTCCCCCATTGAAGCATCGTTTTGCGATTGCAATAGCAATCGCAAAAACCTCATCGTGAAGCAATTTCATCGTCTACCGGGGTAGTCGTCAAGTGGGGCACCACTGTAATTGAAAGGCTGTCATACAGAGGAGGGGCAGGATCTGTTCTCAATCAACCCAGAGTGCAGGGCACACAAAAATGGGCTCAAGTTAAAGATAGCCAAATATTCAGTTGAATATCAGTAAAAACTTCCTAACTATTAGAGCAGTACGACAGTGTAACCAGTTACCTCAAGAGGTGATGTGCTCCAACACTGGAACTAAATTTATTCAAAATAAATTTAGACAACCACCTGGCAGGTATCCTTTGATTTGTATTCCTGCATTGAGCAGGGGGTTGGAATTGATGGCCTTATAGGCCCTTCCAAGTTAATGATTCTATGATTCTCTCGCATTATTAATACTTTTAATGGAATCTTTGAAGAAGCCTGATACTTTTACTACCAAATGCAGGTTTTGTGTCATAATACAATAAAAATCTGTTGGCTTTCAGATCCCAGAAGTAAAGTTGGCTACCTACAGCAATTCGTGTTGGCCTAATAATTCTTACAGAGTGAAAAGGCTTGTTTTGCACCCCCATTGATTTATTTTGTACTCCTGTGTATAGATCCTAGCAGTGTTTATATTTAGAAAGGCTCTAGGTAAATCTTGTAATTGGGGGAAAAACCTTTTGTCAGACTGAGTTAATGTCATAATTTTGTAGCGTGGTGCTTTGCCTCATATTAAAAGTTTGCTAAAATTATAGCATACATATTTACTAGCTTGTCTCTGATGGCAGCTTGTATCACCCTATATACCCCAAGCTAGTTAACTAGCATGCTAGTTAAATGAAATTCTACAAATGGTATTTTTGTTCATAATATTGTCAGGAGTTCATCGGAGTGGAAGAGCCACTAACTCTAACTTATCCTTTATATAACCCTGCAGAGTATTAAACTTTAGACTTTGCAGGCAGTTTGTAAGCTTCATCATGGAATGAAATTGTGAATTTTGCTTCACAGGCTATTCAATAGGATTTGCCAGGGCCATTTTCTGCACCGGGTGGCCATTTTGGAACCGCCAATCAGCTGTTCTGCAAACATCGCAATGCGAAGATCTGTAAGCAAAACGCTTACCGATCATCGCAATGCGATGTTTTCCCTATCTAATACATCGCAATGCGATCGCAGTAGCGATCACAAAAAACGGGTCACTATGGGGATTAGTCGTTAAACGGTGTGCTTGTTAAGCGAGGCATCACTGTACGTGGGCTGCACAATGGGATAAATAGGAGCATGTCAAATTGCACACACACAAAACAAACAGGCCCAGAAGCCGTAGCGCTGTGCCAGAAAGGAGTGGGACAGCTCTAACAAGAGACAGGGTGGAGCACTCTTAAATCACGTGTGGGCGCTGTAATTTGATTCAAACCAAACCACACCACAAGCAATCCAAATAGCAATCTTTATATATACCCATCTGGTGAGGCCCTGAGATGCTTTTAAGGTGATGCGTGGGAAGAGAGAGACTGCTGTGTTTGTAAAAGCTTGATACGTATGTGACTCCAGGTTATTTGAAATAAAATAGGGGATGTTAATATTTCTCTTTATGACAAGGCTGTAGGGGACGTCTTGCTTTTGGTTTCCTTATGAATGTGTGTACAAATGAAGAAAATGTAGCTTTAGGTAACCCTTGGGAAACATATCTGTTCAGTTAACTGAGTAATATTAAATGTAAAGTGGGGGAAGTTCAGTAGTCAATGTTGTAAGCAAATCTGTTCCTTAGGCCTTCAAAAAAACAGATTGTAATTGTTTTAATGTAAAACTATTTTTTCTAATACCAGGAAAGGAAACCATAATTTGCACTTCGTGTCAGAGCGTGGAAGTGTGCTGGTGTTTTTACCAGGTAAGGAAAATAGAAAATAAAGATAGAAAATCTGTCAATGTCACTTACTTTGGTGTACATTTCTTTCTTTTTCTCTCTCTCTCTCTTTCTATCCAGACTACAAAGAAGTCTAAATATTTGTAAATTCTTCGGAAGAAACTGAAATAAATTTGTCCTCCATGACAGCCATATCCTATAGTGCAGTGATTAGACGTGGGAGAATTGTCTTCTTACCCACTGGGAGACGAAGATGAATCTCGCTGGCACAGTGTGCCAATCGTGGCAATGGCCCGGCGGGACACGACCCGCCTGCCTGCTCAGCTGGCCACTCCGGCGAAGGGGTGGGACGTTGACTCTTCCCCACTCAGCTGCTAAGTGGCCAGCCAAGCAGGGAGGCAGGGCAGCGCCAGCCTGGCTACTGTTGCGATTGGTGCACTGTCGAGTATGCTGGCCCAACATGCAGTGAATGGAAATGGACCTATGGATTGGGTATTAATTGGGTTGGCCCCTGTACCGGCAAGATTCATCTTCGTCTCCTGGGGGAGACGAAGAGGAGTCTCCCGTGTCTACAACTGTTTTCCCCTCCTGCCTTGTCTACTTTGACTGGTAGTAGCTTTCCAAGAAGTTGGGCAACAATATTTTCTGTTGCTTGCTATCAGATTCTTTTCTTTGTTGTTTTAATGTTGGGAATGTTGAGAACCAGTCCTGAGACTGTTTATATATGCAAACCATATTCTTTATGGCTCCCACCCCTTAGGAATTCCAAATTTAAACTGGAAAAACTGAATGGAGGTTGAGGACTACTAGCCTAATGGTTCACTGTTAGTTGTCTGTATGCCTGCCCCAGGATTTTCTTCGTGTGAACATAACAAATATGTTAATATCTGGCCAGCAGTATGAAAGTTCTAGATTTGCCTAGAACAAAGTTCTAGATTTGACTAGAACTCTACTTTCATAGCAGTATGAAAGTTCTAGATTTGATACAAATACTGACCTTCAGCCTTGCCTGATCAGCTCAAACCCTCTGCCTCCTGACTTTTGGTTGGCAGCGATTGATCTCAGACACCCTATGCTGAAGAATGTGCTGGATCTGTTTGCCTATGGATTATAGCTCCCAGAATCCCAGAGTTAGCATTACCAGCAGCCCATGCTGGTGATAGAATTCTGGGAGTTTTAGTCCAAAGCCTTCCAGATGTTTCCCATGTCTGGAACATGCCCATTATTATTGATCATCCACAATCCAAGTCTCTTAAATGAGATTGAATGTGTACTGAAGAATTAAAATGATCTACAGGAGAACTTAAAGACACAGGAATGCAGAGAAGATAATATAATAATAGAGATGTGAAAACATGAGTTTTGATCTCGGCATGAAATGACGAGCAGCAGCGTGTGAACACATATCAGATTAGAGAATTCAGTGAAATTTTCAAGGGGATGCCCATAGTTAGTCTTTTTCAGGAAAAGCAAAGGGCCTTGTGGCATCTCGGGTCTACTGAGGCTACACTCCAAGCGTCCAAACAAGCACGTTGCAGTCCTTAAAAGCTTTTATCAAATAAAACTGGTTTACTCTTCAAGCTGCCACAAAACTCTTTATTGTTTTGTTTTGTGAAAGAGACGTGTATAGTTGAACAAAGTTGTACAGGACTGTCCTTTTTGTGCTTTCTTAGCTCAGTGTAAGCATGTAGTGTGTTATTACCAGTTATTTTTCACCCTCTAGGTTTGTTGGAAATAAACCGCATGCATGAGCTTCTCACAGCCATGACTCATAGGAGGTGAGTTGTAATCTGCCTCTTTATGGTGCTAGGCTCCCTACAGGAACCTAAGTGTTTACAAATACTTTGGACTTTTCTGTATAAATAGACTAAATTGCATGGTTTGAAGCCATTCAGGACAGGGGTTGCCATAATAGCTCAAACAAGGCATTCCTTCCTTCCTTCCTTCCTTCCTTCCTTCCTTCCTTCCTTCCTTCCTTCCTTCCATTCCTTCCTTCCATTCCATTCCATTCCATTCCATTCCATTCCATTCCATTCCATTTATACTGTAGGTTTTACTCCTACCACCTTTCTTCATCTCTGTGAAGATTTCATTTATCCCATCACTCATTGCAGACAGTATTGTACTGTTTATCTTGTTGTTAGCTGCACAGAGTGGCCTGGTTGCCATATGGTGCAGGATATAATCCCAATCAATCAGTCAACCAACCAACCAACCAATCAGAAAGGCTTTGCCACTAACCATCCTGATCACCCCCATAGTGGCCAAGTTTCTTTCTCTGCTCCTTCCTCTTTGACATCTCTTTGTTCTTCCCACATTACAGAGGTAAGGGGACACTTCCTAAACTGATGACTCAGAAATGGAGAATGGGTCTGGGATTCCACAGTTCATGGAAATGTGTTCAGGGACCCTAAGTCTGCCTCTCCCCCCTTAGTAGAAAAGCATCTTGAGGTTTTTTGTTCTTGTTCAGTTGGAACCAGACAGTCGTGGTTATTATTAGTGCAGAAGTGGAAACCTGTGGGCCCTCCAGATGTTTTGCAAAATAATCTGGAGAGTAACAGTTGCCCATGCTATATTGAGGAGATAGATTAACGGTGTGATGGAAAAGGTTGTGAAGGTAGCTAGGGAAGGAAGCAAAAAAGCCCGCATTATATCTTCACAAAATATGCTATTATGAGACTGTTTTGAAGATCCTGTTTTGAGGGACCGTCTGTCTTCCTCCCTTTTATGGTTGTGTTCACATATATTTCTCAAATGCATTTCCTTAGGTTCCAAGTATATCCACTCCATTCCAGTGTCACCCTGGAAGACCAGAACAATGTGTTTTTGGCTCCTGTTCCCAGTTACCGAAAAGTAAGTTTTTAGTTAGTGCTGTGATTCCTGTTTCTGGCACGAAGGTGAGGCAGTGCCATACTTTAGCAACTACGAGGAAGTTGGAAAGAAGTCAGGGCACTGGGATTTATGAACCAGAGTCAGAAATGAGGAAGAGAGTTCCACCCACCACACAGAGGTTGTTATTTTTATCTCCAGTTTCCTCCAAGTGCAAAAGTGCAATAATTTTCACATTATAAACACTGGATGGTACTCAGATGTTTACAACGGCTATTACTGTTTATCATGTTTGTGATCATTGGGGAGATAATGTGGTCCCAAGAAACAGTATACTGATAGCCGAGTACAGTGGTGCCTCGCTTAGCGATCGCTCCGTTGAGCGGCGAAATTGCTTAGCGATGGACTTTTTGCCATCGCAAAAGCGATCGCTTAGCGATGGTCCCTATGGGGAAAATTCACTTTGCGATGATTGCGGGGAAGCGATCATGGCAAAGCGACCCTTTTTTAACAGCTGATTGGCGGTTTTGAAATGGCCGCCGGAAAAACAAAATGGCCGCCTGCTGTTTTGCCTCGCTTAAGAGGCAGCGAAAATGGCGGCGCTATGGAGGATTTTCGCTGAAAGGTAAGTTTTTAAGCCCATAGGAACGCATTAAACGCGTTTTAATGTGTTTCTATTGGCTTTTAAAAATCATTTAGCGATGAAATCGCTTAGTGACGCTTTTCTGGAACGGATTAACGTCGCTAAGCGAGGCACCACTGTATTTACATTTGCAATTGCCTTTGTTTTTATGAGCATTTCTGAAATAGGACCCGCTGTAATATTTTCCTTCCTCCCTTTCCTATTCTATCATCATCATCAGTTGTTATTTTAATTTTTTTAGATTCTCCTGTCTACAAATATAGCAGAGAGTTCTGTCACAGTTCCTGACGTCAAATATGGTGAGCATGTTGGGATGTTTGTGAACAAGAGGGAAAGAAATAAGTATACTTGTCTGCTTTTGCTTTATTATTGAGTTAGCCTTGCTTGAACTCATTTGTATCCTATGTTTTTAAGGTGGTATTGGGTATTTTATCGAAGATTCAGTTTTCTGCTCTAGAGCCTTTTTTGTTTACACAGACTCCCCCAAATGGAGCCACCCCCTGCAAAACAGAAAACTGAAATGGCTAGAAGTCGCTTTTCATTTCTGAAAAATTAGTCTTCTGGGGTATTAAATGATGTGTGGTGGGTCAGTCTCTTAGAGTTGCTGGATAGCTCAGTGGTTTAGGTCTCTGGAGCCAGAGGTTGGGAATTTGATTCCCCATTGTGCCTCCTTGATGGGCTGGACTTGATGATCCATCGGATCCCTCCCAGTTCTGCAGTTCCAAGGTTATTATTTGAAAAAAGATGGATTGGTACTGCTGATAGCTTCCATGATCTGCAGTTCACCTGGTTTGTCAGAAAAAGAGGCTTAGGGAGCTACAAAACAGGCTTGGGGTTAGTGCCCCTATGTTGTCCGCTCCAGACTTAGGAGAGAATGTAGATTCCCTTAATTGTATTTCAGAACTGAAGTCAGAATTGCTGTGGTCTGATTCTCCATCCCTTATTCTATAACTTTTTCAAAGGCAATTCTAAAGTTAAAGCAGACTGTGTTCTGTTGCCAAAAACCAAATTCTGCCCAAGGAAATTCATATTTTGTGCAAGTGAAAGTGGGGGGGGAGAGGAATGTATTTATGGCTTTTGGCAATAACTACTCAGATTAAATTAGGTGTAGTATTTTAATTTGCTATGATTCATTCAATTTGCATAATATCAGAAGCAGTGCTTGCAGTTATTCCTGTTTGGCAAATACCAAAGAGGACAAAAGTGATATATGATGGAAGCAGGGGATGCATAAAGGAGGACAAGACGGCGGCATCATCTATCTCGCCACACTGGCGAAGCCTTACTCAAAACCTGGTTGGGCTTTTTGAATCTTTTCCAAGCAGTCTGCTTCCACACATGACTTATGATCAGAGCTAAAAACATGAAGTTCTTAAAATGAAAATGGAAATTCGAATTTCCCACCCTTTCTCCCTGCCTTTTTGCTTTCGGAGGTCTCAAAGGGCTTCCTCCGATGTCAGGCGGAAAGCCCTTTGAGAGCTCCGAAGGCTTCCAGCAGCAGGGCTTCGCTGGAAGGCATCTGGGGGTCCGCCCCCTGCTGCCACCGCTGGGAGCCGCACTGAGCAATCCCGGCCATGCTTGGACTCCTGGACAGTCCAGGAGTCCAAGCATGGCCGGGATTGCCCAGTGTGGCGCTGCTCGCAGCAGCCGCGGTGGAAGCAGGGGACCTCCGGATGCCTTCCAGGGCTTCTCTGCCGCCATGGGAGGCATCTCAGAGGTCCCCCCCCCGCCGCTGATAGTGGCTCCGAAGCGCTATCGGCGGTAGGGGGACCTCTGAGATGCCTCCCATGGCGGCAGAGAAGCCCTGGAAGGCATCCGGAGGCACGGCCTACGGACTGGAAGGGGGAGGTGTGGAAAGCGGCAAATTTGAATTTGCCGCTTTCCCCACCTCCCCCTTCCGGTCCGTAGGTCGATTTTCTGGCCACAAGTCGAAGTGAAACTTTGCGGCCGGAGAAGTACGTAGGTCGAAAAGTACGTAGGTCAAGCCGACCGTAACTCAAGACTCCACTGTATATTGTGCACAGTACATGCAGTGTTGATCAAAAGCAATAGATTTGAACCATAGCTTGGAAAAACTCCATTTTTGGACTAGAGTCTCCAAACCAGCATGGCCACTAGCTGAAGGTTTCTGGTGGTCGTGACCCCCAAATACAACTTTTCCAAGTTGTGGCTTAAAAAGTTCTAAACAGATGGATTGTGGCTTTTTAGAGCCATCTTCTTTGAGATACCTGTACTGAAGAAGGTTGTGTTTTCAAGCCACCTCTTCTTGATCATGTCCTTAATCCTCTCTAGTGTTGATAGAAATGAATCCTGGTCTTAGGCTAGGAAGTGTGAGTGTTTCGGGGCATGAATCATCTAGAGAATTATGTAAAGAGACACAAGTGCAAGATGGGGTTGGAGTTAGCAGCTACTGGGCAGAGGAAGCTCTGTATCTCTGCCAGAAGAGACTTGTGTCTTTATTTTCACATCCCAGCATTCCCTCTCGTGGGATCTTTCTTGGTTCTGCTTGCTTTGCTGGTTCTTTGTATCTGTTTGACCTTTGTGCTAGCAGTAGCCCCAAGCGTTAGTCTCGTGACCCGTGGTGAGAGCAGCCGTGAGCTAAGAAGGGCTGCGTGAATGCCCTTGTCTCTATCCATTTACAGCTGCTTGATGTAAAGGGGGACAGGCTTTTTAGTCGGCAGTCAGAAGCTTCTCCTCTGTCCCCCAAAAACTCATCTTGAAGAAGACAGCTCCAATTTAATTAATCTGCCATTGACTTTAGCAGCTTTTATTTTCAAAAGGCACAGAGATCGAATAATTTATATTTTGGAGTACAGCTTCCAGAATCACAGTCAGTGTGACCATTGATCATGCAAGTTGTAGGATTCTGGGAAATGCAGTTATGGTTATCAAAAGTTATTGTTATTCTCCCCCCTTAAATACCATGCAGAAGATTCTGATTACACATACTGTTTAGTTCATTTGGTTTTAAAATTCTGATTACTTACAAGATCAGCTGTGTGGGTGGTTGCAGCAAAACAGCCGAGAGTCTTCTTGTACTTTACATAACAAATGGATTAATTCTTTAAGATGTCTCAAAACATGTCATGGCCTAAGGTTATGTGACAATCTTCAACATTGAGTAGGTTTCTGAACCTGGGTTTCCCTGCCTGTATTCCGACACTGTAACCACCGATCTAAATGGATGTGCATTTGTTGAGATGCTGTAGATGTGACAAGAGAATACCTCTAGGGACTGTAAAATATGTAACCTGTTGGGACCGGTGCATTTAAATTTAGTAGCACTTTGGAACAGAATACTGAAAAGCACAGAATTGTTTTCTACTTACGGGACACGTGCTTTCAAGCATATCCAGCCTTCTCATACCTAGAGTTTTACAGATGTGCTGGAGTATTTTTACCGTCTTCCACTGGGTGTTGTAATGTGACACATCTGGAAGGCACTAATTTTAGGAAGGCTGATCAAATCAAAACAAGCTGGAGCTAATCAGTTATGTATTCGGACCAGATAGGCGGGGTATAAATCAAATAAATAAATAAATAAATTCCTAGAAGTCTTCTGTCCTTTCCCTTTGTCCCTACATGGATGAGGCTTTCTCTTTTCCCACTTCGATACTGTTCAGGTGTCATTCATTCCCCCCCCCCCAAAAAAAATGTATATGGAAGGATTGGGAGTAGCAGTCAAACTTTGTTCTCCATTTTCTTTCCCTCCAGAAAGAAAGAAAATTCTGAAGAGATCTCCCAGTTATCCTGTTTCCCTGAAAATAAGACCAACCTGAAAATAAGCCCTAGTATGATTTTTCAGGTTGGGATGTGGTGGCGCTGCGGGTTAAATCACAGAAGCCTCTGTGCTGCAAGGTCAGAAGACCAGCAGTCTTAAGATCGAATCCACGCGACGGAGTGAGCTCCCCTCGCTTGTCCCAGCTCCTGCCAACCTAGCAGTATGAAAGCATGTAAATGCGAGTAGATAAATAGGTACCACCACGGTGGGAAGATAACGAGGTTCCATGTCTAGTCGTGCTGGCCACTTGACCATGGAAACTGTCTATGGACAAACGCTGACTCTACAGCTCGTAGACAGGAATGACCACCGCCCCCTAGAGTCAGACTGGACTAAATGTCAAGGGGAACCTTTACCTTATGGTTTTTCAGGATGCTCGTAATATAAGCCATGCCCCCAAAATAAGCCCTAGTTAAGTGAAAGCCTGCCCTCCACCATTGTGCAGCATTGTGCAGCAACCAGAAGATGACATGACTATAAAATAAAACATCCCGTGAAAATAAGCCCTAATGCATTTTTTGAGCAGAAATTAATATAAGACCCTGTTTTATTTTCAGGAAAACACGGTAGATAGCCTGTTTGCAGCAACAGAAAACAACAAAGAATCTTGTGATGCCCTAACAGCCTTTAGTGTTGGAAAAATGGTTTGAGACACTGAGACAAAATATAAATAATAATCTTTATCTAGTTCTCTTAGGAAAAGGGCAAACAGGACATCCTAAGAAAACAATAAAACTACATAAGAAAAACATACCAAACAGTAAAAGGAACAAAACCTAACATTTGCTGAAGCCACGATGCATGCCTTGGGCACCAGATGCAGTCACAGTTCTCAACCCTCTGGACTTTCCTTTAAAAGCTTAAGTTTGTGAACATTCAAACTCTATAATCCCCATTAGCTCAGAACCGATCCCCCGTGGATATGCGGGTCTTACTGTATATGTGTTATGTCAACATGGAACCAAGAAACATTGGGGGCTGCATTGCAGAAACATTTTTTTATTACTCACAATTTTCTTCTCTGCTCTTTTTGCTCTATAGTCATTGATTTCTGTTTGACCAGAACTTTGGTTTGTGATGAACACACCAACTACCAAAGCTTGAGGTTATGCTGGGCTTCTAAAAACAGCTGCAATCAGAGGAGAGGTATGGTGCTTTTATGGAACATAGTTTTAATTTTCATGGAGGTCTCAACCCAGGAAGCCCCCTTTACATGTCTTCGTCATGGGCAGCAAAGCTTATTTTTTGCAATAGCAGCTATTTGTGATATCGGAGGTGTACCTCCGTGCCCAGGAACTGATTCTTGTATAGAGGGGTTGTACAAAGAAAGCAATAGGTGGGTGCCCCAGGTGCTCCAAATACCAAAATAGCAACACCCCATCAGTCAGTCTCTCAGTATGTTCAAGGCATGGCTCTTCACCTCCCCACTTCATCCTCTTAGCAGCCTTGTAAGGTAGGCCAAGCTGAGAAAAGTTATTACTTAATGGGCACTAAATCTGTAATTCAAAGCTCTAGCCACGATATCAACCTCCTTCTCCATTTGGGATGTGGAAGTTGAACAATACAACTCCCTGAGGGTGACAATATGTGTCATGGTGAGCAGAACAACTAAAAAAATCATCATACAGTATGCAAGCTTACTGTGGCTCAAACACCATCTGGTTGGTATGCATGTGAAGAACTTAAAAGTCCAAAAGTTCTTGGCAAGATGGATTTCCCCAGGCATATCTTTCTTAGATGTAAATCAGAAGGGGTGCAGGAAGCCATGGTTGCTGTTTTAAAGTTGCAGCTGTGGATTCAGTGTTACACCCCAGTTCTACAGACCAAGAAGCATAGACCAAGTGCGTGTGCACACCTTCCCGTTCAGCCATTTGTCATTGGTATGAAATTTTGAAGTGCAAATATGCCAGTTTAAGGGTAAAGCAGCTCAAGGATTATATATTCTTAAGACTCCCTGTGTTGTATAAAGGTCGGGCTGGTCGTGTTTCTAAAGGATACTGCTACAGGCTGGTATACAAAGACTTCTGGACAAACTGCATACCCGAGAACACCATGCCCGAGATGATGGTAAGAGTTACACACATTCTTTTTATATCTTTGTCCTAGAGGGAGATGATAATTTCTAAGAGCAGGAGGTGGTACAGGAAAGATGCATTTGGAAATGCATTTTATAAGGGAATGCACATTCACATTTGTTTGAAGTTTTATCCCACTGGTGTTATCAGTCGAATGACATTTGCAGGTTTTGTTCTGCCTTAAAAATGTGCATAACCTTATCTGATCCAAGGTAATGGTGATTTTATCTTGTTTAGGTAAATGCTCTTACATTTCAGTGTTCTGCTTATAACTTTTTGTTCCAGGTAAAGTTAAGAGGAAAAGCATGCTTAGCTTCCAAAAAGTATTGTTTTGTTTGTTTGTGTGCAGATCACCCAGAGTCGAACACGACTGGACAAATTGTCAAGGGGAACCTTAACTCCCAAGCTGCAAACCTCACTCCACCAATGGAGGGGCCACCCACCCTCAGGACCTCTGTCCTGTCGCCTCAGTCCATTCTCTTGCATTTAAGTTCTCTGAGAATGTGGATCAGGAGAGGGCAAAAAATCTTTGCACTTAGTGCCTTTGTGATCCCTGTCATAGCGTTAGTAATGTTGCAACAGATTTGCTTTGGTTCTTTTTCTGAAACACGTGTAGGCTTGGTCTTTCTTCCATTAATCTCTTCTTCTTTTGTTCATCTTCTGTTCATATTTTGTCTTTTTATTTTGTGTTGATCGGTTCGGTGCCTTTAGACACATCTTCACCGTTCACCTTTACGGTCAGGCAGTCTACCACCTTTCCCCCACTACAGGTGCCATTTTCACATTGGTTTTGCTCCAACGCTTCCTTTCGTAGCTTCCTTGTTAGGAACAGAACAGGCAGGTGGGAGCCACAACCCATTGCACGCAAGATTAGGAATATGCGCTTCTTCCTTAAAACTTCCTGTCATGTCCTAGCTCTTGGAAGATTCTGTCAGCAGCACACATGATTGATAAAATCAGTGATGAGATGAGATGTGTGGTATATGTCCCTCCAGCAGTCCCCCTGCAGGGCCATCCAGATCTGTGAGAAGCTTTCCTTGCTAGAAAAAAAAATATTCATGCTCAAAATCGCCATTCACATGCCAGAAACATTCATTTTGGGGTACAAGTGGCCTTCTTCATGCTGTTTCATTCCTTAACCTTTCTGAGGTTCAGAATTGTCTTTTTTTTCCTCTGAAGATCTCTCTTGAATCAAAATAATGTTCTTGTAGAAGTGAAAGCTTACCTTTCAATCCATGTCCATATTTGGGGAAAAGGGGCAGCTGTAGTCTGTCAAGGTTTAGGGTGTGTGAAGATGTGGAGATAGTGAACCTTAAATTTCCAGCACCTGCCGATACAGATGTGTTCTTTTCTAAGTGATCTGTTTTAGCTTCCTTTAAACATTTTGTGTTGGTTCCCATGTATCGTCTAGTTTTGCCCAGTGGGTGAAAAAAAATGTGCTTTGAGAGTATTCATTGGCAATGATGGCAAGTCAGTGTTTTTTGCAAACTAGGAATTGTCAGCAGTGTGCCATTGTGTTTTTTCCCCCCAGCGATGTCCATTAGAAACTACAGTGTTGAAGGTGAAGCTGCTTGACATGGGAGAACCAACGGCTTTGCTAGCAACAGCTCTGTCTCCTCCCAATATAAGTGACATTGAACAGACCATCCTACGTCTTAAAGAGGTATGCATTCCTTTCTTGTAAGTTTATCAATTAAAGTAAGTATAACCACACGTACAGGGCTCAGTAATTTTGTTTTCAATGTAGGCAGTTGTAAAAGAGGACAACTGTTCATGTGCTATGGAGACTGAAATGTTAGGAGTGGTGGCTGACAACAGATGAAGAAAAAATCAGTAAAGAAGAATATAAGCAGCATATATGGATAACACCACTGTAAATGGATTAAGGACAAACTGCATGCTGATGTAACCTAAATAGCAAGACAGTAATGCCCATGAAAAGTATTTTCCATTCATTGCCTGATCTATCTTTGGCATGACAGATCACAGATTTCACATATTTAACATTAACGTGTGCTCATGAATTTGAGTATAATTCTAGCACATACTGGGTGCAATTAGGATTACAATATGCTAGGAGCTGCTAAACGGCAGTAAGCTGTAATGAAATGCAGTTTGCTGGTGAGCTGTGTTGTATCACTCCAACTTAGTTTCTCCTGTGAGTGGGAATGGCTCAAAATCCCAGAAAGTTTCTGTCTGTAAAACATTTAGCATAACCTATCAACCTGGAACTTTGACTTGTCTCTACTCTAATCTTAGTCATAATCCTCCGATTGTTCTTGGCTTCCAAGACTCTGTCTTGTCAAATATGACTAAAGCTGGAGGTCTTGATTTGCATGCCATGCTAAACAAACCATGAATAGAAGATAGGTGGCTTGCTTAGCTCTGGGGTGTGGAATGTGTGGTTTTTCAGATGTTGCGGATTGTGGCTCCCTTCTTTCCTCTCTATTGAGTGTACTGGTAGGTCTGATAGGAGTTGTAGTCTAATAACACCTGTAGAGCAATGTGTTCCTAACTTCTCATTTTGCAGCTCCCACTTCCAGAAGGAGTAATCAAGCCAGTGGGCTTGTAAGCAGCAAGCCACGGTTCATTTGGAACCATGGCTTATTGTGATGTGCAAAGGGTTTTGGTTTTAAGCCTTTGTGTTGCTTGGCAGATCAACTTCCTATTAACATACCATTACTTCCATCTTGATATAGATAGGAGCCCTAGCAATTGGAGTTGGTTCTGAAGAAGAAAACCCTTATGATGGTGAATTGACCTTCCTCGGAAGGGTGTTGGCACAGTTACCAGTGAATCAGCACCTTGGCAAGCTCATTGTTCTTGGCCATGTCTTTGGCTGTCTGGAAGAATGCCTTATAATTGGTGAGTCAAAGGGATAAATATAGGTTACTCCTTAGACTGGGAATCTTGTTTGCCTGGGTTGTTAATCCATTACATTGTAATCTCTTTATTCATGCTGCTTTATAACATTAGTCATAATCATATGAAACAAATCTTTGCCCCAGGGAGATTACAATCTCAAGTTTTTGGCACTGGGGTAACAAGCCACATGGAGGGGAAGGGAAGGGAGGCAGAAGTAACAAGGACAGAGTAACCTCAGCTTCATTGCTTCCATTTGAGATTCAGAGGTACTTAGTCTCTGTTCTTGGATCCTGCGATGTTCTTTGAGGGAAAGACAGGATGCTGGTTTTTATTAATAAATATTGTTCCCTCTCTATTCTATAGCTGCAGCCCTGTCTTTGAACAGCTTCTTCGTAATACCTTTCAGACAGCATCTTGATGGATACAGGTATTTTATCTATCTATCTGTCTGTCTGTCTGTCTGTCTATCTATCTAATCTAATCTAATCTAATCTAATCTAATCTAATCTAATCTAATCTAATCTAATCTATTTATTTACAGTATTTTTAGCTGCATCGTTACCAGTGGCTTTTCAATGAAATCGCAAAAGTTCATTGTAACCAGTGATTCAGTTCACTAGACAGATCTGTAAATATTCGTTCTGAAGCAAACTATTCGCTTCCCTTGTTTTGAGATACAGTGGACCCTTGACTTACAGACGGCTTGATTTACAGTGGTGCCTCGCACAATGAGTGCCTCACACAACGATGAATTCACATAACGATGTCTTTTTCTGATCAATTTGCTGCCTCACACAGCGATGTTTCCTATGGGGGATTTTCACATAACGATGTCCCTTTTCCCTCATTTAAAAGTGCCTTAAACTGTCCGTCCAATACATTTCAATGGAGAAAACAAAAAATCAGCAAAAATGAATGAAGACTCAGAACAACACCAAATTAAGTTTGCATACCTTTCACAAGCTGGACTATCGATGCCAAGCATTTAAAACAGGTTTCAAACAGTTTAAGGCACTTTTAAATGAGGGAAAAGAGACATCGGAATGCCATTGAAATGTATTGAGTCGGCTTCAATACATTCCAATATAGGAAACATTGTTTCACTCAGCGATGTTTCCTATGGGGATTTTCACTGAACGATGGCAATCCGTTCCAATTAACCGGTTTTCAATGCATTCCTATGGGAAATGGTGCTTCACAGAACAATGTTTTCACACCATGTTGAATTAACATCGTTGTGTGAGGCACCACTGTACAGACTTTTTGAGTTACAGACTTCTCTGGCCGCAAAATTTAGGTTTGACTTGCAGCCTGAGAATTGACTTACACACCAGAAAAAAACCAAAATGGAACAAAAATGGCCTGTTACGGGATTAATCGGTTTTCAATGCACTGTAGGTCAATGGAGACTTGACCTACAGACTTTTTGACTTGAGAACTGCCTTCCAATATGGATTAAGTTCTCAAGTCAAGACCCCACTGTATATTATTCTAGAATTAGCTGGCTGGATAGGTCAGTAGATGACATATCTTGCTGTGGAACTAGAGTCTGGGAGTTTGATTCCCCACTGGGCCTTCTGCGAGTAGAGCCAACCTGCACAGTCCCAGGGCTTCCCCAGAAGAAGGGAATGGTAAACCACTTCTGAATCTTGTCTACCGGGAAAACCCTGGAAAGGGTCATCATAAATTAGATTTGACAGCACATGATGATGATGCTAGAGTTTCACCTAGTTTAACACTTGAGAAGATGTAGCATGCGTTGTATATGAAAGTCAAACTAAGATATGAAAGGAAATACATATTCCATGTTGTGAACTCCTTTGCCACTCCCATAGTGAGATTTCCTTAGAGATGCACATCACAGCAATCCGACTTTTTAATGAAGTGACCAATCAAGAAACAAAATATGCTTTCACCACTTGGGGGAGCACCTCCACAAAAAACCAACATCATAAATGTACAGTGGTGCTTATGAACGTCACTACTTACGAACATTTCGAGTTACAACCAGCTCTGGCCGCAAAATTTTGCTTCTACTTGCGACCAGAGCGTCCACTTACGAACAGAAAAAGGCAGGAAATTCAAATTTCTAACTGTAGGTGGCGACGAGGCTGCTTCCTTGTAGCTTTTTCGCCCCAGCAGTTAGAGAGTGTGTGTTGGAAGAGGCTTGGGACTGCCTTGCTTCTGCTTCTGAGTGTGTGTGTGTTTGCAGGGAGGCTTTGGGCTGCCTGGTAAAGTAAGGTGCTGTTTTCTGCTTTTTAAAAACTGTTCTGGGTGTTTTTGCCGCGTGGTTTTGGGCTGGGTGGGGGTATATTTCTGTGCTGTGATGGGTCTTGGGGGAGTTGTTGGTTGTTTTGTTTCCTCCCCATTTCCGATGGGTCTTGGGTTTTTTGTTGCTTTTTGGAGTGTGTTTTCCCATTTCTGATGGGTCTTGGGGGGCTGGTTGCTTTGGGGGATTTCCCCCTCATTTCCAATGGGTTTTGGGGAGTTGTTTTTGGGGGGTTTTGCCCCATTTCTGATGGGTCTTGGGGGTTGGTTGCTTTTTGGGGGGTTCCCCATTTCCAATGGGTCTTGGGGGTTGTTTTTTGGCTTTCCCCCATTTCCAGTGGGTCTTGGGGGGTTGGTTGCTTTGGGGGGGTTTTCCCCCATTTCCGATGGGTCTTGGGGCATTTGTTTTTTGGCTCCCCCCATTTCCAATGGGTCTTGTGAGGTTTGGTTGCTTTTTGGGTCCCCCCCCCCATTTCTGATGGGTCCTGCATGTTTCCCTTGCTTTTTCCTTTGTTTTCCTTGAATTTCCGAACTGCCCCCTTTGTTCTCTGTGCCTTTCCAATCTGCTCCGTTTGTTTTCTGTGCATTTCCAATGAGTCTTGCACTCTTGATTGCTTTTCTTCTCTCCCTCCCCCCCTCCACTTCGGCCAGAAGGGATTAATCGCGTTTCCAATGAGTCTTGTGTCGGGATCTGCAAGATGAGAGGAAGTAGGGGTCTTGCAGATGAAGCCTCAGGGCAGGGATCTTTCTCCTCAACCAGCAAGGAGAAAGGAAAAGAGACACGAGACACTCAGAGTGTGGTTTTCAGGATGGGATCCGGATGAATACAGAACAGCCTGCCGTGAGGCACCTGTTCAGTGGGAGTTCTTCCCTCTCGATCCGGCCTCTCCTCAGTTTATTGTATCCCCTACCTTTGAACAAGTTAATCAATACAGAGGTAACTAATTTCTTGAATACACAACAGAATAACCAGAGTTAGAGACAGCTAATTTCCTTGAATACACAGGCATCAGTAAACAGAGTGGTTGGTAAACAGACAGGCTGGTAAACAGACAGTTAATAGTAAACAGACACAGCTAACTCCACATACACAGACAATGTAAACATTCCTCAGGTAGACACTTTAACTACATTACCCAGAGACAATAGACAGCAGGTTAATGATCATCCTTACTGGAAGTTAGCCTTGCAGTTTTAGCATGATGTCTGCTACTAGCATACAGATATATACATTTATATACATTTATAATATACATTTGCTACTGCCATAGATATATACATTTTAAAGGCATACAATTTCCCCACAGTCTTGCAGTGATTTTTTTCTTGGTGATTTTTTTCTTTGGCCGGAACTGATTAATTGCATTTCAATGCATTCCTGTGGAAATGGTGCTTCAGTTTACAACCATTTCGAGTTACGTCCATTTTCTGGAACAGATTATGGTCGTAAGTCAAGGCACCACTGTATAGTCATGTTTCACCCTAAGATGGTGGAGGCAGAATGCATGATACTAGAGTACATCAACAGTAAATATTGCTCTGTTGAGCTGGGATTATTTTTTGCCAAAGAAAAATATGTCTCTAGTTTCTATACTGGTAAACTTTCTCATAGACAGCATATCTGATCTACACACTACTTGTACGTTCTTCTAAAAGGAAAGATCAACATCATTCTTGCTATTTATATTATACTTTAATTCTGTTTTGGGAGAATAGTGAAACAAATTAATTTTTAAAGTTTATATTCCAAATTCGGATGCTCTCACTATTATCAGCCCAGGTATTTTTCTTCTGTGTATATTTTTTGACAAGGGTGTGTCAGATAGTTTGAAATTTGCTCCGTTTTCTGTAGTTTAGTATTGAATATTGTTTTCTGGGCTTGGCTAGGAGGAGGAGACCTTGAACTAAAATGTTGACAAATTATTGTTGCTTTACAGGAATAAACTGCATTTTTCTGGGAACAGCAAGAGTGAT
This sequence comes from Pogona vitticeps, assembly GCF_051106095.1. Taxonomy (NCBI): domain Eukaryota; kingdom Metazoa; phylum Chordata; class Lepidosauria; order Squamata; family Agamidae; genus Pogona; species Pogona vitticeps. The sequence goes on from NC_135783.1 coordinate 341,898,914, forward strand.
TGTATTGCAGTTGTTGATGCTTTTAAGGTAACCGTCTTCTCCCATCCCTGTGACAAGCAAGGATACCAGGAAGAAGCTGAACAAACTATGATTTCCCAGTGATTTTACCATCTGCCCATAAGAACTCCTAATTGCACTAGAAGAAAAATAACCATCTTATACAATATTGTAACGTTGCATGGTTATTGCCATTTTTGCAAGTGGTTACTCATTTTATTTGTTTGTTTGTTTGTTTGTTTACATGCCAGCTTTCTCTGAAAAGATCCAAGGTGGCCTACCATATTAAAAGAAATAAAGTTTAAAGCTAAATAATAAATTATTGCAACATTGAACATTTAGACATTAGCTAACCTAGTGTTCCATTAGTAAAGGCAAAAATGAGGGTACCGCATATTGTGACGATTGTATGATGGCACAGTGAGGCATTGCCAAAACGTGGCATCCTCCAGATGTTTTTGTAATACAAGTCTCATCAGTCCTTGAGAGCCTGGTTGGTGGTGATGTGAGTCATCAGCTGAAACATCTGGAAGGCAAACACAATTCAAAGTAAACCTGTAAAGCTTTATGGAAATTCAGGATTTGGGTGCTTGAGGGAGTGCTGTCACGCACATCAGCCTGGCTGTATTTTGCATGTGTATTTGTGCACATTGCTTTTCAGGGCAGAAATATCCCCTCATGTCAGCACACAGAACTATACTCTTGAAATGTTCAATGGAGGGTAAAAATGTTTTATGCAAAAAGAAATACTAGGTTTACTCTGGTGAATTGTGCTATGTATGGATTTCAACATTGGGTCCTTTCAAGGTGGGGTAAAAATGTTTTTTAAGTTAAATTAAAAATTTAAATAAATAAATGTTGTGAGGTATGTTGCATTGTGTGAACCTTTCCACTTATATGTAAATTCTTTCCTTTTTGGTAACTAGGAATGGCAGCGAAACAGGCAAAATGGAAAACTCAGACATCCAAAGGTTAGTGGTCATAGTGATTTAGGCTTCTGTTCAGAAGGTTTGTTGGATCATGGAAGCTTTGTTTCAAAGAGCCTCAGGGTGCAGTGGTTAAACTGCAGTACTGCAGTCAAGACTCTGCTCACAACTTGAGTTCAATCCCAGCGGGTTCAGGTAGCTGTCTCAAGGTTCATTCATCCTTTCATCCTTCCGAGGCTGGTAAATGGAGTGCCCATGTCCCAGAGGTGGGAGGCAATGTGTAGCCTGCATAATTAAATTGTACCAAGTTCAAGTTTATTGTGTTGGCTAAAAGCTGTCACAATTGTTTAAAATGCGAATGTTCCTTGCCTCTGGAACAACTTGCCTCCAGAAATTTGTGAGGCCCCATCGCTAGGTATTTTTAAGACCCATCTAAAAACATGGATGTTTAAGCAGGCCTTTCCTTCTTTATCTATTCCTTGTTATTTTCGCCATCTTGAAGAATTTGCTTATTGTTTATTCCTTATTGTTTAATTGTCTGTTCCTGTATATTTTTTATTTTTTGTTATATGTATATGTGTTTGTATTTTTATTTGTCTGGAAGCCGCCTAGAGTGGTCATTTTGACCAGATAGGCGGGGTACAAATAGAATGAATGAATGAATGAATGAATGAATGAATGAATGAATAAATAAATAAATAAATAAATAAATAAATAAATAAATACGGTCAAGTAAAATCATGGTAACATCACAGACATATAAAATAATAAGAGACCCTTCATATCTGGGAGTCCCCCACACAATTGGTCACGATGGCTCTCAGGAAATTAGTGCGGATGTTTCTAGCCGCTTTTGCAAACAGCACAGTTCTGTATGTAACATATGGGTCACAGTCCAAAGGTAACCTGACCACTTTTATCTGAGGGCTTTCCGCCTGTAAGGCAGCCAAAATGTTACCCAGAAATTTTTCTCTAGGGTTTTGATAGAGCTGACAGTTGAGTAACAACATCCTCTATCTCACCCGCTCCGCAAATACACAGCCTTAGATGCTTAGGGACATTCATGTACCTGCCGTCTAAGACAGCAGTTGGCATGGTTTGAAAATGAAGTTCTGTGAATGCGGTTCTCAGGGAGGCAAAAGTAAGTATGTAAGTATTGCGCCCTTGAGTGGTTTGTTTTCAGCAGATGGTACCAGTGAGAGAAATTTGAAGAGTCTATTAAACCTAAGTCCTGGTCATTATTCAGTTTGTAGATCCAGTCCCTCAGTATTCTTTTAACCCCAGAAAAAACAAAAATGTACGTGGAGAGGGATTTAGATTTTAATAAGGTTTGAACTGAAGTTGTCTCGCTGCCACTCTTCCATTGCTCTACCGTACAGTGTTTAGGTAGACAGGGATTGGACATATCCATCACCTTCTTGTAGTAGGAGAATATAGCTAGAGTTGCCCTGGCTTTAATGGATACCATGCCTGCCTCTGTTCTAAGAAAAGCTGCCGGAGTCCCCTGAGGTGCTGCGAGGATATGTCTCAGAAACTTGTTCTGTCCTACTTCAAGGTGGTGTAGGTTGTTCTGATTCATATCCCAGATCTCAATTCCAAATTTTTTTGGAGAAATCACCCTCCCTGGCAAGACTTTTAAAGCTGGGATTACTAGGTTAGCACCTTTAGAATGGAAAAATTTGGCCACAGCATGGCTAGATTTCTGAACCGATTTTTGATGCCCTGTATCTGGGATTTCCAGCAGTTTTTCCCTTCAAAATGCAGTCCTTAAAAGGTCTGGGCTTGTTATATTTTATTTTTGCCTATATTCTAGCTGAATTGGGGGGAATGCTTTCCAAATATCATCACTTTAGATTTTGTGTAATTTATTTTTAGTTGCTCTAGGTGGCTGAACTCTTAGAGCTTATTGAAGCTTCTCTTCAATCCCTTTTTGTTCATAGATAGTGTGGTGCTCAAGGCTCCCTAAGGAGCGATTAGCACTCAGAGAGTTCAACAGATCACTTACCTACCACCTTTGCGCTGGGGCAAGTCCTAAGACCTCAGCAGTGCGTAGCTTTACTTTTACCCAGTACTTCAAGCCACATGCTCAAACCATCAAGTTCTTTTTCTCTCCCATCATCATGGAATCAAACTTCTCCCACATAACCCATCGTCCATTTTCTACATTCTCTAACTTCTTCCTTCTTCTTGACACTTCATGTCTGTTAACCAATTAGCCTCAAAGCACTCAATTACCATGAAAATCCAGGTGTTTTATCTCTTCTCCAATTAGTTCAGAATATTGAGTCTTCCACGGGCCTCTTTGTCCAACCTTCAGCTTTATTTCGAGCCACACTGTACTAGTCTTCAGAAAAACACTCTCATATCACTTAGAAAAACACATTCCAATATCTCTCAAATCATCTTCACACAGAACCTATCTGATTCCATCTTACATTTCTTTGACTGCATATCCCACATTCCTTCAACCCCATCACAGATAGTAATACAATGTCATCAGCATATATAAGATTTGCAATCTTATAGTTCCCAATTGAGGCGGTGAAATGGTCTGGATGGTTTCAAGCTGTTACAATATTATTAATATAAAAGTTAAAGACTAGGGGTGCAAGTAAGCACCCTTGTTTTACCCCTTTGTTAGTATGAATTTCCTCTGTCAGCCTTCCATCTGTACTAATCCTTACCCTCAATATTGTGTTGGAATATAGTTCCTGTATTAGGGTTAGGAGTCTCTCAATGTTAGTCTCTGCAAGCTTATCCCATAGGCGATTTCTGGTGATTGTGTCAAATGCAGAGGAAAAGTCAACAAAAGCTGTGAACAGCCATTAAAATTTAACGGCCTGATGGTATATTTGTGTACAAGATGATGTAGCACGTAGATTTGATTTACTGTGCAGTGGCCCTTCCTAAAACCTGCTTGTTCCTGGTGAAGGATGTTATTTTCCTCCATCCATTTAGCCATCTTCTGGAAAAGAAGGCAGGTATAGAGCTTATTTATTGTATTTCTATCCCGCCCATCTAGACCAAAGGTCTACTCTGGATGGTTTCTTGGCAAGCCGCATCATACTGCTGACTCATGTTCCGTCCTATATCTGTGCAGTTCATTTTTTCTGCCTAGGTGTAGGACCTTACAGTTCTCCCTGCTGAAATTCATTTTGTTAGTTTTGGCTCAGGACTCCAATCTGTCAAGGTCATGTTGAATTTTAATCCTGTGCTCTGGGGAAATAGCATCCCAATTTGGTATCATCTGCAAATTTAATCAGCATACTCTCTATTCCTTCATCCAAGTCATTGATAAAGATGTTGAATAGCACAGGGCCCAGAACAGAATCCTGAGGTACCCCATTAGTTACCTCTCTCCAGGATGAAGAGAAGCCATTGGTGAGCAACCTTTGGGTTCAGTCAGTCAACCAATTACAAATCCACTGAACAGTAGCACTGTCTAGCCCACATTTTACTTGCTTCCTTGCAAGAACATCATGGGGAACTTTGTCAAAGGCCTTACTGAAATCAAGATATGCTGCATCCACAGCGTTCCCTTCATCTGTCAAGCCTGTATCTATCAAAAGAAGAGATCAGATTAGTCTGGCATGTCTTGTTTTCAGAAACCCGTGTTGACTTTTAGTGATGACAGCATTGCTATCTAAGTAATAAGAAACTGTCTGTTTAATGATCTGCTCTATAATTTTTCCAGGAATTGATGTCAGGTTGACTGGGTGATAATTATTTGGGTCTTCTTTTTTTCCCATTTTTGAAGATCGGGACAACCTTTGCCCTTCTACAGTCTGTGGAGACTTGTCCTGTTCTCCAAGAATTCTCAAAGATTATTACCAATGGTTCTGAAATTACTTCTGCCAGTTCTTTTAATAGATGTAATTCATCTGGCCCAGGAGACTTGAATTCATTTAGAGTAGCCAGGTATTCCTGTACTACTTCTCTACCTATTCTGTGCTGCCTTTCCCCCACTACATCACCTGATCTTCACCCCTCGGTTTGAACACTATTTTCCTTTTTGGAGAAAACTGAGGTAAAGAAGGTGTTGAGTAGATCTGCCTTTTCCCTGTCCTCTGTTAGTAGCTGGCCATCTTCTCCATGCAGCGACCCTATCATTTCCTTGTTTTTCTTTTTGCTGAGGGCATAACTAAAAAAGCCCTTTTTATAAATTGGGAAAATTATGCTCTGCCTCCACCCCTCGGGGAAAATTTCTGTAGCGTTAATGTTAGAGAAGAGTTATGCTAGAACTGGGGCCCACCATTCCAGGTTGTTTTTATACACCTCTGGCAGGATCATGTCCTTGGCAGGTGCTTTGTCTGTTGCTAGAGCATCAATAAGTTTGCACACTTCCTGTTCTGATACTGGGGCCATTCAGATGTGGAAATTAGTAGGGTCTGGGGGATTTTCATCTTTTTTGGCCCAATTAATCAAATTGTAAACTGTCCAGAGAGTACAGTGGTGCCTCGCATTATGATGTTAATTTGTTCCAGCGAAATCGCTGTAGAACGAAAACATTGTAAAGTGATTTTAAAAAGCCCATAGAAACGCATTAAAACCCGATTAATGCATTCCTGTGGGCTTGAAACTCACCGTCCAGCGAAGATCCTCCATAGCGCGGCCATTTTCGCTGCCCGTGCAGTGAGGAATCTGTCCCAGAAAACAGCAGGCGGCCATTTTTTTACCCAGCTGCCATTTTGAAACCATTGATCAGCTGTTCTAAAATCGTTTTGTGATAATCGGTTAGCGAAGCAGGGAACCGATCATCGCAAAGCGAAAAAAACCATCGAAAACATCGTTTTGCGATCGCTCGTCTTGCGAGGCACCACTGTACTCTAAACATATGGGGTGGTATATAAGCAGCACACTCTGCTCTGCTGAGGTATTGGTCTTGTTATTTCAAAAGACCCAGGAGGGACTTTTAAAAATGCAGAGTTACTGACACACGTACACAGGTTTTATGTGCGAAGACCATGCCTGATCTTCCACAGGAGTGTGCAAGAGTCTGTCCTGGTACCTCTCGTTCTTTTGGTCATCTTGCAGTGCTTCACAGATGTACTTCATAATGTAAAATAATTCTGAGTGGTGTTTGGGGGCATTTGGGAAAAATCAGAATGGCCGCCAAGCAGAAAAACTTTGGTTCTTTTTTGTGAAGGCAGACATTAAAAGGCAAACTGTTTATAAATACATTTATTGCCCTTCTGGTTCCCAACTTTTTCCTCACACGCCTGGCTTGTCAATAATGAATCTCTACCCCAAAGCCGAGATTTTCAAGGCTGAATCCCGATGTTGATCTCAACTCCAGTAGTCCACTGAGTCAATGGGGCTTTTAAAATCCCAACACTTACATAAATCCCATTGATTCTGCCAGTCTCCTCTAGATGAGATTTAACACTTGGATTTGATGTTCAGTGGGTTTGAGATTAGAGAACTCTGAAAATGTGAGCCCTCTAAATGCTTTTGCATGCTTTTATTTTTTTTACTGCAGTTTTTGATTATTTTTAATTGATTTTTTCCTTCTTCAGGACGAACTGGACTGGGGGCGTTCCAACTACATTCACATCAAGAGAATTAGAGAGGTGAATTGAACGCATGCCTTCACTTTCTTCCTCCTTCTACCCCAGTAATACAAAGTACTTGGACTGGGCTTTGTCAGGACGGAAAAAGTCAGGCGCAGAATCCCCTTCGCCTCTAATCACTGAGTGGAAATGGCTAAGGGCTCTGCTCTGGATAGGCTCAGAGGGCAAGGGACAGGTTGTGGTTTGCCTACAGAGCTTTGCAGGCCAGACGGGGAACCTCTGTGGACCATATTATGTCTGCAATTCAGTGATGCCCACTTCCTCCATCCATACAGTCACACACCTTGATGACCTTGTGCAGGGTTACTGCTCTACCAGTGCAGATCACAGCTCTTCCAAACTGTCATTATGTTCCTAGTTTCAGAGGCCAGCTTGTCGTGTGGTGGCTATCCATTTGGGGCCATGTCTCCTAGTGCTTAACCGGGTTGCTTCTTCAATATGATGTTCATCGCATGAATTCTTACTAGCTTAGTAGAACCTACCACAATGTGCAGTCTGCTGACATAGCCTCTGAGAACCCAGAGTCATTCTTTTTGTTGTGAGGAGGAGCCCTAATGGGACTTTGCAGGATGCAGGCGAGGGGGCAGGGACACATCCGTATCCACATAGAAAACAATCATACAGGCAGCCTCTTGTTGATGAAGCCGTTGGGGGGGGGCAGTTAACCTTCATCCCAGCACTTTCTTTTTCATTTGAAATCCCCTTTCTTCGAGGCATAACATTAGGCCCATGGGGAACAGTGGCTAAGGTAACACACACAGTCATTTCTGTAACCCAAGCCAAAAGCAGCTGGGAGTGATGAGAAAAAGATGAAGAAGACAACATGGAAGAAAAGTTTAGTCCCCATCTGCTAATACTGCTGCCCCAAGCTAATTGTGTCTCTTGCCACTTCCCACCGCTTCAGAGTGATTATTTTTTTCAAAAATCACATGGTCCTTTAAGATCTGTGTAAGGCAATACAGTGGTGCCCCGCATAGTGAAGTTTAATGCGTTCCAAATGGGCCCAAAACATATCGTTCTGCGATGTTTCCCCATGTTCCGGTGGCCATTTTGGGTGTTCCGGTGGCCATTTTGGGTGTTCGGCCATTTTGGAACCGCCGAACAGCTGTTCCCCAATCGCAGTGCAATAAAACATCAGTATGCGATCAATTAGCGATCGCAAAATCTGCATCGCTATGCGGATTCATCGTTAAACGGTGCGCTCATTATGCGAGGCACCACTGTATGTCACTTACCATGCTGCAGCATGCTTCTGCTGTAAACAACAAGAGCTTTGTGGCACAGTGGCTGTATGTGAGGGTTCACTATCAGCCTCTAATTTTTGCTCAAACCAGGAGTCATTTTTAATCCAACATCCAAACTGGTGTTTATTTCTCTCGTCAATGGCAAAATATCTCTCATCGGATCATTTTGTAACTTCTCTTGTGATGCCAACGGGCCTCACAAGGGTAACCATAGTTCTGAATCAAAAGGATTCAGGGTCCTGGAACAAAGGGGTCATAACTGGGAACATCGGCTTCAGTTCCTTCTTCCCTCAATAGCAGTAGGGTCTCACCATCTCCGACTTCTCTCCATATCGGGTCTCCCTCTCCAGTAAACTGTCCCCACGATCCCGGAGGTATACCATCCTCCGTGCCTCCTCCGCTTGCCATGCCCGACGTGCCTCAGCTTCCCTTGCCACTGCCTCTTTCTCCTCTCTCAGTCGTCTCCTCCACTCCCTTGCCTCGGATTCACCCCAGTACGACGGACATTGGGGTAGTCCTCGTCTACGGCGGTAATCTGCCTCTCCCGATGTACCTTTATCTTTTCGCATTTCCCCATCCATCCATGAGTCCTCCCTCCGGGGAGTTTCCAAACCCCCGGGTATGTTGTCGTGGTCCCTATTTATAATCCCCATTCCCACCTCCACTACGGACCTCCCCTTTTCCTCTCTTCCCACCAATTCCCTCTCCGTCTGCGTTGCCACAGTCAGACCCCGTAGATTTGTTTCCAGCTCCCGGGTGTTTATTCCCTGGTGTATCTTTCTTGGAGGGGTTGGTGGCTGAGTGATCTGCACCTCCTTGGATGTCTTATTTGGAGACGGCACTCCGACAACAGCCTCTATGCTCTCGTCCCGCTTATCACACTGTACTACAGCCAAAACTCTGTTCATGACTCAGGTTCAATTCTAGGCAGTTGGCTTGAGGTTGACTCAGCCTTCCATCTATCTGAGGTCATTAAATTGAGTACCCAGCTTGCTGCAGAGGCAATGTGTTGCCTGCATGTGGAATTCTAGAAGTTGGAGTAAGAAAAGGAACGAAGGAAGGCAGGAGGCAGGCAAAAACCGTAGTTCCATTTTCATTCTGCTTTTCTTTCATTTAACCCAAGGCAGCAACATGGCCCTCCTTATTTTTTATCTTCACAACATTGTCCATGGTAGATGAGCTGAAGCCATGTGGTTGGCCCCAAATCACCCAATCTATTCCTTGGCTAAGTTGAAATTTGAACCTAGGTTTCTCCGAAGCCTAGTCCTGTACTCTAGTCACTGCAGAGCATTAGTTCAGAATTATGCACATTATTCTGGCTTTACAGATATACAGTTAAAAGCGTTTTATTTTTCACCTGCGCTAGCAGTGGCAAGCACACAACTCCACTTTCTTTTACTTTTGAAGTAATTTGTACTTGTTTGTGATTCTCATTTCAAGAGTACAGTGGTACCTCGACTTAAGAACTTAATCTGTATTGGGACTGCATTCTTAAGTCGAAAAGTTCTTAAGTCAAAGCACCATTTCCCATAAGAATGCCTTGAAAACCGATCAATGTGTGCCGAGGGAAGAAAAAAGCAAAAAGGCAGGGGAAAGGGGCAGGAAATTCAAATTTTCCGCCCTTTCCCCTTGCCTCTTTGCCTTTGAAGGTCTCCAAAGGCTTTCCCCCCAACATCGGAGGAAGCCCTTTGAGACCTCCAAAGGCAAAAGGGCAGGGGGAAAGGGTGGGAAATTTGAATTTTCCGCCCCTTTCCCCTGCCTTTTTTCATTCTTGGGTCGAGGCTCCATTCGCAAGTCGAGGCCAGTTTTTGCTAACAAAGCCGTCCGTAAGTCGAAATGTTCGGAACTAGGGACGTTCTTAAGTTGAGGTACCACTGTATTGGTGGAGGGCATGGCAGATGTTGAGTGTTCAAAGCAGAACTGTAGTGTTCCTGCTACTGTCAGAGATAAAGAGATTTAAACACCATTGTTTACAGTGTAGTGGATGCATCAATGATCTGTTTATATTTTTATTTTTTAGATAAATATCCTCTCTCATTCACATCCTCCAGGCAAGGTTGCAATAAACTGGAGGGGTTTCGGTGCAGCTCATAGAAAATATGTATTCCAAGCAAAATGCTTCTTTAAGAATATTTAAGTTTCTTTCATTGATGCAGTCGTTACTATGATGCTAATACTAATTTTAAGATCCTGATGATGGGAAAGTGGGAAGGCAAGAGGAGAAGGGATCAACAGAGGACGAGATGGTTGGACAGTGTCATCGAAGTGACCAACGTGAATTTGACCCAACTCCGGAAAGCAGTGGAAGACAGGAGGGCCTGGCGTGCTCTGGTCCATGGGGTCACGAAGAGTCAGACACGACTTAACAACTAAAGAACAACAACAACAACACTAATTTAGCTATTGGTCAGGTTGTCCACTGCCTAGGACATACAAAATAGCAAGAATTTTGGGTTGGGGTTTTTTTTTTTTTGGCTTTTTCTTTTTTTGTATTTTGCCTTGTTGAGCTTATGTTTTTGATATTACTGTCATATCATGTGTATAAATCTCAGATTATGATTATTAGGTGGCCGAATTGTATGAAGAGTTGAAAATAAGAGTTGCTGAATTCAATATGCATGTCAACAGTCAGCCTCCTGCCTTGGATCACGAGCATGTGTATAAGCAGCGTTTCATTTTACAGGTAAAGCTGGGCCTTTTATAGGGGTGTTAAAGACTCACCAATTAAAATTTCTCCAGTATAAGTTAAATTATACATAGGTGGGTTTCAGGAGCTTGTGCCATGCACCTGCATTTTTGTTATGGGCTGGATGGAGACCGAGTCTCCACCTTTGACTTGGCTACTGAGCCACCCACTCCTGAGAAGCTTCCTGCCTCTCCGCTCTTCCATCCCGCCCCCCAATGATCTAGGACTTGTGAGTCCTGGCAGTTCTTTGTGGTGAATCACACAACTGTACTGATTTGTGGATTCACAGATGACCATTCAAAAAAACCACAGATACAGATCAGCGATTTTGTCCTCCTTCCTGTTTTGAGCTTTCTGGCTCATCCGCACTGAGAGATTCATGACTGGTAAACATCTTTTTCTTCAAGATGGGCCTTTTAAACAACCTACTTAGAGACAGAGACAGAGATGGAGGGATGAAAAATGGACTCCAAATGCTTGAGTTACGGTCTTATTCCTGTTTGAATTCTCTTCTTCTAAAAGGGAAGTTTTATTTTTAAAGCAAATTGTTCTCTTATCTCTCAGGTTGTTATGGCTGGAGCTTTCTATCCAAATTATTTTACTTTGGGACAACATGATGAGGAACTTGCTGTAAGGGAACTGGCAGGCAATGATCCCCAAACTACTGTGATGGTATGTTAATTGAAGTTTGAATAGCCTGCACTGCATATGCGATTACCTGACCATTGTTTTTTTCTTTTGTAATAGATATGAAACTGTAGCTTATTTTTTCTGTATTCTGCCCTTTCAAATTGCTCCAAGTAGCATACAGTGGGGTCTTGACTTGAGAACTTAATCTGTATTGGAAGGCGGTTCTCAAGTCAAAAAGTTCTCAGGTCAAATCTGCATTTCCCATAGGAATGCATTGAAAACCATTTGATCCGTATCTGCTCTTTTCCGTCCATAGAAACTAATGGGAAGCTGCTATTCTGCCTTCGACCACTAGAGGGGGATATTTTGTTTCTTTTTTTCTTAGGTCAAGAAAGGTTCAGGGAAGGCAGGGAAAATACAGTCCAGGCAGTACAGTACCAGGCAGTCTGAAGACTGTCTCCCAATCCACTCTCTAAACACTGGGAGGAGTGAGGAAGCAGACAGGCACCGTTTTCACTGGCCAACAGTTAACTGAAAGTTCAAATTTTGCACTTTCCCTGCCTCCCACGTGGTTTTTTTTCAGTTTGTAACTCAAATCTAAGTATGTAAGTCAAGTCAATATTTTCCTATGAGAGTGGTTCTTAAGTCAAAATGTTCTTAACTCGAGCCGTTCTGAAGTCAAGACCCCACTGTATGTGGTCCTCATCTCTTCTGTTTTATTCTCATAGTAAACATGCGGTTCCCATTGGTATTCCTTGGCCCACATCATATAGCATTTTTTCGTATACAGTGGTGCCTCGCTTAACGATAATCTGTTCCAGGAAAATCGCCGTTAAGCAAAAACATCATAAAGCGAAAATAAAACCCCATTGAAACGCGTTGAAACCCGTTCAGTGCCTTCCAGTGGGGTAAAAACTCACAGTCCAGTGAAGATCCTCCATACAGCGACCATTTTCGCTGCCTGTATAGCGAGGAATCCATCCCTAAACACAGCGGGGAGCCATTTTAATTACCCGGCGGCCATTTTGAAACCACCGATCAGCTGTTCTAAAAACATCATTTTGCGAAGAATCGGTTCCCGAAGCAGGGAACTGATTATCGCAAAACGAAATTCCCTCATTTAGACCATCGTTTTGCAATTGCGATCACAAAAACATCATTGTAAAGCAGATTCGTCGTAATGCGGGGCAATCGTTAAGCAAGGCACCACTGTATTCTTTTCCTATATTTACTATTTCTTCACATAATTTGTTTATCTTCCATGTCACATTGGCATTCCGCAGTGGCTTACGTTCTTCAGACACTTTATTCATTTATTTTATATGTTTAAAATATTTTTACTCTGTCTTTCTTCTTAAAAGACCACAAGATGGCGCATATCATTAAAAGAAAATATTAAAGCGAACCGCAGTGAGTATGCAAACACTAAAAAAGGATCAAACAAATAACCATACAAAAATACATTCAAAACAGAAAGGTATAACAGTTCATTTAAAAAACCCATTCAAACAGCCAATCAGTCAAGGAAGAACTCGCTGGAAAAGAAAGGTCTCGCTTGCAAGAGGACAGCAAAGATAGAGCCAGCCTAGCCTCCTGTGGGAGGGAGTTCCAAAGTCTGGGAGCAGCAACAGAAAAGGCCCTCTCCCATGTCCCTCCCCAAACAAACGCACCTGTGAAGATGGCAGGACCGAGAGAGAAGCCCCTCCTGATGTTGTTAACACTCAAGGAAGCTCATAAAGGGAGAAGGTTCTTGAGATAGCTTGGGCCCAAGATGTTTAGGGCTTCACAAGTTAAAACCATCACTTTGACTTCTGCCTGGAAACGGATCAGCAGCCAATGGAGTTACTGTAACAGGGGAGTTGTGTGATTCTTGTAATCAGCCTCAATCAACAATCTGGCTGCTGTGTTTTGGACCTGCTGAAGTTTATGGACACTTTCCAGAAACTGTTGCAGTACCACAATAAAAGATAAACAGCAAACTGAATTACAATTTGAATGGGTCTAAGTGTTGCAGGGGACGTGGTGGCGCTGTGGGTTAAAATGCAGAAGCCTCTGTGCTGCAAGGTTGGAAGACCAGCAGTCGTAAGATCAAATCCACACGATGGAGTGAGCACCCTTCGTTCCTGGCCTCTCTCTCTAACTGCCCCACTAAACTCACACAGAATATGTTTCCATTCTCTCACTTTATTCAGCAGCTCCAGCTCACAAGCTCTCTTGAGGTTTTGAATGCAGCTAGATGTAACTGTAAAACCCCAAGCCAGGGCCAGGAGGCTTATGTGGAAGTGCCGTCGCTCCCATCCCGTACTAATGCTACTCAGACTTCCCCTCCACCTTCTCCACCTAGGAAAGAGAGTAAACAGGTGGATACTAAAGAGCTGGAAGAGATGACAGGGAAAGAAGGGCGGAGACACCAAGGGGTTGACACCAGGGACTTGGCACAGGCGCTGAGAGGGTTAAATGTGTCTGAGAAAACCCGAGAGAAATTTGGCGGGAAGAGGGGAGGGGGAGATAGAGGCGGGAGCCGGGGATATAAGGGCGAAGCGGGAAGAGATCCCGGGTGGTTGTGAAATGATATGAGTCCAAGACCCATGGACAGGAAAATGGGAACAAGTAAAGGTTCCCCATGAGGAAGCAGAGAGAAAGAGACGCCAGGGACAACAACCCTGTCCATCTTATTGGGGGGAGACTGAGGCTAAAGAGTGGCGGCGACGCCTGAGGGAAGAGAGAGAAGCAGCGGCAAGAGAGTTGGAGGCGAAGAAGGCATGGCATCTCACAGAGCTACAGAAGATGGGGGTCTACCCGGACCCGTTGTTGGCCAGCCCGGGAGAGGGCTCCCCATTCTGGGGTTGGAGCGGGGATGAGGAGACCCTTCCACTATTGGAACCAGAGATGGATGACGGCGAAGAAGCGGTCCCAGAGAAGGTATTATCTGGACCGTGGATATTGGACGAAACTAACCCATTTGTTAGTAATGTTTGGACTCCCTTGCGGCCGAAGTTTAGACCCCAAGAGAATTTAGAAACTGTTCCAGGAGACGTTCCAGTTAATGTTGAATTGTTAATAAATGAAAACAAAGTTGAACCGTTAAACGAATCTCGTGCTTTATTGACTGTGACTGACCTCCCCAAACACAGCACCCTCACAGTAACCAGGAGATCAGCTATCCTGGTCTTGTTCACCGTCAGGAAATAAACAGCAAGATTGAAATACTGTACTGGGAACCTTGGTTGGAAGTGGCCAGACCCCTATGGGATTTGTTATATTGAGGAGATGGAAAGCTGAGGATAATAGGATGGACATTGTGAAAATTGAATGAGGTCTCATGGTCAGAAATACTCAAAGAAAATGCCATCTTAAAAACCAGGAAGGCTGCATAAGCAATTTCCCAATTAGGTAAGCTTTAAAGAGGGCAAGTATAGGAAGTGGAAGGAGGGGTAAATCACCGAGGAAGAGTATAGACAAGTAGTCAGTATTTGTAGGGAGAAGGTTAGGAAAGCTGAGCCTGAGAAGAAACTTGCAACCAAGGTTAAAATAATAAAATGGGGCTTTCAGCATGTTTGGAGTAAGGAGAACGACAAGAACCATTGAATGGAAGGATGATCCAGGCTTATCTTAGCTCTTATTTTGAGAATCACAAGATTGGTAGATGAGTGGAATGCTGTACATGTAGAATATCTTGATTTCAAAAAGATTTTTGAAAAGCTTTCTCATGGTACTTGCATGACCAAGCTGGTAACATGTGGACTGTATGATGATGCTGTTGGGTGGATTTGTAGCTGACTGAGGGATTGTCTTCAGAGACGACACACAGTTCCATGTGATTGTGGAGAGCAGTGACAGTTGAGTTGTCCTGGGCTTAATGTTCAATAGCTTAACAGAGAATTTTGATGGTCTAGAGGCGATGTTTCCAGATGACATCAAAGAGAGAGGCTGTTAACGCTTTGGAAGACAAAAATCTAGATTAACGGATTGGAGAACTAGGCCAGAACAACAACAACAACAGCAACAAAAATAGTGTGCAACTACACTGGAAAGCCAATAGTAACGGCCAATTTGAATTGGCCTTTGCAGCATATGGTCAGTAAAAAAATACTTGGAAATCTTTTTTATAAAGGAGGGAAATCCCACAATACTTGACCATCTACATTTAGGCTGGAAAAACCCAGATGCAAGAATATAGGATGTGGGACAATTGACTTGGCCAGCAGTATATCCAAAAAGAGGTTAGGGACCATGGTTTGCCACCAGGTAAACAAGAATTAATGTTGTGATAGGGTGACAGAAGGTCCAAATGAAATGTTAAACTGCGTCAACCAGTGTTCCCTCTAATTCTCCAGAGTGTTGCGCAGTGGTTCCACTCCCTGTGTGCGGGATTCCAGTCATAACTGGAAGCAAATAGGTGGGACCCCCTGACTCAGCTGCACATCCACACAGTTTAGCGGGAACATTGGTGTCAACTGAAGTACAGGACTTGTGTTCTGTGGCTCCAGTTTAGAGAGTAGGATTCTAAAAGTTGTGGGTTCGAGTTTAGAAGTCATGGGTAGAAATGACAAGAAAGGATTAGGAACAGCTTCCTGATAGGAAGAAGCACCCATCAGTCTAATGGACTAACGTGGAAGCAGATGATCTCCCTTGCACTGGAAGTGTTTGACCAGAAGGAGAATGGCCAGTTATCAGGGCTGCTTTCTTTGGATTTTCTGCATCATGAGCAGTTTTTCATGGTGACCTTAGGGCTCTTTCTAACTGAATAATTCTATTTTTTCATGGCTGAACATCAGCCTTCTGGCTACGAGTTTTGATTTTCTTTCTAATTTTAACTCCTCTTATATTCCTGATCTCCTTCTCCTCCTTTCGGTGACTTTGCATTGTTCTATTCCCCCCCCCCCTAAAATTTCTTCTTCACTGTTTTCTTTATTGTTTTATTTATTTCAAAAAAACATCTTGAAGATACTTTCAAAACAGCTTCTGATATGATGCTTGTGCTCTTAATTTTTTACTCTGAATACCAGATACATTCTTGCTGCGCATATATTAGACCATCTTATTCCACAGAGCTTGTTTGCTCCATTTCTGCTTGATATATGTGCGTGTGCGTGTGCGCACGCTTAGGAATGTTGGCAAACAATGCAGAAAGGACAGATTAGACTACAGGAAGGATGTGTGAAAAGAAACAAAGGCGGTGTGGGGGAAAGGAGTGTGAAGGAAGCAGGAAGTGGGAGTAAAGAAAAAGTAAAGCCAGCAAAAACCTTACATGAACCCCAGGAATGAGAGAGGCTGTGTTTTTTGGCAGGAGTAGAAATGGCAGATGATAGATCTTTGGATGGTGAAAGATGGTAGGCCAAGGAGCCTAAAGAAGATAAGGGAGAGAGGATTGTTGACATTTGCATTTATCTTTTGAGCTCATCCACTGCATCTCTGACAGGTTGCTATCATATGTTTAACTAGTAGAATTCTTACCTTAATATTCCTCAGGCGCTTGCAGTTTGTGAACACTGCCTTGTGAAATAAAGCATTCATAAATGAATTTGGCTAGGATTATAGCCAAAATCAGATTGCTTTCTTTAACATGCAAAAATGCAACACACATTTTTTTTATTTTAACAGTTGCAGAGCATTCCCCCGTATGGTTTCCTCTACTATAAACAGCTGCAGTCTCTCTTCAGACAGTGTGGTCAAGTCAAATCCATTTCTTATGATGGAAGCAAGTAAGTAAATTGCAATTGTTAACACATGATGCAATTTTCGTATTGCTTCATCGGTTATACACAACACACACACATGCACAGACACACACATATATATGCACCCACACTACCCTCATGCAACTACACTGCGCTCTGAAGACCATTCCCATCTTGGAAATCATATTCAGTCACCCCAGTGATTTCTCAGTTTTCAACAGGTCTTTTCTATAAACTTTCTTTTCAGTCACTGGCAATAAAAATGTGCATTAATTACCTTGTAGCAATTAATTAATGACCAAAAGCTCCCGTAACCGTCATGAGAAGCTGACTGTGGCCAGGGCTGCTTTGGCAAGGGCCTTCTCTGGGGCCACTTGTTGTTTTGGAACTCTTTGCTGAGGGAGGTGAGGATATGGCCCCTTCCTTCCCATTTTTCAGGCAAAGACCTTTTGACTGAGGCAGACCTTTGCAGTCTGTAGCCTGCTCAAGGACAGGGACTTTAACAGCTGATGTTCTTCCATTGATATTTTCATCATTGATATTTTAACAGATGCGCAGCCATTCTCAACTATTTTTTTGCCGTGGCCATAAACACAATACGAAAGAAATATAGACTGCATCAGGATTGTATAAGTCACATAACAAACTTTATAAGGTGGCGTGTGAAGAATTATTTCTGGTCTGTGGCCCCTTTAAAATGTGCCAGAGTGCCCCTACATGGGGACCATATAGCCCCCACTGAGAATGACTGCTTTTAAGTGTCTTCACTTTAATCTTAATCTTGGTTTAGTTAGTATAATCCATTTGATTAGATTTTAATGAATTTAATTTAAATTTTTGTAATTTATTGTGTTTTAGTAGACTGTTGGGTTTTTTTAAAACTCTTGTACAGCATGTTGGGGCCCCACTTTTGGGAGAAAGGCTGCAGATCAGTCCAGATAAGAAAGGGGGCTGATGCAGTATTGTCTTGATTTTGATCCTCCACCTTTGTTTTTTGTCTTATCCTCCTTCAACGTAGAGCCTTTGTACAGTTTTCCCGGAATCCGACTGAAAGCTTTAAAACGCTTCCTGCGGTGTATCTGGCTCTCAAGATGTCACAGCTTCGGACACAACTTGAACTTAATGTGCATTCCCCAGAAGTGATTGAAGGGAAAATGGGAGAAACAGCTATGCTTGTGAAAGGGACACGGTAGGCTTGTTTAGGTTTCCTTCATCACAGGAAACTGTTCTGTCTTCAGCAGGGCTTGTCAAAACGACAGTCCCATAGTGGTCATAGCTGTGCGTGTTTCAAAGAAATTAGAAATTTGCAGCTGGTGTAAAATATGCAAAATATAGAACTCTTCACATGATTTCAGCATAATTTATTCTGCTGTTAGAGATGGAAGAATGAGTTAACACTGGATACTGAAGCCCTCTAATTCTGCTAAACTCCCACTTTGGATGGAGTCTTCTGTACTTTTCTCTGTGGATGCAAATATCTGTTTTGCAGGTTTGTGCGTGGAGGGATACAGTACTCCCTTGTGAAAATATAAGCCCAGTTAGATGCAACAGTGCAGTCTATAGCTTTCCTAACAGGGCACTGTCTGATTTGCAAAAGCCATAGAACTCACAGGACACAACACCACCAGAGTGTATTAGACTCTAGGCTTGCAAACAGGATACTAGCCTCTGCCTTCAGATATGTAATCAGGTTTTGACAGCATAGTTTAAAGCTCAAAAGCCACAGGGACTAGAGAGTGGATTGGGAGACAGTCTTCAGACTGCCTGGTACTGGACTGCCTGGACTGTATTTTCCCTGCCTTCCCTGAACCTTTCTTGACCTAAGAAAAAAAGAAACAAAATATCCCCCTCTAGTGGTCGAAGGCGGAATAGCAGCTTCCCATTAGTTTCTATGGACGGAAAAGAGCAGATACGGATCAAATGGTTCTCAATGCATTCCTATGGGAAATGCAGATTTGACCTGAGAACTTTTTGACTTGAGAACCGCCTTCCAATACGGATTAAGTTCTCAAGTCAAGACCCCACTGTATATCCTCCACATTGATTTCACTTCCCCCTGGTCTAAATAGGCTGGTTAGATGGACCCCTCTCTCAAACCATCTATTTCCTCAGTCCAAAATGAGTACATCTTGGTCATCAAATGAGTGTCTTTTGTCCTTCAAATGAAGGAACCCTGCAGATTGCAGTCCTGAGCCGTTGCCCCTCCTGTGCTGGGCCATTCTCCTGTTCACTGGCTGTTTGGTTTCTCTAGTGTAGAGTTCCGAACACTTCTCTTTGCATTGGACCACATATACTACATTGCTCCTGTTGTGTTTTGGTATCCAGTCTTTTGGGTGGACGAGTCTCTGCCTTAGTGTGCTTGTGGGTTTAAAGTGCACGGGTATGTGGTGTTTACCAAAAATTCTTTTGAGATTTTCAGACATCAGCACTGGGTCTCAGACTATTCCATTGTGCTCCTGGGTCAGGACATTGCTTTGATAAAGGCCCGTTTTAGATATCCACAGGCCTTAAGGGCTGTCTTCAGATGTCCATCTTCTTTCTTCTTGGCTTCTGTTTGAAGGACAAAGGACATTTATTTGATGACCACGATGTAACTCATTTTGGACCAAGAAGATATAGAAAATCCCTCACTCAACAGGGGTGGAGGCCTTAGATACAATCTGTCTTCTATTTATCATGCTGCCCTTTCATCCATCCCCAGAAAGATTAGGACCACAAAGGCCAGAAAGACCCCTGCTAATGACCGTTAATGACCCATGACAGTGGGTGGAGAAGGATTGCAGAAGTGGCATTATCCCTCACTCCCAGTCAGTCCTTTGACTTTCCAATGAGCCTATTCAGACCAAGGGGAAGTAAAACCAACGTGGAGGACATATCTGGGATCTCCTACCAACTCTCCTCAGACTGAAGAAGATACGGAGTAGTAGTGGAGGAGTAGCAAAACGTTTCAACCTAACAAGAAAGAAGTCCAGTTGCCATGACTCAACTTTGAGATAACCTCACCTGGGTGACTGAGAATCTTCACAGAAACCTTGCTGGTAGTAAACAAAAGCAGTAACTACATAACTCAGTTTTTGCAGAGAAACAAGATATTGCAGAGACCTTGCTGGGGTAAAAAAGGAGCTTCTGTTGCTTATCTGGGTAAGAAGGAATTCAGTGCAGGCAAATGAGAAGGCTGGCAGAGATGGGGTGGAGCAGTGTACAGAAACTAAACGGTGCCACAAGACGTGACGTGTCTCTTTGTCCCCACCACTGCCCCTCCTTTTGCCAGCTGCTCCCAAGAGATTGTAAGTTTTTTGGGCAGGTGCATGAGGTTTGGTTCGTTTTTTGCAGGCAAGTCACTCATGTTTGTCTTGAAGGGGGGGGCAGAGTGTCAAAAACACAGCTGCTAAATGATGTCATATTCTGTGTATTTGTTTGCAGAGTGAATGTGGATTTTCAGAAGCATACGGTGGCTCCCGTGCAAAAGTTCAGCAACACTTCGGAAAAACTGCAGACCTTAAGTAGCCTTGACTTATCCATCAATGTCACAGAGGTACAGGCATCTTAACGTGTAGAACTGTTTGTATAGCACTGTAGCGAATGATGGTGGCGGCGAATTCTAACATGGGATGAATTGGGTATGAATGTTCCAATGTTCCTACATTGGATGATTGTAGGTATGCATGTTGCAATGTTCCTCTAGTTTGTTTCTGATCGGATTATTCAGAATCTGTTCTAAGATGAGCAGAGATGCTTTGAGCATTTGTTCTAAGATGAGCAGACATGCTTTGAGCATTTCTTGACATGGTCCCTCTCTCTCCCTCCTCCTTTTTCTCTCTCTTTCTCCCCCTCCTTGCTTTCTCACGCACCACATACACACATGCACATTCTTTTCATCAGTGTCCTATTGTGTTGAACTGCATCTGACCCGAAGGCTCTTGCAGTCTTCATGATTGAGTGATGTCGACATATGTAGGTTACACCTATCTTATGTAGGAGCTTTATAAGAACTGTATTGAAGAACTGAAGGTTACCTTTAGCAAGCAGTCCTTTCCAAAGCTTAGCTCCCAGTTGGACTGCTCATAAACAGACCCTAAATTGTGTTCTAACCTGCCTTTATTTGACTATAAGCTCACCTTTCACAATGTGATTTTAAAACAAAGGCTTTGAAATATTTTATGTCGTTTTAACTACCTTGTATTTTACTGTGTGTAGAGCATGTATGCACCTATGCATACATAAATGTATAAGTCCCTAAATAACCAACCAAGAAATCTCTGTGTTCCTTTTTCTCATTCATCGTACATTAGGATGGTTAATGGATGACCCTTAAACGCTGTTTATGTGACTGTCAGCCTTGTGGACTTGTTAGCCTTGTGGGAAGATGATGTTGTCATCTTCCCACAAGACCATCCACCAAAATGTAAAGGCAAATGGATAAAAGTCAGGAAAACATGCTAAAAATGGTTAACATAAGCTTCTTCCACTTTCTTTGATACTGAAATTTGGTGGAGCAACAGCAGGAAAAATGTGTGGCATATAGTACAGCAGGACCCTCATATCCATGGCATCAATATCTGCTGATTCACTTATTCAGTCTGAAAATACTAAAAATATTAAGAGAAAAATACTAGGAATATATTTTTCCAAATATCAAGTTTCCCGAACTGACGAATAGAGGGAGCCAGAGACCGTGCTGTGTATCACATTCGCTATTAAATTAGCATTTGCTGTGGTCCATGTTTTTGAGTATCTGTCGGAGGGGGGCTTGGAACTGATCCCCTGTGGATATGGGGGTCCTACTGTAATTTTGGTAGGGTACAGAATGGATTCCCTGTCCTGCTCTGCAGATGTGGATGCTTGACCACTGTACACTACTGATGTGAGGAATACTTACTAGTTTCCTTATTTTTATCTGTTTAGCTGTCTTAACACAGTAAGACATCTTGATGCGGAATTCTCAAGCCCTGTAAAATTCCTTGCCCCTAAGTGCAAAAATGAGTCTACGGAGTACTCCCCCCCCCCTCGAAGGACTCTGCAGTTTGTGTAAAATGTTGCTGTTCAACATTGATGTCCCTTGTCTGTGAGAATCAAATCAAACATATGTAAAGGAAACCTAGGAGGATTGGGAGATTGTTTTAAAAAATACAAACAACCCGTCCAGTGCCTCCCAAGTTTTAAACAGCCATAGGAATTCCATGAAACAAAGAGGTAGTTGTTATAGGTTTATGCACTCTTTATTATGTCTACAGAAAGTATTCTCACAGTGTGAAAGTCCATCAAAACCAGTAGAAAAGATCTTGTGCTCTTGCAAGAGAAGGTATTTTTAACAGTTTCTTCCCCCCCCCCAACACACAAATGAAATGATTGAGGAGTTACATCTCTAAACATACGCTCTCTTCCTTGACTGACATTGCCTTAGGATTGTTTGTACAGATGCTGATTTCTCCCAAACGGCAGAGACCTTTATAGGTTGGGGAAGATCACTCTTTGTCTCATTCTTGCCGGACAGGCTCTTCTCAGAGACAGGCGTGTGGGCTTTTCCATCCTTGATAATAAAATGTTAGCCTTTGAAAATCTGTTAAATAAGAGTCTAGTTTAAGATTTGAGTCGTCTGTTGGTTTGTTTCCCTTTAGGTGGTAGAGGTTGGGCACTTCTGGGGTTACAGAATCGATGAGAGAACTATGACTTTACTCAGAAATCTGTCCATTGAAATCAACCAACTGGAACTGAACCATTTGCCAGTTCGCCCCTGTCCAGATTTGGTTTGTTTGGCCCCGTTTACTGATTGGGAAGATGAGAGCTATTACAGAGCTCAGATCCTGTATGTGTCTGGAGAGAGTGCAGAGGTATGTCTTTCTTAAAAAACCCAAACTTTACAGTGTTGGAGAGTAATGCAAAAAATTATACAGCGGTGCCTCACTTGTCAATGTTAATTTGTTCCAGCGAAATCGCTGTAGAGTGAAAACATCGTCAAACAAAATTAAAAAGCCCATTGAAAGCCTTAAAACCCGGTTAATGTGTTCCAGTGGGCTGAAAACTCGCCGTCCAGCAAAGATCCTCCATAGAGGCGGCCATTTTCCATGCCTGTGCAGCGAAGAATCCGTCCCTAAGCACAGCGGGGGGGATTTTTTTCAGCCGGCAGCCATTTTGAAACCCGACAATCAGCTGTTTTTGATAGTGGTAAAGCGAAAATCGGTTCCTGAAGCAGGGAACCGATCATCGCTAAGTGAAATTTAGACCATTGTTTTGTGATCGCAATTGCGATCGCAAAAACCTCATCGTAAAGCGATTTCCTCATTAAGCAAGGCAATAGTTAAGCGGGGCATGACTGTATATGTAGTGTGAAGGTCATTTCTGTGTGACTGCGATAATGCTACTCTGGTGGATTTGTAGCCGGTTGATGAGCCATATATAAAGAGTATTCCTCAGCATTCAGAAGAGGTGCCGCAGAGTTTTGTCTTAGGCCCAACTTATTTTAACTTCTTTATAAACAACTTGAATGAGTGTGTGAACGTTATTCTCATTACATTTTCAAATCACACTAAATATAGTTCCCAAGTCAGAATTGATTTGCAGAACTAGATCGAAACAAACAAAATGAATTTCCTTTATTTGGAGGTGGTTCGATTTGATCCTTCAGACTTAACATTTGGTGATTCTCTGATCCTTTTGCCATTGGCTATGTTTGCTACACCTGGTGGGAAATATAGTCCAGCTGCCACTAGGGGGCAGTACACTCCCCATCCCTGGATTGTGGGTACCGCATTTCTATTAGTTTTTGAAAAACTGCCACCAGCAGTAGGAGCCGTTTTTTTTTTAAAGCCAGTGACGACTTCTTAAAGAAAACTTGTTCCTTATTTACAGTGTGGCTTCAACAACCAGCACCCAACTTCTGGCAGCAATCAATGTGCTGGAAAAGCCACTGAGGGATCTGAAGTAAGCTTTCTAAGCTTCTAGTTCTCAAAAAGACAGGCTGTTTTGTTATTTTGAAATATTCTGTTGAGAAATCACTAAACCCTATCAGATTTCTTGCCTCCACCACTATAAAGGGACACCAAGCACTTCTTTTTTCCTACACTTTGCTTAAAATGTCTGTGTTTCTCTGAACTGATACTTTGTGTACTTTTGAAGTAGAGTGCATGTTCTCACAGAAATGATGCAAGAGTACCAGTTGACAGATCAAAAAGATGCAGAGAACCTATCCGGTGCTTGTGATTTGTACTAGTCAATACGAGTCCACACAACAAGTAGCTGTCTTAGTTTAGCTACGGAGTTGCTGAAATTTGCTCATTCTTGCCGAAGTAAAAACTCTTGTCAATGCTAACATAAACTATAGTAGTGCCCATTTTATGACGATAATCCGTTCCAGCAAAATCGCTGTAGAGCGAAATTGTCGTCAAATGAAATGGAAAACCTCATTGAATGCATTGAAAACCAGTCAGTGCGTTCCAGTGGGGGAAATACCTCACCCTCCAGCGAAGATCCTCCATAGGGCGGCCATTTTCCAGTGTCTGTCTTGCGAAAAATCTGTCCTGAACACAGCGGGGAGCCATTTTGCACAGCAGGCGGCCATTTTGAATACCCGACAATCAGCTGTTTTTGATCGTCGTTAAGCGAAAAATCGGTTCCCGAAGCAGGGAACAGATCGTTGTCAAACGAAAATCGCCCATAGAATCATCGTTTTGCGATCGCAGTAGCGATCACAAAAACATCATTGTCAAGCGATTTCGTCATATAACAAGGTAATTGTCAAGCGGGGCACCACTGTATCTCATTGTTTAGATTGAACTCAAGGGTAGTATGTTTACAGCATCTTGTCCTCCTGAATTAAGACAAGCAAAGATTTATATATTTAAACCCCACTGCTCATGAGAATCTTGTGAGGTGCAAAAAGTCTGTATGCCAGCACTGGTGACTAGAGAGACCCCTGGTGCATTTGGGTGTGCCCATGTGTCAAATCATCTCCTGATTCAGTCATTTAGTCCGTCTAGCTTAGTACCATGGAGCCAGCCCTCTGTGGTTTCTAACGGGACTTTCCCAGCACTACCTGGGGTGCTAGAAATTGAATCTGATACATTATGCATGCATCTGCATGCAAAGCACATACTCCGCCATGAAGCCCTGGTATTTCTGGCAGCTGTATGAGCCAATGAGCTATTACTATGCAGCTGGATTTTCTTGGTGCTTTTGTATGCTACTTGAGAAATGTTCCTTCTACCACAAACACTGCTGGCTTTCTGCACAGATGGCAGCCTCTGAGCAGATGCCATTTCAGATAGTCTTTCCATGTTGCTGGTTTTAGGAAAGTGAGCCTTTTTAGTGGACTGCCTGTCCTCATTTAGAAATAAATAATTGGGTTTTTACGTGTTGTATTTGCAATTGATGCAGTGCTTCTCTTCTGATGACCAATCAAAAACAAGGCAAGCTAATTTGTATATTGCACCATTTGTGAAAAGCTCCTGCTGTGACATTAAAATGTTTTTAGAATTTAAGGAATTCCTTCTTGTAATGACTGGCTGTTTCTTATAATTCTGGCCTATAGTAGGTCTGTGTCTGTGTGGTTGCTGCCCTAGGTATATAAGCTTTTCTCCCCCCCCCCCCCCCGATTCGAAAAATTGTCATTCTCCTTAAATGGCTCTTAGAATCATAGAATCATTAAAAAAAAGAAGTTGGAAGGGGCCTGCAAGGCCAGCAAACAAAAGGCTTTCCCCCAATTACATGATTTACCTAGAGCCTTTCTAAATATAAACACTGCTAGCATCTTTACACGGTACAAAATAAATCAACGGGGGTGCAAAACAAGCCCTTTCACTCTGTAGGAATTATTAGGCCAACACGAATTGCTGCAGGTAGCCAACTTTACTTATGGGATTTGAAGGCCAACAGATTTTTATTGTATTACAATGCAAAACGGGCATTTGGTAGTAAGAAGTACAGTGGTGCCTCGCTTAACGATTGCTTCATTTAACAAAAAATTCACTTAGCAATTGGTTTTTTGAGAGCATTTTACGATTCGTTTAATGATGTTCCCTATGGGCGATTTTCGCTTAGCGATCTTCGGGACCATGCCTCGCATAGTGATGACAGTTTGAGTCCCCCTGTTTTGCTTAACGATGTCCGTTTTCGCTATTTTTAAAGTGTCTTAAAATGCTCAAAAACTTTAAAATGCTTGGAATCGTTAGTGCACCTTGTAAAACCTTTGCAAACTTAATTTGGCTTTGTTCTGATTCTTTGTTAATTTTTGGTGAATTCCCCCCCCCCATTGAAATGCATTGAACTGCATAGGCTTCAATGCATTCCAGTGGGGGGTGGGAAATTAGGTGCACTAACGATTCCAAGCATTTTAAACAGTATTTGAACATTTTAAGACACTTTAAAAATAGCGAAAACGGACCTGTCAAAACCATTGAAATGCATTGAAACCTATTCAATGCATTCTAATGGGGGGAACCGCGTTTCGCTTAGCGATGTTTCCTATGGCGATTTTCGCTTAAGGAAGGTAATCCGTTCCCATTGGAACGGATTATCCGGTTTTCAGTGCATTCCTATGGGAAATGATGTTTCGCTTAGCAATGTTTTCCCATAGCGATGTTTTTTTGGGAACCAATTAACATCGTTAAGCAAGGCACCACTGTACCAGGCTTCTTCAAAGATTCCATTTAAAAATGTGAGAGAATCATAGAATCATGAAGTTGGAAGGGCCCATAAAGCCATCCAACCCCCTGCTCAATGCAGGAATACAAATCAAAGGATATCTGCCAGGTGGTTGTCTAAATTTATTTTGAATGCCTCCAGTATTGGAGCACTCACCAACTCCCGAGATAACTGGTTCCACTGTCATACTAATCTAACAGTTAGGAAGTTTTTCCTGATATTTAACCAAAATCTGGCTTCCTTTAACTTGAGACCATTGTTGTGTGTCCTGCACTCTGGATGATTGATAACAGATCCCACCCCTCCTCTGTATGACAGCCTTTCAAATATTTGAAAAGTGCTGTCATACCATCCCTCAGTTTTCTTTTTTCAAGGCTAAACATGCCCAATTCTTTCAGCCTTTCCTCTTAATGCTTGGTTTTTAGCCCCCTGATCACCCTTGTTGCCCTCCTCTGAAGTTGTTCCAATTTGTTAGCATCCTTCTTGAAGTGTGGTGTCCAGAACTGGACACAGTACCCAAGGTGAGGCCTAACCAGTGCTGAATAGAGGGCGACTACCACTTCGCGGGATTTGGAAAGTATACTTCTTTTAATTCTGCCTAAAATAGCATTTGCCTTTTTTTGTAGCCAAATCACACTGTTGGCGTAGATTTAGCTTGTGATCTACGACAATTCCAAGATCCTTCTCGCTTGTAGTTTTGCTGAGCCAGGTATCCCCCATCTTGTAACTGTGCAATTGGTTTATTTTTCAGAGGTGCAGTATTTTGCACTTATCCATGTTGAATTTCATTCTGTTGCTTTCAGTCCAGTGGTCCATCCTATCAAGGTCATTTTGAATTTTGTTTTTGTCTTCTAGGATATTAGCTACTCTGCCCAATTTGGCATCTTCTGCAAATTTGACAAGCATTCCTTGCACTTCCTCATCCAGGTCATTAATACAATTATTGAAGAGCCCCGGCCCAGGATTGAGCCTTGGGGAACCCTGCTAGTTACCTCCTCCCAGTTAGAGAAGGACCCATTAATCATCACCCTGAGTATGATCCTGTAGCCAATTGTGTATCCACCAGATACACTAGATGCTGTTCCAGGACCTCTGTTCAGAGCACAATACCACAGTCTCTCGAAACTGAAGTTTGCCTACCTGTGTATCCACCTGACACCTGTTCTATCTGGCCCACACCTAGTTAGCTTGCTAATCAGAGTATCATGGGGCACTTTATCAAACCTTTGCTGAAGTCAAGATATGCTATGTCTACAGTATTCCCTCTGTCTATCAAGGAGGTGACCTGATCAAAAAACAAGATGAATTTAGTTTTGCAGGATATGTTCTTGACAAATCCATGTTGGCTTCTAGTTATTGCTGCATTGTTTTCTAGGTGCTTGCACAATGACTGCTTGCTTTATTGTCTAGGTTTTCTATGTTGACTATGGCAACCGATCAAAAGTAGCTTTGGACCGCTTACGAGAGATCCCAAGCAATCTTCAGGAGCTTCCTTTTCAGGTAGTATTCTTTTCCATTTTTTGAATAAATTAAGGTGTGGTGGTCTGTAGGAACAGAGGTGGAATTTTAAGCATCTTAAAATGTTTCCCAGAAAGAAAACATGTTTCTCTTAATGGATTGTTTGACTTTGTTAGGCTCTGGAATTCAAAATGCGTAGAATGCGGCCTGCTGCACAGTCTCTGATCTGTGGAGAGCAGTGGAGTCGCACAGCGAGTCAGAGATTTGCTTCATTGATCAGCGATTGTGCTTTAATGGTGAAAGTCTTTTCAGTCGTGCATGGCGTCTTGCATGTGGACGTGTTCCGATATTTGGGAGCCGTGGACATTGTGAACATCCGTGACATCCTTATTGAAGAACGCTATGCTGAATTGGCAGAAGATTCCTATGAATCCAAGGTATGTCCTTCGTCTCTGATGTTACATTGGGGTATAAGAGGACCAAAATCGGTTGTTAATCAAATCAACCTATTCAACAAGCGGGACTTGTGAAGTCAACAGTTATGGTAAGCATTACCTCTTATAATTAACAGATAGACAGCTATTAGAAGAAGCAACTATTTACGTACTTAATCAGTGAGGCTGCTCTAAGTGGGACTGACAATTGGATTTAGCCCATAATTTTGCAGAACTCTGGAAACAAGGGGAAGGATGTAAAGGCAAAAGGGCGAACCTATAGTTTCTGAGCTTTTGAACTCTTATTTCTAATCCCCAAACAAAGCAAAGCTTAAATACATTTCTTTTGTCTTTCAGCATTGTTGCCCTGTGGATGATTTGTTTGACCTTCCAGGTTCTCCAAGTGCTTGTTTTCTTACATACAGCAGTGTAGCTATATACCAGTGGCATCATGTAAATAATGGCAATAATACAAGCATCTCCATTTGTTCACAGTCATCTGTTTTAAACCTTGCTCTTTGCAGCTTTCTCTCCTCTTTCCCCATTACTGTCCCATCTGTCCCGCAGTGGTCCTAGCAATACTTGTATGACATCAAGTCATTTCTCTTCAGGTTTTTCTAGGCTGAGAATATTCAGAAGTGGTTTACCATTCCCTCCTTCTCGGGGAGCCAAGGCCACACAGGCTGGAGTTTTTGGGATACGCAGTGTGGGATTGTACTCCCAACCTCTGGCTCTGCAGCCAGAGGCCTTAGTCACTGAACTATCCAGCCAGCACACAGTAGTTCTACTGTTCCTTAATTCATTCCCAAAATCTTTAGGTGTTTTCATGGAGCATAACTGCTGTTTGTGCCGTCCTTCTGTACAGCTCCCCAAAATTAAAAGGGAAGGGACCAGCATATTCTAGATCTTCCCACTCTCACTTTGCTGTCCATTAAAGAAATCCAGTGCTCAAGGGTCTTGGAACTTTTTCGCCACGGGAAAAGTGTTGGATTTGGGTTTCTGTATATGATTTGATTTCCCATTGTTCTCTGTGGTCTTGAGGGGAATTACTGACCATGCCTCTGGTATGGGGTGCAAGGTTCCAATGGCTGTTAATTCACCTATAGAAGACACGGATAGAGTTTCCACTGCATTGGCTTCATTCGTTACCTTCCTGAGGTATTTCATAGTAGACATAGTCTAGGTGGGTAGGATATAAATCAAATCAATTACAGTGGTGCCCCGCATAGCGAGGTTAATCCGTTCCGATTAACCACCGCTATGGGGAAACATCGCTATACGGAAAGTAAAAACCCATTGGAACGAAGTTTAATGCGTTCTAATGGGGCCCAAACTCACCGTTCAGCAAAGTTTCTCCATAGCGCTGCCATGTTCGTGCCCTCGGTAAGCGAGGGCAGGGCGCGAAAACGCAGCGCGTGGCCATTTTGGGTGTCCGGCGGCCATTTTGGTACCACCGATCAGCTGTTAAAAAATCGCTATGCGAAAATCGGTAAAGCGATTTTTGTCCATTGGAAACATAATAATAATATAATAATAATAATATAATAATAATATAATTTATTGTCATTGTAAGTATATACACAGTATACCATACAACGAAATTCACAGACACCCAGAGACCAGACACATGCACACACATAACATTCCCCAAACACTCCCCACCCACTAGAAGTCCCCCACTAAAAATACAAACATGTACACCTCAGGCCAAGTAACACAGTCCAACTAATTATTCACTACTGGTGGTCTTTAAGCTCATTATTAATTGCAATTATAGCTCTAGGATAAAAACTATTTAGAAAACGTGTGGTCCGAGTCTTAATTGTTCTATATCTTCTGCCAGACGGTAACAGTTCAAAAAAGTTATAAGCAGGATGGGAAGAGTCTCTCAGGATGCTGTGTGACTTCCTCAGACAGCGGGATGTGAAGATGTCATCCAGGGTTGGTAGCTGGAGCCCGATGATATTCTGGGCAATTTTAATGGTTCTCTGTAGAGCTTTTTTGTCCGCTACAGAGCTACTCCCAAACCATGCCAGAATGCCATAAGTTAGGACACTCTCAATGGTGCTACGGTAGTAGGACAGAAGTAAATGCTGTGATAAATTTAACTTCCCAAGCATTCTCAGGAAATACAGCCTCTTCTGTGCCTTCTTTATTAGCATGTTGGCATTTATAGTCCATGAGAGGTCCTCTGAGATGTAAGTACCCAGAAATTTAAAACTACCAACTCTCTCCACTTCCTCACCGTTTATGTACAGTGGTAAATGTACATTTCTCTTCCTCCTAAAATCAATTATGAGTTCTTTAGTTTTTTTGATGTTAAGTGTGAGATGATTTTCTTTACACCATAGTATCAATCTTTGTACTTCCTTTCTATAAGCAGACTCATTGTTCTTATTTATGAGTCCCACCACTGTCGTATCATCTGCAAATTTAATAATTGCATTGGTGTTATATAGTGGGGTGCAATCATGTGTGTACAGGGAATAGAGGAAGGGACTCAGCACGCAGCCCTGGGGAGCTCCTGTACTTAGTACCAGGGTAGAAGAATGGTGGGATCCCATCCTTACTGACTGTGGCCTATCTGTCAGAAAATCCTTTATCCACATGCAGATCTCCAGAGGTAATCCCAGGTTGATCATTTTTAAAAACAACCTATTTGGTAGAATGGTGTTAAAAGCAGAGCTATAATCCACAAACAACAGCCTCGCATAAGTTCCCTGTTGTTCTAAGTGGCTCAATACAGTATGGAGTACGATGGACACAGCATCATCAGTAGATCTATTTCTCCTGTATGCAAATTGCCATGGATCCAAAGAAGGTGGAAGACTAGCCTTAATGTAATCCAGCACCAATCTCTCAAAACATTTCATAATAACAGATGTTAAAGCTACTGGTCTATAATCATTGGGAGATACCACAGCTGACTGCTTCGGGACTGGCACTATAATAGATGTCTTCAGGCAAGTGGGGACAGAACACTGCAACAAGGATAGATTGAAAATATCCGTAAAAACTCCAGCTAATTCTGCAGCACAGCCCCTAACAACTCGTCCCATGATTCCATCTGGTCCAGCTGCCTTTCGAATATTAATATTCTGGAAAGCGCGTCTCACATCTGAAATCTGCAGTACTAGTGGTTGTCTATCGATGGTAGATTCTAGTGATGTATTATGGACAGTAGGTGCTGGAATAATGGTTGTTCCTGTTTCCACCTCAACATCGGGGTGCAGTTGCATTAGCGATAGCAAAATCCGCATCGCTATGCAGATTCATCGTTAAATGGTGCGCTCGTTATGCGAGGCACCACTGTAATTACATTCAGAATGCTGATTCTCCACCCAGTGGTGTAGAAGGAGATATTCTTGAACCAGCATTGAACAAGTATTGTGACCCTGTCAATTACGGAGAAGGAAACCTATGAAACATCAAACCCTTTTGAAGTACAGTGGTGCCTCGCTTAACGGGCGCCCCGTTTAACTATGAATCTGCATAGCGATGGCTTTTTTACGATCACTTTTGCAATCGCATTGTGATGTTGCCTATGGGGAAAAATCGCTTTGTGATTTTTCCCCATAGCCCCATTTTCCCCCAGCTGAGCGGTGGGAGCTTCCGAAGGACCGCGGGGGAGGAGGAAGCCCTGGCTTATAGAGTTTTAATGTTACTTTGAGTCCTGGGGATGTTGTTTTATCACTCTGTTCTGTCTGCCTTATACTTCTGTGTTCTCTCTCTTTCTCTGTCTTTATCTCTCTCTCTCTCTCTCTCTCTCTCTCTGTGTGTGTGTGTGTAGAGCACTCAGATGTTCTTGTTTTCTTCAGTGTAGGGAAGGATTGTTCTTTTGGGGCAGGGCCAGGGAGTGAGATAGAGTTGTATCCCCCAAGAAAGTCCAATAGAAGCTTTGTTTACTCCTCCTTCTTAGAGTAACAAACTCATGTCACATGCTCTAGGCCAGTCATTCTCAATGGAGGCCATGTGGCCCCTTTGGATGCCCTGGCAGATTTGAAGGGGGGCCACAGACGGGAAACAATTCTTCACACAACACCTTATCAGGTTCTTTATGTGACTTATACAGTCCTGATTTGGCCTGTATTTCTTTCATATTCTGTTTATGAACATAGCCAAGAAAAAAAAGGTTACAGTATTCATAAATAACAGTTGCTCTACTTTAATGCACCAGACCAGCTGTCTGATGAGGAAGAAGCTGCATTTTGCCTAATGGTAGGGGTGGCTATCATAATGAGTTAAATAGTGTCCCTGAAACACCCCCCAAAACACACACACACACACACACATTTCAAGTCTCTCTTTTATTTTTCTCATAGCTAAGCAATGAGAATCTCAAGCACCTGTTTTCAAATCCAGAAGCAAACCAGGAGAATAGCGATGCATTTCTGCAGAACAACACAAGAAAAGAGAACCGCCTGATTGAAATGTTGTTGGAGAGCTTTTCGGCCAATAGATTGAGTACTCCAAACAGCAAAGTAAGCTTAAAAGATTTGATTTTTTAAAAAATCTCCAGCTACTACTATTACGCACATCCCTTCAGAGCTGCATATTTTCCTCTGGGTCCTTTAACAGCAGGAGATGACTTTGTTGTTCAGCCCTGAAGCCAAGGTGACTCGACATCCTCTTGAAACATTTTGAGATTTTTTTTTAAAAAAAGAATTGTTTGTTTGTTTGTTCCTCTGACAGGTTTTCGGAAGTGCAAGAGTCAAACTAGATTATGTATTTGCCATATAGATTACATGTCAAGCTTTAAAAGAGGTTCTCCAAGAGGTGAACATTATCTGCTTGTCATAGCATGTGATTTTCTTCACCTCTGTACCTTGCACTTAGTTTGCTTTGTTTTATGTGTAGTCATTGGAGGGTAAATTTACAGGTTTGCCAAGGCACGTAATTTCTGAGGAAGTCCTGTTGTGGAAGGGAAAAGCTAATCGCTCACCATAGGGAGCAAATGTTTCTTGTAACATCTGTTTCAGTATTAGATCCTGCAAAGACAAAGATCTACCCTGTTTCCCCGAAAATAAGACCTAATCTGAAAATAAACCCTAGTATGATTTTTCAGGATGCTCGTAATAGAAGCCCTCCACCCTTGTGCAGCATTGTGCAGCAACCAGAAGATAACATGACTGTAAAATAAAACATCCCCTGAAAATAAGCCCTAATGCATGTTTTTTTTTTTTTTTGAGCAAAAATTAATATAAGACCCTGTCTTATTTTTAGGGAAACATGGTAGTTAGGATGTGCTAAAGAAACATGCTGTTTTTTTCAGCATGAACATCCTTGAATCAGAGCTTACTGCTTCAGGTATATGGGTAGCAAAAGTTTGTTGTTTGTAGCCACAAAGAAGGCCTACACAGTTTCATCCCACCTTTTGATTTGAGGTGGTTCTATTTCCTAATGATAACAACAGTGACACAGGCTACGTTGTGAGATTATCCATTTTTGGAGGTTCTCAAATGGAGGTTGGGTATCCACGCTTTACTTGTGAATTTCCTGCATTGTGGGTTTTAAGCCCTTTCTAGTTCTCGGATATTACAGTGTATTTGCAAACAGTGTCTAGTTCTTGTGAGGATGCTTAAATGTAGAAGTGGAAAGGAACGTCCTTCTCTCCTCCCACACCCATGAAGTCGTTCTCCTGTTCCTTCAGTTCCTTGCATTCCCCAGAAAAACCTCTCTGGAAGGATGCATCAAAAATTTTGGCCTCTGTCTTCCAGTTTTGCAAAGCCAGATGGAATTGCCTAGAATGGGGAAAGCAGCTGAGCTGTACAATATTCCTTCACCCAGTTTGGGACGATGCACTTCTCCTTTTGTAACTCAAAACAGTCTAGAAATGTTTGCTAGGTTCTTCCTTTCCTCACCTTCTAGAGCGGCTTTCTGGGGGCTGCCAGGGTGAGGTGGGGAAGGAAAAATCTCTGTTGGATTTCATAGAATTAGAGATATCCAGAGCTGGAAGAACAAGTCCACAGTAAAGCATCCATGCAAAAACTTTCAGCAGCAGAGAACCCACCACCTTTTGAGGAAGTCTGTTCAGCTACTAAACAGTTCTTAGTAGCCAGGAAGGTCTTCCTAATATTTAGTCAGAATCCTTTTTTTTAAATTGTATTTACGAAATGTGAAAATTACTGAAGTCGAATGTTGCATGTTCTGCTGTCCTTTCTCTCCTTAAAGGCATCAGTTATAGGCCCTTTCAATCCCTACACTCCGAAACTCAGCAGTTTGACCAGAGTCTCCAGATTCAGGTGAGAAACCAGGGTTGGGAAAGACATCTGTCACCCTGCTTGTGGGCATCATCTTATCTCCCCTGTTCCCGCTTGATCCCAGCAGGAGACAAGCTGCTACTTCACATGGTTGTTTGGGTCTATCCAGGAGGGCTCTGTCAGCAAACACGGGTTCGAAAACACACGTGTAAGCCTGGACAGAGAGCAATCAGGAGTTTGCACATGCTAAAATGGGCTGAGTGAGTCCAAACTCAGCTAGCCATGCTACAACACTCCCTCTTACAAGTCTGCCCACATAAGATGCCCTTATGCCCTTTCTCTATTACTGAAATAAAACCATGTGGGCTTTGTAGTCCTGAGACTTATCTTGCACCACAGGCAGGACTCTAAGTAAGCTAGGCCGAGGCAGCACTCTCAGATGACCCTAAGACAAGTGTACTGTTCAGAAAACCAATTGAGTTTTATAATCTTTATTTTATTAAAGAATAAGCATGTTTCTAAGTATCAAAGCCAAATTAAACCAAAGCAAATAAACTAGCATTGTGCTGGTTAGTTACAAAGATGTAGTGAGGCAAAGAAAACATGAAAAATATGCAAATGTCCAAAAACCTTACAAGAATACAAAAAGCCATTAAAAAGAATAAAAACAGTTCCAGTCCAGTAATTCATTAGTAAAAACAAAATAATCCAAGTAGGTTATAAAAAGGTTATAGTCCTCAGTGATCCTGTAGAACAAGAATCCTGTACTAAAAAGAAAAATTCAGTAAAAGTCCCATTGTCCTTAGAAAAGTCCAAGAGTATAGTCCATATGAAGTATTTCAAGAAAAGGAGTTCATAAAGAGTATTCCATAGGTAACAGTCCATAGGAAATAGTCCATGCATAGTCCTTAGGAAAAAGCCCATAAGTCCAAGGGTAATCCAGTATAGTAAAGGTTAGTCCCATGTGTCACGAATGAATGAAGAGTCGGTCTTGAATGACAATGTCCATAGGCAAAAAGTTCCTTTTTCAAGAGTAACTGGCAAGGGCTTATCGCACCTTCCCACGATGTCATCCAATCAGAGTTCGTTACTAGGCAAACAGTCCTGTTACACCACATGACTTCTTTCCCATACACACCAGATGTTATTTGGGTTACTGTAGTTTATCAAAGAGTCACAACAATTCCCATCTAATCACACAGAGTCCTTTTCTCAGGCTATCAGAATAACATTCTCTCTGCTCACCTAAAAAACAACCTGTTAGTATAGCAAAGATACTTTATACTAAGAAACAAGATGGAACCTCTCTTGCTCATTTCTTAATTACCAACCCCATATTTCTTACAAGGCTTTAACTCAAAAACCCATCTCATCACAGGCTCTTCTTTCATTCACGTATTGTAGACATCCGAAGCTGTAGGGCATCTGAGAGCTTTGCTTGCTACAATATGGAGCAACTAGACCAAATGGGTGCCAGTTGCTTTCTGGGTGCAGGTCAAGGTTTTGGTTTTGGTTCATTCACAGTTCAAGTTGTTGGTGTTATCTGTTAAAGCCCAAACTTGTTCATATGTTAAGATCTTGAGTGAAGATCCTATTGAGGATATCAATTATTGTCTGTTTACGATTTATTTGTTTTGCTTATTTATAAGCCATCTTTCACCCCATAGGAAGCTCACAATAATTAAAATGATGTAGTAGTAACAGGTTAAAAATGTCATAAAAAACTGTACGGTAGGGACCCCTGTATCCACAGGATTCGTATCTGCGATTCTTCCTCATGGTCTCTGGGAGTGCACACATGGGGGTTGTTCCACACCTGCACTCTCCACGGTTACGGGGGTCCTCCTGTACATTAAAAAACCATTTAAACATAGGTCAGGATTTAAAAGAAATTTTAAAAAATAAAGGTTTAAAAATATCTAAGTTTCAGAGTGTTCCCTGGCCTAGACCAGAGGTCCGCAACCCCCGGTCTGCGGCCCAGTGCCAGTCTGTGACCTGAGCCAGACCGGGCCACAGAGATAGACCTCCCCACAGCACTCCCCCCCCACAGCCCGTTTGCGCCTGCATGCGCGCCTGCGCCCACATTCACTCCCCCACCCCTTTACACATGCGTGTAAGTGCCCCCTGAGCACCATGCCGCTCTTTGTGCACGAGCGCAGGGCGGGTGTCCCGCCTTCCCCGGCCAGTCCGTGGGGCTAAAAAGGTTGGGGACGGCTGCCCTAGACAGTTCTTTGCTTGGTGATGGAAGGAGAAAGACCTCATTCTTGACGCAATGTTTTCTAAAACATAGGAGCAGCCACTGAGAAGGCCCTCCTTGTTTTTGTGTTGAAGGCACCCTGTAAAGCCAAGTAGAAAATTTCTCTCCCGTCAGGTTATTCATTTCCATTAGGATTATTACTGAAGTTTTTAAAAAAGAACTTAATTGCATGGTTATAGTTAATTAATGGCCTAAACCTCTATAGCTGGCATATGATTGATGTGAACGTTCTGTGGATGTGGGGATGTATTTTATAAAAAATATTTGGGTTCATGCACATGTGTCTCTCAGCTGAAAATGTATTTCTTCCTTTCTTCAAAAGATCAGAAAATGTTGATTTATTAAAATATTTTTCTTGTGCCTTTCCTACAAATAGCTCAGGAGCACAAGATCCAGGAACACAACCTAGTTTCAAAAACAATTTAGAGCAAAGATTCCCAAACTTTTTTCGCCCCGTAGACCACTTGCCGACTTCCTTGTTTTCCGTAGACCCCCTGCCTACCTAATATCGCATTTTCCTAAACCTATTAAGTTCAAACATGTTTTAAGGGTTTTTTGAAAGAGTGCACAAGTGTAGGGAAAAAAGGTATTTATTCATACCTTTATTGAAAAAACAAAATTACCTATTTTCTTTTTATATTTTTCAATGTATTTTCAAGCCACTTTTCTTCTCAAAACTCAGAAAGCAACTGAACATCTCTAGCACTCCTATTTATCAATTATGAATCAAACAAATCCATGCAAAGCTTTGATACAAGTCTAAACAAGTACTTGCGTGCGTGATGTGTGTGCCCGTATAGCTCAGTAATGAGAAAGGACAAAATGTCATCGATCCCATTTACACCACACCAACATTTACCACGTGGTGGGACGTGGTGGCACTGTGGGTTAAACCGCAGAAGCCTGTGCTGCAGGGTCAGAAGACCACGCGATGGAGTGAGCTCCCGTCGCTTGTCCCAGCTCCCGTCAACCTAGCGGTTCGAAAGCATGCAAACGCAAGTACAGTGGGGTCTCGACTTATGAATGGCTCGACATACGAACGTTTCGACTTACGAACCGCTCTCATAGGAATATATGGACTCGACTTACGAACTTAGATTCGAGTTACGAACTCTTTTTTTCCCCTTTTTTTAAAGCTAAGTCATCTTAGGTTAAAAGGAAAAAAGAGAAAATATCCCCCCTAGTGGCAGAAAGCGGAATAGCAGCTTCCCATTCGTTTCTATGGATGAAAAGAGCAGATACAGATTAAATGGTTTTCAATGCATTCCTATGGGAAATGCAGATTCGACTTAAGAACTTTTCGACCTGAGAACTGCCTTCCAATACGGATTAAGTTCGTAAGTCGAGACCCCACTGTAGATCAATAGGGACCACCTCAATGGGAAGGTAACAGCGTTCCGTGTCTAAGTCGGACTGGCCATGTGTCCACAGAAGATTGTCTTTGGACAAATGCTGGCTCTATGGCTTGGAAACGGGGATGAGCACCGCCCCCTAGAGTCGAACACGACTGGACAAAAATTGTTAAGGCGAACCTTTACCTTTACCTAACATTTACCATAAAAATTTACCAATAGTTTTATGAACTTACACATGAATGTAGCACACCACAATACAGATAGTACATAGGACCTAATTAAATAATATTATGAAATATTACGTACACAGAATCTTTTTTTTTGGTGTAATTACGGATCGCCTAAATATTTATTATGATCTGCCTAATGGGATCTGCTCACGTAGACCCCCATTTACATCTCGTGCACCCCCAATTTTTTTTCTCTCTGATATGGGTCAACTGCAAGTCAAAATCGTCCCCTGGTGGGTCCATATAGACCACCTTGGGAACCTATTATTTAGAGAATTTTGGGGGAAAGTGGGGAAAATAATTTAGCGGAATCAAAACCTCATTTACAGATCCAGCAAACCAATACCACACCATGAATGCTGATCCCCGGATTTTAGTTTTGCATCAACATAAAGTGAATGTTGGCGCCAGTCTTCAAGGGTAGGGCCATCCAGAGCCAGAGGCATTCCAGTCAAGGAAGCACTTTCCATGTGCAGAGTGCATTCCTCCGGAGGAGGGTGACACAGAATGAAACATTGTTATTTTATTACATTTTAGTCCTGTCTTTCCTTTTAAAAAATAGCTCTCAAGGCAGCTGACAGCATTGGTGAAGATAAATGCTAAATTCTTAATAGTCGAGCAGAAAGGGAAGCACTATGTATCAGATTCTGATTTGGATTTATTGACATATACTTTTTCTGAGATGCCTGCCTGCCAAATTTGTAAATGATTGCATACAAATGAATATCTATACATAATATATAGATAAGTAAGGTCTTTTGCTGGCTCCTTTTGCCTGAAAGCATGTCTTTTCAGAAGGGCCTTTCTCGGTTAACCAGCTTGATTTTTCAGTTTGCCTGTTTCAGTATCTCATTTATGCCTCTTTGAGTTTATGGTTATTTGTGTGTTTATTTAAATTTCATTGTTTGTATGTTTTTGCCACTGTAAACCATCCAGAAGAGGGCATTGCACTCATGGTGGGGTATACGAATTTAAGAAATAAGTAAATAATGCATTGTTGTTTATAATGTTGGGGGACTCATTGGAACCAACAAAGCATGGAGAGATCTAATCGTTTTGGATGTCTTTTGTTCAGCACGAAACGTTCTCTGCAAAGCAGATGTGGGAGCGTTGATTATTCTTTTCCACCCCTTCATAGACACATCATGGTCGAAAGGGAGAGTGTTAATTCTGTCATTGTTGCCGATGCCCCTGAGGATTCATTTCAACGGCTCTTGATTGCCGCCTCCGTATCAGCAAATTCAACGGGTGAATATCGCGGTGTGACTGCCACCTGATTTCCACGTTTATCTTCTGTATAGCTCATTTTTGACCACCATTACGGAAGTGTGTGAGATGCTTGCATTCTGAAAAACTGCCCATGATCTGTTTACAGGGACAATTCAGAGTGCAGGTTTTAACTTATAATGCCCTAAACAGCTGTCTAAAAGACTGCATCTCCCTCTATGAGCCTGCCCGTGCATTAAGACCATTCTCATGGCACGTTTGGTGGGGACCCGGGAGAGGGCCTCCTCTGTGGCTGCTCCCAGACTCTGGAACTCCCTCCCACAGGAGGCCATGATGGCCCCATCTTTGCTGTCTTCCCATAAGCTAGCAAAGACCTTTCTCTTCAGGCATGCTTTTCCTTAACGACGGGTGGCCTGAGAAGGGATTTTAAATGGGTTGTTGTGCTCTGTTGTTTCAAAAGTGTTTTAGTATTGATTTTATTTACAGTTTTTACTATAATACTTGTTTGAATTTCTTTTTTTGAACATTTGTATACGTACTGTTTTTAGCTTTTAAATATTGTTTTTTTAGTGATGTCAGCGGCCTTAGGTACTTTTGAGGAGAAAGGTTAGGTAAAAATATTTTAAATAAATGAATAAATGATTCCTTTTTGATGACAACAGGGACCAAAGTGTTGCTGAGGGAGACCTCTCTCTTGCCTCACATCCCTGGACTCCCAGCGTTGTTGAGCATGTTGTTTGCTCCTGTGATAGATCTGAGGTGCGTATGTTCTTCATTCTAAGCATTAGTCCAGCAATTTGAAGAGAATGTGTGCTGTTCTTTCTTAAGTCTTCAGGTTGCATTTCATATAAACCTAATTTTTAGGCTGATTTTTTAAGTGTTCAGATCCTACCCCAAACTTGAGTTTAGTTCCAAGCCAAGCTTGCTCTGAAGGTTGTGGAAATTTGACAAGTGGGGTTTGCTAAGGGTAAAACGCAGATATGGATACAAAAGATTCACTATCCAAAAAGTCTCTGTTTTTATTTGGAGTTAGGGGTGGGGTTGGAAACAGTTCTCATTCCTGTTGAAAATCAAATAAAGTTACTTTTTGGTGGGACTATAGCTTCTTGAATGCATCAGCTAACATAGGCAGGATACACTGATATGTTATCTATTTCTATACTTAACAAAAAGTAGGATGAGGTAGTTTCCATTGATTCACCCTCTTCCTTGCAATTTTCTAAACATCTGCTCCGGAATGACAGGGGGTCATGCAGAAAAGTGTCCAAGGACAGGGATTAGTGGAAATCTCTTTCTACCACTTTTGCCTTTGGAAGCCTTCACCCCCAGATAGAGTGCCTTTGTGCCAATGCAGAAGGATCTCCACTCTAGCCTCCAAAATACAAGATCCACCTAGGACAAAATGTGGGTAACGATCCAAAAGCAGACCCAGCCTTCATTTTTATCCTACTGGACCCCCATAGGCTGCATCCACCTGGTTTTAAAACCCTAAACGCGCTGAGAACGATCTTTGGGACATAAATAATCTCTCTAGAAGTTGAGGGCTGAGGCTACGCAGAAGTCTCCATAATCCTTGCTTGTGCCCACCATCAGATCTGGTTATACCATCAGAAGCAATCGTGTTTTTCTCTCTAGTGGGTTTATTAGGAAGCCTATTGCTCTCCCTAGGGTTGATGAGAACAGGAAGAATTACATTGGTGTCCTTTGCGGTTTGGGATGGAACAGTACTCTGAGAACGCCTGTCTTCCAAGATCACGACATGGAGCTTGTGTTTGATGTGCAGATTGATGTGGATGACATCACACAGGTAAATATATATATATGTAGGACCTCTTCAATTTTGCAACAGCAAATGATAGATGTGTTCCATGTTATTAATGGATTGTCTTCAAGTGTGTCTTGGAAGTGAATCAGCTTTCAGTAGAATTTATTTACCTGGTTTTTGTGTTGTGGGATGACTTCCCCATGTACATGTCAGAACTGATGTACCTTTGAAGTAAAGGGGGAAGAGAGTCTTTGGTTCTTTGCAGTATAGTTGGATTGTAGCTCCCACAATGGCTTAGCATTGGCTGTGTTGGCTGAAACTTCTGAGAGTTGAAGTCCAAAAATACTCTAAGTAAAACTTTGCTTCCCTTACCTATGTATCTTAGGCCTCGTGTACATGTACAGTGCAATGAGGTAATTGAATGGAACGTAGTGCATAGATTACACATAGGTGATCACATTCTTTTAAATGCCTTCCTACATCTGTAACTGCAAAACCCAGATACACAGGTTGAGTGTACTTCTGGGCCCATCCCTGAGCCTGGATGCCAATGTTTTAGAGGTAGCCAGCAGTGCATTTGTACATTTAAAGCTGGTGCCGCAACCGCACGAATTCCTTGAGATGCCTGATTTGGCCACAGTGACACACACCTCAGTTACATCCTGTTTAGATTACTGCAATGTGAGGCTACCTTTGAAGACTATTCAGATGCTCAGCTGATTCAACATGCAGCCGTCCCCTGGACTGGGACCAGTTATAGGGAGAAGATAAGTGCTGAGCTACAACAGCTGCGGTGGCTAGTAGACTGTTTCCAGGCCCAATTGAGAGTGCTGATTGCAACATACAATTACATTCTACAGTTTTGGGTCCAGGCTGACAGAAGGACCATCTCTTCCCGTATGAGCCTTCCTGGTTCGAAAGATCTTCAGAAGGAGGCCTTTCTCTTAATGCGCTGCCATCAGAGTCACGTTTGAGGGGGACACAAGGGAAGGTTTTCTCTGTGGTTGCTCACAGAAGGTGCAAGGCTCCCTTTTGGGAAGTTCTGTTGGCTCTCTCCCTCTTTAGGTAGGTTTTTAATAGCTAAGATCGAATCCCTTCCGGATGCTGGTGAGAGAGAGATTTTTCAAGGGTACTTTTGAAGTTTTTAGATAACTTTTGCAATGATTATTGTATACTTACTGTATTTGCTGGCATAGAAGTCTACTTTTTTTGCCTGGAAAACATGCCTCCAAGTGGGGGGTGTCGTCTTATATGCTGGATGCACTTCAGTTGGGATAGACATAGCTGCCCATAGTGGCCTTCCGATGCTCGCCCGGTGCCTATTGTAGCCTCCCGATACCTGCCCACCTCATTCTACATACTGCCCTTTATCATGTGGTATTCAGTGCGGCCGCAGCGAGCATCAGCAGCGAGACAGGGGTGCCAGCCTTTTTGACGTGACCGGCCCATTCTGCTCGGCGGGAAGCAGCAGTGCTCCGGCCCGCACCTTGTTTACGCAGAGCTCACACATGCGCACTTGCGCACTAGTGCTGGTCACAGGGAGATGCAGGGGCGGGCTGGAAGGGCTGCAGTCACGCTGTGGCTGTACAATGGTGACAATGAATAGCACCTTTTATTTGGTGTGTGGAAGGTTTGCGGAAGAGGGGGTAGTCTTATACAGCGAGTATATAACAAACTATATTTTGAGTGGAAGTGTTGGGGGGGGTCGTCTTATACGCCGGCAAATACGGGTAATTATTTTTTTTAACTTGGTAAATTTTTTTTAGTTCGACTTATTTTAATTATTGTGAGCCACCCTGGGTTTCCCTTGCTGAGAGAAGTGCAGCCTAGAATCGAAACGAACTAACAAATAAATGAAATAGAAAAATAATAGCAGGCAAAACAAATGGAAGTAGAACCCTTTCTAATTTTTCTGTGTAGGAGATACGTGGCATCTGCTTGCGATACTTCAGTCAGACGCTGTTATACTCTCCCAATATTTTGTGGGAGAATGTAATTCTGTGGCTGGTCATGTTTAATTACCCAATGTTAAAGCACGTGCTATTTTGTTCTTTATTTTATCTTGCTACGTTTTGTAGACTCTGGATGATGTTCCCAATACTTGTAGATCACTAGATGATGTTCCTTAAGCTCAACATTGTAAAATAGGCTTTAAAATTCTAGGCAGTTTTTTTTTCTTTTTATCAATGTGCTAATTTTTACTCATTCAATTTTAATGTTACCTGACATTTAAGAGAAATTGTGGTCTTCCTTCAAGGTCCTTAAAATTGTTTCCTGCTTATTTTGCTGCTGTTAGTGACAGGCCAGTTCATCTTTATAAGAGCTCATACATAACTTTATATGCAAAATTATTTAACTATAAATTTGATTGATCAGTTAGATAGATAATCAGTATGCTAAGTTAGTAGGTTGCCAGCTGTACTATTTTTTTTAAAAAAGAAATGAACAATATATTTTTTGCAGATAAACATTCTAAGGACTTCCATTAACAAATTAGTCAGTGATGGACCAAACAACGTGTTGCATTTTGGTCAGGAGAGAATCTCTCAGTTACAGAATGCTGCTCGTGAGAAGCTTTTAGGGTAAATTTATCTTTTTTTCTCTCCATCTATAAAGTGTTTCTGTGATGCTGAAACTCATTTCTCTGTTAGCTGAATGTTTGAAAACTACTCCTGTCTGATGACAACCTTGTTGCTATATTGTGTTGTAAACTGCTCAGAGAGGCCTTTGGCCAGATGAGTACTAAGTCAAATCTTCCTTCCTTCCTTCCTTCCTTCCTTTTAACTGATACGCTGATTTTCTTTCTTTTTCCTTTTTAAAAACAAAACTAGTATTGAGTATTTTAATGGAGTGATTTTGTTATCTTTGCAAGTTGATTGTATTTTAATTTTCTGTTTTTTTAAGTTGCCTTGGGTCCCAATTTTAAGAGAGAAGAGGCATGTAAATAAAATAAACATATAAGCTTGTTCTTATTTCTGACTGCCGAGGTACTGATCTTTGGAACAAAATAATCAAATTTCAGGAGAAAGAATAG
The DNA here is from genome assembly GCF_051106095.1 of Pogona vitticeps. Classification (NCBI taxonomy): domain Eukaryota; kingdom Metazoa; phylum Chordata; class Lepidosauria; order Squamata; family Agamidae; genus Pogona; species Pogona vitticeps. The sequence continues at coordinate 341,943,247 of NC_135783.1, forward strand.
AACACCACATTTGCCTTAAGGTCTGTTCTGACCCACTATTCTAGTCCGTTGTAGGCGATAAAGCAGTATCTTTCTCTGAAGGAAGACACCACTCTGACTTCCAAATCTGTATAAAATGTAAATATGAATGGGAAAAGACGTTTTTGCCTCCAACCTCACCTCGTCCTCTCAGATTTGTTTTGGAGGTTCTCATCCGAGCACTTGTTTCCAGTGCTCCTCCCTTGATCAGTGGTACGCAACAATTCTAGAAATAAGTCTTAAATGTTGTTGCTCCATGTCATCCTGTAGGAATATGTTGCATAATTGTATTTCTCTCTCTCTCTCTCTCTCTCTCTCTCTCTCTCTCTCTCTCTCTCTCACTCACACACACACACACACACACACACACACACACACACACACACACACACACACACACACACACACACACACACACACACACACAATGCAACCCTAGTGAACCGAAAACAACATAAAGGTTACCATTATATATTCAGGGCAATTGGGGGTTCTGTAGTTTATGCTAATTGTATTTACCATATGTCATCACTGTTTAAGAAGAAACTGGGTAGTAGAAAAACATGCATAGACAGGATGAATTAAAATGTATCACTGCTATAGTTTGCATACAACAGAAAGACAGGAGTTGGCAAGCGAGGAGTCTGTAGTCATCGGGTTGTCACACACGACAAAGCAACGCTAAAAATAGTCGGGATAATCTCTGTAGATGAATAAGGATGCATACATGCATGTACTTCTGCCCACTGCAAACATTAACTCTGGCAGATGAACTTGAATTACAATGTTTTAAATGTTTGACTTGTCAAATGATTCCTAATAAATGAGTTTAGTTCTTGGATTATGGAGGACTGGCCAGGGGATGGTGGCAGAAATCTTCTGACCACATTAGTTACGGCTTCAAAGACACTTGAGAATGGGGTGGTTTGGCTCAAATTGGGGTTTGCTGGGGATGGAACTAACTATGAACTACTAGAAAGCTCAGGGGTTTAGGTCTCTGGCTATGGAGCCAGACGTTGGGAGTTTGATTCCCCGCTGTGCCTCCTTGACGGGGACTGGACTTAATGATCCATAGGGCCCCTTCCAGCTCTGCAGTTCTAAGATTATAATTATGATTATTAATTTCTACGTTCAGCCAGAATTTTAGAGGACTCCCTATGAAGAGTTCTCCATTTCAAGATATTAGCAAATGCCTGCCCTGGTTTTAGCCAATAGAGTAGACTCTTTACACCCCACCATGGGGTACTGGCTTGTTTTCCCCTGTGCAAATCAAAATCCACCAGAGAGGCATCTCCCATTGCTATATAATGGCAAATGTCTCCCTTTAGGCCAGGGGTGAGAAACCCTTCATCTCCCTTCATCCCTGTTAGGGTAATGAATGACATGTTGTCAAGTCAGTTTTGACTGCAATGATTTTTCAGAGTCTCCTAAGCGTAAAGTAATTAGAAGTATGTGAGGAGTCCAGGAAGTCTAATGCTTTTCCTGAAGGTGTGCCACCATCTTCCTAGGACCCTGTAGAAGAGTACAAGACATATAGTCTCTCTGTCAGGGACGAGCGCTTTGAAGAAAGAAAGAAGTTGCCCACACGTTGGCATGATCCAGAGGTGCTAAGAAGCCCAGGAGGGTGGGTGAGAGAAAGATCAGCCCAATAGGAGAGAAAAGAAATTGGCAGGAGAAAGGAGAAGGGAGGGAGGGGAGCTATATACCCTGTTTCCCCAAAAATAAGACAGGGTCTAATATTAATTTTTGCTCCAAATACGCAGTAGGGCTTATTTTCAGGGAATGTTTTATTTTTTTCATGTACAACAATCTACATTTATTCAAATGTAGTCATGTCATCTTCTGGTTGCTACACAGTGGTGGAGGGTGGGGTTTCACTTCACTGGGGCTTATTTTTGGGGTAGGGCTTCTATGATGAGCATCCTGAAAAATCCTACTAGGGCTTATTTTAGGGAAACAGGGTAGAGGAAGGTAGGAGAGAGAAGACAGGGAAGAAGAAAGTTTGAGCCTCGTGGCGCAGTGGTTAAAATGCTGTACTGTAGCTAAAACTGTGCTCACGACCTGGGGTTCAAATCCCAGGTAGCCGGCTCAAGGTTGACTCAGCCTTCTATCCTTCCGAGGTCAGTAAAATGAGTACCCAGCTTGCTGGGGGGGGCAATGTGTAGCCTGTATAATTAAATTGTAAACCGCCCGGAGAGTGCTTGTAACGCTATGGGGCGGTATATACAGTGGGGTCTCTACTTAAGAACTTAATCCGTATTGGAAGGTGGTTCTCAAGTGGAAAAGGTCTTATGTAGAATCTGCATTTCCCATAGGAATGCATTGAAAACCATTTAATCCGTATCTGCTCTTTTCCGTCCATAGAAACTAATAGGAAGCTGCTATTCCGCCTTCTGCCACTAGAGGGGGATATTTTTTCTTTTTTTCCTTAGGTCAGGGAACAGTGTTAAAAGCACTTCTGAGGAAGCTAATTTTGAAGCAGTGGACTGAAAACCAATTAATCCGTTCTGGCTGTTTTTTTGTTATGTAGAGGTGCGTTCGTACATTGAAGCATTAGTTCCCATAGGAACTAATGCAAAGCTGGTTAATACGTACTCTACCACTAGGGGGAGAATTTTTTTTAACCTAAGATGACCTAAGGTTAAAAAAAGAGCAGGAAAGGTTTTTTTTTTCCTGTTCTTATCTTGGATTTCTGTTCTCAAGTAGAAGCAAAATTTAGCAAATGGAGCTGTTCTTAGGTAGAATTGTTCTTAAGTAGGGACATTCTTAAGTAGAGACCCCACTGTAAGTCAAAAAAAAAAAGACTGTGTTCTTCCCCTCAGAAAAAGAAGCGGGGGAGGGGGAAGAGATATGAACATGGGTTGGAAAGAGAGAGGAGAAAGACGAAAGAAAAGTAGAGGGGAGCCCATGGAGGGTGTTCATAGGAAGGCACCTTAAACCTTCATGGATGAACGTAGATTTTCTTTACTCATGGGAAGTTTTCCTGTCTCTTCCAGCCTGATCTGCAAACCAAAACCTCGTGAAGTAATTCCTCCTAAGTGGTATGCAGAGCCGTATGAATGGAGTCAGGTAAGATGATCTCCCCACCCCCACCCCCAATAAAGATTCTTAGAGGAAATTAAACAACAAAATGGAAGGAGGAGGAAGAAGAGACTCTCATCTTGCACTTGAACCATAGAACTATTGGGCTGTGTCTGGCTCTCAGAGGTTTTGTACTTCTGGAATACTTTAGTACAAAGGTGCGTCCTTCATAGGAAGTTGCTTTACAACAGACCAGGCCATGTTGTAGGAAATGTGCTGTCAAAGTGTTTCTGGCTTTCACCAACCTCAAGGATTAGGGGTATTCAAAAAGTTCAGACTTCTATCAGCTCTCCTACTACACAGCATGGAAGTTGTGTGTGTATGGGAGGAAACGTAGTCTGTGTGGAACATGTATGGGCCATGTGTTTGCACATGTAAATGGGCCTGTGGGAGAGCATGTTGTGAATGTCCCTGTCCATGTGGCAGGGAGAATGGAAAGTTGGACGCTGAATAGTGCTGGACTCCAACTCGCATCAGCCCCTAGCCAGGCAGGGTAAGTCCTTAGGGAGGAGAGGAGTCCAGCAGTAGCTTGAGGGGCCCTGCTTCCCTAGTCCTGGCCTGTAGAGTTAGGGAAAGAACGGGAAACACACCCTCCTCCAGATGTTTTTGGACTGCGTCATGCCTCACTATGTAGGGTTGAAAGTAGGTGCAAGTCGTCATAATCAGGTGATACCATTTGGACCCCCTACATATAAGGTGAGTTTCAAGAATTTGGGAGGTAGCTAATCTCAACCTGACATCCTGTTTTTGTTCCTTGATAGACTGTTGGCTGTCAGTATATTTCTTGAGTATGTAGAATCTACGTTTCAGTATGTTGAATTTACATTGCTTTTATACTCAAGGCAATTCGGTTTCTTCCAAGCACTTATGAAATGATTTGTGTGATTGTGCAATCCTGCTCAAATGGCTGGTCTTTAGACCTTGCTAGGGATGTGAGATCATGACCTGTACAGAAGGGTGCTGGATTGTACCTGTATCGTTTTGCCAGGCGCTAAAGGTGATCTTAATAGAGGTGTGTTATAGGTACTTCCTTCCACATTTCTGGTACAAGTTCTGTCCACTTTTGTATGAGGACATTTTTATCCCAGAGGACAGTCGATTTGTCTTCACTTGTTACACACAGTTTACTTTATGCCCAGTTACTTTTACATTGTCGTAAGAACTAAAGGCAGGTTTCCTTTGTTGGGAGGTGGGTTATTGTGAGAAAGTAGACGGGGAGAGGATCAAGAGAGTGGATCAGGTTTTATATTCCCAAGAGAGGCAGAAAAGGAATGGTTGTGGCCGCCACCCCGTAATCATTGTATTGTGGGGGGAGAGAATGGAAAGAGCCCTTACACGGAGAAAAAGGGAAGACTGAGGAGAGGGACAAAGGATACAAGAAGAAAGACTGATCTGAGACAGGGAGGCATGAGTAATCTTACAACATGGGAGTAGGCACCCTGGAAAATTCCAGTTTCGATGAGTGGAATCCCTTTTGACATACTTGCCTGAGGGCAGGAAGAATTTTTTTGGGGGGGGGGGCTGTCCACATTAAAAATTGAGAGACACGGAGGAATTGACAAAGATAACCAGGTTGTGAAGGGAACAGCCAGGGGTATGGGATTTCTCACAAATGTCTGTTCATGGTTTGCCTGTTACACCCAGTTTAGAAGTTCGGCCAGAAACGGTGTTTGAAAGATTTGCAGGCCCCGAAGAGGGGATTGTGGAAAGTCACTATGGAACGAAGGATAAAACAGTTGAGTTAAAAGAAGAAAATGTGTCTCCTTCTGTTATTGTGGGTTAAGACCATATCAGGGGCCTGCGAGGGGAAACCCTCCCAGCTACTCTTCACAAATTGAATAACCGCTAACAAAAATTGTTTCCCAACCCCATTAGATGAGGCCAGCGCTTCTCATTGACCAGTCTGACCAGAGGAATGCAAGTAGAAGCCGTGTCTCCCTGTACCAGCTGCACAAGTTGGTATTGTTAAATGCCTAAGACGCCACGTGTCAAGCAGACGTAACCAGAAAACCTATTGAAGCTGGTGGGATTTGAACGGCAAATAAGTGTGTTTAAAATCGAAATGTTCAAAGAATCTTCACCTTAATGTTAAAAATATGAGATACCATCTTGTTGATGTTTTCCTTGTTGGCATCTTGAAGACCCCTTTTTAAAAAAATGTTACTTGCTTTATTTGAATTTGGACTGACTTCAGTCCCAGTCCCATAAAAAATTGTTCCTGGAATAGATAAGTTTAGTTCGCCAGATGATTTGGACTACTGCTCCCATAATCTTTTACCATTGTTGGCTGGGTTTTCTGGGTTTTGAAGTCCTCAAAAATATCTGGAGGGCCAAAAGTTCCTACCTTGATGAGTAAATGTTGCTGACCCTCAACTAGCATGTTGCAGTTTTGTTGCTCAGACCTTGGAGGGTTAAAGAGGAGCCGTCTGCAAAAATAGGTTCCTCCACAAAGTTATACAACCCAGTTGCATGAGGCTGCCATCAGGAAGGCCAGCCAGCTCCACCTTTGGTTCTTATGTAGCAGGTGGCGATTGGATAGCCATACCCAGACAGGAACACAAATAGAGGCAGGCAGTTCAGCTCTGGGTGGAGTGTAGCCCTGGTACCTCCTTCCTTTTGTGTGGGCTAACAAGTCAATGCAGACTTAACTTGTTATTTTCTTAAGGATTTGAGCCAGAGTAGAATGGTTTTAAGCTGGATTTATGCCCTTCCCAGATGATTCTGGCCAGTATAGCCAGTGGAGGTCATGGGCCAAAAACACCTGGAAAGACCACAGTTGCCCACTTCTGGTTTAAAAAGATTTGTAATTTTGCTGCAATTGAAAAACGTAGGGCAACTGATACATATGATGATGTGGCTTAGATATGAGCAAGTACTTCACAGAAACAAAGTGAGATAAATATAATTCAGCGGCTTTAGCTTTGACTGTTCAGTTAACTTTCCCAAAAGGCAAATAGTATGTTTGTGAATTAAAATGCCCTGGAAGTACGTTTTCTGCCCAGTATTTCCTTTCTGTTATTAGCTGTGTGCTAAAATTCTAGTTTGTTGTTAAAAATAAAGTGTTTGAGCATCATACATGGTTGGGGTTTTTTTGTGTTAATTAAGTATCTATATGTACACGCACACAAAAGGACACACAAATATTTACACATGCACACAGAGCCCCCCCCCATGGCATAGTGGTTAAACTACAATACGGAGTCAAGCTTCTGATCATGACCTGAGTTTGATGCAATGGTTTCAGGTAGCCAACTCAAGGTTGACTCAGCTTTTCATCTTTCCAAGGTCAGCAAAATGAGCACTCAGCTTGTGGGGTGGAGAAAGGAGTGTTTCTTGCATAACTATGTGGTAAACCACCCAGAGAATGCTTTAGCACCATGGGGCGGTTTATAAATCAAAGCAACTATAACATACTTAGGTAGCAAAATAATAGTAAATGAAAGTGAAATAAGATCAAATAGGGATGTGGTGGCGTTGGGAGGGGGGGTAAACCCCAAAGCCTCTGGGCTGCAAGATTGTAAGATCAGCAGTTCGAATTCATGCAATGGAGGGAGCTCCTGTCACTTGTCCCCGCTCCTGCCAATCTAGCAGTTAGAAAGCATGTAAAAATGCGAGTAGATAAATAGGTACCACCTTGGTGGGAAAGTAATGGCATTCTGTGTCTAGTCGCGCTGGCCACATGACCACGGAAACTGTCTACGGACAAACACTGCTTTATGGCTTGGAAACGGGGATGAGCACCATGCCCTGGAGTCAGACACGACTGGACAATTTGTCAAGGGGAACTTTTTACCTTTACCTTTTTATAAGATCTAAGATGCTGCTTTTTCTATCTGCACCGATCTCTCCCTGGAGAATAGTTTTTCAACACAAAAATTCACTCAGTGATCCAAGTTGTGAGTTGTTACGCAGCATCTACCAGAAGGCTACAGCCACATGCATACATTGCTCAAGTACTATGTGAAAGATAATTGTACAGTTTTTTTGATCCAACCTATCACTGGATTTCAGTTCTCTTTTCTCATCTTCCACTAGATGAGAAAAAGCCCTTCTGGTTGCAGTAGGAGATATCTGGACAGGAAGCAGGCCAGGAACAGGCATGGAGGCTGCAAGACAAGGCCTGCTCCAGATGAGCGAAATGCAAGTGTTGAAAAGGTGCCTGTAGGTGTGGGTCTGTGGGCTGGAACTCCCAGATTTCTGGCCGTCGAATTCTTGTAGAATTGGAAGATTCGGCATTTTATTTAAAAAAATCAGAATGGCACATCCTTATCAAACACTCATCTCTCTCCATTTTAATAGTCAGCAATGCTCTGCTGCAATACGTGCTTATTGGTAAAAAATAAAACTTTGTTTTTGAAGGCTGTGGCCCATTTGAGTCAGCATGAGCAAAAATGGAAACACCATTGCTGAGAGGATGCAGACTGCATATGGATCTTAGATGGAAGCCTTTTTTGGACTTCTAATAGCAGTGAAATTTAACGGATTATTGCAAAGTTCCACACCTATGAAAACAAAAAAAAAAATGCACAGTAACAAGGTGGGGGGGTACATGGGTCAGCAATACTACATGCAAGAAAGATTTTGGTGTTGTAGATCACAAGCTGGATATAAGCCACGAGTGTGATGTGGCTGCAAAAAAGGCAAATGCTATTTTAGGCTGCGTTAACAGAACAATAGTCTCCAAATCCGAAGAACAACTAGTTCCCCTCTATTAAGACATCATCTTGAATACTGGATACCAGACTTACAGAAGTATACACACAGTTTTCTGATACTTGGAACTGATTTGCTTATTAAGCCACTTTATCATAACAGAAATTGACACCAGAAGGAGCTTTGACAGCTGCAAGGCTCAATTTTAATCCATTCACAGTGATCACACACACTGGAAATGGAATACGTTAGAGTGCACCAAAAAAGATAGCCCCTGAGGGGGGACAGGGAAAAAAAGGTGCAGGTTGGGGTTCTCTGGGGAAAATTGGTCCACTCTAGTGATTACGTTTGTGGTCACTGGAAAAAAGCAAAACCATAATGCACCAAACTGCAATACAAATACTCAGCTGAATAAGCCCTTCAGTAGCTTCTAAACAAAAAATTGTACCTAGTTTCTGGGTTAAAAATTAGTTTCCAAGCCTGCTCTAGAGGAGGTAATTCTGTGCCAATAGCCGTGGTGTGATCAATCTCTTCTAACACTTCTTGTTTGAGTTTAGATACTGCACAGATGTAGGAGAACATATTTGCAGAAATGTTGGTGTTTAAATATGATCTTCTCATGCATAGTCTCACTTTCTCCCTTCGTAATTCCAAGATTTATGGAATATTTCACAGTCCAAAGTACGGTCCTCTGCAATCCTTCAACATTGGCTCTGGTGACTTTGGATTGGGGGCTTCCTCAAGCACAGCTGAGAAGCACAGCTGATGATACACACAGCAACTCACCACTGCCTGCTGTTATTCTTTATTCTGGCACAGGAGAGATTAGTAGCCTAATTCCATGAAGATAGAGAATAGGACAGACCATCTGTCTCCCCAGTTGTAGAAGATGACTTCTAAAGGCATCTGTCTGCATATTATTGGTGTGTGCTTTGCATGAAGCTTTATAGACTCAATACGTGTTATAGGGGAGCAAAAGGCTGTCATTTTCACCTGTTATTAGGGATTTGCTGCAAACTGGGGGCTGGAGTAGATGGATGAAAGGATGGTGGATATAGGGAAGGACATGGTAATAAATGCCTCTAGTACTGAATCAATCATGGTGTAGACCACTGAGCCACCATTAGAAGCTATTATTCAGTTTAGTTAAATGCAAAATCCTAGGGATAGCTTAGTGGTTTAGGTATCTGTGCACAGAGCCAGTGGTTGGGCGTTTGATTCCCAGCTGTGCCTCCTGGAAGAACAGTCAGCCTATGTGGCCTTCGGCAAGCTGTTCGGTCCCAGGATGCCAACAGAAGAAGGGAATAGTAAACTACTCCCGAGTGTTGCTGCCTAGAAATCCATGGAAAGGGTCAACATAATTCAGAATTGACTCGAAGGCACATATCCTCTTTCCCTGAAAATAAGACCTAACCTGAAAATAAGCCCTAGCATGATTTTTCAGGATGCTCATCATAGAAGCCCTACCCCACTCTCCACCCTTATGCAGCAACCAGAAGAAGATGGCATGACTATTTGAATAAACGTAGATGGTTGTACATGAAAAAAATAAAAACATCCCCTGAAAATAAGCCCTAATGTGTTTTTGGATCAAAAATTAATACAAGACCCTATCTTGTTTTTTTTTGGGAAACATGGTAGTCATTCAATGTCAGGGCTTTGTTGCAGTATCATTGCGAGGGAAGAGGCAGGGGCACAGAATTACAGGAAGTCCACCCGCTTGACTTTGACTTCACCTTCCGCGGTCCGCCCTGCTGCCAATGTTTCAGCTGGAAAAGGAGACTGCAGAAGAGAAGTGAAGTTCTATTTTATTTTTAGGATTATGCTACCATCTGGTGGGCATTGTGTTTATTTTGTACTTGAATTTGATGGCTTTATTCTAAGCTTGTTTGGAAGCATAATGTGACTCTTAGTGACTGCAGCAGGGAGAGGACCAAAAAGAGAAGTTCAGCCTTCAATAAATAGGGTCGTGAAAAAAACCTCTTAATTATTTTTTAAGAAAAACAAACAGTGCAGCAGATACAGAACTCATGGTCTTAAATGTGCAACTGCCTTCTGTAAAAACAGAAAACAACAAAAAACTAACTGTCCTTTGAGTTGTAGGGCACAATGCTATTTGATGTTCTATTGTGAATTTCGTTGTATGGTATACTGTGTATATACTTACAATGACAATAAATTATATTATTATTAAAACTGTAATTGAGAAATGATGTCCATTTGGCTGTGGGGATCGGTTGTATGTTTTGTGATTCTTTGCAGAAGGACTGACAAAAGCTTGAAACAGGATAACTGCTGGGAGTTTGCAGTTTTCCTATAGGATGCACTTTCTCTTGTGGCTTAACAGTGCACCCTAACGGATTCTGAGCTAATTCAGCCCTTTGCAGCTACACTGGCTAGTTTCAGAATGAGGTCATGCAGCACAAGGATATCAATGTCAGATGGAAGACGCAGTTGTGTCGGATAAAAATAGAACGTGCATGGAGGTGACAGAAGCAAGGCTTTAGAAGGATAAGCCGTACCGGTTACGGTGTGATTCTGGGCAGACAGAAAGCATGGCGGAGGAAGCAGCACACCCTGTCCCACGGCTCCAGCGGCTGAGAAGCTCTTCCTTGAGCCACGAGAGCTTGTGGGGCTCACCAGAGGTTTGGCCTGCAAGGGAGGAAGTCCGGGTCCGCGTGCTTGTACTCAACACTGGAGGCACAATTGGGATGGGGGGCAGTGAGTGCGACGGAGGTGAGTGGCAGGAACGGATAGCAAAGCTATAACGAGAGGGATGTTCCCTTTAATGCTGACTTAACACCCCTGCTTCCCAAGTAAGAAAGTAGTTTTGGTTCATGTAGGTTAGTGGTGGAAAGATCCTTAAGGCATACTTCAGAGGCACACTGAGCTCCAGTACCAAATTTTTTCTAGGGGCCAAATCTAGCTCTCCAAACTTCTTCATATGACCTACCCTGTGACTTGATTTTGTGGAAGGGGGAGAGGACCCAGCTTTTGTACATTTCCCCCTCCCCATTCTAAAAGGTTGATATGCTTCTCTTAATGTCTAAATTACCAGCAATAAGAGTTTTAAGTTCGAAGGATGATGGCTGGATCGTGGAATGGCATATCCTACAAAGAATGAGGCCTGTATAGCTTGAAGAAGAGGAGATCCAAGAGGAACAGTCATCATCATAGGTGAAGACCTGTCACAAAGATCAAGAAACAAAAATACATCTCTTCAGCTCCAAAGGGCAGGTTCTTCTTCGTGGCCTCTGTGAATGCACACTAATGGGTTAAATCTGCACTTGTGCAGAGGCCTCGGAATATTCTAGAGCTTAAAGTAACACTTTTGGCTCCGCCCCCCAGGACCTCATGGTCCGCCCGTCCTAACAGTTACCTCAGTTCCATTTTTTCCGCTGCTGCAGTTAGGTCTCCTGGCTAGAGCTCCGTGAAATTATTGGAAATTCTTGGAAAATATTTGGCTCCTGTTCGATTCTTCATTAAGGAAAGTACAAAGACTTTATTATTTAGGAGGGGAGGTGTGCGTTTTGGCCCTTTGCGAGGGTTTTCCCTCTTTCCCCCTCCCTTCCCCCCCCCTTGGACTGTTCCCAGGCCTCCAAGGCTTCCTCATCTCCCAGGGTTACTTTTAAAAGCTGCATTGCCTTGGAGAGTCGCACAAAAATCTTTGTGTATGCATCGAAGCGGCCTCTGCGTCTGCAGAACCCGACCTTTTACCTCATATATAACCTAGGGAAAAAAGTAAAGCCTCTAAAACTAAGGCCAAACCCTTAGTTTTATAACCACCAACCCCTCATTCTTCGGCTATTCCTAGCCTGCCACAACAGGCTTCCCCGTCCTTGCTTGTCCTCACTCCTCAGTCTCCTGTTGAGTTTCTTTCCTAGGGCTCTTCGCCTCCATCTTCACCGCCGTCGTCGGTCCCGCTTCCTCCTACTCCGGAATTATCCCTGCAACATCCTCTCCGAAAAACAAGAAGGTGAAAGCGAAGCATTTGGCGCCATCTTTAGAGATTCCCGGTCTCCGAGCCACTCGGGACCGAAGGTCTCACCCCACGGGGCTCGACATTTTCGCCCCAATAAAGCGAAGAAGCATGCGCCTAAAGAGGACTTGCGAAAAGCAAGAAGGCGAAAACGAAGCATTTCGCGCCATCTTTTAGAGATTCCCGGTCTCCGAGCCACTCGGGACCGAAGGTCTCACCCCACGGGGCTCGACATCTTCGCCCCAATGAAGCTAAAGAGCATGCACCTAAAGAGGACTTGCAACCGCTCAAGCTCTCTAAGAGCTATTTGAGACGTTGGAGGCAGCAAATGCAAAAGCTGTATTATCCGCGTCTGCTATACAGCCTTGCTGCAGAAACTTCATCCTCCGAGTCCTCGTCCTCATCGGAATCCTCCAATGAGAGTTCAACATCGTCAGTACCGTCCTTCCCTGATATCAGGAGGAAGAGGCACCGATCGGTACCGAGGGAACCTCCGTTACTGGAGATGCCCGAACATCGATGGACCTCCCAGGTCCCGATACTCTCGCGGGCTCCGGTACCAAAGAAAGAGATCATCTCCTGATACCAAAAGACATAAGAAGAGATGGTACCACGAAGCCTCCCTGGTACAGGAGGTTAAAACATGCTGGTACCATGCCTTGGTACCAAGCAGAAGGCTAAAACATGCTGGTACCAGGAGGTCAAAACATGCTGGTACCATGCCTTGGTACCAAGCGGAAGGCTAAAACATGCTGGTACCAGGGGATTGAAACATGCTGGTACCATGCCTTGGTACCAAGCGGAAGGTTAAAACATGCTGGTACCAGGAGGTTAAAACATGCTGGTACCATGCCTTGGTACCAAGCGGAAGGTTAAAACAGGCTGGTACCAGGAGGTTAAAACATGCTGGTACCATGCCTTGGTACCAAGCAGAAGGCTAAAACATGCTGGTACCAGGAGGTCAAAACATGCTGGTACCATGCCTTGGTACCAAGCGGAAGGCTAAAACATGCTGGTACCAGGGGATTGAAACATGCTGGTACCATGCCTTGGTACCAAGCGGAAGGTTAAAACATGCTGGTACCTGGAGGTTAAAACATGCTGGTACCATGCCTTGGTACCAAGCGGAAGGTTAAAACATGCTGGTACCTGGAGGTTAAAACATGCTGGTACCATGCCTTGGTACCAAGCGGAAGGTTAAAACAGGCTGGTACCAGGAGGTTAAAACATGCTGGTACCATGCCTTAGTACCAAGCGGAAGGCTAAAACTTGCTGGTACCAGGGGATTAAAACATGCTGGTACCATGCCTTGGTACCAAGGGGAAGGTTAAAACATGCTGGTACCAGGAGGTCAAAACATGCTGGTACCATGCCTTGGTACCAAGCGGAAGGCTAAAACTTGCTGGTACCAGGAGGTCAAAACATGCTGGTACCATGCCTTGGTACCAAGCGGAAGGCTAAAACTTGCTGGTACTAGGGGATTAAAACATGCTGGTACCATGCCTTGGTACCAAGCGGAAAGCTAAAACTTGCTGGTACCATGGAGGGTAAAACATGCTGGTACCATGCCACGGTACCAAGCGGAAGACTAAAACAATATATGCCCATAAGAAACGCCTGGTACTGAAGAAGTATTCTTAAGGAAGATACTGAATACTGATGATATGAGGAAGGATACTGAAAAAGAAACCAGAAGTCCTTTTTCACTTCTGATGTTCCACTTGCTTCTACTTCCCATGACTCTGACTCTGAATCTTCCGACTCCATGGCACCAGACCACTCCTAACCTGACCCTGCCAGACTCTGATATTTGTGATGGCTTTCCTCCATCCCTCATTTCCGAATTTCATTCATGTTCTAACATGATACAGAGAATCGATAAGGCTCTTGATTTAACAGTACATCAACATCAAACAGAGTCTGATAAGGTTTATGCAGATATTGATGAGGAATCAGTGCCTTCCCTGTGCTTGTCCCTTATCCCATCTTTATTCTGCTTGCTTCAGTAGACCTGGGAAAAGCCCTTCTCTGTCCCTAAAATGTCCAGGCTTGTAGAAAATCTGTACAAGACCTATGGTACCAATACAGATTTTTAACTAGGCATCCTCCTCCTGGATGTGGACGCCACACAAGCCAGATCATGCTCGAGATCTACTACCACACCGAGCAGCGAGGAGGTTAGAAAGCTCATCTACATGGCAGCTATGGGCGCCTACCATATCAACCTCTCTAACTGTGCACTACCCTCTCTTCAGGCAGCCCCAGCAGCATTTAATCTGAAAGGGCTTGCTCTCCATTAAGACGCCATGTCCTCACTCAGCAAGAGAGTGTGATAGCGCATCACACTATCGAGGCCACCTCCAAACAACTCATGACTGGGGTAACCTTGCAAAGACACGATTGGCTAAGGTCAGCCAACATTTCTGATTATGTCAGATTTGGAATAGGGGACTTGCTCTTTGATGGCTCTAGGTTATTCGATCCCTAGATGGCCTTCAAAGAATGAGGAAAACAGCATGGTCGTACAACATTCAGCCTTATAGATCTCAAAAATTCCCATTGATGCATCAGTACTCTTATAGTGTATACAGACCTTATACTTCTCAACGAAGATATCTCCCTCAACAGTTGGCTCAGTACCACAATCCGATCAACGCGACCATCCCCACCATTCCTATAGGAAGTTGACAAAAAAATCCAACAGACACTGTGACTCCCTCCCGCTTACCACCGCTCGATTCTGCGTCACATGTTCAGTATGCTTGCTCCCTTCTTTCTGCATGGACCCACATCACCTCGGATGCCTGGGCTCTTTCCATTGTCACCTATGGGTACACCATAGAGTTTTGGGATACACCGGCTCAGCGGGTGATTTACACTCACTCTTCTACCACTCTATGAGACAAGGTAAAGATCCTTTTTGGAAAATCAGACATATCTCCTGCCACTCCAGGTGGGGGCAGATCACTACGCCCCATTTTAGACCTAAAGGACCTGATTGTTCTTCATCAGCCAGCGCCGTTTTTTGCATGGTGACCTTGGAACATATCCTTCCACTAATTCGACAAGGAGATTGGTTTACTTTGATAGACTTGAGTGACGCCTGCTCCCACATCTCCATCAGAAGTGATCATTGCGAATACCTCCATTCTCTCTAGGAAGGCCCATTTTAGAGTTCAGCGCCTTGCCATTCAGCTCTCGACGGCGCCTTGAGTATTCACATAGGGGCCGTATTGGAATCTTGGCCGGCAAGAGCTTTTCCTTTCCCAGAATGGCATGGTCTAAATTTGTTCCCTGATATGTCGCTCCCCTCCGTTGTCTTGGATCACAGCCCATCAGGCCCAAAATCTTCGGGGACTCATGATTTCCACCACATCTGTCATAAAGCCCGCGAGGCTCAAGAGGCAGTCCCTACAGGCCTGGCATCTGCCCTGTTTAACCCCATGAAAAATACGCCCTACATATGCCTCCAGCTTACTCATGAGCTTGCACACCAACCCTGCTGGTAATCAACCCAGAAGACTTGGCCCTGGAAAGACTGTTTGCTCCACTCCTACCTACCTCGAGAATCACGACAGACTCCAGTCTGGTCAGATGGGGAGCCCACTGTACCAGTCTTCATATCTACAACACCTGGTCAGTGAAGTAAAACTTTCTCTTTTTAAAAAAATCTGGAATTGCTGGCCATCTTCAAAGCATTTCAGGCGCTCCTAACTCTCAACCTAGGCATGGCTGTCCAAGTTACTACGGATAATGCGACAGCAATGTACTACATCAACAAACAGGGAGGCACCCATTCTCACCTGATTGTTCAGTTTTGGGAGTAGTGTCTAGAATTCCACATCTTTCTGTCTGCTGTGCACATCTCCGCCCAGGACTTCACATGGGCAGACCATCTGAGCAGGCGCACATACCAAATACACGAGTGATCTCTGGACCATTGCACATTCATCAGAATCTGCAAGAGATTTTTTTTTTTGTTCCTCCCTGCCATAGATGCCCTTGCAATTGAGGTGAACAGCTAGTGTGCCATCTATCTTTCACGGCCTGGACTACGGGTAAACTCCCATGGTGCCCTGGAAGGGCTGCTTCATGTACATGTTCCCTCCAATACCTCTCCTACTGTGCATAATAGTGAAGATATGACATGACAATGCCACCGTGATCCTCATAGTTCCATACTGACCCATACGGCTGTGGTTCACAACACTGCTGACAATGTCGTCAGGCTCCCTGAGACCCCTGTCTATTCCTCATCTTCTGACCCAGAATCAAGGGAAAACGTACCGTCCAGGTCTACAAGCTCTTCACCTCATGGAATGGAGAATTCCTCCTCAATAAACTCCATATTATCACACTCCAGGAAGCCCTCTACCAATCAATTCTATTTCTGCAATTAGCTGGCATTTACCAAAATTACTACTCGCTACCCTAAATGAAGAGGTTTTCCCGTGGTACAGCAAACCTTTACCCTCCACGGGGCCAGTCTATACCACAGTGGACTCTTCACACTGTCCTGAGTGCCTCTCACATTCATCGTTTGAGCCACTGACCACAATTGCTGGACATTTGTTGACTTTCAAGGCTATTTCTTAGTTGCAGTTACTTCCAGTAGCACTTCAGGTGGATCCTCCCTTCCTACTTTGCCACCTGGACAAAGTTATACTGTTCCCAGATGTCTCCTTCATACCTAAAGTTTCTACTGAGTTTCATATCAGTTTGCCCACTTTCTTTCCTAACTCCCTACAGATGTAGAGAGGTCTCTTCACCTGCTAGATGTTCGCAGAGCATTATCGTTCTATGTTTGCAGGACTGTTTTTTCCCCCGCAAGTCTAATCGCCTGTGCCAGGTGAACGCTCACTTTACCGGAACTTTGGCTACTTCTACAGCTTTTCCTCAAGGGTGTCCCGCTGTCAGACACCTGCACAGCTGACATTTGGCCCACTCCGTCAGCCTTCATCTTTCACTATTGCCTGAATCTGTGGGCCAAGGAGGATGTCATTTTTGGACGCGCGGTCCTGTCTGCTGTTTTGCCGTGACGTCCCTCCTCCTATCAGAGGCAAGCTTGCTAATCACCCATTAGTGTGCATTCACAGAGGCCACGAAGAAGAAAGAAAGGTTACTTACCTGTAACTCTGGTTCTTCGAGTGGTCCTCTGTGAATTCACACGTCCCGCCCGTCCTCCCCTCTTTCCGTCACGGCTGTCTCACCTTAGAGCAGCAGCGGAATTTGGGGAACTGAGGTAACTGTTAGGACGGGCGGACCATGAGGTCCTGGGGGGCGGAGCCAAAAGTGTTACTTTAAGCTCTAGAATATTCCGAGGCCTCTGCACAAGTGCAGATTTAACCCATTAGTGTGAATTCACAGAGGACCACTCGAAGAACCAGAGTTACAGGTAAGTAACCTTTCTATTTGAATCCATAGGCTGAAGTCCAGTAGTAAATCACATCTAGAGTAGGCCCATTGCATCAAGGGAACTTACAGAGATGTTGACTCACCAAATCCCCACTGATTCAACATGTCTGCTCTAGTTAACCATGTGCCATTGGATTTCAACCATAGAAATGTCAGGGGTGCAAGCTTGAGCTAGATGCTAAGAAAAACTTCCTAATAGAAGGGAAGAGACTATCTGAAGATGTTGGTTTCTCTTTGGCTGCAGATAGTTAAGCTGGAACAGAAGGGCAGCTTACATTATAGATCCCACATTGAGCAGATTGGGGTGGGGGTTGTATAATGCAGGACCTCTCTCTGACACCCCTTTCGACTCAATTCTGTGGCACAAGGTAGAGCTATTAAGACATTAAAAACGAGCATGATCTAGCTAGGTGCCGTTGTAGCCATCATCAGATCTCTCACTGACTTTCCACACCGGATTCTCCCCTTAGTTGCACCCGCAGACATTATCACCTTTAGTCCAGGATGTGTATACTGTAATTTTGCATTCATCCTTACCAGACTTTTCAACGATGGCTTTCTTATTTGAACAGCTGGCTGGATAGCTCAGTGAGGTAGGTATCTGGCTGCAGATCTAGAGACTGGGAGTTCAGTTCCTCGCTGTGCGTCCCAGAAGAGCCAGCCTGTGTGGCCTTGGGCAAGCTGCACAATCCCAAGATGCTCCCAGAAGAAAGGAACATAAAACCACTTCTGAGTAGTCTTTAGCTAGAAAACCCTAAAAAAATCAAAATTGACTTGATGGCACACAATTATTATTATTGGATAGGGCCCATATATAATGTTTCCTGTTTCTGTCTGTCAGGTAACTCTAGGGCGTCCATAAGGAGTGTGTGATAGTAAGATTTCTTCCCCCTTGCTTGTTACCCGGTATTTGAGCATTCAGATCTTCTCAGGTGAAAAGGTTCTCAGAGCAGTGTGACAGCTTCCACTCTCAGACTTACAATGACATGGCACACAAGGAAAAGAGGGTGGGGAAGGAAAAGGAAAACTAAAGCCAAAATCTAAGGGGGTGGGCTTGAAAAGATCTTGACCACTTCGC
The DNA here is from genome assembly GCF_051106095.1 of Pogona vitticeps. NCBI lineage: Eukaryota > Metazoa > Chordata > Lepidosauria > Squamata > Agamidae > Pogona > Pogona vitticeps. Next base: position 341,961,471 of record NC_135783.1, read on the forward strand.
ATACCTGAAGCAAAATACATACAAATCAGTCCACAGACAGTAAAACATTACGCTTGTGGCCACAGTTTCAACAACCTTGTGTTCTGTACAAAGAGATCAGCTGATATTCAACTAGTAAGCGGTTTTATAATGTGTGTGTATGTTTTGTTTCCAGGGCTTGCTCCTCAGGCTAATAAATTAGTAGAAGCCTTGAAAAAAATGCCGATGCTGCATGATGCAGAATATACCAAATCAACAAAACTCTATGATTCCTGTGAATTTCCAGAGGACACTTTGGTTCTTCCGTAAGTACATACAGTGGTGCCTTGCTTAACAATTGCCCCACATTACGACAAAATCGCTGTATGACAATCTTATTGTGATCGCAATTGCGATAGCAAAACGATGGTCTAAATAGGGTTTTTTCACTTTGTGATGATAGGTTCGCTGCTTCGGGAACCGATTCTTCGCAAAACGATGGTTTTTTTTAAACAGCTGATCGGCGGTTTCAAAATGGCCACCGGATGCTTAAAATGGCTCCCCGCTGTGTTTAGGGACAGATTGCTAGCTATACAGGCAGCGAAAATGGCCGCCGTATGGAGGATCTTCGCTGGACAGTGAGTTTTTACTTCATTGGAATGCATTGAACGGGTTTCAATGCGTTTCAATGGGGTTTTAAATTTCGTTTTATGATGTTTTCACTTAACGGCGATTTTCCAGGAACGGATTATCGTCGTTAAGTGAGGCACCACTGTATTGATATTTTGCTTTTATCCAAGTCGGCTTTTGTTAGCTATGGGTGAAGTTGAATAAATGCCCAGCTCTTCCTTTCCAAGTCTAACCAAGTAAAATCTTCCAGTTTTATGCAGCTGTTCCTAATTTTTGCCAGGATCCTCAGAAAAACTGCTGCTGCCATGACCATGTTAGATGAATAGGCCATAATTTTTTGGTGTTTGTGAAACATTTCTGCCACCTCAGTAGTGGACCTCACACAGTCCTGAGGTAGAATAACCTGGATTTTACTTCATGTGAAAGAAGCAATATCCAATACAATATTGTTGTACTATGGTAGTGGTGTACAATCTTTTGCTCACTTTTTAATTTTTATCCCATTTAGCCTCTCTAAAAGAAAGAAAAGAATAATTTACACCATCCTAGAGTATTCACCTCTGCTTGATTCTTGCAACATGACGACAGACGACTGGGCTAAAATCGCCAGAGATCTTGAGGTATTAAACTGTACAGACCATTTTCATATATTTACTCATTAAAATATATTGCTATCTTAAATAGGCAGCTGGAGGCTTGTGTTTCTAATCTTCGCACTCTTAGGGAGGTAGGTGGGGCTCGTCAGCCTTGGAAGGTAGCCCATATAGGAGAAGGAAAACTCCGATTTCAAACCTCCACTGCCTTGTGGCTACATCCACTGATGGAAAAGTCTTCAGAAGTAAACCTCGAGGCAAAATCCAGACCCAGAGTCCCGGAGGCAGTCCCTGCCATTTTGGCAACTCCTTCGACATTGCTGGAACCATTTGTATTGGCTTTTGCCTTTCCATTGGACTATTTCAGTGACATGGAGAGGGGGAATTTGCTGCTTAGCTAACAGCCTATCCTCCATATTATTTTACCCAGTGTTCGTGCTCTGGAGAGGACACTCCAGCTTTGCATACAGCGTCAAAATAACATGGGAAGTAGCAGTTACCGGTTACAAGTTTTTGCTCGATTGGCGTTGACCTCACGGGGTGCATGGGGTTCAGGATGAAAGCCAACAAGCAGATAACCCTGCACCATGCAACAATCATAAGAAAACTTCTGCCCTAAAGTTGGGTACCTGAAATATTCGGACAATGACCCCTGGCTTTTCTGACGATGCGCGCAAGACAGCAGTCGTCGACATGGAACTGAGTAGGCCGCAGATGGACATTGTTATCCTGCAAGAGATGAGATTGTCAGACTTGAGATCTGTCAAAGAAAAAAAAATCTCATTCTTCTGGCAGGGAAAACCATTGAATGAGACCAGGGAATATGGTGTTGGTTTTGCTGTCAGAAATACTGTGCTGAGACCCATTGTTCCACCTACTGTGAAGAGTGAAAGAATCCTGTCTCTGCAGCTCCACTCATCAGCAGGACCCTCATTAGTGTGTATGCACCAACACTTTCGTCTACAACAGAAATCAAAGACAAATTCTACGATGATCTGGCAGCTACTATCAAAAAAATCCCTGAGAGAGAGAAAATCATTCCCATGACTTTAATGCTAGAGTTGATGCTGATTACAATTCTTGGCCCACTTTTCTAGGCCATTTTGGCATTGGAAATATGAATGAAAATGGCCAGCGCTTGCTGGAGTTTTGCTGTTACCATGGTCTTTGTGTCAGCAACACGTTCTTTAATATGAAGCTTCAACACAGAGTTTCTTGGAGACATCCAAGATCGAAGCATTGGCAGCAGCTCAATGTGATCCTCACTAGACGTTCTAGCCTTCCCAGTATTATGATCACACACAGTTACCAGAGTGCTGATTGCGATACTGTTCACTCCCTGGTGTGTAGTAGAGTAAAACTGCAAACGAAGAGAGTGTATCACAGACAAAAAAGGATGGAAGTCCACGTATTGACATTAGCAAGACTCATGATCAAAGAAAAGTGGAGGAATTTGCCCAAGCGCTTGAGGAAACCCTTCCAGGCCTGGTTAATGCAAATGCACTTGAACGATGGGAACATTTAAAGAATGCTGTTTATAACACTGCCTTGTCCACATTTGGCAAGAAGACCAAAAAGACGGCTGACTGGTTCAAAGCGCATTTGGAGGAGTTGATGCCAAGCCATCGAAGAAAAGAGGAGAGCTCTAGCAGCATACAAAGCCTGTCCTAGTGTGAGTACAACGTGTGAGTACAACGTGCAGGCTTTTTGAGTTGCTTGTAGCAAAGTCCAACAGGCTGCCAGGAGATGTTATAACAATTATTGGCTTCAGCTCTGCTCTCGCATACAGATAGCAGCAGACACAGGTAACATCAAGGGAATGTATGACGGTATCAAGCATGCTTTAGGTCCAATACAGAAGAAATCTGCTCCTTTGAAGTCTGCTACAGGTGTGTTCATTCAGGACCGAGCACAGCAGATGGAATGCTGGGTGCAGCACTACTCTGAGCTATACTCCAGAGAGAATGTCGTAACCGAAGAGATGTTAAAGTGCCAACCTGTCTTGGAAGAATTGGATAGCGGACCAACTTTAGCAGAAATAAAAGCGGCCTTGGATTCCCTCACCTCTGGCAAGGCACCTGGGAAGGATAACATCCCTGCTGAAGTGCTATAAAGAGATTGCTGGAGCAAAGGTGGAGTACCACAGGACATGAAGGATGCAAACATTGTCACATTGTATAAGTACAAAGGAGACGGGGCAACTTCAATAACTACCATGGCATCTCTTTTCTCAGTGTTGTAGAGAAGCTGCTTGCCTGTGTTGTGCTGAAGAGACTCCAGGTGCTTGCAGAGCCAGCCAAGACTTTGGGTTAAAAATTAGCCTGAAGAAAACAGAAGTCATAGGCCAGGGCATGGACTCACCTCCCCCTATTACCATCTCCACGCAAGGATTGGAGGTTGTTCATTACTTTGTGTGCCTTGGCTCAACAATCTCTGACACTCTCTCCCTAGATAGATATCAAGCTGGATAAACACATTGGCAAAGCAGCTACCATGTTCTCTATACTCACAAAGAGAGTATCGCTCAATAAGAAGCTGACGATATATACCAAGATCCAGGTCTATACAGCCTGTGTCCTGAGCACACTCCTGTACTGCAGTGCACGGCAGGAGAGGAAGCTGAACACGTTCCATATGTGTTGTCTCTGACACATTTTTGGTATCACCTGGCAGGACAAAGTTCCAAATGGAGTAGTCCTAGAATGAGCTGGAATTTTTAGCATGTATACGTTACTGAAACAGCGACGTCTATGTTGGATAGGGCACGTCGTGAGAATGGCTGATGGTCGGATTACAAAAGCTCTCCTGTTTGGATAATTAGTGCAGGTAAAGCGCCCAGAGGGAGGCCACAGCTGTGATACAAGGGCTTAGGTTACTTTTAATCAGAAAATCCACAACATTCCAGACGGCACCAGTGAATAAACCAGAGCATCTGAGTATATGTTGTTGTGTGTAGGAACGCCAGCTGAGGCCGACTCTTATTTACCAGGCCTTGCTGGGTCATGTTGGCTGGGGGATCCTGAAAAGTTCCAGAAAGTTCTGTTGGCTTTGCCAGTCCAGAATATTAGCCCATGAAGCCAAAGGTGAGTAACTTTGAGGACAATCCCATGTCTCCAGCAGATTGCTGCAAATGGAGCCATTGTGCCTTGCAGTGTGTGTGCTTGATCCTGGATCCCCCTCTTTCTGATGCAAGCTGTTAATTGAATTATTTATGTCAATACTTTTTGTTTCCTTAGACCTACTATGAACAATATGATGGCTTTGTGATCCTGCATGGCACAGACACGATGGCCTATACCGCTGCGGCTTTGTCCTTCATGTGTGAGAACGTCGGTAAAACCATTGTTCTAACAGGAGCTCAGGTGTGTGTCAGTGTATGTGCGGCAGAGTGCTTTCTTTTCTTTTTTTCTTTTTTTTCTTTCTATTTATTTATTTATTTGATTTGTATCCCACCCATCTGGTCTATGCGGCCACTCTGAGCGGCTTCCAATATAACATAAACAATTTATTTATTTATTTATTTATTTATTTATTTATTTATTTATTTATTTATTTATTTATTTTATTTTATTTTATTTTATTTTATTTTATTTTATTTTATTTTATTTATATCCTGCCTATCTAATCAATTAAGACTACTCTAGGCGGCTTACAGCAGCATAAACAACAACAATATGATTAAAAACAATTTACATAAGGGGGACTTTCAGCAAGATGGGACAAACACTGGGAGATGAAGGAAAAGGGATTAATAAAATATCACAAAATTACATAAATCTTCGAATGAGAATGTAAAAACCAGAAAAATAGAGTAAAAATAAATAAAGAAGAAAAAAATAAGAAGAAAGAATCAAGTATTGACTAGAGGGAAGGCCTGAATAAATATCCATGTTTTTAATTGGCTTTTAAAGATACCCAGCATAGGGGCCTTGTGAATCTCCAGAGGGAGGTTGTTCCAGAGGCGAGGAGCCACCGCTGAGAAGGCCCGGTTTCTAGTTCTTTCCTTCCGGGCCTCTCTCTGTGTCAGGCTCCTCAGCCTCACCTCCTGACTCGCACAGGTGATCCAGGTAGAGCTTGGTGGGATTAGGCGTTCCGCCAAATATCGAGGACCTAAACCGTTTAGGGCCTTATAAATAAGCATTAAAACTTTGAAGTTGATGCGGAACCGAATGGGCAGCCAATGCAGTGCGGCCAGAGTAGGAGAAATACGCTGGTATTTTCTCACTCCACTAAGGAGTCTGGCCTCCGCGTTCTGCACCACCTGAAGTTTCTGCATCAGCCTCAAAGGCAGCCCCACGTAGAGCGTGTTACAATGGTCTAATCTTGAGATTACGAGCGCATGCACCAAGGTAGTGAGCGCCCCCCCCCCCCGTATTGAGGTAGGGTCGCAGCTGGGCAATCCGCCTGAGATGGAAAAGGTGGTACGGATTACTGACGCCACCTGCGTTTCCATGGTGAGCGCCAGGTCCAGATGGATCCCCAAGCTGCAAACCCCACTCTTAGCGGCCAAGGTCACCCCCTCCAAAGGTGAGAGAGTCACCAAAGCCGCCAACCACGGGTGAACCCACCCTCAGAACCTCCATCTTGTCCAGGTTCAGCCTCAGCCCATTTTCCTGCATCCATTGCAGTATGGTCCCTTTCTTTCTGCTTGTATACTGCCCCATTAGTACAAGCGCTCTCAATGAGAGAAGGGGGTATTCGTATTTCTATACACCTATCCCTGCACAGGTGGACTTAACGAGGGGCCCGCCCCTGGGGCCTACCTGTCCACTCATGTATCCGCCGGCGGCCTCGTTCATCCTTCCGATCGGTCCCAGAGTGCCACTCTCTTCCTGCTGGCCAGGGGCCACGCTAGGCAAGGGGTGGAAGGGCACGTCTCCCTGAACGGCTGCTGAGTGGCCACAGGAGCAGAGCTCCGGGAACGATGGGAAGGAGGAGCAAGGTCGCTGGCGGCGGCGGACACATGAGTGGACAGGCTGGCTGCAGGGGCCAGCCCCTCATTAAGTCCACCTGTGCAGGGATATTTTTATCCCTATAGAAATACATAGACCTCCATATCTCCATTTCTTGGCATCTTCTAATAGAGATGCCAGGAAAGGTATGGGAGCAAAGATGGGCATCTAGATCTACCACAGAGTCTGGGCTTTGTATCACCGTTCTGTGGTCTGTCCATGGCCAGCAAGCAGCCGTTTTAGTTTGGGCAGCTGTCAGAAAGCAGGTTTAGACCTGCTATGGGAAGTCTGTGAGAAAGTCTCATTCTCCAGGTGGACCACTAGATTGTTCAGTTACCAAAATAACATTTTAAAATATTACAGTGTTAAGACTTTCTAGATTCATCTAAGCTCTGATATGCCAGGGAAATGCAGCTACCGTGGTCTCAACACATGGAATGTCTAGATAAAATTGAGCGGTATCTCAGACTGAATCTATACCACTGCAATAAACCATGGAAAGTAGCATGGAAAGTAAAAATGGAAACCATAACCTCCATCTTATACTATGTATTTCCAAACATCTGAAGAATTCTTGAATAAGGAGAAAGTCATTTTCCTTCACGTATTCATTCCCATGGCAATGTATATCTTACCAGATAAATGCTATTTCATGAGGAAATGCTGTGGCACTTCTCATCTGCATGACTAAAATTCTAAGGAAAGAGTCAGTCTGAGATCAAACAAAGTTCCTGAACTGATACAGTGGCAGCTGCTGAACTGAGGTCCAGCCGTTTGCAATTTACATTAAAAATGTGAGTTCCTCTTTACATTTGTAAAGAGCCGTGGTTCTCAACACATGCCATGTCTAGATAAAATTGTGTGATTGAATCTACATCATTGCAATGAACCCTGGAAAGGGAAATTGTGGCAGGCTAGCTGCAACGAGGTGAAACCTCACTTGTAACACATGCCCAAATGGTAACGCTTTCTCTAGGTGTCTGTTCGGCATAATGGTACGGATGGTAAGAGATGGGGTGGGTGTGCAAGAGCCGGAAATGATGTCACATGACGGGAAAGCGGTGTCCCTTTCCTGTACCCCCTTCAATGGTCAGAAATAGAAGAAAGGTGGGCAGAGAATGGCAGGAAAGAAGGGGTAGTTCTGTAAAAAACAAAACAAACCCCAAAGAGTGGTGTATCTGTTTAAAAATAGGATATAAACTGGAGGAAGAACGGACTGCAGTTTTGGCCTTGTACCGCGTCTAATCCCACCTTCCCTCCTGCCTTTGAGCTGGGTTGCTATGAGTCAGAAAGGTGTGGAACCAAGTCCTGGATCTGACCATTTATTGCAGGGGTCAGACCCTTCAAGAAGTCAAGGGGGCTGCACGCAGCAAGTCCTGGAGTTTCGTCTGTGCCCCCCAAATATTTTTCTTAAATTCCTTGAAAGGTCATCCGGCCCAATCTCCTTGCCAGGGAAAGAGAGCTACGGGGTAAAGCATTCTTACTTACGCCTCCTGTCTATACTGCACTTTTAGGGGAGGAGAGGAACTCACATTTTTTGTGTAAATTGCAAACAGCTGGACCTCAGTTCAGGAGCTGCCACTGTATCAGTTCAGGAACTTTGCTTGACCTCAGACTGACTCTTTCTTTAGAATTTTAGTCATGCAGATGAGAAGTGTCACAGCATTCACTCATCAAACGGTATTTACATGGAAAGATAGACCTCACCATGGGAATGAACACGTGAAGGAAAATGAATTTCTCCTTATTCAAGCGACAAGAAGTCTTCAGCTGTTTGGAAATACATATAAGATGCAAGTTATGGTTTCCATTTTTTACTTTCCTTGCTACTTTCCATGGTTTATTGCAATGGTGTAGATTCAATCTGAGATACCGCTCAATTTTATCTAGACATTCCATGTGTTGAGACCACGGCTCTTGGTAGCAGCATTTCCCTGGCATATTAGAGCTTGGATGAATATAGGAACTCTTAACACTACAATATTTTAAAATGTTATTTTGGTAACTGAACAATCTAGTGGTCCACCTGGAGAATGAGACTTTGTCACAGACTTCCCATAGCAGGTCTAAACCTGCTTTCTGACAGCTGCCCAAACTAAAACGGTTGCTTGCTGGCCATGGACCACGGAACGGTGATACAAAGACCAGACTCTGTGGTAGATCCAAATGCCCAGCTTTGCTCCCATACCTTTCCTGGCATCTCTGTTAGAAGACATAAGTGTATTAAGTGAATCCACAACATCAGGATTTAGTCCACCCTTAAAAGGTAGTGGAAAACGCCATCTTTTGTTAGGCCTGTCCAAGCAGAGGACACAAAAATAAATAAGTGAACAAACATAAATCTGAAATCGAGAAAAGTAATACAGTGGTGCCCCGCATAACGAGTGATTCGTTTAAGACAAATCCGCATAACGATGGTTTTTTGCAATCGCAAAAGCGATCGCATAACAATGTTTTAAATGGGTAAACCACTTTACGATGATCGGTAAGCGTTTCGCTTACTGATTTTCACATAACAATGATTTCCCAACAGCGGATTGGCATTTCCAAAATGGCCGTCGGGTGAAAAAATGGCTGCCCGCAGTGTTTTCGCACCCTTTCCTCGCTTACCAGGCAGCGAAAATTGTGGCCGCATGGAGGATTTCCGCACAGGAACACATTAAACGCCAGAGAGTTCCAGAAAAACATCTACTTCTGCTTCATTGACTACGCAAAAGCCTTTGACTGTGTGGACCACAGCAAACTATGGCAAGTCCTTAAAGAAATGGGAGTGCCTGACCACCTTATCTATCTCCTGAGAGATCTATACGTGGTACAGGAAGCAATAGTTAGAACTGGATACGGAAACACTGATTGGTTCAAAATTGGGAAAGGAGTACGACAAGGCTGTATATTGTCTCCCTGCTTATTTAACTTATATGCAGAATACATCATGCGAAAGGCTGGACTGGAGGAATCCTAAACTGGAATTAAGATTGCCAGAAGAAATATCAACAACCTCAGATATGCAGATGATACCACTCTGATGGCAGAAAGTGAGGAGGAATTAAGGAACCTTGTAATGAGGGTGAAAGAGGAGAGCGCAAAAAATGGTCTGAAGCTCAACATCAAAAAAACTAAGATCATGGCCACTGGTCCCATCACCTCCTGGGAAATTGAAGGGGAAGATATGGAGGCAGTGACAGATTTTACTTTCTTGGGCTCCATGATCACTGCAGCTGATGACAGCAGCCCCGAAATTAAAAGACGCCTTCTTCTTGGGAGGAAAGCAATGACAAACCTTGACAGCATCTTAAAAAGCAGAGACATCACCATACCAACAAAAGTCCGAATAGTCAAAACTATGGTTTTTGCTGTAGTGATGTACGGAAGTGAGAGCTGGACCATAAAGAAAGCTGACCGTCCAAGAATTGATGCTTTTGAATTGTGGTGCTGGAGGAGACTCTTGAGAGTCCCCTGGACTGCAAGGAGAACAAACCAATCCATTCTAAAGGAAATCAAGCCTGAGTGCTCGCTGGAAGGACAGATCCTGAAGCTGAGGCTCCAATACTTCGGCCATCTCATGAGAAGAGAGGACTCCCTGGAGAAGACCCTGATTTTGGAAAAGTGTGAGGGCAAGAGGAGAAGGGGACGACCGAGGATGAGATGGCTGGACAGTGTCTGCGCAGCAACCAACATGAAATTGACACATCTCCGGGAGGCAGTGGAAGACAGGATGGCCTGGCATGCTCTGATCCATGGGGTCACGAAGAGTCGGACACGACTAAAAGACTATACAACAAAAATTGGCTTTTTTGCCCCGCATAGCGATGAATCCATATAGCGACGATTTTTTGGGAATGGATTATTGTTGTTATGCAGGCCACCACTGTATTTAGATCACAGTGGTGAACTTGGACAGTTCTGCACAACGCTCTGTCTCTGGCATCTGAATTGCCATCCATCAAAAGCAGCAACCATAACCATCATCATATATGTATTTTATATAAGAGATTTTTGTCTTTTGTTATGGAATTATAAACTTTGGTCATCTCATGAGAAGGGAAGACTCCCTGGAAAAGCCCCTGGTGTTGGGAAAATGTGAAGGGAAGAGGAGAAGGGGACGACAGAGGACGAGATGGTTAAACAGTGTCATCGAAGCGACCAACATGAATTTGACCCAACTTCAGGAGGCAGTGGAAGACAGGAGGACTTGTCGTGCTCTGGTCCATGGGGTCATGAAGAGATGGACACGACTAAATGACTAAACAACAACAATTGGAATTAATAAATCATAAAACTGTAGCACTTGAAGGGAGCTCAAGACTCATTGAGCCCAACCCAATGAATCAGGAAATCCACATTAAACCATCCTTTAAAATTGGCCATCCAACCTCTGTAAACCTCCATAAGTCCTCCATACAGAGCACGTTACCATAGCCTCTCGAGACTGAAGGATGCCTAAGAAGAAGAATATGTATTTCAAAACTTCTGAAGGTCTTCTGTGGCTCAAATAAGGATAACGTTATTTTCATTCACATGTTCATTCCCATGGCAATGGATATCTTTCCATGTAAATATTGTTTGATGAGTGAATGCTATGACACTTCTTATCTCCATGGCTAAAATTCTAAAGAAAGAGTCAGTCTGAGGTCAAGCAAAGTTCCTGAACTGATACAGTGGCAGCTCCTGAACTGAGGTCCAGCCGTTTGCAATTTATACTAAAAATGTGAGTTCCTCTCCTCCCCTAAAAGTGCAGTATAGACAGGAGGCATAAGTAAGAATGCTTTACCCCGTAGCTCTCTTTCCCTGGCAAGGTTACCATGGTTTACATTTTTAATGTAAATTGCAAGTTGCTGCACCTCAGTTCAGGAACTTTGCTTCACCTTAGGCGAACTCTTTCTTTGGAATTTTACCTCAGATTGACTCCCGCTCAGCCTTTCTGACTTAGCCCTTTTCTGTTTACCTCAGAATTTGTTCTGGGCTGTTAGTTTTCTATATACTTTAGGTTTTTTTAAAGTTTTTTTCTTGATGTGGATTTTTATATTTATATATATTGGGTTTTGGTTATCATAAATTAACCATAACCTTTAAAGTATCATCTTTCAACTGGAAGTGTGTAGATAAAAAACATTACTATTTGAATTGTATAAAGTTAAATGTTAGTCACCTGAACTGTGTGATTTTGCCAGCAACTGTAATTCAAATAAATTCATAGAAATTATGTTACATAAATTGCAGTGCTTTGTTACTTGATATAAAAGATATTTACTGGTAAATAATTATCACTTTATAATATTGTTATATTGATAATACTATTGGCTAGTCCTAGTACATGTTATCTGTTATATATTAAGAATAAGTACAATAGTCCTAGTGCATATTAACAGTGTGAATGTCTGAATCCATATCACTATCAGTCTGCATATGATGATCCCTAACTGACTCTTAAGTGATACTAACCGTCTTTTGGCTGACATTTCCTTTCATAGCTTGACCATAGATAGAATCTGATTCGTTAAATACATTCTGTGAAAATACAGTGGTGTCCCGCTAGACGCTTACCCCGCATGACGACGAAATCACTTGACGATGACTTTTTTGCGGTCGCTATAGCAATCGCAAAATGATGTTTCCTATGGTGGATTTTCGTTTAACAACGATTAGGTCTGTGCTTCGTGAACCAATTGTTCGCAAGACAACGATTTAAAACAGCTGATTGGCGGTTCGCAAAATGGCTCCCTGTTGTTTTCCGGACCAATTTTCACAAGACAGCGATCGCAAAATGGCCACCCTATGGAAGATCTTCGCAGGACGATCAGGTATTTCCCCCATTGTAACACATTAATCGGTTTCCAATGCATTCTAATTGTTTTTTCCGCATGACCAAAATTTCGCTGTACAGCAATTTTAAAGGAACAGATTATCGTCATCATGTGGGGCACCACTGTCTTGCTTCTGCTCTTAGCAAGCACATTATAAATATTCATATACAAAAAATATATATTCTCCTTCTGTTACTACTACTATTAGGGTAGAAAAGATCTATGTTTCTCCTCATTAAACACAAAAAATGCTGTACAAATGGATTTATTGGGAAGAAATCTGCCAGTGCTTTTCAAACTTACTGAAATGTGGTTATCCTTGATCAGATTACCATAAAATCAGTCCATGACTACAGCTGTGTAATGGATCATATGTTTTAATGCTTTTCTCTGGCTACTTCAAGTGGCAACTAGTGGTGTTCTGTTTTCTCTTTTACGTCTGTTCTGCAGCTTAGTTTTTCTGGGTAGCAGTCTGCCCTTGTTAATCTGTTTTCTTCCACAACTAGCTGGATCAACTGGTCTGAGCAAGGTATATCGTTCAACTATGATTCTCTCTCCAAATTTAAATCAGTTCTGTGGTTGTGTTGTATTATCATCCTATCACAGGCAACCAAAGAGATGGCAGACTGCTTCAAAACCCATTTGGAGGAGTTGATGCCAGCCATCGAGGAAAAGAGGAGAGCTCTTTGTTGTTGTTTAGTCGTTAAGTCATGTCCATCATGACGCCATGGACCAGAGCACGCCAGGCCCTCCTGTCTTCCACTGCCTCCCAGAGTTGAGTCAAATTCATGTTGGTCGCTTCGGTAACACTGTCCAACCATCTCGTCCTTTGTCGTCCCCTTCTCCTCTTGCCCTCACACTTTCCCAACATCAGGGTGTTTTCCAGGGAGTCTTCTCTTCTCATGAGATGGCCAAAGTATTGGAGCCTCAGCATCAGAATCTGTCCTTCCAGTGAGCACTCAGTGTTGATTTCCTTTAGAATGGATAGATTTGTTCTCTTTGCAGTCGAGGAGACTCTCAAGAATCTCCTCCAGCACCACAATTTAAAAGCATCAATTCTTCGGACGTCAGCCTTCTTTATGGTCCAGCTCTCACTTCCATACATCACTAGTGGAAAAACCATAGCTTTGACTATGCAGACCTTTGTCGGCAAGGTGAGGTCTCTGCTTTTTAAGATGCTGTCGAGGTTTGTCATCTGTGGTATACTCCAAAGAGAATGTAGTAACCATCAAATGCCTGCCTGTCTTGAAAGAGTTGGACAGCAAACCAACTTTAGCAGAAATAAAATTGGCCTTGGATTCCCTCGCCTCTGGCAAGGAATCTGGGAAGGAGAACATCCCTGCTGAAGTGCTGAAGTCCTGTAAAGAGATCATCACCACCAAACTGTATGAAATATTTAGTCTTTCCTGGAGGGAAGGTGGAGTACCACAGGACATGAAGGGTACAAACATCGTCACATTGCACAAGAACAAAGGAGACAGGGGTGACTGCAATAACTACCGTGGCATCTCTCTTCTCAGCATTGTAGGGAAGCTGCTTGCCCGTGTTGTGCTGAAGAGATGCCAGGTCCTTGCAGACAGAGTCTATCCAGAATCACAGTGTGGATTTTGAGCTAATAGATCCAGACATAGTATTCTCCCTAAGACAGTTGCAGGAGAAATGTAGAGAACAACGACAGCCGCTCTTTGTGGCCATCATAGATCTCACAAAGGCCTTTGGTTTGGTTAACAGGGATGGCCTTTTTAAAATCCTTCCCTAGATTGGATGTCCACCTCGACTCCTTAACATCATCAGGTCCTTTCATGAGGAAATGAAGGGCACCATAGTTTTTGATGGCTCAACATCAGATCCCTTTGATATGCAAAGCGGAGTGAAACAGGGCTGTCTCCTTGCACTGACCCTGTTTGGAATCTCTTTTGCTATCATGCTAAAGCACGCTTTTGGAACTGCAACAGAAGGTGTCTATCTCCGGACTAGATCAGATGGAAGGCTCTTTAATCTCTCTAGATTGAGAGCAAGGACCAAAGTCCAGGTGAAATGCATGCGGGACTTCCTCTTCGCTGATGATGCAGCTGTTGTTGCCCACTCTGCTGAAGACCTCCAACAACTCATGAACCGTTTCAGCAAGGCCTGCCAAGACTTTGGATTAACAATCAGCCTGAAGAAAACACAAGTCATGGGCCAGGGCGTGGACTCACCTCTCTCTTTTACCATCTCCACACTAGAATCAGAGGTTGTTCATGATTTTGTGTACCTTGGCTCTGCGATCTCTGACACTCTCTCCCTATATGTCCAGCCAGATAAACACAGTGGCAAAGCAGCTACTATGTTCCCTACTCACAAAGAAGCCATGATATCTGAGTGTTCAGTCTGAAGGCAGGCGGTGCAGCATGGCCTCTTGAAGAGACCCTTGTCCAGCAGACCGAAGCAAAGAGGCAGTCCCGAAACCAGCAAAATCAGGGAGCTGAACAGGGGACAGATTGTATTTGTCTTCAGTGTGGAAGGGATGGTCACTCTCGAATTGGCCTCCTCAGTCACACTAGATGCTGTTCCAAGTCCTCGATTCAGAGCACGTTACCCTAATCTCTCAAGACTGAAGGATGCCTAATCTAACAGGAAATGGATTTTGTTCAAAGTAGAAACTGGAAGGCCATAAGTACTTGTAGTAATCAGTAGGTGTCCAATACAAGGTAATGTGTATTCATTCATTGCCTGGAATTCTATTGCTAATTTACAGTGTCATAAGGGAAATTGCAAAAGAGCAGCAGAAAAAAATCCACTCATAAGATTCCTGCAAAGGGAGGGAAAAACATCATAGGACTAATTTGTAAAGCTGATGTAACTCATGCTTTCCTAACTGCAATCCTTTTGCCCCCACCGTCTGCATTCGTAATGATTTATCAGTAATGATGATGAATATTTCTTGCACATGCACAGGCCAGTCACTTTTCTTATTGCAAACTCAAGAGAAAACAGGAGTTTTGCAGAGAGAAATAAGTTACTCTGAATTCATGGAATACTCAAGGAAACATGCTGAGTCTTTAAGGGTTACAAATACTGAAAAGACCCTGTAGCGTTACAAAAATGTTTATTATTCTGAATATTATACAATTTATTTACTCTCCCATCCATCCACAAAAATTGTTCTTACTGGCCCTATTTTATCACAACCCTACACTGTGACTTACTTTGTACATAAATCTGGCACTAGCTTCCACGATAATGGAGGTAGGTTCTCCTGTTCATTCAAAATATGTTAAAAACATCTAAATAGGCTATTATTAGGTCATGTGATAGGGTTGCTAGGGGAGACATGGGAGATTCTGGTCCTGTCCAGATTGGCCATTTTGGTGTGGGCTGGATTGGGCAAGAAAGGGTCAGTTGAGGTTGGACGATGGAGTGCTATGCCATTTGGTTCACTCCTCCTGTACAAATAACAAATGACTATTTGCAGCCCAATCAACTATCAATAAAGCCCTTCCCATGATTGTATGCAGAGGGTCAGGGGAAGTGAAACTATTTTTAAAATGTCTGCTAGATCATCGCTGATGCAATAAATGACTTTGTTTAAATTTTTAAAAATTATTTGCCTTTCTCTGTATTGCCAGTTAAGAAATTGCCCACAGCCATGATTTCAATCAGCAAATAATTTTTAAAAAATTTAAGTTAAGTTATTCATCACCTCAGCAAGGATCTAGCAGATGTAAAATCTAGCAGATGATCAGGGGAAGGGTTAAAGTTCCAATATCCTGAAAAACTTTGTAAGCTGCTTCAGAATACTGGAAATTGACACTGAAAGGAGCTACAAGGTTGTAGTTTAGTCTGTTTGAAGTGACCACTGTTGCTGGGAATGGATTGAACTAGAGCCTTCCAACCCATATCAAAATAATAATAAAAAAACATAATAGGGGTTCAAAACGATGTGGGTTGGAACAAGTTAGTTCACTCCAACAACATTTACATGTGGATTCCAGAAAAACAAGTAGACCAGCCTGACCCATCAGTGCACCAAACAGTGGAACACATGCCAGTATGGACTTCCTCTTTGTCTGTCTGCACGAGGAGGGACTTTGAACAGAATTTTACAGGGTTCCAGATGATATTGTATAATTTTAATTATTGTGAGCTGCCTTGGGTCCCCTATGGGCAGAAAGGTAGGTAGGAAGCAAGCAAGCAAGCCAACAAGCAAATAAATAAAGTATTCCATTTGTAATTGTCCCTCTCTCTCAATATTCTTCTTTCTTTCCTTTTTCTTTTTAACCACAAACATTCTATTAAGCTTAAAAAAGTGCAACATCTGTTTTGTATCTTGGATAATAAGTAGGGAGCTTTTTTGGAAAGCTTCCTAAATCCACACATGACTGCCATCTTTTCTTTCCTAGGTGCCTATTTATGAACTGAGGAACGACGGACGTTCTAACCTGCTGGGAGCACTGCTGATTGCTGGACAGTTTGTCATTCCTGAGGTCTGGCAGTCAGGATTCATTTGCTGAATTGTGTAGGGTGGGTGTTGAGCCACGAGTGCTTCTGCAGTGGGTTCTGGCCAATCAGGGGTGCATGTCTGCTCAGCGTATCCTGAGCCACAAACTTAGCAACCCTGTTCATCCATTGGGATGTTCATTGTCTCAACAAACCATTCTCAGTCCCTTTTTTGGGCCGTGGCCCTTTTAGGAGACCTCAGGTTCCAGCTTCCCCTGTCAAACAAGGATGCCACACAAACAGATATCTTTTAGAAATGTCTCGCATTTTTCAGTCTGTGGCCCCTTTCAAATGTGCCAGGACACCACCACCCCCAGGCAAACATATGGCCCTCATTGAGAATGGTTGGGCCCTCAACCACTTAAAAGTGGGGTCTACTGAGTTCAGTAGAAATTGCTGTTGTGTGAGTTATAGCCTTAGTGCTGCCATATATTAGTGGAAGAAACAGTAGATTACACCACCTTACTGGCAGAAAATAACATTAATTTGAAACAACTACAGCTGAAGTCAAAAGAAGAACATTTAAAACAGGATTGCAGGTGCAGAAGACAGAAATAATGATTACATAAGAATTACATAGCTTTAATGTTGACCTTTAAGACATTGAAATATCTTGGTTTAGTCCCCACTGAAAATTAAGCCAAGAGATCTGCTTAATGTATTCACAAAGGCTTTCGCCACTGGGATCTAATGGTTGTTGTGAGTTTTTCGGGCTCTTTGGCTGTGTTCTGAAGGTTGTTCTTCCTAATGTTTGGCCAGTGTCTGTGGCCGGTATCTTCAGAGGACAGCACTCGGTGCTCTGGTGTAGTTTGCTTGGGAGTGTAGTATTTATGGCTGTGAGATAGGCTTTTGCCCTAATCAGGAGATGGGTGATTAGTGTGTCTTGTTGTGGGTGTATTGTTACGATAAGGAGAAGAGATTGTGTCACTGTGATTGATGGGTGTCATTAGCTGGTCTTTTGTATGTAGTGATCCCCGGTCCTTGTGGCACAGGGAAGCCATTGAAACCCACAAGCACCAGCAGAACTTCAACAGAAAAGAGGAAAGTTTGAAACTCAACAAAACTGGGCCTCCAGCTCTGAAAAATGCAGTGTGCAAAAGGTCAACGACCTCTACCCAGCCACAGATAATCTGAATCTGTGACAGATAATCTCTTATGTTACAAATTCATGTTATAAATTCACACCACTATTTACATATAATACAGATATCTCCATGCATCTAAGGAAATGGCCTGTATCTTGCTACAAAAATAATGTGGCTACCCAGTGGAAATGGCTACAATGGAAGGTATCTTGCAGCACTGCCTCTAGTCAAAGACTAGAGCTAAGAAAAGTTACTTTTTTGGACAACAACTTCCAGAATCCCTCAGCTGGCATGGCTGGCTAGGAGAGACGTCTGGCTATTATAGCCATAAGTACTTTTTCTTGGCTATTTGTAATTATTTTAACAGATAATTAAAATTACATATATTTGTGTTTTTGACAATATTTGATTAATTGATTGAAGAAATTGAGCTGTTTTGTTTTGGGTTGATTGTGTGGCAACCCTTACCAGATGTGGTTTATGGTTCACCTTATAGGTATGCCTCTATTTTCACCATAAATTGTACAGGGGAAATAGAGTGACGAAAGTGGATACAGGAAGCTTTGATGCGTTCTCCTCACCTAATCTGCCCCCCCTTGCAAATGCAGAGGTGGATATAAAAAGTAAGTAACAACAAAGATGCCATCTCTTCCAGCCACTGAATATAATGGCCAATATGGTTATAATTGATTTTTTTAACCTAGTGTGACACCTAGATTTAATCCTCTTTTGTTGATACAAGAGAGGTATCTTATTCCATGTTTTTCTGCTGTGAGTCTACAAATGAGTTCAGCATATTTCAGCTTGGGATAGATCTTCAGAGAGTCATATGTTGCAATGGATAAAGCTAAAAGGATCCAAGGCAGACTTTTATCTACAGAGGGAGGAAACACTATAAATTGCTACATTCGACAGTCTCATGGTGAATTTGCACATTCCAACTGGCCTTGTTGATCATCTGTTTTCAAGAGCCGTAAGCATACATCTGGACCAATTTTTAGATTGCCTGTCTTATCCCCAAATTTCATGCCATCTCTGATTAATGAACAGTACTGGGAAATTCAAAATATCACCTTGTTTATAACTTGTTGGTAAACCCATAAAGATATTAACTCAAAGCAGAACATGGCAATGGATGTTGTCGCAGCTATAAGGAAGCATTTTACTTCTTGAACTAATTTAGTGTGTAGTGTTGATCTGGGTTGTGGAAATGTCTCTTTTGCCAAACTTGTAATATTTCCTTTTTCTTCGTCTGTGCTGGTTTTCTTTCCCAAAGTCGACTGGGGCATTGTATGGCGGGCCACCACTACGAAGAAGTTTAATGTTCACACTGATATGAACAGGAATGTGGGTTTGCTGAGGCTCTTCCCATGAATTACGGCTACTACTGTAAGTGCCCTTGAAATAAGATCAAGGCTAGGAACAATAAAACAACCAGCATAGAGTCTGGAAGCGATGAGTTACTAGTAACTTACACATGTTACTTTTAGGGGTAACAAGCATGTTACGGGATTCCATTTCAAAAGTAATATAACCAGTAGGAGTGATTTGTAGTTATTTTATTGGCACAAATCTTATTTTCCAGTTTCTTTGAAAAATCCCTTTATTGTAATTTAAATTGTTGTGCTCATAACCAACATACTACCTTTGAACAATTAATTGCATCTTTTGGATTCAATGGTGAACAATGTCAACTGTTTGTCCATTTATTTTTTTATACGGATAGATTTTTCTCTCCCCTCCTCCCTCCCCCAATATTATCTTCATAGATCCTGGAATCTTTGTCCTTGCCTGTTATTTCCACACTGAGCCTCATGCTTCCCTAAAACCAGGCTTTCTGAAGGATTTAAATCTTAATCTCGGTTAAAGAACTCATTGAGAACAGCTATAGTTCAGTGGCTTAGGTATCTGGCTTTGCAGCCAGAGTCTGGGATTTTAATTTCCCACTGTGCCTTCTGGGAGTAGAGCCAACCTGTGTGGCTTTGGGCAAGCTGCACAGTCCCGGGGTGCCCCCCCCCCACTTCAGAAGAAAGGAATGGTAAACCACTGCTTATTCTCTATCTGGAAAATCCTGAAAAGGATCTCTGTAATTGACTTGTTGGCATTGATGATGATTATATTAAGCATATAAAATGATGGATAAGGGACCTTTATGACTGATGATTCCTCTTCTAAGTTTCAAAATCATGGTGCCATGATTTAATGTAAATATCACACCATGGATTCTTTATATCATCCTCTCAACAGGTAAGGGCGTTTCTCCAGCATCCAATGGAAGGGATAGTACTAGAGACCTATGGATGTGGCAACGCTCCAAACAACCGCCCTGATTTGCTGGAAGAGTTGAGGCAAGCAACAGAACGGAACGTGGTGATCCTAAACTGCACCCAATGTTTGCGAGGGTCGGTGGCTCCCACCTATGCAACTGGACAGGTGATGGAATTGATGAAGTGAACACACAGACACTTCTAATCATAACCCTTCAGCCTCAGCTTGTTTTCTGTATTAATAATCTGAGACGGAAAATTATAATAACAGTAGCATATATGCCTGTTTCTATAGATATAGCAAATAAGCAAGTCACAATATAGCAACATGAAGTTTAAATAAATTCCACACCCAAATGAACAGTAAGGAACACCATATAACGAGAACCTGTATATTGATCCATAATCAGTTGCTTATCTGTTGTACAATGCTCTAGTGCAGCGGTTCCCAATCTTGGGTCCCCAGATGTTCATGGACTACCTCTTCCAGAAATCCTGGCCAGCACAGCTTGAAGGGGAATACTTCTGGAAATTTTAGTCTAAGAACATCTGGGGACCCAAGGTTTAGAACCACTGCTCTAGAGTATTACATGTGAGGTATTTTTACATCATAGATCAGAGCAAATGGAACTTTCAAAAGCAATCTTTGATACGGAACCATCTTGAACATTGAAACTTAGATCTGTGGAACTCCATGCCACAAGGATATTTTCCAGCTGTAAGATCTCTAATTGCTGCCACCAAAAATTGGTCCTTTGATCCCTTTTAGAAACCTGCTAACCCGGTTCTGATGTCACAGACAAACAAGAGATGGCGGGGGGAGGAAATCATTCTTAATTCATGCAGCTCCAAATTATCGTTTAAAGTATGACAGTGCATTCCCTTTGGTAAATAATTTCCTAAATAAATAGGTCAATTTTGTTTATCCTGTCTCTAGTGGCAATGTCCATTCCATGCCTACACCATGGAAACCAGAATGTCTTTGTAAATAGGATAAAGAGCTCATTTTTTGGCAGTGATTGCAAATGTTATTATTGAGATGGCTTTGTGGCAGGTTGTTTTCTAGTCCCACATCTCAAGGTTTTACAAATGGAAAAGGTGGGTAAAAAGCCATGGGTCTTCCACATTTTGTGACACAAATGCTGGGGTATACTCTGTCTGAGTTTTGTCCCAATCCTTTTGCAGTCAGTTTAGATTAATGGCATCCAGTATTTTACCATGCAGATTTGTTACCTGCAGGACCTCACTCATGTTGGAGTAATTTCAGGAGGAGACATGACACCAGAAGCAGCCTTAGCAAAACTCTCCTATGTGCTGGGCAAAAGGCATCTTACCTGGAAAGAAAAGAAGCAGGTAAAGCATGCCTTGTGAGTTCAGATTACAGCTCTTTTCCTTTTACAGACAAGCTGCTGTGTATCAAGTTATTTACTCCCCTTTGATGTCCTAGAAGCACACTGTGTCCATTATCTCCAGCCAGTAGGAAGGATCAGTATTTATTGTCCAGTGCATCTGGGAGGAACCATGTCAGGGATAGGCTAGTCTGAGGATTATATAAAAGTCAGAATAGAACAGGGTGGAATGCAGACTTCTTAATCAAAAAGAATGCCAGAAATAGTAGGATGTAATAGACAAATATCACAACACTACAGTACTACTTTTTCATTAAACCTTCACGGCCCCAACCCCTGCTGGAAATGAACACAGTGGCCCAGAATGGCAACTTTGAATACGATACTCAAAACAAACCCATGGCACTTGAGTGACTAGATGAGACAAACGCAGCAAGCCACAAATCATCCTCAGGAACAGCATTCCGGTACCTGTTCTGCATAGAAAAATATATTGTGAAAAGCCCTGGAACAATAACTTTTTCGTAGGACAGTCCAATTATTTTTTTTTTAAAAAAATTCAACCTTCCCATCTAAGTACAGTGGTGCCCCACATAGCGACGATAATCCGTGCAGTAAAAATCGTCGCTATGCGGATTTGTCGCTATGCAAAAAAAGCCCACAGGAATGCATTAAAACCTATTTAATGCGTTCCTATGGGCAAAAAACTCACCTTTAAGCGAAAATCCTCCATATGGCCGCCATTTTTGCTGCCCGGTAAGCGAGGAATCAGCGCAAAAACACAGCGGGTGGCCATTTTTATTACCCGGCAGCCATTTTGGAACCGCCAATCAGCTGTTGGGAAATCATCGTTATGCGAAAATCGGTAAGCGAAACAGCTTACCGATCATCGCAAAGCGATATTTTCCCATTAAAAACATTGCAATACGATCGCAAAATGATCGCAAAAACTTAATCCCTATGTGGATTTGTCGTTAAACGGGGCGCCCGTTAAGCGAGGCACCACTGTAGATGGGACCAATGCAAGCAGCCCCCAATCTCTCGCAGGAACAACAATCCAGTACCTGTTCTGGACAGAAAAATCAATATTGCAAAAACACCAGCTGGTGACTTCTGAGTAGGAAAGCTCAAACAAATTCACCTGCCTCATTTGACTAGAGGAAACTGATGTAACCAGCCCAAAACACCCACAGGAGCAATATTTCAGTATCTACCCCACTTAATGGGAGTGGACTTGTGCAGCAAGTCAAAAAACAGATCCAGGGGCCACATTCCAGTACCTGTTTCCATCAGAAAATCTGTGTTGCTCAAAATAGCCCAGAACATGTGTCCCAGCAGGCTAGAGGGGAATGATGTAGAAATGAACAAAATATCATCAGGAAGCATGCTCCAGGACCCGTTACAGGCAGGAAACCAACATTATGCAAGACAGGCCAGAATGGCATGCCAAAATCCACCTGTCCTATTGCAGTAGAGTGAACAGATGCAACCAGCCACAACATAGCTTCAGGAATTGCATTCCAGGGCCTGCTCTGGGTCTACGTTTCACGTTTTTGAAAAGGCCCATGAACAACAGCTTCTGGGCTGGTGACAGCAACCAATTCAGCAGTTCACATTGGACTGGATGGGAATAATACATTAAACCACTGGCCTTCCACAGGAACCACATTCTACACATAGGTTGTGCCTGTAGGCTTTCTGCCAGCCTTCCCAGGCCCATCATGTGGGCTGAGGCTGGAGAAGAAAAGACCGAGAGGGCATGCACTGCCATTCTGTGGGTTCAAGCACTTTACGATGCATCTCATTTGTCTTCTGCAAAGGCTGATTTTCATTGAACTATCCTATTCAGCAGCTGTTCTGGGCTGATCTTTGCAATATCAATTTCTTTGCCCAGAAGAGGTACTGGAATGTTGTTCCCGGGACATTTGGGGACTGGTTGTATCCGTCTCCTCTAGATGGATGGGATGGGTGAATTTTACTAGGCTGCCCTACTCTTGATTATATATTTTTTTCCAGTGAAATTTTCTCAGTTTGACCTTTTTTTTCCCCATCCCCAGATGCTGTGTGATAATCTGAGAGGAGAAATGTCTTCTATGTTCACAGGAACCCACAGTTCTTTAAAGAACAGCACATTTGTTAAAGTGATGACCAAATTTATAAGTCTTAACTGCAAAGAGGTAAATAGATAACACAAATGTATGCAAGTCTAAACCTAAGCTTGGATACTTGGTTGTTCTGTTGCACTATTATAATCACAGTGAAGCTGAGAGCTGTATATTTTCCAGATTTTTATCATTTCTTTATTTTTGGAGCCTCACTCATTTGTATAATTATGCTATAGAAACATAATATCTCAACCTATCTCCACATTTATACACTATTGCATTAATTTAAGAAATGTCTCTTTGTCTGTGTCACACATTATTTATATACCTTGGATCCCTGCTTTGAAAGAAATGAGGGACAGGAATGAATGCATGAATGAATGAATAGCAATCTATAGTAAAAAAAACTTTTTCTTGCTGTACAGGAACTTGGAGCTTTGATTCCATCATTGGCTTGTGCTGCTGCTAAATCTGGTGACTTGGATGTATTGAAAACCATTGAAGAAGTGGTAAATACAAGCAGTTGACGCTCAATGAGAACGATTAATAACATTTAGGCTTGTCTTTCTGTATTGGCTGGGCTGGAAGACTTGAACCACATATTTGGCCTTGGATAGGGCTCAACAGCAACTTCTATCTCTTTTCTTCATACAAAGCTACAATCATTTAGCCAAAACCAGTCTGCTCCAGCTATCCCCAGCATGGTATCCTTCAAGCAGTTGTGCTTCAACTTTAGTTGTCCCCCAGCTGGCAAAGATGATGGGACTTACAGTTCAGCAGATCTGGGGGATGTGTGCTAGATTAGATGAACGCTTGCTGCAATTTGTAGCTGCTCTCAATGGCTCAAAACAGAGATCTTGACCAGTACTATTGAAATGACTTTATCCCTGGAGGTGTGAGCTGAAATGTGAACAGTTATGTCCATCTGACCAGCCAGATAGAGAGGACAACCCAGGGAATAGATGGAAAACCAGAGAAGAATTGTGGAAGGTAGACTCCAATCTTGGAGGAAGACGAAAGTCTGGAAAGTGCTTCTCTGGGTTTGGCTATCTCAGAATATTAAGTTCTGATTCTGTCTGAGTTGAGCCTGTATATTTGTAAATCAAAACTGGATGTAGGCCTCTGGTGGCTTCCAGTTTCTTTTTTCATAAATATTTTTTGGGTTTTTTTGGGGGGGGCTGGTCTGTGCCACTCCCACAGAATCCCGAGGGCAGGAAATTGTCCTTGGGATGTAATAACGGTGCCCCCCTGCCCTGAAATGTCTCACTGTTCAAGAATAACAACATTTTAACTCAAGTTGTCCATGTGATATCATCAAAGATATCATCTTAGAAAACATGGAGTTAAGGCCATGTGAATAAACATCACCTTGTTATAACGAGAGTCACAGTGATGAAACAGTAGAGACATGGGATTCCATCATATCGTTAAGACAAATGCATACGCTATATCTTTTTTCTTTCAGTGTTATCCCTGCAAGTGTGCAAATCTTTCAGAACTACCTATTTAACTTAGTAAGGCATGAAAGAAAGCTGTGATGTCTCTCAATTGACTAGTTGCAAAAGGACAGCAAACAAATTAGCTGACTGGATATTGTTGGAATAAATAGTGTTTTTCCCCCTTAGAGGAGTCCTGTTTTAGAGAAGGAGTTAGTATCTTGTAAATGAGGCCCTAATAAGGAAGTACTGAGAATCACCATCATTCCTGGTAATATTTAGTTGGCACATCAGATTGCTGTTTTCAGTAGCAATCAGAGCATGTACTTCTCTTTTTTCAGGGTGGAAAATTAAGTTGTGAAGATTATGATGGGCGGACCCCACTTCATGTTGCATCATGTGAAGGGCACGTTCGGCTAACTGAATACCTTCTGAAAAGTGGGGCGAGTGTTTATGCTAAAGACAGATACGGTGCCTCTCCACTGATGAATGCCATAGAGTTCAGGTAGGAAAAGAGGGAAAGATAGTCAGTGTTATCCTTTTAAGTGGTGCTTTTAAAAATATCATTTGGGGCCATTTCCTTATTTTTGGCTATTTTGCTAGTTGTTGGCTATATTCCACAGACTTAGTTGCACCAGCAGGATTTCAACTATTAAGTCTTTTTGAAAAAATCTAAGTCTTAAAAAAAAGCTACAAAGATAGCATGAACAACTGTCCCTGTCTGTTCCATCATCCTTTCTTTGCCTTGTAGTGCAGCAAAGGGGAGGGGGGGTTGGCCATGGAAGCAGCAACCATATTGCCATCTTCCTTGCTCACCTGTGTTCTCTTTCTGGATGATGCAGAGGTGATGGTTCACCCCAAGTGTCTCATGTCCCAGGTGGAAGAGTCCTCTCTGGATGAAGAATCAGATTTCCCAGCAGCATCCTCGGGAGGGAGCGCAGCAGGCCCACACCTTCTAGCTGAGGTATCTGAGGAAAAGCCACCCAAAAGCCCCAGCAAGGGGAGGCACTTAAAAAGACAGGCCAGAATGGCTCTGCTTAGAAGATGGGCTGTAACTGGTGATTCCTTGGGAGTGAGAACTCACTGATCTCCCACAACTATGATGGGGCCGTCTATGGGCAGCATTGTGTAAGGATGCTGGCTGGTCTTGCTGAAGACGGCATGGCCACTTCCTTGCATTTTCTTGGCTTCCTGCATTTCAGAATTCCTCCCATGTTTGGTTTTCCTGGTATCTCACTTTGATTTGATTAATAGCTGCACATATGATTTCCTTATACTTGATTCACAAGCTGGTGGGACCTGCTATGTAATGACCCCAGCTGAGTTCCTTGAAGGCCTTTGTTGTCTGCTTGACCCTGACATCTATCTGGACATTATGTTTTTGGAGGTGACCCGGTGCAACCCTTCTTACATTGAAGATGCATGTGTTTGCATGGAAACAAGTAGACAAGGAGAGAGGAGAACTTCCTAAGGTTTCTTTGGCTACCCTTTACCTACTCTGATATCTACCTGCCTTCCTTCAACGAGGACTTATAAGTTTTCGGCTGCTAATGTCACTTCCTTTGTTGTCAGCCATCTCCTTCTTGATCCTTTCTGAAAGAGGACAGAGGAGACATCTTGACTTTATTTCTGAGCGTAGAGGCGGGTAGGCATCTTTCCCTGTATTATGGCCTTAGTGTGCTAGAATTAGGATTTCTGTTATCTTTCATATCTCAGTGCAATAATCCTCAGTTGCTCCTACCAGCCTGACTCAGGACTGTCTAAGACCTCGCCTGGCACTTCTTGCCAGGAACTAAGACACCAGAGATCTGAACACTTCCTGTGAAGACATCCAGACAGACAAAGAAAACTAACGTGATTACTCACCACAGATGGCTGACGACTGGAGTGTGGAGGGCATGTGTCCATCCAAAATTTTAACTTGCTTTACAAGCTGCCCCACCTCTCTTCCTTCAGCAACAAGAGTTAGGCAAATAGTTCTGCTTTTGGTTTTCACTTGCTTTCTCTTTCTGGAACACTCTCCCTGCTTGGGCACCTTCTCACTTTGGGTGGTCCAGTGGGAATAACTAGGGACAATGGGGCTGTTACATACAGCACTGATGTTACCTGTCTGTCATGGGTTTGGAGGGAAAGTTCCATCCTATGGGGAGTGGAAGGCGGGACATCAGGAGGAGGGGCTGTACTGTATATATATGTGGAGCGTGTGTGGAGAAGCTGGAGAAGAGCTGGGAAGAAGAAGCTTGAGTGGGAGTCTGTGTGTCAGACAGGGTACTACTGTGTGTCAGTCAGTACCAACCTGATAGGTTCAGGTGTCTGTAGGGTTAGCCAGAACTGATAGGTTCAGGGTCTGTGCTTCAAGTTAAGTGTTCTGTGTGAACCAAACTGTGTGTATGCATGATTGAGATTAAGCCACGTGTGACTTCTTATAGGGAATGGTTGGTGGCAGCTTAGTGAAATTGTGGCATATCCCAGTAGGTCTGGGTTTGTCACATTGATTGGTGTCCAGCGTGTGGGATACGACTGGTCCAGTTGTCCAGTGGTCCAGCAAAGCCTTGGCAAGTGTGCCCAGAGCAAGGGGGGTCTAGTCAGGGACAATCTGAGGCACGTAGGTAATCTTCTAGGTGTACCTCACGGGGAGGTGCGCTAGTGGAAGAACGTGCCAACTGGGGGCTAGATTAGGGAGCTCTGAGGCAACTTGTTTTGGCGGGAAAAAAGCTGAGGCAAAACTGTGTAGTAGCAGTGATCTAGCCTGCCTGCTGAGAGGCTTAGCAGAGGGGGGTAGACTCTGGCTCGCAACTGTTGCAAGTTAGTGCTGAAGAACAGCAGCAATCTATAGAAAGCTGGTTCTGAGGCAAAAGAGAAGAAAAAAAAAGTGGTCGCTTTATTTTGAGGCTTGACTTTTGAAAGCAGCCTGTTCTGGGGGGGGGGATTATGCCCTTGACTCGAAGCCAAATGGCAGAAATGGGTGAAGTGAAAGACCCCCAGGTTGACCAAGGTTCTGAGGATGAATTTGGCTCAGTGCAAGGTGACAGCACGGGAGAACAGAACCCAGAACTCAGAAAAATGCTCATAGTCCAACAGCATGAACTGAGGATGAGGCAATTTGAAATGGAGGAAAGGGAAAGAGAGAAACAAAGACAATTTGAATTGGCATTGGAGAGAGAGAAAATGGCATTTGAGTTAAGAAAATTGGAACTGATGAATCAGAACAATAATAACAATAGGGATTCTGAGGGGGGCCAATCGTCTAAAGCTGACCTGAAGAAATTCCCTGTGTACCACAAGGGAGATTGTCCTGAAGTGTTCTTTTCCCTAGTGGAAAGAGCGTTTGTGGACTTCTCAGTAAGGGAAACTGAGAAGATGACCATCATGCGATCTTTAATCAGTGGCAGCCTTGCAGAAGTCTATGCAGAGATGCCAGAGGAACTGATGAAAGATTTTGCAGAGTTTAAAAAACTGGTGTTTGCCAGACATGGGATAAATGCGGAACAGCTGAGGCAAAGATTCAGGTCAATCACCAAGAAACCAGAGCAGACTTTTACCCAAGTGGGGGCCCAATTGGTGAGGCTGCTAGAGAAATGGCTATCTCAGGAGGGGACAGAGACCTTTCAGCAGCTCAAAGACTTGATAGCGCTGGAACAGTTCTATTCAGTCCTGCATGGGGAACTGAAATTCCAGGTGAGGGAAAGGAAACCGAAATCTGTGGCAGAGGCAGCCGAGATCGCAGATTTTATTTCCCAAATAAGAAAGCCCTTAGGTGATGAGGGGAAATCGATAGGTAGACCCAAGGAAACCTACAGCAGGTACTCTCAGGGACCAGGAAGAAACCAGCAAGTGGGAGGGGCCCATGGTGAAGGGAAGCCCTCAGACATGAAACCAAGACCTCAGATTTTGGAGGGAAAACCAAAACAAGATGAGAAAGACTCAAAATATAGCAGAAAATGTTATTTCTGTCAGGGAAAGGGCCATCTAATCTCAGAGTGTGAGAAATTAAAGCAGCTAAAAGGAATTGTGCCTCAGGATTCGAGTGGAACCAAGCCAAAAGCTGTGTTCTGTGTCCAGAAAGAGCAAAGCTCCTTGTCACTGAGGGAGCCTGTTGCCATGGCTACTCAATCTGGAACAGTTACATCTGCTGATCAGGCTGAGGAAAATGGTCCTCTTGTGGAGGTCAAGCGCTGCTTGCTCGTGAGAACAGATTCTCAGTTGTTTGAAACAGCAGGGGTGGACGTAGGAATACTTGACCATCAGTATCGGGGGCTGAGGGACACTTGTTCCCAGGTGACCCTGTGCCATCCAGATATTATTCCTAGGGAATATATAATCCCAAATGAGAGCATGAAGGTGGCAGGGATTGAGGGACAGGTGATCTCACTGCCAGTAGCGGAGGTACCGGTGAACTTTCAAGGCTGGAGGGGAGTTTGGCGGCTAGCGATTTCATCGACTCTGCCAGCAGCCGTGCTCGTGGGAAATGACCTGGCTGAACATGTGAAACGGGTGCTAGTGATTACACGTTCACAAGCCACCACGGGGACAGTTCAGGGGGATAATGATGAGCCAGAGACAGAAGCAGAGGGGAGTTCAGAAGCTGTGGTGGAAACCTTAACCACAGACAGCCGATTTGGCCAAGAGCAAAAGGCAGACGCCACTCTCCAAAAGTGTTTTGAACAGGTGACAGACGCCCAGCTAACACCTGAAACCCCAGTGAGATTTCTAGAGAAAAATGGGATTTTGTATAGAGAGACCCTGAGGAATATCTCAAAAGGGGGAGATGGGATCAGAAGTCAGCTAGTGGTACCTGAAAAGTATCGCCCCATGATCTTACAAAGGGGGCACTCTGACATGTTTGCTGCGCACTTAGGGGTGAACAAAACACAGCAGAGAATCACACAGAATTTTTACTGGCCTGACATAGGGAAGCAGATCAGGGAGTTCTGTAAACAATGTGATGTGTGTCAAAGGCAGGGGAATAGCCGCGACAGGACCAAAGCAAAGTTGTGCCCTTTGCCTGTGATTGACACTCCGTTCAAATGCATAGGGGTGGATATTGTGGGACCTTTGCCCAAGGCCACAAAGAGGGGGAACAGGTTCATTCTCACCATTGTGGACCATGCCACGAGGTACCCTGAAGCCATTCCCTTGACTAACATTGAAACTAACACAGTGGCAGATGCCTTGGTGGGGTATATGTCCAGGATGGGATTTGCCTCAGAAATAATCACAGATTTGGGCGCATCGTTCACATCGAAGCTCATGAAACGCTTATGGCAAATCTGTGGAATTAAGCACAAGGAAACCACTGCCTATCACCCTGAAAGTAATGGGTTAACTGAGAAGTTCAATGGGACTCTAATGCGCATGATTAGGGCTTACTTGGCAGAGAATCCAAACAATTGGGACCAGAAGCTGCAATCCCTTTTGTTTGCTTATCGATCAGTGCCACAAGCCAGTACCGGGTTCAGTCCGTTTGAACTTTTATTTGGGAGAAGGGTGAAAGGGCCCCTTGATCTGATCAAACAAAATTGGGAGCAGATCACCCAGGATGACCCACAAGACGTTGTGACATACATAGACACCTTGATGAATGACCTAAAGAGAAACCTAGAGCTGGCAGCAGAAAACCTGCAAGCTCAAAAGGTCAGAAAGAAAACTTGGGATGACCAGGAAGGCAGGGAGAGGCACTTTAACCCAGGGGAGGAAGTGCTTTGGCCTAGGCTCTGCAAAGAGAACAAACTGCAGCCGGGTAGCCCAGAAATAAAATACTTGGGTCACATAGTAGGGGGAGGAGTGATAAAACCCCTCGAGGCCAAGATAGAAGCAGTTCGTGATTGGCCCAGACCCAACACCAAGAAAAAAGTCAAATCATTTCTTGGGTTGGTGGGCTACTACAGAAAGTTCATCCCGAGGTTTAGCGAGATTGCGGCTCCGCTGACCGATCTGACGAGGAAGAAGGCTGATGACCGCATCCCGTGGACCAGCGACTGTGAGGAGGCGTTCCGGAGGTTGAAGGAGGCGCTCATCAACTATCCAGTGCTGCGTGCTCCAGACTTCGACCGGGAGTTCATTATCTACACCGATGCGTCTAACAGCGGGGTAGGAGCAGTTCTTTGCCAGGAGGATGAAAATGGTGACCAGCATCCAGTGTCCTACCTGAGTAGGAAACTCCAGAAAGGTGAGAGACATTTGGCAACCGTGGAAAAGGAGTGCCTGGCCATAGTCTACGCGATCCAGAAGGCCAAGCCTTACATCTGGGGAAGACATTTTGTTCTGTGCACTGACCATTCACCACTGCAATGGTTAAAGACAATGAAAACCCACAATAGTAAACTTATGAGGTGGGCTTTAAATCTGCAAGACTATGACTTTGAAGTGAAGGTGGTCAGAGGGTCAGTGAACTGTGTTGCTGACGCCTTGTCAAGAAGACCTGAAGAATGAAGACGGCGAAAGAAACATGGACTATGTATATATTTTGATGACAAAAAGTCAAATGTGTCTGTTTATTAAACATGTTGGTTTGTATAAATAAAGGTAACTTGATGTATTGAAAATGGTAAATGTTTAACTTAGAGTGTAAGTATAAGTAAGTATGGTATTGTATGTTATTGGATAACTGTTTTTGTATGTTTTGGATCCAGGTTGTTTTTTTGGTGAAAAGCACCTTAGCTTTCCCCCTACAAAACAACTTATAAAGAGGGGAGGTGTTACATACAGCACTGATGTTACCTGTCTGTCATGGGTTTGGAGGGAAAGTTCCATCCTATGGGGAGTGGAAGGCGGGA
This sequence comes from Pogona vitticeps, assembly GCF_051106095.1. Taxonomy (NCBI): domain Eukaryota; kingdom Metazoa; phylum Chordata; class Lepidosauria; order Squamata; family Agamidae; genus Pogona; species Pogona vitticeps. The sequence goes on from NC_135783.1 coordinate 341,992,905, forward strand.
CATCAGGAGGAGGGGCTGTACTGTATATATATGTGGAGCGTGTGTGGAGAAGCTGGAGAAGAGCTGGGAAGAAGAAGCTTGAGTGGGAGTCTGTGTGTCAGACAGGGTACTACTGTGTGTCAGTCAGTACCAACCTGATAGGTTCAGGTGTCTGTAGGGTTAGCCAGAACTGATAGGTTCAGGGTCTGTGCTTCAAGTTAAGTGTTCTGTGTGAACCAAACTGTGTGTATGCATGATTGAGATTAAGCCACGTTACTGTATCTTATTCACCTGATCATTTTATTTTCCCTGTGTGTTGTTTAAATAAACCTTATTCCTTTGTTTGTTTAAAAATCCATCCCTGGTCTGTGTGACTTCTTATAGGGAATGGTTGGTGGCAGCTTAGTGAAATTGTGGCATATCCCAGTAGGTCTGGGTTTGTCACAGGGGCAAGCTGTCAAGAAGGAGGGCAGAGTAGGAGAGGCGGTGCTTGATCCGTGGAGGAGTAGCAGCCAGTTCTCCCTACTGACTTGCACTCTCTCCTTCTCAGCTGCCTGGTGGGAAGCACTAGGCTTGTGAGGTTACAGACCTTCCCCAAGAGGGATCTCAGAGGATGATGAGTGACATCCTTTCAGGACAAATCCACTGCGTTGCACTATCTACCTTGAGAGAGATGGTGTGATTAAGCTCGTAGATTCATTCCCTTATATTTTCAGCTTATGTCTATAGCAGGGGTCAGGGAAATTTTTTACCCCCCCAAAATTTATATATGCCGACATTACCGCCTTGATTTGAAAGGAAGGAAATCATACATTATTTGAATCAAAAATATTATTGAATCTACACAGGCTGTGTACCGAACTAGAAGGATATATCATCAGTATCAACGGCTGCCAGGCTATGTACCGAACTAGCAGGATGCACCAAATTTAATAAAGATGTGCACTATTTTTGCTGGAACACATTGCACACCAGCCATGGGGTGGCATAGGGAGTAGTAAGGTGCCAACGTGCCTAGCAAGTTGCATTAAATTTTTGCTAGCTCGCAGAGGATTTAATCATCATCAGTGGCTGCCAGAGTGGTGCTAGCAATGACATGCTTGCTAGAGACAGCCAACACAGAGTTGTGTGTGTGTGGGGTTCCTACCACTTTAATCATTCTGTGTGTGGTGTGCAAAAAGGACCAAACCAAGTTAAAGGTCATGTCACACACCTGGTGCCACAGCCCAATATCAAACGACCAGTGCACTTTTTTATCATCATCAATGGAAAACTCAGCAGTAGCCAGAGGATTGGAAAAGATCAGTCTACATCCCAATCCCCCAGCTACTGTACAATTGCACTCTTTTCACACATTAGCAAGGTTATGCTCATAATCCTCCAAAGTAGGCTTCAGCAGTATGTGCATCAAGAACTCCCAGAAGTACAAGCTGGATTTTGAAGGGGCAGAGGAACTAGAGACCAAATTGCTAACGTGCGCTGGATTATGGAGAAAGCCACAGAGTTCCAGAAAAACATCTTCTTCATTGACTACGCAAAAGCCTTTGACTGTGTCGACCACAACAAACTATGGCAAGTTCTTAAAGAAATGGAAGTGCCTGACCACCTTATCTACCTCCTGAGAAATCTATATGTGGGACAGGAAGCAACAGTTAGAACTAAATATAGAACAGCTGATTAGTTCAAAATTGGGAAAGGAGTATGAAAAGGCTGTATATTGTCTCCTTGCATATTTATATGCAGAATACATGATGCAAAAGGCTGGACTTGAGGAATCCCAAACTGGAATTAAGGTTGCTTGAAGAAATATCAATAACCTCAAATATGCAGATGATACCACTCTGATGGCAGAAAGTGAGGAGGAATTAAAGAACCTCTTAATGAGGGTGAAAGAGGAGAGCGCAAAAATGATTTGAAGCTCAACATCAAAAAACTAAGATCATGGCCACTGGTCCCATCACCTCCTGGCAAATAGAAGGGGAAGATGTGGAGGCAGTGACAGATTTTACTTTCTTGGGCTCCATGATCAGTGCAGATGGGGACAGCAGCCACGAAATTAAAAGACACCTGCTTCTTGGAAGAAAAGTGATGAAAAATCTATTATGACTTGTCAGAAGGATAAGTAAAGCAAATTAAATGTGGACTTTCACTACAAGCTAAAATAACCAAACAAAGGGTACTGTACTACGGTGGCATCATAAGAAGACAAACTCACTGGAAAAGGCAGCAGTGCAGGAAAAAGTGCAATGCAGTAGGAAAAGAGGAAGGCTGCACATAAGATGGATTGACTCAATAAAGAATCCCACAGTCTTTCGTTTGGTGCTGCAGTCAAAGTAGGACCAGGAGCAGAAATACTGTGATTCAGATTTTGGGAATAAACTGTGATACTCTTGTCTGCTTTGGGGATGAGAAATAGAGAAACGTGATTGCTACACACTTCAGACTTCTGCTGTTCTCAGCAGAAACTGCAGAGCTAAATACAATGGAGATGAAATTTTAGAAGGTTCCTTTTTTCATTGTTTTATGAAAGAGTCAAGTCTCTCTGTCTCTCTCTGTGACGCGCGCACACAAACCCTCCCTCAATGTTCAACAATTTGTTGCTTCAGTTCAGTTTGTCCATTTCCTCTCATTACATTTAAACAAGCTTGATGGAGCCACCCAATTCCCCCATTCATTCAAGTCTTCCATCCTGTTTGCCTGTTCCTTTTTTCATAGTTTTGAGTCCGTCTCTCTCTCTCTCTCTCTCTCTCTCTCTCAAAGCAGCCCCCCTAAAAGGGCTTTCAAAATAAATGAGATATTTAAGGAGTGGTTCCATCCAACCTTCGTAGGCTTTCTAAGCTTCCATGGTTGAACAGGGATTCGAACCCAAGCCTTCTGAGTACTAATCCATCATTCTATCCACTACACCACAATGATCATCACAAAGAAGGTTAGGGAAGCTTTTTTCACAGTTTTATTTGATTCTAAGTGAAAAGGGTTTTTAAGAATGAGAATACAGAAGGCTGAGTCATTAAACTCCTATCTCTAATAACGTTGTTACAAATTCTTGAAGTATCTACACTGAAAGTTTTCTTTCATTTGATTTCATAAAGGCGCATGGAAGTAATACGCCAACTTCGGGAAACAGGAGCTCATCTTTCCAGTGAAGAGCTGGAGAATGCAGGAACCAAACTCTGCCTGTAAGAAAAATAATAATAAATTAGATTAAATTGTATATAAGATTATAAGAAGAACCCTGCTGGCTAGTTCCAGTAGGAGCAGGAGGGTGCTCGTGCGGGGGGGGGGGCGCTCATGTGTGTGTGCAAAGGGCACTCGGGGGGCACTCGTGCACGTGCACTAAGGGGTGGCGGAGCGCTCATGTGGGTGCAGGTGCATGCATGCAGGCGCAAAGGGGCTGTGTGGGAGGGAGTGTGGGCGTGGGTGGCGGGAAGGTCTGTCTCCACGGGCCGGCACTGGGCTGCAGTCCAGGGATTAGGGACCTCTGAGCTAATGGTTTCTAAGCTGTCTGTGTTGAATCAAGAAAGAGATCTTGGTGTGCTGGTGGACAGCTCAAAGAAAGTGTCAACCCAATGTGTGGCAGCAATGAAGAAGGCCAATTCCATGCTAGGCATCATTAAAAAGTGGACTGAACATAAAACAGCCAACATTATAATGCCATTGTACAAAACAATGGAAAGGCTGCACCTGGAGTATTGTGTGCAGTTTTGATCTTCGCACCTCAAAAAAAGACATAATGGAACTGTAAAAGATGCAGAAGACAGCGACTCAAAAGATGACTGGGCTGGGGCACCTCCCTTATGAGGAAAAGCTACAGTGTTTGGGGTTCATTAGTCTAGAGAAAAGACACCTGAGGGGGGGCATGACTGAGAGGTCTAAAATTATGCAGGGGTGGATAAAGTGGATAAAGGGAAGCTCTTTTCCCTCTCACACAATACCAGAACCAGGGGACATCCACTCCAATTGAGTGTTGGGAGAGTGAGAACAGACAATATATATATATTGTCTGTTCTCACTCTCCCAACACTGTCAAAATCGGGTTCAATGCATTCCAATGGGGGGAAAGATTCGCCAAAAATTAACGAAGAGTCAGAACAAAGCCAAATTAAGTTTGCACATGTTTTACAAGGTGCTCTAATGAATCCAAGCATTTAAAACAGTTTCTGACTCTTTGTTAATTTTTGGTGAATTTTTTTCTCCCCCATTGGAAAGCATTGAACTCTCGGTTTGACAGCTGTCAAACGTGGGTTCAATGCATTCCAATGGGGGAGAAAAAATTCACCAAAAATTAACGAAGAGTCAGAACAAAGCCAAATTAAGTTTGCACACATTTTAGAAGGTGCACTAATGATTCCTAGCATTTAAATCAGTTTTTGAACATTTTAAGACACTTTTAAAATTGCAAAAACGGACATCGTTAAACAAAACAGGGGACCCAAAACGCATTCGCTATGCGAAGCATGGTCCCGAAATCGCTAAGCGAAAATCGCCCATAGGAAATATCGTTAAAAAATGCGGGAAATTCTTTAAAAAACCCATTGCTAAGCGAATACATCGTTAAACGAGGCAATCGCTAAGCGAGGCACCACTGTATGTGGAACTCTTTGCCACAAAATGGGATGATGGCATTTGGCCTTGGTGCCTTTAAAAGGGGATTGGACAGATTCCTGGAGAACAAGTGCTTTGCAGCTTACAAAAGAGCAAAAGCAAAAAGCAAAGCATGCTGCTTATATACCACCCCATAGCACTTCAAGCATTCTCTGGGCGGTTTACAAGTTGATCATGCAGGCAACACATTGCCTCCGCAGCAAGCTGGGTACCAATTTTACCAACCTCAGAAGGATAGAAGGCTGAGTCAACCTTGAGCTGACTACCTGGGATTGACTACCTGGGGTTGTGAGCACAGGTTTGGCTGCAGTACAGCAGGTTTGGCTGCAGTACCATCATGGCTCCTATACAAGCCATGATGGGCATGTATCTCAAAATGAAGGTATTTCAAAATGCCAGATGCAGGGAGTGGTATCAGGAGGCATCTGGTGGGGACACTGTGAGATACAAGAAGCTGGACTAGATGGGCCCTTGGCCTGATCCAGCAGGATTCTTATGTTCTTATGAAATGCTCCAACCCAACTAAGTCTGACCCAACTAAGCAGTGCTTTTAGGGAGTTCCAAAAAACCCATAAGGGTGAGTGCTTGAGACTCTCACATCAACCCTGCAAGGTAGAAATGCTACCACACCCACAAAAATACACACTCCCAGTAGCTGGTCAAGGCAAAACCTAGTTTTAAGTACCACAAACTCTTTTAGTCAAACATCCAGACAATTGGATTAACTTTTTAAAACATGTTATTAATGATAGTGGAAAAATGTTTCAAAAAAGGAAAATGTTTCAAAAGGTTTGAAGGTATTTGTCGATTAGAGTCTAAAGCTTAAGTAATACAGAGGAAACACACTAGAAAATAAGAAAGCTATCTAAACTACCAAGAACTCACACGTTAGCATAGCATCAGCATGGCCTTGCTGGGGCATAGCATCAGCATGACCCTGCATGGAATAACAGGACAGCAAATGAGCATAGTGTCTACTAAGAGATAACTAAGCCAACTAAAGTAACTTCTGAACTTCTTTATATACTTCAGTCATCACCACCTGGACCTTTTGAGATGGTTGGCCAATCAGGCTTTAAGTTCTCTCAAATGTTCAAGAAGACAAGAGCAGTTTGCCCCCCCCCCAGCTTGACCAGAGGACAAGCCAACGTGGCCTTGAAGTCTTCACCCCAAATATAAACTATGGGTGGTAGTCCCATTCATTTCTGAGCAGAATCTATCCCCACCTTTCTCCCAGCCAACTGTTCCCAGGTATTGAGAAATTTCCAGAGAGGTTCTCCAATTTCTCTGTTTCTTCACAGCAGCTAACTAGGTGAAAAACATGGTTTCATCACAGGTCTTGGTCTTTGTAAATTTAGTAACAAAATCTGACTTAAATGTCTCCTCCTGCTGTAAGAATATTAACCTGGTCTGTTCTAGATCGTCAGTTTTGTATTTGGACATAGGGACGTTGTCATTTCTGTTATGTTAACGATTCTGCACAGGAGTGGTCTTGGATCACTTTTTTAGTATGTCTGGACAACTTTAAAGAGATCTTCATTAGCATGTCTACAGATATCATTTTGCAATCATCATCATCATTGCAGTAGAAGCTGCATCATTGCACTCAGAGCTGATGCTAGCTTTTTTCTGAATTAATCCTCTTCTGCTTTTATTTCCTTTTTTGATGTATTCAGTTGGAGTAGCTTTGTAAATATTACTGCAACAAGGAAGCCATGCGAAAGGCTAATGGGAACCCCTGTGACTGTTCTTTTTTCTTCTTTACTCTCTCCCAGCCTTGCTGCAAATGGAGATGTGGAAGGATTGATGAGTTGGCATCTTGCCGGTGTAGACATGCAATGTACCGATTATAGTGGCAGAACACCTTTCGAAATAGTAAGTGTTCCTGGTGCTGGACATGGTAGGAGATGTTCAGCCTATAAGTACTATGGCATATTTGCAGACCCCATCATGCTGTGTAATTGCTTGGGAATAGGGAGTAATCCACCAGCTACATCTTTTACCACATGTCACTAAGCTGAATTCATTTCACAAGAACTTCTTAAGTACAGTGGTGCCTTGCAAGACGAAAGTAATTTGTTTCGCGAGTAGTGCTGTCTTGCGAAATTTTCGTCTTGTGAAAAGTAGTTTCCCATAGAAATGCATTGCAATGCATTCCCATGGGAACGTCGCAAGACGAATGAATTATTTTCGTCTTGCGAAGCATCGGTCTTGCAAAAAAAAAAAATTGTCTTGCAAAGCATGGACATAGAAGAAGCCATCTTGCGAGGCACCACAGCGATCACAAAAATCATTCATCTTGCGGGTTTTTCGTCCCGCAAGGCGTTTGTCTTGCAAGGCACCACTGTATTCTGTTTGGGGAAGCTTTTGGCACTCCTCCTTGTGTTATGTTTCTGGCAAGGCAGCCTCCCCATGCCATTTGGGTAATGACACACATCTGTGACCACATGGAAGGATCCCATGGGTGACGTGCCTTGCACCAGTGTTGTTCCATTTTCTAAGAAAGGTGATGCTTATGTGAAGAGGAATCACACCATAGACTCCTCCTACATAACATTATCTAAATATAATGAAAAGATAATTATGATGTGATTAATTTTACTTTGGAAAGGTAATATATGACAGAGTCTGTTATTATTTTTCTCATGTTCTACTTCCCATAGTCTTCGACAACAGAGCAGGATAGACTTTTATAATAAACAGCCAACATGTCATTTCTGCCATTACTATTAATGGTTGGCCTGGCCATGAATGAAAGGGGATCCTGACAGGGATTTCAGTTTTAGACAGCACCCCTGGTGACCTCCTTCACCTCTGCAACTCCTTTATAGCACCTTCCCCCCACCCACCCCCTGTTGCTTTGCAAAGCTGTGCTGACCAAGTTGTGACGAAAAGTGACAGAGGGAAAGGGCAAAAGAAAAAGTGTGAAAAGTTGAACTCATATTTCTTCATATTTCGTGCATATTTATTGAGCTCACAATGAAAAAAAACCTGTTGCATTCTGTAACTATTGGCAGCAATTAAGATTCACGATTCCACTGAATGTTTTCTGTGTGGCACAATCCTGACAGAGGTGGGTGCACGTCAGTACTTCAAATGAGTTGAAGCCTAATGCCCTAGTGACTTCTGAAGTATGGTCGTCCTGTTCTACATAAACATGGGGCATATGGGCCTGCCCTGGCATTACGATCATCAGGGGGGACCTTTCTCTCAGCCTCACTACCCCCACAGGTGCATTTGGTGGGGACAAGACAGAGGTCCTTCTCTCTTGCTGTTTCCCAGCCTCTGGAACTCCCTCCCACAGGAAGCTAGGCTAGCCCCATGGTTTCTGTCCTTCCACAAACAGGTGAAGAATTTTTTCTTTAGACAGGCTTTTCCTTAGTGACAGACTCTTTAGGAAAGGTTTTAAAATGAGATGATTTACATTTTGTTGCTTCTAAATGTGTTTTAGTAATACTTTAGCTAACATTCTTCATACATTATTAATTCATTTACTCTTTGAATAATTCACTGTTTTTGCTTTATTATTGTATTTTAGTGATGTAAGCTGCCCTGGTTCATTTCTTAGGATAAAGGTGGGGTGAAAATATTTTAAATAAATAAAGAAATGAAACAAAAATCTGAATACAGTCCAGCATCTGTTTCTGGAGTCCAGCTGGTTCTTCACTAAATACCTGATCTGGCTATAAACTTGGAACTGCAAACTCCAAAATTGTCAAACAATTGACAAGCCAAAACAAGTGGAGGGTAGAATTGTGTTCAACGTGATGGATTGCAGGATGTGCAACTTTTTTTCTGGCTTGATACACTTGACGTTTCCCTAAAATTTAGAAAGCTAAGCAAGTTCTGATGCATTTGTAGGCAGATACTTTGAAGAAGAGTCAAATCCTGGACTTCTTGAATCAGCTTAAATCTACTGGAGGTAGGAAGTATTCTAAACATTCTTCTTCACTTTCCTGTAGGATAACTGAGGGTTTGCCTGTATCAATATTCTATATAGATTTCTAACACATTCCAGTACTAATCAAGATTAAATAAGATAGCTAGAATGTAGGAGTTAAGCTTCAAACAGTTAAAGCACTCAAAGGCTGTGTTCTAATTTAATTGCAGACTTATAGAACTTTCCCATGAGGGGAACGTGAGGTCTCTTGCAGAATTTTCTTTTTGGGTGACATCACACAAGTGGTCCCTAGTCCACATATGGCCCTACACTAGTTTGTTCACCTTTGGTTTAGAACAACGAGAATAAGACTGAGCCACAGCAAACTCTTATTGTTATTTAGTTGTTGTGTCCGACTCTTCATGATCCCATGGACCAGAGCACGCCAGGTCCTCTTGTCTTCCACTGCCTCCCAGAGTTGGGTCAAATTCATGTTGGTTGCTTTGATGACACTGTCTAACCATCTCGTCCTCTGTCGTCCCCTTCTTCTCTTGCCTTCACATTTTCCCAACATCAGGGTCTTTTCCAGGGAGTCTTCTCTTCTCATCAGATGGCCAAAGTACTGGAGCCTCAGCTTCAGGATCTGTCCTTCCAGTGAGCACTCAGGGTTGATTTCCTTTGGAATGGATAGGTTTGTTCTCCTTGCAGTTCAGGGGACTCTCAAGAGTCTCCTTCAGCACCCACAAGAGGAGAAGGGGACGACAGAGGATGAGATGGCTGGACAGTGTCATCGAAGCGACCAACATGAATTTGACCCAACTCCGGGAGGCAGTGGAAGACAGGAGGGCCTGGCGTGCTCTGGTCCATGGGGTCATAAAGAGTCAGACACGACTAAACGACTAAACACACACATGGTGACTTTGGGTCCCTAATAATAATAATGCCTAATGTGCCATTTAGTCTCCTTATCGTTGCCATGAAGGCTAGTTGTATCCAACCCCCTTTTAGATATATAACCCCTTGGCCATTTGTGATGCATCCATTGACACGTATAGAGGACTGAATTCTTTCTTTAAAAAGCAAATCAAGGTGTGCTGCTTCTATACCACCCCATAGCACTTAAAGAATTCTCTGAGTGCTTTATAAATTAATTATGCAGACTTGACATTGTCCCCCACCCAAGCGAGCTGAGTACTCAGTTTACCAACCTCAGAAGGATGGAAGGCTGAGTGAACTTCAATCTGGCTTTCTGGAATTGAACCTGAGTTGTGAGCTGGGTTTGGGATGCACTGCTGCAGTTTAACCACTGCACTGTGAAATTCCTTATTACGGTTGACCTATTATGTTTGATTTCTAAACAAGGCATTGTATGCTAACTGAACCATTTCTCTCTTTTATAGAACATTTTACTTTGTCTTGTTTTCCCTTTCTTTTTGTGTGAAGAATAAGATTGGTAAAAATAAAGTTAATTTGGATTTCTCTACTTGTCGAAGTAATGGTTTCCCCTTCAGAGGCAGTTCTACCTGCTTTGTTCAAACACAGTACATAAATCTGCTATGTGTCACCCATACATCTGACAAAGCTGAGATCCTCATTATATTAATATATATCAAGTGAGCATGTAGGGATAAAGGCAGGTGAGCAAAAACTCCTGTTAGAAAGGATGGCTATTGTTGCAGTAAAATCTAACAATTGTTTTTATGACTTCCTTTTTGCAGATTCTTCAAAAAGAACATTTTGAACCGATTTCCATAGAAAGACATTTGGACTGATGACATTTACGTTGTGTGTATTGTTAAACTAGAAAATGTAGTACTAAGTCTGCAGTAAGTCTGCAGAGGCTGGTGAAACGTCAGGAAGAACAACATTCAGAACACGGCCAAAGAGCTCAAAAAACCCACAACAACCATCTGCAGTTCAAATTTTGTTTTGTTATTGTACTGAATAAAGATAGCTCAGCATTTCTGTAGAGCATTGGTTTGCAACTTTGGGTCCCTAGATGTTCTTGTTTCTGCTACACCCAGAAATCCTGGCTAGCACAGTGAGTGGTGAAGGCTTCTGGGAGTTTTAAGTCCAAGAACACATCTGACCCAAGGTCAGAAACTACTGCGGTAAAACTATTTCTATTTGTAGTATATTTTACCACAAATAAAAACATTTTACTGTCATTGTGTTCTTGGCTCGTTTCCAGCCTTTTCTGTGAAGTTATGTGGAAGTAGAAAATCAAAAGAGGAAGTGGCAAAAGAAAAAGTGAGTTGGTTGAACTCATATTTCTTCATATTTCGTACATATTTATTGAGTTTACAATGAAAAAAAACTGTTGCATTTTGTAACTATTGGCAGCAATTAAGATTCACAATTCCACTGTATGTTTTGTGTGTAGCACAATCCTGACAGAGGTGCGTGCTTGTCAGTACTTCAAATAAGCTGGAGCCTAATGCCCTAGTGATTTCTGAAGTATGGTCGTCCTGTTCTACATAAACATGGGGCATATGGGCCTGCCCTGGCATTACGATCATCAGGGGGGACCTTTCTCTCAGCCTCACTACCCCCACAGGTGCATTTGGTGGGGACGAGAGAGAGGGCCTTCTCTCTTGCTGTTTCCCAGTCTCTGGAACTCCCTCCCACAGGAAGCTAGGCTAGCCCCATGGTTTCTGTCCTTCCACAATCAGGTGAAGATTTTTTTCTTCAGATAAGTTTTTCATTAGTGACAGACTCTTTAGGAAAGGTTTTAAAATGAGAGGGATTACATTTTGTTGTTTCTAAATCTGTAGAGCATTGGTTCCCAACCTTGAGTCCCTAGATATTCTAGGTCTACAACACCCAGAAATCCTGGCTAGCACAGGTAGTGGTGAAGGCTTCTGGGAATTTTAAGTCCAAGAACACCTGACCCAAGATTGTAAACCACTGCTGTAAAATTATTTCTATTTGTGGTATATTTTACCACAAATAGAGAGAGAAACATTTTACTGTCAGTGTGTTCTTGGCTCATTTCCAGCCTTTTCTGTGAATTTATGTGGAAGTAGAAAATCAAAAGTGGAAGTGGAATCTTAACACATAATAATCTGCGGTTTTTCCAGGACCACAATTGCATTCTCGAAGGCTTTCATGGCTGGGACCTGATGGTTATTGGATTTTCTGGGCTCTTTGGCCGTGTTCTGAGGGTTTTTCTCCTTAATGTTTCACCAGTCTCTGGGGCCAGCATCTTCTATCCAGAGCACAGACATAGTTCTGACTCCTGTCCTCTGAAGATGCCGGCCACAGAGACTGGCGAAACATTGGGAAGAAAAACCCTCAGAACACGGCCAAAGAGCCCGAAAAACCTACAACCACCACCACCACAATTACTTAAGCTTTGTCCTTGAAATTTAAGGGAAATGTTTTATCTTCTATATTGTAATACTACTTAAATAGTAGTACTATTTAATAGTGGTAATTAATACTATATATTTATTTATATTATTTATTTACATTATTTATGTGCCACCATTCATTACCATGCATCTAAAGTAGTGTACAAAATTAAGTAGAGAAGTTAAAAGCACAGCGTTGTAATCCACATTGAAATTGAGATACCTCAATTGATACTTGAATCAGAGTTCCCTTAGACAGCTAAATGTTTAAGTTTTATTTATATTTTTAAAAAATATTTTAATGACTCTAAAATACACAAAAATTACAAAACTAACAAATAAAAAGCATAATATATACATACATATACAATGTGCCCCCCTTCCACTAGGACCCTTTGAAGATATGTTACCTTTGTTTCATTTATGATGCCCATTTCCTAACCAAAACTGCATTAATTCTTTTGATACCCTTCCCTTTAATTAATACATAATCAATAAAAGCTCCACAAATATCTCTAAAGATATTTTAATTGTCAATCCCTTTTAAAAATTAATGTCACAAGTTAGTTTATCATTAATAGCAATATTCCCTGTTTCTTGATACCATTCATTTAACTAAAATTCATGCTTTAGTTTTCAATTTTTAGCTATAATTAATCTTGATGCAGATATAAATTTATCAGTTCTTTTACTATCCAATTTAATTGTTCCTTATCTTGATGACAGTGTCATTATCAGAGTAAACTATATGTGTTTAACTACACATTTAAGTCTTGAGGAAAGAAACTGACGGGAGATATGGTAGCACTTTTCAGATACTTGAAAGATTGTCATACATTGGAGGGTCAGGATCTTTCCTTGATCATCCTCGAGTACAGGACACGTAATAATGGGCTCAAGTTGCAGTAAGCTAGATTTCAGTGGAATATCAGGAAAAACTTCCTAACTGGATGGGTATGAAGTGCTTTGTAGCACTTTATCCCAATTAAAAGTGTGGTACTGTATGTTCCTTCCCCCTCCCTCTGGCTGGCTGCCTCATTCACAAACCTTGGTGTGCCTCCCGGATAGTCCTCAATTGCTGGCTGTTCAGTCCAGGCAGGAGCCTGGACTTCCCTTTCCTGCCTTCTCTGGCAGCTGACCAATCACTGGCTGTTCAAAGAGAATCCCTGTCCTTGCCTCCTTGTGGTTGACTGCCAGAGGAGGCAGGGATCCTGTAATCCTGCTGTACTGGACAGCTAGCAAAGAAAGATTACCTGGGTGGCATCCCAAGGCTTGTGAGTGGAGCAGCCAGCTGGAAGGGAAGGGGAGGGAATATATGGCACCACACATATGAATTGGGATGAAACACTATAAAGCGCTATGTGCCTATCCCTATTCCTAACTGTTAGAACAGCACAACGACAGAATCAATTCCCTTGGGAAGTGGTGAGTGCTCCAACGCTGGAGGCACTCAAAAGAATATTAAACGACCATCTGTCAGATATACTTTTATTTGGATTGGTTAAGACTATGAGCATGTCCCAAAACTGTAAAAGTAAATTTAAAGGTAAATCACAGCTACAGAGTAATAGGAATGAAGTTTTGTCTTGTTAGGGGATGTGGTGGCGCTGTGGGTTAAACCGCAGAAGCCTCTGCTGCAAGGTCAGAAGATCAGCAGTTGTAAGATCGAATCCATGTGACGTAGTGAGCTCCTGTTGCTTGTCCCAGCTAATGTCAACCTAGCAGTTTGAAAGCATGTAAATGCGAGTAAATAGATGCCATCACGGTGGGAAGGTAACAGTGTTCCGTGTCTAGTCGCGCTGGCCACATGACCACAGAAACTGTCTACGGACAAACGCTGGCTCTATGGCTTGGAGACAGGGATGAGCACTGTGCCCTAGAGTCGGACACGGCTGGACTAAATGTCAAGGGGAACCTTTACCTTTACCTTGTTAATATATAATCATAACATAACGTAACTCAGTTATACATTCAATATTGGAGAAAAGATTTATTATAAGTAATTTCCTGGATACTTCTAAACTGCATAAATGTTAATTCTAATCATAGATTAGACTTTCTAACTAGAATATTTTCTTCACAATAACTTTCTACAAGCTTCTTAGTTTTGCTGCCCTCTGCTGTTGACAAAACATGTAAATAAAGGCACTGCAAAAGTAGAAAGTAAATGGTATTTATTAACTGGGATTGCTGATGTGAGAAGACCTAGAAGGCACACAAACAGTAGTATCTGTGACCTTGTACTCCACCTTCCAAGGTGGAAGAAATACTACTTAGGAAAGTTTTCTCTGGGAAATCCAAACCTGCGCTAAATGATCAGTTTCTAATTAACACAAATAGCTGGTTTTTCAGCAGGGTTCCAAGCAGATTCTTCCTTCCTTCTTTCCTTCCTTCTTGGAGGAATTATTAATCTACATTTCAGTTGCTCACATTCCTGTGCCCTCTTTCCCCAAGAGACTGGAAAATATTTGCAGATGTACACAGCCTGCTTATTCTTGGGAGGAAAACAAATCAATATAGCAACTTTCTCCCTTGCTTCTAAGCCAGGAGATCTTGCCCTCTCCCCAAGAGCCTAAGGTTCAGGAGCCTGAAACCATAAGTTACTGTAGCCAAATTGTGAGGAATATCTGAGGGTTGTTTACTCATGTGGAATCCCAACAGAATTCTGTGGGACTCTGGAGTACAAAGATGCAAGGCTCCAGCAGCAGAACAAGCCCAAAATCAGGAAGGAAGCACTACTGAATTCTGGAGCACTTACTTTGGAGTAAACATGGAGAGATTGGAAGGCCAGAGAGAGTATTCTGTCATAATGGCTTCAACTATCAACACTCTGGCAAAGCAGCAGGCAAAAGGCAGTGGGGCTTAATTTTAAGTAACTTTCTTATGATTAAGTTGCAGATGTGTCTTTAAAACAGAACTCTGTAGGTCCAAAATCTACTGTGCTCAGTAATGCTGCTACTTCTAAGTATCTAGGAAACTCCCCTATATTTATTAGCTCAAAATCTGTATACTGTAGTTCAAAGTACTTTCTCCCTCCTCCATTAATTGTTTTCTGAAGATTGGAGGTCCTTCAGCTGTGTAGCATTCATTTCTTGGGAAGAGAGAGTCTTTTGTCAATATGGTTAAATGGTTAAAATATTCCATCAGTGCCTTAGAGGTTGCTCCTTAATTCTGCACTCTTCAGGTAGATGAATGAGGAAGACAAAACTGTGTGTATTGAAGGTCTCTTTTAAAAGTGGTGATGACTTGAGGCTTCATCCTCCTGAAATAAAATCCGCAGTTGTACCGAGTTTGATTTTAAAAAAAAACAAACTTAAATTTTAATGTATACACAAGGTATATGCATGTGTGGAGCACTATAGCAGGGGATTGGATTTCTCTGCTTTTCAGCCAGACATTTGTTTATTTGGGGACAGATGTGGAATAATTTCATTGGAACCATTTCTTCATGTGTGAACGCTCTACCTGCTTTAAAAAAATCCTGCTATCTAATACAGCACTATACCAAATAGCACTAGCACTATGACGACAACAACAACAAATATTACTACTACTACTACTACTACCTGGCTCACTAAGCAATCCATAACTCAGTTGAATCATCAATCTAATTGACGACTGCAGCCATGAACTCAGAAGAATTCTGAGATTTGGAAGGGCAGCCATAAAGGAATTAGAAAAGATAATCAAATATAAGGATGTATCATTGGATACATCTTATTGTCCTCATTGGAGGACAAGGTCATTCATGCTCTTGTATTTCAGGTTATTTTGTATGTATGCATGCATGTGAAAGCTAGATAGTGAAGAAAGTTGACAGGAAAATAATTTGTTTGAAATATGGTGCTGGAAAAGAGCTTAGTGGATACTCTGGACTGCCAGAAACATGAATAAGTGAGTCTTAGATTAAAAACTTGAACTATCTCTTGAAGCAAAAATCACAAAACTGAGGCTGTCATACTTGAAGCACATCATGAAAAAACAAGACAATAATCCTAGGAAAAGTTGAAGGTAGCAGGAAAATTATGAGTTAGATTGACTCCATAAAGAAAGTCACCACCTTGATTATGCAAGAGCTGTGCAGGGTTGTTAATGACGGGACATTTTGGAGGTCACTTGTTCATTGGGTTACCATAGATAGGAGCAACATGACAACACATAACAAACAAAACAAAACACACACACACACACACACACACAGAGTCAGACTTTGTGTTCCCAAAGAGTTTATCTGCAAACATCCTTCAGGTTTGAAAGTAGTCTGAGTGAACAGATATCTGATAAGTTTGTATCATCCAAATAATAAATATAGACATTAGAAAAATAGCAAATTATTGCTGGAGGATGGATTTATTGTTCTTTCAGTGTTCGTTTGCAAAATAGTCCCATAGAACTAAGAACACAGTATTTATGCAGCCTGCAACCCAATTTAAAGCACATTTAATGGAACCAACAGAAAAGTATCTTTAAAATTTAGATTTGTTTTCTAAATACGTTGTTGAAATGCAGAAGAGTGTCTGTGCCAATTTAAAAGATAAGTAAAAAAAACCAATAAAGAGAAAGAGAAGGCAATACAGTATATGGGATCTCACCATTCTTCTACCCTGGTACTAAGTACAGGAGCTCCCCAGGGCTGCGTGCTAAGTCCCTTCCTCTATTCCCTGTACACACATGATTGCACCCCACTGTATAACACCAATGCAATTATTAAATTTGCGGATGATACGACAGTGGTGGGGCTCATAAATAAGAACAATGAGTCTGCTTATAGAAAGGAAGTACAAAGGTTGATACTTTGGTGTAAAGAAAATCATCTCACACTTAACATCAAAAAAACTAAAGAACTCATAATTGATTTTAGGAGGAAGAGATATGTACATTTACCACTGTACATAAACGGTGAGGAAGTGGAGAGAGTTGGTAGTTTTAAATTTCTGGGTACTTACATCTCAGAGGACCTCTCATGGACTATAAATGCCAACATGCTAATGAAGAAGGCACAGAAGAGGCTGTATTTCCTGAGAATGCTCGGCAAGTTAAATTTATCTCAGCATTTGCTTCTGTCATACTATTGTAGCACCATTGAGAGTGTCCTAACCTATGGCATTCTGGCATGGTTTGGGAGTAGCTCTGTAGCGGACAAAAAAGCTCTACAGAGAACCATTAAAATTGCCCAGAATATCATCGGGCTCCAGCTACCAACCCTGGATGACATCTTCACATCCCGCTGTCTAAGGAAATCACATAGCATCCTGAGAGACTCTTCCCATCCTGCTTATAACTTTTTTGAACTGTTACCATCTGGCAGAAGATATAGAACAATTAAGACTCGGACCACACGTTTTCTCAATAGTTTTTATCCCAGAGCTATAATTGCAATTAATAATGAGCTTAAAGACCACCAGTAGTGAATAATTAGTTGGACTGTGTAACTTGGCCTGCGGTGTAGATGTTTGTATTTTTAGTGGGGGACTTTTAGTGGGTGGGGAGTGTTTGGGAATTTTATGTGTGTGCATGTGTCTGGTCTCTGGGTGTCTGTGAATTTCGTTGTATGTGTATATACTTACAATGACAATAAATTATTATTATTATTATTATTATTATTATTATTATTATTATTATTATTATTATATGTGTATTTGTATGAAGGACATTGGAAAAAGCTAGCCCATTAGGTGAAAGACATAGAAAGTAAGTGATAAGGTAAAGAAAGATTAAGTTGACCTCAAATTAAAGACATAAATACTAAAAACAGTTGAAAACAAAGTAATATATTGATTGTGCAGGACAGAAGTCTTGTTGTCAAGCTTGTCGGCTTTTTTTGAAAATAGTCTGAGTGAACAATTCAGAAGATAGTATTGTACAAATGATCAATGTAGACAACATTTGAAAAAATTAGACGGAAGGCAGAACAGTTGGTGGAGTTAATGTTGCATATGTGCAGGAACTGTAATTGTAATAATGTGGGGGAAAGCTAAGCTGTGTATGTTCCATACAGGCATCAAGAAACAGAATAAAAAGATGGGAAGAAATATTATTTATTTTGGAAGATAGAATAACAGGAGCAGCTGAACAGATGTGCATAAGTCTCCCCCCAAAATAACAAAAAAAACATTAGAAAAACAGTGATGGAAATATTATTAAATGACCTTGAATTTTAAAATCACTTGCAGAGCCCTTCAGAATACCAAATACATTATTGAGTTTGATAGAAGCAATTTTCTGTCTGTGCTAATTTTAGCATGATGCCATGTTTGCAAGGTTACTGTCTCCTTAGAGGAAGGTCCATGTGTTTCACAAAATGCTTTAATTGGTGAGGAATAAACATCAACATCATTTCATAGAAAAAAATTATTAACATAGCAACAAACATCATCACTCTGTGGGAAAGTTTAAAAATTCCACCTCACAGGACTGACACTACCATTAGGCATAGTGAGGCATCTATTTCAGAGAAAGGGAGTGGCGGCATTTCCCCATCCTCTTTTTGGACTGAAGCTGTGGTAAATATTTTCTTACAACCTAACAAGAAGGAGCTGAAAATTCGTGGTAAAATCTATGACCACCAATCTGTCATTCATCTTTAAAAAGGGTCCTGGGTTTGGGTTTGTTCGTTGTTTTGCTTTTTAAAGAATTGTCATTAATAAAAATGTCTGGACAACTTTCTTCATACACTTCTGCCCCTTTCTTAAAGCATCAGTTTTACCATGGCATTAGAGAAACTGGGGGAGAAGAAGTCTACTAATTAAAAGGCAGTTATGTCTTGACCATCTGACGGCTCCCATCTTCGAAGGCAGGATGGACTCTTGAATACCAGTTGCTGGCAAACCCAGATTAGAGGAGGGTGTCTCATAGCAGTAATTGAACTGAGGGGTTTTTGATGTTATTGCCTTCATCTGGGTGGGCACTATTCAAAATGTGAATATTTTTGCACCAAGCAGGTTTCTTCTCCTTTTTCCCACCAAATTCTCTCTCTCTCCCTCTGCCTCCCTGCCTGCCAGTCTGTGAAACCTTCTGCCTGCCAGTGAACAAAGAGGCGAATGAGCAGCTAATCTGTTGTCATTTCCCTCAGCCTTTTCTGTCAGGCGCCTTTTAGAAAAGGAGCGGAAACGTGCCCTCAGAAAGAGACTGAGATGAAAATGTGAACAGGTCACTTTCACTTAGTTTCCTTTTTGCCACGCAGGATGGCGGACGGATAAAGTACACATAAGACCCCTCAAGAGAGGAGGTGTTGAAGCCGCTGGCCTTTCCCAGCGGAGCAGACCAGGGCACATCCTATCCCGTCGCCTCAGGGCGACTAAAACAACCTGCCTAGAGGACGAAGAGGACCGCGCTCAGTCCCTCTTCGCCCCCTCCGTGGGAGGCCGGTCTAGACGGCAGCCAATGAGAGCCCGCTATTCCGGGAAGGGGCGGCGCTAACAGCCGGTATATGGATTCCCACGTTGTCCGACTCCGGTAGTTTCCATCCAGACGTGGTCGAGTTACTGTTTGCGAGTACACTGGTCTGGGAGCCGTCATGGCAGAATCCGCCAAGCAAACGAAGAACAACCGCGGCAGCAGCCTGCTGAGCCGAGCCCTGCGGTCCACCCAGCCCGCTCCGGCCGTGGAGATGGGGGTTGTTTGCGGAACCGTGGCCCAAGTCCGAGTGCTGGTGATCAACACCGGAGGGACCATTGGGATGGTGCCTCAGTCTGAGGGTGAGTGGGAGAGCTCAGCAGGGAGGACACCCTTGGCGGGTCGGGGAAAGGACAGCGCCGGGAGGAAATTTTCAAAAAGTTTCCTCCCGCCGGGTACGGACGCATTCACACGTGCTCGCTCCAGCCCCGGGCAGAAATCCAGAAGGGGACGCCTTTTCCTCCTTGTATTGTAGGAAGCAGATGGCACCCAGCAGCCTAGTTTCAGCCTGAGAGGCTGGTGGCTGAAACAGTCACAGGGAAAGAGGCTGCCTTGCTCAGAGGGGATGCTCCTGGGTGGCATGCAAAATAATAATAATAATAAAATAAAAAATAAAATAATATCCAGGTTAAAACCCTTTCCTGAAAACTTGGGAGCAGCTTGGCTGCCAGTTAGTGCAAAACCATTCTGAGTGAGAAGCACCAGTGATCCGAATATAGGGAGACTTCTGGAAGGGATCTACGGATCTGGCTACCTGGATCTGGCTACCTGCCCCTGCTGGCAGACGCGTATGATGTGGGTTTTCCAACCTTCTGTTATTGTGAGGACACCTTGCAGAAGAGAGCAAGGCTCCTCTACCAGTTAATAGGTAACTGGGGAGAAGCAGGAATGTGGATAGGCACAGCTTATCATGGGAGGGATGTGGAAAGCTGCACCTGCCAAATTTTTCCTTTCTAACTACTAAATGCTAGGCATTCCAGGTGTACTTTGAAGTTACCTGTAAATAACTGTTCGCATCCTGCCATACTTGCAATCCCACTGAAAGAAAAGATTAAAAGAATGTTTTGCCCTTCCTTTTCATTGTTAGGTAAGGTAGGGATGCTAATCTATATTGATAAAAATGGAAAGAGGGATTCCATTTGTTTTGTGTGCCATCAAGTTGCAGGTGACATACCGGCACTCTTAATAACATTTTTAAATACTGTGAGATATTTAAGGAGTGTTTTTTTTAAAAAATGCGCTAGTGGGGATTCAAATCCAGATCTTAGTCCAGCACTCTATCCACTGCACCACACTGACTCTTGAAGGGATATGGTTGTTCCGTACAGAACATCACATTGTTTTCTTGTTTTACTTAGAAGAAGAGTAAAAGCTTCCCTAGAAGAGACACTGATCCTACATTTAGAATTAGTGCATCCTGAAAAAGAAAATATGTTTATTTTAACAAGAGTTTACATCAGTCCTTAGCACAATAGCTTGTTTTGTTTTTCTGACTGGTCCTCGCAAACTACGTTTGCATTCTGAATTCTGTATACAGAATGAGTGGGAAATATTTACTCTTCAGACACTTTTTAACCATCCTGATCAATTTGTGTAAATGTGATTTTGAAAGTACATCTTTTGTAAGACAAAAGGAACACTTTTATCTAAGGGTTCATACCTACAATAACATCCAAATATAATGTAATATAAAGGTAACATTTCTTCATGCTTAAGCAGCTACAAATCCAGAAGCAATGTGTAGAACCCGTGTTTAAGACTAAAATAATCATGATGTTATGAGTTCCATTATAAACTCTTACCTTTTTCCTACACAGGTAAAAGCAATCAAATGTAATTTTTTTTCAGAATCAGAGTGAGGCTCTGGTAGTAGGGAAGATTGCCCATCCACATCAACCACTTGACCTTTTCTGCTTTTTAATCTTACCCACTCTTGCAGTTCACTCAATATTGTGGAGCAAAAAGCAGCATCCTGGGCAAAGTGGGGGAAATCAAGAGCAAGAAAATGGCGAAGGGGAGGAAGCTTTATGTTTCCAGCTGAATCCAATATAGAAAGATGCATGGTTATAACTGCTTTTCCCCTGGACTGGAAAACCTTAATTTTCTCAATGTTCTTATTCTTGACTTACAGTGTTTGAAAACATGAAAGTGCAATCATGCATAACTGTTGGCTATATTTAAGGCTATTAATGTTTCTAAATGTGGAGCTGAAATTGGCTTTGTCTGGAACTGCTAAAATAACTATAGTTTAATGGTCACTTGGTGGGAAAATACATAAAATGAAAGTTGGAAATTGAAATGCGTGGAAATTATAGTGCACAAAACAAGGTTCTCCTTTTATGTGCAAAATGGAGAACTATGGTTTAATGTTACTTTTCTTGCCAGGATTTAAAACCATGTTGAAACTGTACTGTTCTGGTTAGAAAACTGACATTAAACTATAGCTCCTTATTTTGGAGATAGTGGGGAATTGCATGCTGATCTGGGATCAACATGATAGGAAAGGAAGTGGTCTGTCACAGGTCTTTGTCTTGATCAGACAGGATATCAGCACCAAAAGAAATGCTAGGGAAAAGTTTAGGGTTCTGGAAAGACAAGTAAAGTTATGGAACATTTAGTTTCCAGTTTCTTCTTTATGGTTTCTGTGGATCGCACTATTGAGTTTGCAACTGTGCAGAGCCAGTCTTCTGAATCTTCCAGAGCTGAGCTCCCTCCCTCTATCATTTTGCCTGGACCCCTGCCCATCCCCTTCATCACACATGAATAGCACCCCCTAGCAGACTGCCTTCAGTTCCTTTCTGTTTGCCAGACTGGTCACAGGCCATAATATTTGCTGCACTACCATGTGTTTATGTGTTCACCTTCCTTTCTCCCTCCTTATTCTATTCTGTCCTCATATTCTCCTTTTATTTCTCCTGGGTTGTTCTCTCAGTTTGTTCTTTAGTTATCTAGTGTATTTTCTCTCTCTACCCTGCAGCGGGTCTTGCCATATGGCTTCTGAAACTCTCTTTTTAAGGTATCCTTCATGTGGTGGCAGTATCGCACTCCCCCCCCCCAAAAAAGATTGTCACACTCACTGCCTTTTTTTGCCTCAGAAAGGTCCTTATCTTTCAGCTTTGCCCAACTGGCAAGAACTTTATGTTCACAAAACCAGCCTCTCCATACCACCTCCCTTATCCTCCCTAAGCATTCTGGACACCACACTTTAAGAAGGATGCCAACAAACTGGAGCAAGTTCAGAGGAGGCAACAAGGATGATCAAGTGGCTGGAAACCAAGCCCTGTGAGGAAAGAGTGAAAGAACTGGGCAGGATTAGCCTTGAGAAAAAAAGACTGAGGAGATATAGCATAGCATTTTCCAAATAATTGGAAGATAGTTATACAGAGGAGGGGCAGGATCTGTTCTCGATCATCCTAGAGTACAGGACACGTAACAATGGGCAATTTAAGGCTGAATATCGGGAAAAACATCTTAACTGCTAGAGCCATATGACAATGGAACCCATTACCTCAGAAGAGGAGGCATTCAAGCAAAAATTGAACAATCCTCTGTCAGATCTGCTTTGATTTGTATTCCTGCAGGGGGTTGGACTTGATGGCCTTATGGGCCCCATTCAACTCAATTATTCTATGATCCTGTGATCTTTGACTCTACTATTCAATACCTATATGCCTGCTGCTTACAAAAAACACAAACACAGTCAACAGATTTCCTGACTCCACAATTGATGGCATCTTCCTCTACTTCTGATGCTCTGTTGCAGCCTTCAAGTTTATCAGGCATGACCCTCTGGGCCTGACTTCTTGTCAAGATGCCAGATTTGGCAGGTTGGGCCTTTATTTTGTTTTTATTGCGGTGACACTCCTACCTCCGGTTCATCAGCTTTTATTTTCCAAATAGCGTGATCTAGAGAGACCACAAAGAAGAATGATAAGTTACCTTTGATGTAACTGTGGTTCTTTAAGTGGTCATCTGTGAAGCTACATGTTCCATCACCCTTCCCACAGTGTCTACCCTTTTCTGGTGGATTGCTAGGGTGCACTATTTATGTGCGGTGGAAAAGGTGGGTAGGGATTTTGCTAAAATAGTAGAGGGAGAGACTTCATCTCCGGAAGGTGCTGAAGTCTTGTTCTACACAGACACATTCCCAATAGTGTGACTCCACAGACCACCACTCGGGGAATCACAGGTTACACCAAAAGTAAGGAACTTGTCAAAAGCTAGGCAAATTGCTTAAAAATCCAGGCAGCACCCTGGATAGCTCTGTGTGGAGCCCAGACTAGAGGTTTATATGAACCGGTTGAAACGTAACATTTTGTTTTAAATCTAACTGTTGCTGCAGCTGTGATTTACATTTGTGTCTGAACTGGGTCTGATGAGAATAGTAGTGTGTGAAGATTTCCTGCATTCATAGGGAGCTGGGCTAGCAGGAATGTAGGCAAAAAGGAACCAGAAACCAGAGTCAAGGTGTGTGCTGCTCCTGTTCACAGAGAAAACAGTGGTGTCTGCAGATGTCTTAAACCAGTGATTCCCAACCTTGAGTCCTCAAATGTTCTACAACTTCCAGAAATCCTGGCCGACACAGCTAGTGATGAAGGCTTCTGGGAGTTTTAGTCCAGGAACATCTGGGGATTCATCGTTGAGAAGCACTATCTGAAACTGATAACTGTTCATTAAAATTACAGTTGTGCCCCGCTTAACGATTAACCCCATATTACGACGAATCCGCTTCACGACAATGTTTTTACGATCGCAATTGTAATTGCAAAATGATGTTTTAAATGGGGGATTTTTGCTGCGCGATGATCGGTTCCCTGTTTTGGGAACCGATTCTTCGCATTACAATGATCAAAACAGCTGATCGTCGGGTTTTCAAAATGGCCACTGGGTGCTCAAAATGGTTCCCTGCTGTGCTTAGGGACAGATTCCTCGCTATACAGGCACCAAAAATGGTCGCCGTATGGAGGATCTTCGCTGGACGGTGAGTTTTTAGCCCATTGGAATGCATTAACCGGGTTTTAATGCATTTCAATGGGTTTCTTATTTTCATTTTATGACGTTTTTGTTCTACAGCGATTTCGCTGGAACGAATTAATGTTGTTAAGCGAGGCACCACTTTATTTGTAATACAAAACAATATATGACTTTACAGCGGGATTTGACAACTATGGCCCCCAAATGTCTTTCTTCTATAGCTCCCATCAGTCCCCACCATGCTGCCAATGGTAAGAAATTATTCCAAAAGCCACAGTTGCCAACCTTTATTTGAAAGGAACATAATAATTTTTTATTTGGAGTCACATTGCTCATATTATGCTAATCTGGAATCTATAATTTATTGTAGAGTATCGGACATTTTATTCGGTTAGAACCTAAGTGTTGTTATTTAAGAGGCTTAAGTATGGAGATTTTTCACAGTCAGAGAACTACACAGCTGCGTTTTTCTTGTGCTGCTGTTGCTTTATTAAAATAACCCAGATTGAGCATTTAGGTAAATATGGAGAATACTGAATAAATTCTATGTAATGAATTATTATTCCATAAATTACTGTGATGGTGTAAATTTGGTTTTCACAGAATAAACAATATTATGTTTGGAGTTAGGAATTTCATGTACTTTGTAAAATTAATTTTGCATAAGGAACACTATTTAATGGCCCAAATTCAGTTACATACATTACACCTTTGTAAGGGCAGCAGCATCAGATTACAGCTTCTCATTGTTCCTAGGCTTTCACATTTCAAGCACAAGCAGTCTCACTGCATGTGAATTGACGGAAGCAGAAACTTTAATTTCCAGCAATCTCTCCCAGTCAGTAATGCCATCTTTTTAGAGCCAATGATATAAAATGATTTTTTAGAAACAATATCTATTTTGAAATCGTGATCACCCATCTACAGAAAAAGACAAAAGCCTATCTCACAGCCATAAATACTGCACTTCCAAGCCAACTACACCAGAGCATAGAGTGCTGTCCTCTGAAGATGCCGGCCACAGAGACTGGCGAAAGGAAGAACAACCTTCAGAACACGTCCAAAGAGCCCGAAAAACCCACAACAACCAATAGATCCCGGCCGGGAAAGCCTTCGCGAATATGTTGAAATCCTTTATGAGTTTTACATATACATTGCAAACATATATTGCACACATTTTTCTTATACAGTATTCACTTGTTTTTGCTTATTACATATTGGCAAAATCCAGCATCCTCTGGAATAAGTGGAAATCCCTATTGTTATCTAGGAAGCAGTTTGTGCCTTCTGTAATTTCAAGCAGAAGAAAACAGGATACTAGCAATTGTTTTTACATAGTGTGGCGACCTTCAAATATTTTAAATTAAAATACTGGTATACTGTTATCTGTTTTTTGAAATTAAAGCAAAAAACAACATCAACTAATTACTGATTTCTGACTGTGCCCCTTCCATTTAAGTATGGCCCCAAGGAGTCAGCCAATCTGAAAAAAGCAGCGTTTGCCCACCCCAAAGTCATCTACCTCTGAACTACATTGTATGCTTAACATGTATTTAGAACTAGTGCTCCCTCAAGTTATGAACATCTCTTTATCCCGACACATGCTTTTCCTCTCTATCTTGTACTTCAGTTATTTTATTTGTGATTGTACATTGGAAGGTAAACTTGGATTTAATTTGCAAGCTTGATCGCTCAGGCACCCTTCTCAGGTAATTTCATTTAATGTCTTTTCTGATGCTCACTAATGGAGGACACAACGTAGAAAGAGAGAATGTATAAGCCTGGTCAGGGTAAAATGATTTCTTATTTTAAAACAGGGATACACAAGATTCTTGACCCATAGGGATGTCCCTGTTGTTGGCTTGAGAACAATAGACATGTGACAGCCAAAGAGCGGGTCTGGACCACTGATGGCGCTCAAGATACTGTTGAATTCCACTTTACATCAACCTCTTCCAGCCCAGCTAAGGCTGTATACTGAAGTAGTAGTTCATGAAAACCAATGGCATTGGGAATCTTCTTAGTTGAAGAGAAGGTGATGGGAAGATGGTGCTCAAAATTGGGCAAGGGACAAAATGCAGCTGTGGAATGTGTGTTGCCCACCCCTTTTTTAAAAGCATATATATATATACATATATATATACATATATATATATATATATATATATATATATATATATATATATATATATATATATATATATATATATATATACATATACATATACATATACATATACATATACATATATATATATATACATATACATATATATACATATACATATACATATATATATATATACATATACATATATATACATATACATATACATATATATAAAAGCCCACACAACTGTTACTACAGGTTTCTCATCAGTTTGCCATGGGCTGGCAATACACTTTAGAACAAGACTTCAAGAATAGTGTTTCAGATGAAGGGCAGGCAAAGTTAAAATATATATACACACACACATATATATAAAAGCCCACACAACTGTTACTACAGGTTTCTCATCAGTTTGCCATGGGCTGGCAATATACTTTAGAACAAGACTTCAAGAATAGTGTTTCAGATGAAGGGCAGACAAAGTTAAAATTCTTTTGCTTTGATCAATCTGAGATTAAATTCTTAACAAGCAAGCAGTGTATTCTGAAGACATTTTCTGTGGTTACTTATTAATATCTGATTATAGCTGTAGCAATATTTATGGACTACAGTTGATTGTATCAGATGTGTGGAGTGTTTCTCAAGTTACCAATAGACATTCACATGGTTGGAGACTAGGATTGTAGCCAATGAGATCAGAGGCAAATTAAAAGTAGGAAGTTGAGTTAGTGAAACTTTCCTTAAGAGGCATTCATAAAGCAGTTGTTGTGTGATAGGAATAGCAGGATAGTGCTGAGCTGAATATGAACAGGGTAATAATGTCGTATGATTGAAAACAACCACAACAATATGCTCAGGTTCAACTTTCAGGTCCTTAGCTATAGTAGCTGGTTCATGATATCTATCACCCACACTTGTTTCTGCTGGTGTCTTTACTTAACGATTTTACTATTATTTTTGGGTGTGGTGGATAGCATTACATTCTTCATGGCTGAGAGTGTGTCATAAAGTATGGTATTTACTGGTTACCTGAGTTCAGAGTGGTAACAACACTGACTATAAAATGATCTATAGTTTTATGGCTGCTGGAATGGATTACACAGGATTCTTCTTCCTGTATTGTTGAGAGGATGTTCATTGGCTGTCAGTGTACAGGGACACTGGCATTTGATTGTTAATCCATGAATTAGTGTCAAGATGGAAGTATTCCTCTGAGCTATACCCAGCAGGGGATAAAAAATATCGAACTGTATCATGCCATTCTCCGACCTGGGAGCAGCCACAGAAAAGGCCTTCTCTCATGTTCAAACATACTTGTGTAGGTGGTGTAGCTGAGAGAAGGGCTTCCCTTGCAGATCTTCAGAGCTGAGAAGGCTCATATAGGAAGATACGGTCCTTCTGATAGCCCGGATTCAAACCATATAGGGTTTTACAGGTCATAACGAGCACTTTGAACTGCACCCAGAAATGGAGCAATAGCCAGTGAAGCAGCTGTAACAGGGGAGTGACATGCTTTCCATAACTGACCCATGTCCACAGCCTGACTGCAGCATTTTGAATCAGTTGAAGTTCCTGAACCATCTTCAGAGGTAGCCTATCATGCTGTAGTACAAAAGGGAATGCAGGTCACTACATTAATTCATACAAAAGAGCAATCTTCTCTTCTTAATGCGAAAAGTTACAACGTTCCATAAGTTAGCATGGGAGTGTGGCAAGAGAGCATTAAGACTTGTTGTTATTGATGCAATTAATAAATGGGAAACAAATGCATACATTCTGTTCTAGTGGTTGTAATTCGCCTAAAATACAATCATTGCCTCTCCAAAATTTTCCCTCTGATAACATCATGAATCTACCCACGACATTCTCAGGAACCTCCCAGGATCCACAACCTGATGTTGACCTTCCCAAACAACTGGACATTTCCGATTGTAATTTTATAGCTACCAACCCTTCCAAGCCCTCTTCCGTTATCCCGCTATCCCCAATTTGTTTAATCAAACGTAGTGTAACACCCGACGCTTTTCTCCTGGTTGATGCTCTTACTCAAGACCCTCCCCCTTTAAAGTTTGATTTCGTCAATCCCAAACTTACATTTAATAGCACAAAACCCTGTAGGGATTCAAATTGTTCTTCCTCTTTAGGTATTTGTCATACTATGCCCTTAAGTTCCTTACCACAATCTAGCCCCAGCCCACCCCAGATAACTTCCCCTCGCCTCCAATCTGCTTGTTCCCCCCCCTTTCCCATTCCATCCACCCCTAATCCTAGATTTCCAGCCTCTTCATGACTGGATGATACTTCTCAGTTGCCCCCTAATTCCCCTTTTCATATTAAATTCCTCTCCTGGAATATTTCTGGGTGGCAGAGAAAAGCCTTAGATAAGGATTTAACCAGTTTTCTATCCGGCTATGATATTATTATTCTTCAAGAAACCTGGTCATTAACACCTCCGTTTATTCCGGGTTTCTCTACGTTTCATATACCCGCTATTAAACTTAACCCTAAGGGTCGCCCTGCAGCTGGACTATGTTGTCTTTTTCAATCCTCTTCCTTGTTTACACTATCTTCTATCCCTTCCCATTCCAATTATATTCAGATTCTGTTATTGCAGTGTAACAAATTTACTATTTTACTTTTCAATTTATACATACCGCCTTCTGCTCCTTCCCCGAATAATTACTGGACCGAGATTGAGAATCTTGCAAATCTCCATTTAAGGACTCACTCCACAGCTTCTGTTCTTCTTATGGGTGATCTAAATACCAGAATAGGACCTAATAACATCAAACTGGCTAGCCATTTGAAGTGGGATCTTGAAACATCAACCCCTCCTTGGTTCAACCTTGCAAGATCCTCTAAAGACCATTCTATCAATGCTTATGCTGCTTTGTTAGCCAACCTTAGTCTCAGTCTCCAAGTTGTTATATTAAATGGAACTGTGGGGAGAGACATTCCTGGGGGTTATACTCATTTTTCTGTCAAGGGCCCCAGTGTAATCGATTATGCCCTTGCCTCCCCTATTCTCCTTCCATTGATATCTGATTTCTTTGTTGAAACACGAACTGACAGTGACCACCTGCCTCTTCGACTATCCTTAAATCTCCCAGTCCGTCCCCCTCCTATTACTCCCCCCCCTCTCAGCCCCACACCACGCCTTAAATGGTCCCCTCAAACTGACACTGACTTTTTATCATGGTCACAATTGCCAGAGACTATTGACCTTATTAATACTATAGGTTCAACCAACTCTACCCCCCAGGCTATAGACACTTACGACTGTCTCTTGGCCTCCTTGGTTCAAGCTCTTAGTAGGCCTTATCGGTCTTCTTCCCACAATCGAGCTAATTCTTGGTTTGACTCCGATTGTTGGCTGGCAAAGAAACAGGTCAGATCCCTTTTTCATTCTATTCGAGCCTACCCTTCCCCTAATGCTCTTAAAATTTACTTCGAAGCCAGAAGGTCTTGTACCACCCTTCTGGATATGAAACAACATCTACACGCCCAACGCAAATGGTCCAATCTGCTGCAAGCCATTCTTTCTCGGAATTTTAAGGTTTTTTGGTCCCTTGTTTCCCGTACAAACTTATCTTATGCTCTCTCTCCGTACTCTCCAATACCCTCTGATTCTTGGGTTACCCATTTTTCAAAAATCTTCTCCTCCTCGTGCTCTCCCCATTATTCTATCAATCCCTCTCAAAACTTCCCAGATTGGCCCCCGGTTACCTCCGATGAGGTACTAGAGTTAATTTCCACCCTTAAACCTGGCAAATCCCCAGGGCCTGATCATGTTATCTCAGAGATTCTGTCTAACAATCCTCTTTGGTGGTCCCATCTGCTTGCCAAATTATTTACCATAGTAAATCACTCCGGTGTATTTCCGGACTCTTGGCTATCTTCTATTCTGATACCAATCTTCAAAAAGGGCGACCCTTCTCTTCCTAGTAACTATCGCCCAATCAGCCTATTGTCTCATATAGGCAAACTTTATTCTAAATTTCTCTTATCAAAACTATCAGCTTGGGCCTCTTCTAAAAACCTCCCTGGGAAGGAACAGATAGGCTTCCGCTCTGAAGCCTCGACTCTGGATCATGTTCTGCTTTTGTATCACCTTGCCGAAAAATACTCAATTTATCACAAAGCTAGACTTTTTGCCGCCTTCGTTGATCTACGAGGAGCCTTTGATTCAGTTAATAGGAATTTACTGTGGGATAAACTTAACAACTGGGGTATTGAACCCCGACTGCTTTTTTTGCTTAGGCGTCTCCACTCCTCCAATATATGTCAGATTCGGCTGCCAAACTCCTATGAGCTCTCTGACAAATTATTAGTTGACAAAGGTGTTCGGCAGGGATGTGTCTTAGCCCCACTACTTTTTAATTTATTTTTAGCGGACCTGCCTTCCTCTCTTTCTGCTTCTACTAATGCTGCACCCTCTCTTAATGGTTCCCCAATTTCTGTGCTTTTGTATGCGGACGACGCAGTCCTATTATCTCTAACAAAAGCTGGTCTCCGTCGTACCCTATCCAAATTTCAAACTTTTTGTTCAGCCAACGATCTGGTTATAAATGCTGACAAGACTAAAATAATTAACTTTTCCAACTCTGTATCACTATCTCCCTGGACAATCGGAGCACAAACCTTTCAGCAGGTTTTATCCTTTAAATATCTAGGTATCACTCTGCATCATAAACTCAGTTGGCGTCCCCACAAAAAATTGGTTCTATCTTCCTCTAGCCTCCATCTTAATGCCATCTCAAAATTTCACTACTCATCTGGCAATCAATTTGTGCCTGCAGCGTTGCTTATTTTTCGGACTAAATTGCTTTCCCACTTACTATATGGAGCTCCTATTTGGATTGAGGCCATAGATCACGATGTTGACACTTTGGCAGCCGCCTTCTTCAGGAAAATCTTAGGAGTCCCCAACATGATTCGTCTTTCAACTTTAGTTTTGGAATTGGGTACCCATCTCCCTTCTACCCTTGCTTGGTCCACCACATTTAAATATTGGCTTCGTTTACATTTAAACTCTAAGCCCAATTCCTTACTATACGATCTACTCAGAGACAATTTCCTTTCCAAGTGGCTGAAGTTGATTGAGATTAAACTTCAATCCCTTGATTTGAATTTAGAATCCCTAAATGATTTAGGAATTCAACAGGCCCATGCTCTTATTAAATCTAAACTCTGGCAGCATGAGTTTGAGGTTCTTGCAGCCAAACTGAATCCTACCTGTTCCCCGCTTTCTTTTGGTCTTTTCCCTTCACTTGGTTATCATCCAAATTATTTTTCCTCACTTATCAACCCCAGGTTAAGAAGAGCATTTATGTTAGCCCGATTTAACATTTTTCCCTCAGCGAACCATACCGGTCGATTTGCAAATATTCCTAAAGAGGATCGATTATGCCTGTTCTGCCATTTGGTTCCGGATACACTTGACCATATATTGTTTTTCTGCTCAGTTCATTTTTCCATTCGTAAGGCACTACTAGAACCCTGGTTATCTTCCCTGCCGAACACCCCTGAGATTTTCCTGAATGATTCTTCCTCCCGTATCACTGAAGCTGTCGCTATTTTTCTGCTTGAGATTCTTAAATTAACTTCCAAATTATAACCCGTTGTGTTTATTGTTAGTAATCCCAGCTGTATTTATGCCAATAAAGGTTTGGAGAAAGTAAGTGGTTGTAGAAGGGGTAGCCGTGTTAGTCTGTGCAAGCATTATAAGTGAAAACAAAATAAAAATAAAGAGCAAAAAAAGACAAAAAACATGTCGGCAGTTTAAAGACTAAATTTTGTATTTTTTAATGTGTCCACAAAAGGTGGCATTAAAAAATATCTAAGTTAGCCATTAAAGTGCCACCGTGTTTTTGTCTTTTTCTACTCTTTATTTTTATTTTATTTTCACTGATGACATTTTATTCTGTATTTGATTTCTTTTCTTAAATTCGATGTTTGCTGAGTTATTTTTTCTGTGATTATGAAAGTTTGGATTCCAATTTTTTGAGGAACACAGTATATGATCCTTTCCCAGCTCACACTAGTTCCATACATGCAGCTGAATAATGAAGATAATGAAATGTTTATGCTGTAAAGTAGTGTTCCCCAACGTTTTTCGGACCGCGGATCGGTTCGGGGGTGCTGGCTCCCTGCGTGGACCGGTTGGGGGGTGGGGGCACCCCTGCGCTCACGGGTGGGCATGTCACGCTTGTGCACATGTGTGACAGGCCCCTTGCACTCATGCGTGAAACACCCGCCTCTTTGCCGAGCCCGGTCTTGAGCGGAGGGGAGGCGGCTTCACCACCTTGATCAAAGAGATCTGGCGGCGGTGGTCATGAGCCTGGACTCCCTGCCTTCCCTGCAACCAGCGGCAGCTCAGCTCCTCGTGGCTGGGGGTCAGGTAGTGTGGGAGGGAGCAGCGGCTGCCGCCAGGCAGCCACAAAGAGCTGAGCTGCCGCTGGTTGCAGGGAAGGCGAGGAGTCCAGGCTCGAGACTGCTGCCGCCAGATCTCTTTGATCAAGGTGGAAGGGGGTGCAGAGATTGAGGTAGCAGGCGGCGGAGGCCGGCCTGGCTGGTCTGCAGCACCCGCTGGTGCTCCAGGGCCGCCACCTTGGCGGCATACTCAGCCAAGAAGGCACGGAAGCCCTCGTCCGGGAAGGCCTGGCTCAGGCACTCTGCCCGTCAGCTTGAAGTCCTCCAGGGTTGAGCAGGCCGCCATGGTGAAGCCGCCTCCCGTCCGCTCAAGGCTGGGCTCGTCCAAGAGGTGGGTGTGTCACGCATGAGCATGAGGGGGCATGTCACACTCGCACACATGCACACAAGCTCAAAATGCTCACCAGCAAGCGCGACACGCCCCCCCGTGTGGGTGGGCAGGGGGACGCTGATCCCTGTTCGCGGCCCAGTCCAAGGCAGCCCACGGACCGGCACCGGGCTGTGGACCGGCGGTTAGGGACCCCTGCTGTAAAGTCTGATTAGTGTCTATGAACAGACCTAGTGCTGGACAAATAGTGATCTTTTCTATTTGCTAAATACATTTTCCCAAAAAGAGCAGACAACCAGGCAAAGCCATGACGCATACCCATGTAAGCCAAACCCTGTACACGACATCCAACAAAGGGGACATCTGTTCCTTGTAAATGTAACTTAGTTTGGTGGAGTTGAATACCAAAATTGTTCACATATAGAAAACATACAGATTTTATCAGTGCCCTGCACCACAGAACATTGGCATTATTAATGGTAGAATCCCTTTCCCATACATGTTTAACTCCCAACATATTAATGTACAATAAATCTATACTGATGGAATAAATCTTAGAAGTACTCTGTTCAGTGTCGCACTAAGCCAGCATAATTAGATTTTCAAAAAGGGGTGAGAGAACAGACAATCTGAATGTCAACTCACAAATAGGAAATAAGATGTATTATTTGATTAGTTTGGATTCATTATTTAAATCTGAATTAGAATTACAAACAAAAAATACAATACAATAACATGTATTCCACTGATCTGCAAGCATGATTATAGGTATGTTCATGCAGAAGAATTTCAAGATCTCATATCATGATAGTATGAAAGCCTGAGAGTGTGGCTGGAAATATTTAGAAATATATCTTGTGCTGTTCCAAATGGGATACAATGG
This sequence comes from Pogona vitticeps, assembly GCF_051106095.1. Lineage (NCBI taxonomy): Eukaryota > Metazoa > Chordata > Lepidosauria > Squamata > Agamidae > Pogona > Pogona vitticeps. Next base: position 342,026,844 of record NC_135783.1, read on the forward strand.
AAATGTTGGTCTAAATGGTTGCAATCATTCTAAGGGGACCTCTGAAACTGAGGTCACAGCAATGGTGCAGTTAAAGTCTTTGATGAACACATGCTGAATGCAGTGGAATAATACACATATAAATACTTCTCTAAGGAGACAAAAGAACTGAGCCATCTACACTGTTACATTGAAAAACAATGGATACCCAGGCATCTTCTTTCCAAAGAAAGAAGGAAATTTTCTGCAAGCCAAGCCTCTGGTGTGCTCATTATGAATTGAAGTGACCTCTTGAGGTCTGTCTGCTTCTATGTTTGTTGTAGTTTATTGCAATAGCATTCTATGACCATGAACATCTACCACCATTTCATTATAGAGTCTTTATAAACAAAGTCAACTTGTCTTCAGGAATTCAGTATTTTCTTTCCTACATCTGAGTCTCTTTTATTGATGAGGAGCCTTCAGAAGCGACAGTTGCAAAGTGATCACCTTTTTATAAGAAATTAATAAAGATATCATGTTACTTTGGAAATAGATTCCACTGTAGTGTACTTTCTGAAGTATATAGACCATCGCAGCCTTATTTTCAATTAAACTTAACAAATACGTGAATGAACTTTTACACAGTTTTCAGTATCTGCCCTTTTCAGATCTGTGATACATTAAAATTAGGAACGTCACCATTTTATCTCCAGAGGAGCAGTTTCGGTTGTTTGTGTGCTTTGCCCAAAGGCATATATGTCAATCATTAATAGATGGTTTATTCTTTGGTCCAAATTTCTTATTGCATTTCTGAGCTCACTGGATGATACAGGCAGCAGCTAGATTCTTTAGCTAGATCCTTATGTGAATACTTCAGCTAGTTTTGACTTGAAAGAAACCTATTTCCTGGACTTCCTTTCATGTTGTTGGCAGAAAAAAAAAATAAACACTGGAGACTTACCTCCTGGAGATTTTAAAGTAACTTTCCCTTTCTTCTTTTCTTTCTGATCTAGCCAGTAAATTGCAACTGCCTATGTGTGCAGTGTTCATTGTGAGTCTCCTCCTAAACAAATACTTCAGTTGATATTGAAATATTATAAAGTGTGTGACGTTAGATGTTACTGCAGTACAAGAGCATTCCTTTCAGGATAGTCTTCCCTTTGAAATGTCTACTGCCGATTCTAATTTCTGCCCTTAATTAATACTTAAATCATTGATACGAACTAACTATGTCTCTTTGATACACTGGTTTATATTTTATACTGTGGGATTTAGCAACCAGGACTTGGTTTTCTAGCTGTGAAGTACTCCAGTGCATAGAATTTTTAAAGCTTGTTAAATGCAAAATGTAAATCAGGAAAAGCCATTGATTTAGTCTTAATTAGGCAGATCTCTGTTTAAGAATGAAAGTGACTCAGTGCCAAGCTTGTGAATAGGTTTTCCTTTAAAAGATGAAAATAAATGAAAAGCAGTTGTGGGCAGTACTCCAAATTAGATTAAGGCTGTGTGCCAAAAAAAGGAAGATTTAACTACTTCTCTGCAAGTAATTTTCTTAATATGATATAAATCAACCCACCCATATGCTGTTTGCCCCACAGGTCCAGTTTATGGGTTGGAGGTGGATATCTATATATTTTTTTTTGCCGTGTGGGGCAAACTAAAGATGGGGGGGGACAACACAAGTCAGGAAATGGTAAGGAAGGGGCCGGTGTTTTGAAAATAGATGCAGTCCTGGTTTATATTGGATGCTTTCATGGCTCTTCTGTATTAAGTCTAATTTGATAGTCAAATGTGTTGTGAATGCTGAGGTATTAGGTTAATTCTGGGGTGTTGGTGATTGTATGAAAGATTGTATATTACAGAACAATGTTTTTGTCTAGCAATATGGATTAAGGGTTGTTGTAGGTTTTTTGGCTGTGTTCCAAAGGTTTTTCTTCCTAATGTTTTGAAACATTAGAAAGAAAAACCTTCGGAACAGTCTCTGTGGTTTCTGAAAGCCTTCGAGAAAAGATGGATTAAAATATGTAGTTAATTTGTTGGAAATATTTTTACGGTTTTTCTAAAAATGTCTCTTTGCTTTCCATGTAATACAGTGGTGCCTCGCAAGACGGGCGCTTCGTTTAACGATGAATCTGCATTACGATGAGGTTTTTGCGATCGCAAAAGCGATCGCAAAACAACGTTTTGAGTGGGGGAATTTTGCTGCACGATGATCGGTTCCCTGTTTCGGGAACCGATTTTCGCTTCCCAATGATCAAAACAGGTGATCGTTGGGGTTTCAAAATGGCTGCCGGGTGCTCAAAATGGCTCCCCGCTGTGTTTAGGAGCCATTTTTCACTGCACAGGCACCCAAAAATGGCTGCCCCTATGGAGGATCTTCGCTGGACGGTGAGTTCTTAGCCGATTGGAACACAGTAACCAGATTTTAATGCATTTCAATGGGTTTTTTATTTTCGCTTTACGACGTTTTCGTTCTACAGCGATTTTGCTGGAATGAATTAACGTTGTAATGCGAGGCATCACTGTATTAACACCCCAAAGTGATAATCAGAGGCTAAAAAAAATGCATTGCCTGTGTATTTATTCACAACCTCCTATGATTTTCTTATATTTTTCACATAATTTGAGCATATTGCTTTGTGTACCCTGATGGTAAGCTTAACGATAATTACTCTGTCTTGTTTAAACCATGATCTATTTTGATGTTTGACTTCACCACTGTGGCTTGTCCTTACTTTGTTTCCCCAGCTGAATTGTCCATGTTCCAGTGCCATAAAAAAAAAAAACTAACAAAGAGACCAGAGAGAAATGAACAATAAGCTAGCCAGAAATTAGGAAGGCAAGCCACAGTTTGTTTGATTTTCTGCTGTGTGATATGTGGCTTAAGTAACAAACTATGGTTATCACAGATCACGGTTTATTATGATTTGCAAAGGTCATAATTGTGATATATTGGTATGCCCAATGAAAGTATTGTCCCTGTATGGGTTTTAGATTTCTTTTCTTTTCTTAAGGGGCAACATAGCTACATTTTGATTTTTTTTTATTTCCTTATATCCTTTGAACAGAGAATATGCAGTCTTGACAATAGGCAAATAGTCAGTGCTTCTTTTTCTCTTCTCTTTCCAGGTCTAGTTCCAAAGGCTAACACGTTAGCAGGGTATCTGAAGAAGATCCCAATTCTTCATGATGCAGCATATGCCCAGACTCTCAGGCTAGGAGATGACACTTTGGTGCTTCCGTACGTATCTTAAAATCCAGAGTGTGCTAGTTCTTCTTGGAATTCTGAATCTTTCTATGAATTGCATGATATTCTTCAATTTTTTTTGCCTTTTCCTAGACTCTGTTAATCAGGAGTGTGGGTATACAGCTGCACAGAAATACTACATAATGGCCCAAATCCTCTTATGTAGCTACACAAATGACATGAAGGCAAATTGCCCCAGGTTAAAAAAAATCACCATAGATACTGTCAGTTGCACACTGAATTGTACAACTCAATATGTAACTGATAATGCCTATCGGCATTTTTTAATTTCAGGCAATTGGCCTCCAGAAGTTATGCCATTTGTGCTCTGCCATGGTAACTAGGTAAGAGGATTTTGGCCAATGTGACATTAATTGGAAAGCAGATTTTGAGTATTTCAAGAACAACTCCCTATGATGGGGTCAGTCTCAAGAGCCAGAGCCCTTTGGAATGAGGTCAGAGGATGACAGGACAGGCTCAGTCTACAAGTCTTATATCTATCCATGATATCATCTATCTTTTGGCAAGTGTTGCTGAAATGAAAGAAGCTGATGAGATGGCTGAATAAGATTTGGAGTGGTGCAGGTGAGGCTTCAGTGTTTTCCTTATTCTTTTGCCCCATACAGTGGTGCCTTGCTTCACGGCGATAATACGTTCCAGGAAAATCGCTGTTAAGCGAAAACATCGTAAAGCGAAAATATAAAGCCCATTGAAATGCATTGAAACCGTTCAATGTGTTCCAGTGGGCTAAAAACTCACCGTCCAGCGAAGATCCTCCATACGATGGCCATTTTCAGTGCCTGTATAGCGAGGAATCCATCCCTAAACACAGCGGGGAGCCATTTTAATTATCTGGCAGCCATTTTGAAACAGCCAATCAGCTGTTAAAAAGCCATCGTTTTGCGAAGACTCAGTTCCCAAAGTAGGGAAGCGATCATCGCAAAGCGAAAAAACCCTATTTAGACCATCGTTTTGTGATCGCAAAAGCAATCGCAAAAACATCGTCATGAAGTGGATTCGTCGTAATGCAGGGTAATCGTAAAGCGGGGCACCACTGTAATTTTCCACAATTAGAATACAGCCTGTAAAGTAAGCAATGCCTTGTAATTAGCATAATTGATAAAGATTATAGGATTCATTTTAATGCAGGATTTGGATTGTCACAGAGTCAACATAAACATGATTCTGGTCCTTCAATACCCTTGTCTTAACTGTATTTTAATATAGTAACTTCCAGTAGTGAAAAGGAACATTTGTGTTCTTGAGATGATCTGTTTAGATATAAAGGAACATAGATGCTGTCTTATCCCACATCAGACTTTTTGTCTATCTGGATGAGCATGATTTAATCTGGCAGTGTTGTACCACTGTCCCATGTAGTGGTCTCTCCCGCTAACTGTTATCTGATGTACAGAACTGACTTTGGAATCTTTTGCATGCAAAGTATGTGCCGTATCACTTGAGCGCTTGCCTTTCCTGTAAACTAAATAGTCTTATACCACATTTTTTGCGGATTCAGCCCTGTGTTGCCTACTGTAAGTGGCAGCAGCTCTCCAGGCGGAGGGTCTTGATCATCACCTACCTACGTAACGGGAGGTGCCAAAGTTTCAACTGGGGAACCTCTGTATGCGCTCAGCCTGTCAGTTTTCTCACATGCATTGGGTAGGAAAGACCAATGTTAATACATAAAGTTTTGTTCCTATGTTGTAAGGGAATGTCTAAGCCCCCTCCCCAAGTAGAAGGTGCTGTAGATTGAAATCCCGCCCCGCTGCACCCATCCAACAAATTTATCATTTAGTGTCAAGTCGGCATGTTCTGTTGGTTTTGGTTGCAGGTGTGCATATTTAGCGTCAAATTTCAAATGCAATATGTAACTTAGAAAGGGGTGTTTACAGTATCCTTGAATTTTGGATCATTATGGAAAATACCTGTTACAGTGGACCCTCTGGTTACAGACGGCTCCACTTACAGACTTTTCGAGTTATAGACTTCTCTGGCTGCAAAATTTAGGTTCGACTTGCAGCCGGAGAATCGACCTACAGACCGGAAAAAAACCCAAAATGGAACAAAAACGGATGGTTACGGATTAAGCGGTTTTCAGTGCATTGTAGGTCAATGGCGCCTCGACCTACAGACTTTTTGACCTACAGCCACCGTTCCAATATGGATTAATTCCGTAAGTCGAAGGTCCACTGTACTAGAGAGGATCTAGGCCAGCAGGATTTAATAACTGATTGGATTAAAAGCATTTCCCTTAATCTGAAAAAGGATGTAAAATGGTTTTAAAACTAAACACAAAACAAAAAAACAACAACAAATAAATGGAAGTACCCATGTTGGAAAATTCATTCATGTCTTTCTCTCTCGTACAGGCTAAGTGTACCTCTTTTAAGACGTTGGCTGAAATTCTGCTGTGCAGCTCCATGTGTGCAACATCAATGATCTCCTTATCACCAGCAAATCACCACTAATCAAAGGCTTCCTTTGTCTGGGTACATGCCACTTCATTGCATTGTGCTCCAGTTGTGTGCACCCCAAAATTGCCTTTAATCAGTGGCAATTTCCTTCTGATAGTGACGTCAGTCCAGGGTGTGTATTCAAGCCACACAAAAGGATTTTAGCTGTTGTTTGCTTCATCATGTCAGAAGTCTTTTTTTTTACAAGTTTCCTTTTTTCAAAAGCTGCACGCAAATTTCATTCTCATATATTGATTGGCTAAAATTACTTCAAAAGGGTGACAGTCGTAGAAGGAAGAAGAGACTGATTTTTCCCCCTGTGATTTCCAGTCTTACGTAACCTGGGTGTTCTTGGACTACAATCAGAGGTGGGATTCAGCAGGTTCTCACCTATTCTATAGAACCGGTTCCTAAATGTACTGTTGGTTCTTAGAACCGTTTGCTGGCTTGAGATGAATGAAGGAGGAGGGGCCAGGTGACCAGCGACGAGCGGGGGGGGGGGAAGGGGGCACAATTAGCTGCCTCCCTTCCCGTGCCACACTGAGCCGTCTGAGGTGGGGTGGGGGTGAGAGAGACAGAGCCCTGGAAAGAGCAGAGGCATCACTGGGGGGAAAGGGGGGAGGATGACTCCTTGAGGGGTGGTGATTGACAAGGCATGTGGGCAGGACACAGAGGGAAAAAGTTTTGGAGTGAGACCGCTTCAGTCAAACACCCAACCGTCCTCGTTTTACTATGATTTTTTTCAAGTTAAAGGTACCACATAAGACTGTTGCTCTGCCTAGAAACAGTTTTTTTAAAAATATCTGAGAGAATATCCAATGCATGAACCAGTGACGGTCTCAATGATCCACGCAAGCAAGGTATGCAATAGAAAAGTCACTCACACCACAAAGAGATCAAACCTCCAAGCCTCATTTAGAATAGCAAAGAACTTTTCCTCCTGCCTCAAAACTGACAATTTTGGGAGACAAATGGCACACATATGGCCCACTCTGTTAGAAGGAGGAAGACAGCTAGCAGTATTTTAACACTAGTAAGATTTACTATTCTTGAAGGCCATATATCCAGGTCCAAGAAAGGAAAACACATAAACATATAAATAGATAAGGGGAATCGAAACTCTTCTCTCGGAAGTGGCCGCCGAGGGTGAGGTGGGGAGGTGGAGCCTGCCAGGGCTCTGAGGGAAGCCATCATCACCACCAGCGCCTCCACCAACACCAACACCCCTCAAAGCGACTGGTGCGGGGTGGAGGGGAAAGATGGAGGAGGAGGAGACCTCAGAGAAGTCAGTAACTGAAGGACTGATTGAGGTGGTGGGGTTGAGGTGGAGTGGTGACAGATTGAAAAGAGACCATACCTTCCAAGCCAGAAGGAAGTGTGTGTGTGTGTGTGGGGGGAATAACTCCACAACAGGTGCATAAAGGTGGCCTCCAGGTAACAACAAGCAGGGCTATCAGTCATTTCAGGAGCAGGAAAGGGGAGGGAAGCAATTTTTGCTGGTGAGTTATAGGGTGAAATAGGAGGTAAAGGGAAGGAGAGATGTGTCAGTTCTCTGTCAAACTTGGTCATAAGCACCCACTGTGAGGTGTGTGTTTGGCACATGCCCATAGTGAGGGTAACAGCAGCGGTATGCCCAAACAGATACACTGTTTGCGCATACCGCTGGGAGACCACTGTGGAAGAAACCCTCATCGGATCCCACTGTCCTGGGCATTTATTTATTTATTTATTTATTTATTTATTTATTTATTTATTTATTTATTTATTTATTTATTTATTTATTTATTTGTCATTAGGACATAGAACCTGTTGTTAATGTATTTGAATCCCACCACTGACTACAATTCCCAGACGTCCTTCATCAGTAGCTGTGCTCCTGGGGTTTCTGGGAGTTGCAGTCCAAGATTATTTGGGTGACCCAAGATTGGGAACCACTGTTCTGTTTTAAACAGTCAAAGTGATGAAGTCAAAGCAAAATTATATTGGCTGTTTCATCAGTCCCAGGCAGTCAGGTTTCACAATCAGGTTTCACAATGGGGGAGAAAGCAGTGTACAGTAACTCAAAAGCTCACTGAACAAAATGTTTTTTTACTTGGCAGCTCTTCTAACCAAAACAAAAGAATTATCTACACCGTCTTGGAACTTACTCCACTCCTTGATTCTTCAAATATGACACCAGCTGAATGGGACAAGATTGCTAGGCAACTTGAGGTATTCTAGATTTCTCTTGCAATATACCATTTGTCATAGAAGAATGATTCCTTTTCATATTGTGATTCTAACAGTCATAGATTTTAGGAATTGGATGCCTTATATATCTGTTTGTTCTTTTATTTATTTAATGTTTTTCTCAATCAATTAATGGTCAAAGTGATTAATAATGAAACTGGGAAGGCAATGAAATCAACATAATGTAAATCGAAACAAAATTCTTAAAACACATATGTCTTAATAAAAGAAATTTTCTAAAGTCATCAAACACTATTATTTAATGGTGGAGGTGTTACCAGCCAGTCTAACCTCCCCGTGGAGGGTGTCTCACAGCTGGGGTGCTGGTACCTAGAAGGCCCTGTCCCTATCAATCTCATCTCACTAGGGCGTGGTTCCCAACCTTTTTTGAGTTGGGATCCCCTTTTATAATAGCCAAGTAGCCTAGGGCCCCTGCCAAATGTCCATAAAAAAGGTGGGGGTAACAGTGTTGAATGTGGGACGGAATCAAGGCAAACCTCCCTGGTGGACACTGGCTGGCACTGCAGCACTCTCTTTGCCGAAGCCAAAGCTAGCCAGCAGCCAGCCAGCAGCCCAGGAAGCATGGCGAAAGTTTCCATCTTCCATGAAAAAGAGGGGAATGTGATGGTGATGGCTCACACATTGACTCCTGGCTGGGAATAAACAGCATTGGATTCACATTCGACGGAAAAATATTTTTTACGACCCTCTAGTAAACACTTTGTGATCCCTTTGGGGGTCGTGACCCACAGGTTGGGAACCTGTCCTCTTGGGGATGGGATATGTAAAATTTGATAAACATAGTCACTGAGTAGATGATAGGTAAAATGCCAGTACTTCTTGTATCCATTGGATCCTGCCAGGAGCAGATGCTGATGAGCTGGTCAGATGCTCCAAGACGAGAGAACTTGTTCACCTTGTTCCCTCAAGGTCTGAAGCTCAGATGTGTCCTTTTGTCCAAGGCTATCCCCCTCAGGTGCCACTCATTCCCACAATGTAGGAAGCCTTAAATGGAGGTGGACAAGATCAGTAAGTCAAGGGGCTAAGTTTTTGGAAAACAGAAACAGGAAGCATCTGTGTATCTTCTTTTGAGTGGGGAGGAGAAAATGCTTCTGAAGGTTTCTGAGAGCATCATATGACTCCATTGGCTCTCGATATTTTTGGGGGGCCCTTAGTAGTTGGGGGGGCTCATGCCCACTGTACTCTTTTATAAAGACCATCTTAGCCCATCCCTGCCTTAAAGAGATAGACTTTTGCCTTTAAGCCTAACACTTTGTGCCACTTCAACTGATCATGCCAGACATGCTGGTGGTGTTGACACACCAGTTCCAGAGATCATGGAATGACTGGAGTGTATCCTTTCTCCAGTCTTAGCTGGAGGAGTTGATAATACTGTACTGCTCTGAGCTCACAGAGGTTGGTCACGGTTTCAGTTTCAGACATCTCTAATCTTTCCAAGAGCATGGATGATCTTGGTCTTAGTTTTCATTGGTGCATCCTTACACCTGATGATCATTTTCAGTTCCTTCATTGCTCCCTTCCTAGTCTCAGACCTTCTGATTTCTTGGCTGTAGTCTCTATTTAGATTGATGATTGAACCAAGGTATAAAAAAATATTTCACTATTTAAATTTCTTTATTGTCAACATTAAATTTGTGTAGTTCTTCTGTAGTTATTATTTTTGTCTTCTTAATGTTGAACTGCAGTCCTGCTTTCATACTTTTTTCTTCTTTTACTTTAATTAAAAGTTGTTTCAAGTCGTTTCTGTTGTCTGCAACACCTTGAGCATCACTTTGTTTGTATGGGAAATTAAAGCAGTGATCATATACTTACTGCAGTCCTTGGCATTTCCTTTCTTGGGGATTCAAAATATATATTGAACATTGCCAGTCTGTGGGCCACTGTTTTGTTTTCAATATTTGCTGGCATATTGTTAGGATTTTGACAAATTTGGTCTCAACATGACAGTTACTGGAAAACTACATTTGGGGTTCTGACCCTATTTCTGCCACCTTTACAATTTAAGTGTTTCTTCTACCATCCATCTAGGTTTTTCTTTTCTTTTTGCTACAATAAATGTATTTTTTTCATTCCTCCCTAATAATATCTCTGGTTTCAATCTATTCAGTTGCCCATGAAACGTTCTTCTGTTTCATGGGCAATTGAATTTAGTAATGCAGATTTGTTCCTGATATGGGCTGAAATTATGTTTATAAGTATATCTTGTTTTTGGTGTATGATCAATTGCTAACTAGATCTCATTAAGTTCCATTAATGGAATTTATATACGTATGGTATTACAGGCTCCTGTTGATTCAGTGGGTTTACTCTTGGATTGATCACTGCAGGGCCACCACCTCCTCACCAGATCCTTGCAAATCCAAATTGGATTGAGGCCCATAATTCATATGGCTTGCTTTGCGCACCCAAAATAACTTCCTATTTCCATGTTCTATCTCCTTTTCAAATTAAAGCTTACTCTACAAGATTTATTTTAGCATAAGTTTGGCTCTCCATAGGCTCCCCCCCCCCCCCAGCAATCATGTAAGCATGTTATTGGAACAGCACAGCGGGGGCCAGATTGCACTTTGCATTATTCAGAGCTCTGCGGTGGTCAACACAATATTTCCAGGGATGAAACTGTGAGCAGGCTGTAATTGAAAACCAGGATCTTGCTCACAAGGGTACCCCCTGGCAAAACAAAAATTGAGGAAAACAAGATCTGATGTAACTCTTACATCACTTGCTTACGCAACATGTTTCCCTTTTATAGAGAGGTTCGCCCAGTGTTTTTGTTAATGGTTAATGATTATTTTTTCTTATTTAGCTGTGTTAACTTCTTGCAAAAAATCATTTGACCACAAGGTGGTGGTGTAATATAGCTTCAAGCCCGGCAAAGTTTATCAGTAGCACTTGGAAAGTGAAATGTTTTTCAGAGCAATCCTGAGCACTGTCCCAAGGGGAACCCCGCATAAAGGGCATTGCAGCAATCTAATCTAGAGACTACCAGCGCATGAACCAGTGTGGTGAGGGACCCGGTGTCAAGGTATGACGCAGCTGAGCAAGCCGCTATAGGTGGAAACAAGCAGATTGGACCATTGACGCTATCTGTGATGTCATTGATAGTGATGGGTCCAAGAGGATGCCCAAGCTATGAACCTCATCCTTCATGAGAGGGAGTACGCCCCTGAAAGACAGGGAGGCACCCAGACCACAGACACTAGGGCCCCCTCACCCGTACAATTTCTGTCTTGTTTGGGTTCAGTGTCAGTCTGATCTTTCATCCATCCCAGCACCACATACAGGCAGTGCTCAAGGGACAGGACAGCATCCACTGTAGAAAGATGGAAGGAGAGATAGAGCTGAGTGTCATCTGCATATTGGTGACACAGTGTCCCAAAACCCCTGATGACCTCCTCCATTAAATAGCATTGGGGAGATGATTGATCCCTGTGGGGCTCCACCATTGAGAGTCCATGGAGCGGGCAACATCTACCCAAACTGAACTCTCCGAGGGTGGTCCTCCAGGAAGGATTGGAGGCAGTTCAAGGCCTGACCACTGATCCCCAATCCCGAGAGCCTCCCCAGGAAGATTCCATGGTTGATAGTATCAAAGGCTGCTGAGAGGCTGAGAAGGACCAACAAGGACGTTTCATCCCTGTTAGCCTCCTTCAAATGGTCATCTTGCAGGGCGACCAATGCCGTCTGTGCCATGACGCGGCCTGAACTTGGACTGGAATGGAACAAGGGCATTGGTCTCCTCCAGGAGAGCCTGAAGCTGGTCGGCCACCACTCCACCAGCTTGCCGATAAAGGGAATGTTGGCGACTGGACAATAATTCTTAATATCATCAGCTGCCAAGTTGGTTTTTTTCTGGATCGGCTTAATAAGTGTCTCCTTGAGGGTCAGCAGGACCCTGCCCTCAAGGAGAGACCCATTAATAATAACGACCGCCTTCAAGAGCCAGGCTGGGTGGCCTGGCTCTTGAAGGATCTAGTGAGGAGGTGGTGGCCCTGCAGTGATCAAGAACCCTGTCAACCTCAGCTGATATTATGGGCAGAAATTGTGTTAAGATTACTGGACAAGGTGATGTGCAGGACATCTTGGCATAATCTACTGATAAAGAGGAGGTATCTAGGTCCTGGCGGATGGCCTCCCCTTAATATTTGAAAAAGGCCACAGACTGGTTACAGGAGATGCTACTGGGAGGCCTGTCACTGTGACCAGTCCCAGATAAATTGCGTATCGGCTTTGCTTATTGGGCGAGTGAAATAGGATTTTCTTATAGCCTTCACCTTGGCTAAGTAAATACAGTATTTGATGCGATTTTAGCGGCATTTAAGGTAGTTACTGTCGGGGCCCATCTCCAAATGCCCTCTAGCCTCCTCCTATTGCACTTCAACCCCACAGCTGCTGGTTATACCAAGCAGCTGGCCGAGGCTGAGAATGGAGGGGGCATTTAGGAGCGATCATGTCAGCCGCCCTGGTGGCTGCCACATGCCATTAATCTATCAGAACAGCGACAGGAACTCCAACCAGGTCAGACGGTATCCCCGCATTGCATCTTGGAAACCAAAAGGATCCAATAGCCTGCGGGGGCAAACAATCTTAATGGTTCCCTGCTCCCCACAGAACAGGAGTGCCACTGAGAGGTTACATTTTATTAGATGGTAGTCCAAACATGACAAGGGGACTGATACCAAGTCGGTCACCATTGGTCCACTCTCTCCCTGGCCTGTTGAGAATACCAGGTTTAATATATGGCCCACCATGGGGTGGGGATGTTGACAAATTGGGACATCTCCAAGGAAGCAATGGTTTCCAAGAACTCAAGATCTGGACCTGTGGCCCCCACCTCAGCATGTACATCCATCCATCCATCCATCCATCCATCCATCCATCCATCCATCCATCCATCCATCCATCCATCCATCCATCCATCCATCTATCTATCTATCTATCTATCTATCTATCTATCTATCTATCTATCTATCTATCTATCTATCTATCTATCTATCTATCTATCTATCTATCTATCTATCTATCTATCTATCTATCTATCTATCTATCTATCTATCTATCTATCTATCTATCTATTTATTTATTTATACCCCGCCTATCTAGTCACTGTGACCACTCTAGGCGGCTTACAACACAAAATATAAAACAGATATATAAATAAAATAGTTTACACAATTAGAAAAATTTTCTACAAGATGGAAGGAAAGACAAAATAAATCATAGCAGAAAAGGAGGGGAAGAAAACTACGAATTAACTGGGGGTGGGGGGGCCTGCCTAAACATCCATGTTTTCAGTAGATTCTTAAAATCAACTACATTGAAGTCACCCAGAACAATTAGTCTGGGGGACCACAGTGCTACGGCAGAGATGACATCCACCAGCTCTGGAAAGGAGAGTGCTGGATTGTGGGGAGCATGGTAAACCAGCACCATCCCAAATCCATCTCTGGTCCCCCACCGACACATGAAGGGCCTCAAAGATTTTTCTCTCTGCTTATACTGATATAATCATTTATGCTTCTTTTTTCCTCCTCTACTACCTGCTCTATTTACAGTAATCCATGGCCTCTGATTTTTTGTGGTAAATATAATCTGTCCACATCACTCATCTCACACGCCAGCAAGGTTATGCTCAAAATCCTACAAGGTAGGCTTCAGCAGTATGTGGACCGAGAACTCCCAGATGTACAAGCAGGATTCCGAAGGGGCAGAGGAACTCGAGACCAAATTGCCAACATGCGCTGGATTATGGAGAAAGCCAGAGAGTTCCAGAAAAATATCTACTTCTGCTTCATTGACTATGCAAAAGCCTTTGACTGTGTGGACCACAGCAAACAATGCAAGTCCTAAAAGAAATGGGAGTGCCTGACCACCTTATCCATCTCCTGAGAAACCTATATGTGGGACAGGAAGCAACAGTTAGAACTGGATATGGAACAATGGATTGGTTCAAAATTGGGAAAGGAGTACGACAAGGCTGTATATTGTCACCCTGCTTATTTAACTTATATGCAGAATACATCATGCGGAAAGCTGGACTGGAGGAATCCCAAACTGGAATTAAGATTGCAGGAAGAAATATCAACACATCCGATATGCAGATGATACCACTCTGATGGCGGAAAGTGAGGAGGAACTAAAGAACCTTGTAATGAGGGTGAAAGACGAGAGTGCAAAAAACGGTCTGAAACTCAACATCAAAAAAACTAAGATCATGGCCACTGGTCCCATCACCTCCTGGGAAATAGAAGGGGAAGATATGGAGGCAGTGACAGATTTTACTCTCTTGGGCTCCATGATCACTGCAGATGGAGACAGCAGCCCTGAAATTAAAAGACGCCTGCTTCTTGGAAGGAAAGCAATGACAAACCTTGACAGCATCTTAAAAAGCAGAGACATCACCTTGCCAACAAAAGTCCGAATAGTCAAAGCTATGGTTTTTCCTGTAGTGTTGTATGGAAGTGAGAGCTGGACCATAAAGAAAGCTGACCGCCGAAGAATTGATGCCTTTGAATTGTGGTGCTGGAGGAGACTCTTGAGAGTTCCCTGGACTGCAAAGAGAACAAACCTATCAATTCTAAAGGAAATCAACCCCGAGTGCTCATTGGAAGGACAGATCCTGAAGCTGAGGCTCCAGTACTTTGGCCATCTCATGAGAAGAGAAGACTCCTTGGAAAAGACTTTGATGTTGGGAAAGTGTGGAGGCAAGAGGAGAAGGGGACAACCGAGGATGAGATGGTTGGACAGTGTCATCGAAGCGACTGGCATGAATTTGACACAACTCCGGGAGGTGGTGGAGGATAGGAGGGCCTGGCGTGCTCTGGTCCATGGGGTCACGAAGAGTCGGACACGACTAAATGACTGAACAAACAAAAAACATCACTTTTTGGATGTAGTGCATGATGCATATTCATTTATTTGTCACCATATGCCCAGGGGCTATAGCATCTGCCACAGTCTTTGTTGACCCGGACAACAACCAATACAGTACGGATTTCTGTTTATTTCCTCTCATCATAATTGATAGTTGGTGGGCACAGTTGGTCTGGCTTCTCAGCTGAGTCCTGTCTGGCTTGGGAGACCCTTCAGCATAGGTCTCAGCCTCACTGAAGCACGTAAGCCCCTCTGACTCAACAAGGCCTGTGCCCATGGAAGAGATGATGATGATGATTATGATGATGGTTGGTGGACATAGGGGGCAGGGTACACTGGAAATATTAGAAAGATTGTAATATTTCTCTGGGATTTTTTTTAGAAAGAGTGGGAAACTGGAATAATAATACCTCTCCATACTGCTTTTCAGACAGAAGAGGGCAGTCCTGCACCAGTGTTTTCATTCCCTTGAGGATGGATGATGGGCCTTCTCATTGTACTTCATTGCTACTACAATAGTCCCAGTTTGCTTAATTTGTTCCCGTAAATGGTATTATCCCCGAAGTAAAAGAGGCGACAAGAAATCAGACCATATGACTCATTTACATATGTTAACATTCCCGTTTTAAAGCCACTGCTAAGCTTTCCCTAATTAGCAGTCTTCCTCTAGTTTAGGACACACTATTAATATGTATACATTGAGGAAGAGGCCTTTGAATTTTCTTATAATTAGCTGTTGAAAGAATGAGATTTTATGTTGACTGTATTCTTCAACAATTAATTATGTTCAAGTCAGCGCTCCCTGGAAAGCCGGACAAAAGCGTACAGAAAACTAAAATTCATTGGTGCAGTTTTTCTTGCATTGACCTGCTTGTCTCTTCAAGCCCTTTCCTATATTTTCAATTTTCATGTGAAAACAGGATGGGACAAAACAGGGTGGGGGACAGAGAGAGAGAGAGAGAGAGAGAGAGAGAGAGAGAGAGAGAGAGAGACTTTTATATATGAACCTGTTGCACTATCTTTACTCTGATCAATTATGGCCACAACACAGATGGAGTCTGAAGCTCACTGTGTCTCGCTCTGTCATGATAAATCACTGTATCCAAACACTACCAATATGCTATTAACAGTTCAAAATACTGTATACTGGAGCAGGCAGGGTATCTACAGATAGGATATCCATAGACTTTAGAAAAGTTACTTTTTTTGGACTATAGCTCTTAAAATTCCTCAGCTTGGCCAATGGTTGTACTGGCTGGTCAATTCTCAGAGTTACAGTTTTAAATACTGTAGTAACTTTCCTGAGTTCCAACTGCATTCTATGTTACGTATACTGTACCCCTAAGCCACAAAATATACTGTCTAAAATGTGTTGCAACCTAGATTTTGGGTGGATGGTTTCTTTTCCCAGATTGAACTTAAGGGCACATTGTGCGACTCCATCTTAAATAAATTTCTGCCTGCTTTGGAGAACTGCTCTGAGGTTTATTATGATTTATTATTTTAAAGATTTTTTTCTGACGTCGGCATAGTCAGATAGTTGCAGAAGGCTTTTGTAATGTAAACCATATACTTGGGAATCTGTACTTGAGGTGGGAGAAAGAAGAAACTCACAAGAGAGAGCGGAAATAACCTTGGAAATATTAAAATTTGTTTTTCTCCTTCTTCTAGTATGTTACTTTGAAATTTTAAAAGACGGTACCTATAATGGATTTGGTCTTTTGAAAATCATTTTAAGCATACATTCGAGAGGAAATACAGGGTTGAGAAACTGATAGATCAGGAGGTACTGGCAGAATTATAGTTAATTTGCAGTGCATTATCAGAGGTTTTTACTCTCAGCTGTTTATCAGCAAAATGGCTTTCCCAGCTTCCGTCAGAATAGGCTCCTGAAAGAAGCTTCATTTTCAAGTAATCATGAGAACAACAGTATGTACAAAGTAGTTTCTGAACAGTTGAGTTCAGATATTTAAAACATAAAACAAAATCCTAGAAGTACATTTTTCTTTTATTTATTTTTGTATTTTGCCTCTGACTCTGTTTGGTGAATCTTGGGGTCCTAATGAAAAAACCAAATAGATCTGATAATTCTGAAGTCTACCTACTCCAGAGTTGATATTTAAAAATCATTTTGCTTGCCACGGTTTTGAAAATGTTTGCTTTCAACTTCTCTTCCCAGAGTAATGATATCCATGGTTTATTAGTTTACTTCTTAACATGATATCTTTGCCTTGAATCAACAGAAAAACTATGAAAAGTATGATGGGTTTGTGATCCTTCATGGTACAGACACGATGGCCTATACAGCCTCGGCATTGTCCTTCATGTGCGAGAATCTGGGTAAATCTATTGTTCTAACAGGATCCCAGGTAAGAAGGTTCTTTGAAAACTGAACAACAGAGCTGTCACCAGCCTTCACTAGACTTTGCCACAGGTGGCAGATGCTAAGAGATGGTGGCCAGGGGGTTAGGGAGCAAGAGGTGTGCCACGTGGCCTGCCAGAGGTCTAGCTGGACTCTCTGGAAATTACTTAACAGACTTCGAAGCAAAGTAGGAAGATCAAGGAATAATCAAGTAAAATGGGGTTAGTTGGATACAGGATATATTTACTATGACTGTGGAGAAATATGATCACTGCAGCACTGATGTGCGTGCAATTATTGCCCACCATGTGTACAAAAGAAGGTCTAGCAAATGGCCAATATAACATAACTGAAGTAGCCCACTTCTGGTCCAAATAATCTAAATATTTTAACATTTTAATTTGTTTTTAGTTTTACCTATCTTGTCCAAAGAAAGAAAGAAAGAAAGAGGGTCTGCCTTGCACCCTCTAACCTAGCCTCCTGCCTTCAAGTGTGAAAGATCATCAGTGGGCTTTTGAACATGGAATGGAAGGGGACTAACTGAGGTAGCAAAATGTTTTAGGAGAGCTCTCTGTTGAGAAAGGTGGACATGATCTGCGTTAAGCATTCATAATGTTTATCTCTTTCATCCCCACAACAACTTCGCGAAGTATGTGCTCATGGTCCATCTTTCACAGTTGAGAACATGAGTTTTGAAGCTGAGCCAAAGTCCATGTTGAATGGGAGGTGTACCATCCCACGTCCTTACCTTTAAACTGAAGTACAACAGGAGACAGTTAACTTGACTGGGCAGGAGCCAAGTTTTCTTTTGTTGGAAAATCTTCTCTCCATTTTAAGTCTTCTGCCTCTCCCATTGGTCTCCACATGATGTTGGGAAGGGAAGAGGGAATGAAGTTTGGAAAAGTTGCCTATTTTGAATGACAACAGCCAGAATCCCTTGGCTAGAGAACTGTAAATGTTCTAGTCCAAAGAAGTAACTTTTCCAAGCGCTGAGATGGAAGGCAGGTACAGTATTAGTGTTGGCCTTTTTCTTCCAGCTGGGCTAGTAGCATTTTCATGGGAATAATCTCGGTTTGGCAAAAGAAACATCATGGTGGGTAGAACTCATTGTCTTCCTCTTTCACCAACGGTTTGCCAGGCCAATTGTTCAAGTACGAGAAGGAGAAAGTGGGGAGCGGGGAAAGTTTATGTTACAGATATTTATCATCATATCCACTTATGTGCAAAGCCACTTGCTAAAAGAAGGTTTATGAATGTACTGAGAGATTGTTCTCCTGGATGACACACTCACCCCATCAGGAAGCTGGCTGCCACATTTTGAACTGGAGCATCCAAACATTATCTATGGCGATAGGTTGTCTACTGAGGGCTTTGGATAGCAAGAAGTTAGTGTTAGAGCATTGGCTTAGGACTTGGGTTCAAATCCCCACATGGCAGTCAAGCTCACTGGGTGACATGAGGTTGGGGTAAAGATGGAGAGAGAAGAGATTTGTGTGCCACTTGAGCTCCCTGGAGGAAAGGGAGGACCAAATATAATCTATCTATCTATCTATCTATCTATCTATCTATCTATCTATCTATCTATCTATCTATCTATCTATCTATCTATCTATCTATCTATCTATCTATCTATCTATCTATCTATCTATCTATCTATCTATCTATCTATCTATCTATCATCTTTTTCTCCCTGATAACATAAATAACATGCTAAATTCAAGTATAACTTTGTGAGATGAGGGAGATTGTGTTTCTGCATTCCGAAGGAGTTCTCCCATCTGCCATAGTCTAGGAGAAAAAAAATACATTGAAATTCCACTAAATCATATGTTTAAGGTACATGTTTCATAAATTATTCATTCTACACTTTCTCTATACAATATATACTGGAGTCTTTCTTTTTTCCTCAGCTACTTTAAAGAGCATTTTTGTCTCTCTCTTTTTCTTAGGTGCCCATATACGAACTGAGGAACGATGGCCGATCCAACCTGCTGGGGGCGCTGCTGATTGCTGGACAATTCGTAATCCCTGAGGTTTGTTCATTTTATCTCTTTGTTCTTGCCCCCCTTTTTTCCTTTATTGCCTTGGTTTTATTATACTTCTGTCACAAGTTTTGAAGAAGCTCAGATATCACAGTCAGAATAAACCAACAGCAACATAAACTTATTTTCTTGTCAGGGGAACTTTTTTTTGGGAAAAAAATCAAAGTTATAAAAACATGTATTGTAGAACATAAAATAGCAACTCCTATAATTTAGGATGTTTTTAGTGGATATCCTAGTATACCATGAAAGGGCTCCCATCACAGGGACACATCCTTCTCTTTACCAAGTCCATTGCATTGTTATAGCAGTCCCATTAAGTTACCCATCTCAGTGACTAATATTACTGTGATCAACCAATCTGCAATACACAAAGGAGCACTGGATTTCCTGTATTACTCAAATGTATTCTTAGCTGCAACTAAAAGAGTCCCAAATACTTTTAAAGAAATCATTATACATCCTTCAGCTCTTTAGGACAATTGATTTGTCACAATGACATCGAAACTTTGGTTGTCACTGTTCTCCAAAATAGTCTTAGTACTGGGACTATATGCAGAAAATTGGCATCAATTAGTTTGCTAGAGAAGTGTTAGAAGTCATTTAAAAGGCTAAACTAAGAGTATAATAGGAAAGCATTATACTCTATTCTGCTGGTAAGCAACCTTATATAGACAAGTCTGGAGTATACATAACTTCCAAAATCCCCCACCATTGGAGTTCATAGGGATTGTAGAAGCAAAACAAAGCAAAAGCAAAGTGTGTTACATATACTGCCCCATAGTGCTTAAAGCACTCTCTGCACGGAGTACAATTTAATTATACAGACTACACTTCCCCCACCACCCCCTCTGAGCTGGGTACTTAATTTACTGACCTTGGAAGGCTGGAAGGCTGAGTGAACCTCAAGCCAGCTGTTAGAATCCACTGGGATTGAGCGCTAACTATGAGCAAAGTTTTGACTGCAATACTGCGGTTTAACCACTGCGCCACAAGGTGATCTGGAGTGTACCAGGTTGTCTACCCCTGATCTTTTCTGCTGGGGAAGATCTGTAGTAGATGTATCCCCAAGGAGCAGAAATAGCAAGTATCTATGACTTTCCTGAGTAGGAATGAGGAGACCTGGCTACATCCACATCATCAGTTTGAATCTAGTGTGAAACCAGGTTTGATTTCCTGGTTTTCTTTCAGATAAGCTGGGGAACTTTTAAAAAGGGTTTTAGGACAGAGCTTGCTCACATGTTGTTAAAAAGTTTGTTCCACGAATTTCTTTCTTGGGAGCCATAATATATAAAAGAGTTTTGAAGCTAGTTTCAGTTTGTAATGTACACTTTGTAACTCTGAATAAATCCATTATACAGACCTACACTTCTGCCTGTTTCTCTAGCCGTACAGTCAACCTGCACTCTTTCAGGCATTCTGAAGTTTGAAGGGCTGTTGATTTACCATGACATACCCAGAGTTGCACACTTTATGTTAACATTTCATTGCGTATCACCATTAAAGAAGCAAAATAAAATCATCCTCATCACTGGGTGTCAGCTTCAAAGGTTCCTGATAGCTCTGCACAGCTGCTCAACTTGCTTTTGGTAGGAAGTACCTGTGGGTAATGAGCTTACATTTAATCTTAGTTGTTGAAAACCAAAATACTGTACTAAAAGACAGACATGGCATTTTTAAATGCCTGTAAGAACTATACATACCACTCCTGCATAATTCTGATTATATTTATAACCATCTTCTAATTCATTTTTATTATTTTTAAGGAAAGAGTCAGATGTGTGTGTGTTTTTAATCAGTTGGATGGTGTAATTACAAGGTTTGGAGGCTGACAAGCTTCATTTCTCCTTCTTGTAGGTGTGCCTGTACTTTTATAATAGACTGTACCGGGGAAACAGGGTGACTAAGGTGGATTCAGAGAGTTTCAATGCCTTTTCCTCACCTAACCTGCCTCCACTTGCAAATGCTGAGGTTGATATTACAAGTAAGCAACACTGTGATTTCAGTTCTCATACTGTAACTTTGCTGTCTGTAACCCTTTCCTGAACTGCTGCAGTATTGGGTCAAACTGTTTAATGCAACTTTATCCTTTCCTTCCAGGGTCATGGTTGTTTATGGGTACTGCTCACAAGTGCCTTATGTCTTAATGATATTTCGCTTTGAAAGGTACCCTTGCCATTTTTATGGCATCGCCCTTTAGTTTATTCTGAACTGATGTAGGTAAGGAACCTATGTAGGCCACCAATGGAATCCCTAGAATTCCACATACGTTGTAACACATGGTGGGTTGATCCGTATGGCGATGGTTGATAAGCTACTCTGCATTTCCGTCAATGGAACAGACATGGTTGGCACCAAAGGTTGGCTGGAACAAGCAGTTGTCCAGTTCCTGTGTCCTATGAAAGCCCCAAAGGGTGAAGGTTGTTAAAGACTGAGCTGAGTTCTTGGTCTTCCCCAGTCTATGCCAGGTGAGGACAGATGGGAGTGTCCACTGGCAGTTCTTGTACAACAGCTCTCAGCATTCTGGAATGATTGCAACTGCCTTTCAGTCTCTTCTGAACCCACTGATGGAATGTAGTGTAGGAATATACATCCTCGATTGCGTCATTCATGTGTGCATAGATGAAAAACCGGAGCCTTTTTCTCCTTGCCTGTGAGATTGCAAGATACTTTCTGCCAGTCTCGATTAGAGAGTTCAGTTGCAGTATTTCTTTTTTTGTGCAAAAGACACAATTTCCACAGCTCGACAATGACAGCTGCTGTCTCATTGTTTCTTCCTTTAAAAAAAGAAGAAACCCTGAGTGGGTTGTTGTGTCTTTTTAATCAATCAGCATGTCCTTTTAGGCTTATTGTGTGTTTGCCTCTGCACTTTGCTTCATAAAAGGCAAGACCACTGCTGTTCCATGGAATGATTCTGTTTCCATTGTAGAAAACTTACGGGAGGGAGAGGGCTGAGAGCTCATTGCCTCACTTTTGTACCGAGACCAAGAAATCTCATGGGTTATATGTGTGTGAACAGACTCTAGAAAGGCTGTCTCAACGTGTTGAAATAGCCTGTCTCGTCATGTTTAGACAATGTATCCATTGTTGTTGTTGTTTAGTTAAGTCGTGTCTGACTCTTCACGACTCCATGGACCAAACCACAGCAGGCTTTCCTGTCTTCCACTGCCTCCTTGAGTTTGGTCAAATTCATGTTGGTAGCTTTGATGACACTGTCCACCCATCTCATCCTCTCTCGTCCCCTTCTCCTCTTGCCCTCACACTTTTCCAAAATCAAGGTCTTCTCCAGGGAGTCCTCTCTTCTCATGAGATGGCCAAAGTATTGGAGCCTCAGCTTCAGGATATGTCCTTCCAGTGAGCACTCAGGGTTGATTTCCTTCAGAATGGATAGGTTCGTTCTCCTTGCAGTCCAGGGGACTCTCAAGAGTCTCCTTCAGCACCATGATTCAAAAGCATCAATTCTTCGGCGGTCAGCCTTCTTTATGGCCCAGCTCTCACTTCCGTATACATTGCTACTCGAAAAACCATAGCTTTGACTATGCGGACTTTTGTTGGCAAGGTCATGTCTCTGCTTTTTAAGATGCTGTCTAGGTTTGTCATCGCTTTTCTGTTTGCTGTGGTCCACACAATCAAAGGCTTTTGCATAATCAATGAAGCAGATGTAGATGTTTTTCTGGAACTCTCTGGCTTTCTCCATAATCCAGCGCATGTTAGCAATTTGGTCTTGAGTTCCTCTGCCCCTTCGGAATCCCGCTTGTACTTCTGGGAGTTCTCGGTCCACATACTGCTGAAGCCTACCTTGTCGGATTTGGAGCATAACCTTGCTAGTGTGTGAATTGAGTGCAATTGTACGGTAGTTAGAGCATTCTTTGGCACTGCCCTTCTTTGGGATTGGGATGTAGACTGATCTTTTCCAGTCCTCTGGCCACTGCTGAGTTTTCCGACCTTGCTGGCATATTGAATGTAGCACCTTAACAATGTCATCTTTTAAGATTTTAAATAGTTTTTGTTGCTGCCTCCTATACAATGTTACCAGCCTCCAGCCATAGTTCTTCAGGCACTCTGTCCACCAAATCTAGTTCCTTAAATCTGTTCTTCACTTCCACTGTGTATTCATAAGGGATTTAGTTTAGATTCCAACTGACTAGCCCAGTGGTTTTTCCTCCTTTCTTCAGTTTAAGCTTGAATTTTGCTATAAGAAGCTGATGATCAGAGCTACAATCAGCTCCAGGTCTTGTTTTTGCTGACTGTATAGAGCTTCTCAATCTCTGGCTGCAGAGAAGATAATCATCTGATTTCGCCTCTTGTGTTGTTGGAAAAGCATGTTTGTGATGACCAGCTTGTTCTCTTGACAAAACTCTATTAGCCTTTGCCCTGCTTCGTTTTGAACTCCAAGGCCAAACTGACCTGTTGTTCCTTTTATCTCTTGACTCCCTACTTTAGCATTCCAGTCCCCTGTAATGACAAGAACATCTTTCTTTGGTGTCAGTTCTAGAAAGTGTTGTAAGTCTTCATAGAATTGGTCAGTTTTAGCCTCTTCAGCATTGGTGATTGGTGCATAAACTTGGATTACTGTGATGCTGAAAGGTCTGCCTTGGATTCGTATTGAAATCATTATATCATTTTTGAGATTGTATCCCAGTAAAGTTTTTCCGACTCTTTTGTTGGCTATCAGGGCTACTCCATTTCTTCTACAGGATTCTTGCACACAATAGTAGATATGGTAATAGTCTGAATTGAATTTGCCCATTTCCGTCCATTTTAGTTCACTGACGCCATCTCCTGTTTGACCACATCCAGCTTACCAAGGTTCATAGATCTTACATTCCAGGTTCCTAT
Organism: Pogona vitticeps; assembly: GCF_051106095.1. Taxonomy (NCBI): domain Eukaryota; kingdom Metazoa; phylum Chordata; class Lepidosauria; order Squamata; family Agamidae; genus Pogona; species Pogona vitticeps. The sequence goes on from NC_135783.1 coordinate 342,050,874, forward strand.
GTAGTTTTTTTTGCAGCATCAGACTTTCCTTTCACTTCCATGCACATCTACAGCTAAGCGTCCTTTTGACTTTGGCCCAACCACTTCATTAGCTCTGGAGCTACTTGTCCTTGTCCTCTGCTCTTCCTCAGTAGCACGTTGGATGCCTTCCAACCTGAGAGGCTCATCTTCCAGTGTCATATCTTTTATCCTTTTGTTTAAGTCCATGGGGTTTTCTTGGCAAAGATATTGGAGTGGCTTGCTAGTTCCTGCTCCATGTGGATTGCATTTAGTCGGAACTCTCCACTATGATCTGTCCATCTTGGGTGTCCCTGAACATCATAGCCCATAGCTTCTCTGAATTACTCAAGCCCCTTCGCCATGACAGGGTAGCAATGCATGAAGGGGTTTTATCCATTGAGAATCAGTAATTTAGTGAGATTTCTTCACATCCCTGTGAATGGCTCATCCCATTTAACAGAGCTCCTAGCAGAGTACCCCTCTAAGAATTTGCAGAGGCTGGAGGGAGTGCCCTGGGAAGTGGACAGAAACCTGCCCAGTGACACTTGTCAGCCCAATTGGGTAAGGGAGTTCAGACAGAGATAAATTTGGAATTCATGAAGGTGAGTTCTTGATATTTGATCTGTCAGTATCAGATCTTAGCTGAAAGCACAGCCTAAGACAGCGATGGCGAACCTATGGCATGTGTGCCACTGTCAGCAGGCAGAGCCTTCTCTGCGGGCACGCAAGCCACAAGTCTCCAGATCACTACTCCCCCCTCCCACACAGCCAAATCTGAGGCGGTGGCTGCAGCCACAGTGCTGGCGCTTTGACAAGTGGTGGTCCAGGATCCAAAGCAGCTGGCGCTGGTGGCAGATCCAGAGTGGGGTCTTGAGGCACCTCCGTGCCTGGGATTCCCCCTTCCACCACCACTTCCAGTTCTGCTGCCATGGCCCACCGCCCACTGGCTTGTTTTTTTTCCCCAGTTTGGGCACTCGGGCCCAAAAAGGTTCACCGCCACTGGCCTAATAGGCTGGTGTCCTTCTCGACCATAGGTTCCCCTCCAGCCACATAATTCATCCACAGTCATGTTTGTTTCAGCCATCTTTAGAACTCAACCTTAGTTTTTAAGGCAGTTGTTGCCTTACTCAGCTAACCTTTGGCTGAGCCAGCCAGCCAGTACATCTAACTGTACTCAGCCAGTACATCTAACTCTAACTATACATAACTCATAAAGTAAGGTCAAAAAAACAACACAAACTTAATAAGAGGCGTACACAAATCAAAAGTGGTTCAAAAAATCTTCACAACTGACACAAGTAAAGAGGCTTTAGAGAGGAGGAGCAGCATCAGAAGAAAGATTAATCAAATATTTGAGCGGTAACACTCATGTCACAATAGTCATCATTTTCATAGTCTTGCCATATTGCCAGGAAAAGTTAAAGGCAGCAGGAAAGACCATATATGGGATGGATTGACTCAATAAAGGAAAATGACTCTGTTCATACTGAACAATATGTATGGTCATGGCCTTGAACAGGTATAGGGAGATATATGAGAGCCACTGCTTGTTAGAGTAGACAGTACTAGGCTAGAAGGACAAATATTCTGATCCTGGATGATAAAACATGATATGCTACTATTCTTATTTCAATCAGAAGGAACTGTGGTTCAGAGAGAATGACTTGCCCAAGACTACATAATAAGACAAAACCGTGGTGGCTTAGAGTGGTGAGTAACCTGGAAGACCTGGATTCGAATTTCCCATAAGCCATGGAAACTCAATACAGAGGCGAAGGAGGAGTGGAACTGGCAAAACCGCTCCTTAAGTATCTCACTTACCCAGAAGGCCCTATTAGGGTTGCTGCTTGACAGCACATAATACACAATTAATACATCCAAGGCCCATCCAATGCCTTGAAAACCATTCACTTTACTGAGATTTGCCTTCACCTTGTCAGTTTTTCTTTATTGTGATTGGGTGTCTTCAGGCAGAAGCTGGACGTCTGTCCATCTGAGATACTCTAGCTCTGAATTTTCTGCACCAAGCAGAAGGGTAATCTTCAGGCTCTCCTCCAACTTGATGACTCTGTGTATGGAGAGGCCAAAGCTGTCACTGTGATTACATGATGTTGTTAAAGTTCATGTGGCATGTAGCATAGTAGCAAGTCTGATTTGCCATGCATTGTGTACTCAGTAAAGAGATATGATCAATCCTGATGAGCGTACTTCTGTATCACACATTCTTTCATCCACGATGACAGATTTGAACAGTATCTGTGAAACATCTTATGTATATGCTTAAAACCTCTAAGAGATCCTAAATTATGCTGTTAGTATGGAAGTCTCAAGTCACTTCTACATAATTAAGTGGAAGAGTATTTCCATCCCAACCTATCCTAAAAAAAATACAGACATGTTTACTCTTGCTATGAATATTTATATGGGATCCACTCACTCTTTGTTTATTCAAAAATATACATAATTAACTTACAGCAAATGATTGCCAGGAGAAGGGGACTCTCTGTGTGTATGTGCTGTTTGATTCACTTTTTTCCCCCCAAGAACGTCCACCCATAGGCTGCTGGAGATTCACCACCTCTTGGCCGCCTCCCTATATTCAAAATGACGACTGTGTCAACTTATGTAATCACGGCTGGCTGGTTTTCAGCCTGTCGGAACGAGGGTGAGAAGAAGAAAGCGTCTTGCTGTTTGTCTGGAGCTTGGAATTTGTTAAAAGTTGCCTTTCTGGTTTGATTTCATAAGGCGGAATTCAGTCCCCACTCCTTAGGGAGGTGTCGCTTCTCAAAGCTCCTGCACTATTTTATAAATGTATGCGTTCAAACCTGTATTGCAGTGCGGCTCCAGCATGTTGCCTCACCCAAGCTGTAGTGCTTTCTAGAACATGCTTGGATTAGTTCAGCCTCTCCTACCTTTGCCTTTATTGAGTGCAATGAAGAAAACAGTGCTTGTTCGCAATAACTTTAATTGGCTTTCACAGTCTCAAGAGGTTTCTGGTGCCTGTCGCCGCAGCTATAGGCTTCCTTCTTTTTGTTGAAGGTTCTGAAGCCAAGGGCTTTTTGCAATTCGAGTGTTATGGAATGTTAGCATAAATGTTTCTGCTTTTTTTAAACATCACATATAAAACATTGTTAATTATCATTAAACATGATTAGAGCATTTTCTAATACCTACTTACTTTGCGTCCCTCAAAAGCAGCGCAATTACTTGCTAACCCATTTTGTCTAACCCCAAGAGGTCTGCGCCCTTAATATTATTTCTGGGATACAAAACTGAAACAGAAGTTGTTTTCTTCATATTTTTATTTCTGTCTCACTGCTTGCAAACTTACTGCATGTCAAAACTGCTGTTAAAGATACAGGACAAAGGGCTAGGAAAGAGATGAAAGCCCTCACTGCTAGTATAATGCATAATTGCTAATATTGCGTTTCCCCATCCTATAGCAGTGTGATGGGAGGGGAAGAGACAGAGAACTGATGGATATGATGTAGCGTTCAGGGCCTAGAATGGGATTCTAATTAGAAGCAGTAGATAATCTGAGAAAGGAGGGCACTTTACCCCACCCCACCCCAATTTAGAGATGAGGTGTCCACCTGATTCAACCATGGCCACCCATTATTCTAATTTAATTGCAGGCCTGGCAAAGCTGGTAACTGCTAAGAGCAAGAAGGAAAATAGGAAGGTCAGCAATTTGGTAAAGAGCTAATTCCTGCTTGTACATTTCATCCCTTCTTGTTGACTACGGTGCAGAGGAATAGCTTGTACCATGGGCAGAACACCAAAACAGATTCCACTATCACTGACATCATCTTAGCCACAATGCTTTGTAGAAGAGGTAGTTCGTAAGTCCAACTGAGAGTCATAAATTTACGAGATGCAAAGGGTATATATGTTAGTCAACAGTTTGCTGTTGAAGGGATGTTCCGTTTTTTCCCCCTGATGTTTGATTTGGGAGTTCTCCTAGAACCATTTTTTCTTGCCCATTTCAGCAGTTCCAGCTTTGGAGTTATGAGCCATATTATGCCTTAACAATTCTCAAGTTGTATTTATTTGTCACACTTCTATACCACATCTCCCAGCTCTGGAACTCAAAGTGACTCAAATGGAATTGTAGGCTCGAAGAACAATTCCAATACTGTTTTCACCATGGGGATCCTCTGGCTTGATTGTTTCTCAGTATGAATCAGATTCAGAAGTGATCCACAGTCAGAATCATGGAACTGAAGGGCTAAAAGGGAGCTTATTGAGTCGAATCCCCATTTTCAAGCAGGAAATCCACAGCTAAACACCTTGACAATTGGCCATTCTAACCACTCTTTAAAAACCTCCAGTGAAGGGTAATTCATCACTCTCCAAAATGATCCATTCTTGTTTATTTGGCTTAGAGTAAAAGGAACTTACAATTTTTTTCCTTCTGAAAAATCAACTTGAGCTAGTTACTGAACCATTACCAGATCCTCAGGGCTACTGTTGGCAAACATTGCATCAGTAACAAATGCTCAGGTGTTATTACTGGTAACTACCAGGAGGAGATATAGAGATCAAAACTTTGATTACCAAGAACACCTGATTCCAATGCTACGAGGATTTGGGACTATGGACAGATAAAGATAAAGGTTCCCCTTGACATTTAGTTCAGTCGTGTCTGACTCTAGGGCGCTTAATCTCCTTGTAGTTTTCATTTTTGACTAGTAGATGAAAGAACAGGGAATTGAACTCACAGGATTGGACCGAGATTCCCAACCAACACTATCTACTTATGGGTCACACTTACATCTCTGTTAGAGATGTACCCATATCTATCCTTTGCTGATTTGTCTTACATCTTGAATCTAAGGGTGTCTAATCAGATATGCATCCAACTGATTTCAGTGGGGAAAGAGACCCCTGCTTTATATTACTACTACGGTTGTCATTTACATGTGTACCCCACTTTCCCACAATTAGGTAGTTCTCAAGGTGAGTTACAAATGTATAACATAGTAAGAGAAAATACTTTTTAAACTGTAAGTTCATTAAAATCAAATGCGAACATCATAAATGTTGACTGTAATGACCAATATTTATGCACATGGAACTGTGGATGATGCCATCCTGATTTAGGAGGTTGCAGGACACGATCTGTTTGGTCATGTGCCAACACCACTTCATCCAGTCACCACAATAGCTCAGCAGCTACTGCTCTGGATGTGTGTAAGCCTAGAATAAGATACTGAAACGGCAGTCCCTAAGGTATACAGATAGGGGTCTTTTCTAACCTCAACTGCAAGAAGCTAGGGGTTGAACCCAAGGCCATTTGCATTTAAAGTACTGCTGAATAGCTCAGTGGCTTAGGTCTCTGGCTTGGGAGCTCAATTCCCCATTGTGCCTCTTTGAGAGGGGCTCAACGCGATGATCCGTAGGGTTCCTTCTAGCTCTGCTGTTCAAAGGTTATTATGTACTCTTCTACTGAACTCTGGCCTTTCTCAAATAAATGTACTGTATTTGGAACCACAATCTAGTTTTACTTTATCTCTCTATCAATCGGAAGAAAGGTTTTAGGGCTTGCTTTCTCCTTGAGCAAGATCAGTTAAGCACTTATCAGTAAATTTCTGATGAAATTTCTGTTTTATTTTACATAGTGCGAAGGAGTATCCTCAATCAGTAAAAAGCTTTTTTACACGCTCAGTTTATCCAAGTCAGAACAGGTTGCTTGAAATCTGTTGGGTTGCATCAGAAAAAAAGTTCAGCAGCCACAAAGTGTTGGTATTTTTTAGCTAATTGGTTGGATCAGATGTTCTGTATGGAGAGCATAAAGAGATAACTTATCATTCCTAAAGTCATTATGTGATGTGCATTTGCTATTCCTTCTCAATGCATAGCTCAAAATTCTGTCTGATCATAGAGCTGAAGGGACGGTCTAGTGGCTGAAAGCACAGAATGGCAGGGATGTTTTTCCAGCAAGGATATACAAAGACTATCTGGCCACTCTCAGCTGAGTCATTTTATAGTATCCCCCACCCCCTCTTGGCCTTCCAGGAGTTTCTGATTCAGAAATATTATACATGGTAGGAGGTTTGGATGCTCAGGACAATGTACATCTTGACAGTTGACTCAGCAGGTTCCTCACTAAGTATTGCAATTCTATCTATATTATAAACACTATTTCTGATTTTGCAGTGGTACATATAAATTAGCGCGCGCACACACACACACACACACACACACACACACACACACACACATATTGATGATACAGGCTCTTTTATGGTGTGATGTGTAAGTGAACAAATTAGAGGGAATCTGCACTCAGATTACTTAGCGGTAAAATTGTAAACTGCATGTGTTTCTTCAAAGACAGGAGTATCTATACAGTGCGCTTTAATTGTTAGCAGTAAGATATCTGGAAACGCATCTAGGGAAGCCTCATAGAGCAGGGGCAATGGTTAAAATCGCTGCACAGGATGGCATATTTCCTGTACGGGATTTAGTACGAATGGCATTAAGCGATGCATAATTTGGCTATTTATTGTGCAGAACAGTAGCTGAAAACAAAATCAGAAAGAAATGGGATAGCTGGGGTATAATTTGCACAAGGCAGTCAAGAAATCCAGCTGATGCAAGGAGAAACTTGTGGGGGGGGGAGAATATTAGCATGGTGAAACTTGAAAAGTGGCAGAGAATGGGCCATTTTGAGAGCATTCACCACATCCCTACCTTACAGGGGACAGAGACAGAGATAGAAATATTTGTATTTTGTGGAATAATATTTCTTCTTTTGGGAACTTCATGGGCTACAAAACAGCCCCACCGGGCACATGATTCTTCTCTTTGCTATAAAGCAATGAGCTTCAGTAAAAATTGTCGTTTTTGTAAAGATCTACCTGTCATATTAATTTTGCAATTGGTATGTTTTTCATTCAGAGAGAATTCCAGAAACTCCATTGCGAGAATTTATTGTCCACTTCCAACAATCTTTTTTAATTTTGGCAAATTTTTTGGTAGTGTTTGGTGCCAACGAATGTCACTTCAAAGAATGTTTCATCTTCCCTTCAAATAATTTTCTAAATGATAAGTACACATAGACATTTCCCAGGACCAAGTTGTTAGGAAGACATGGCAATAACTCTTCTTTGTAACATTCACTCAGAAAGAAAATTCTGTGGTGGCCGAGGTTACACTATATGAAGGGGGGTGGTGGGATTGATCAAAATAAACAATTCCACAATTGTTGCAAAAAAGATAATGTAGGCATTGTGACATTTTTACGAAATATGATTGCTTATCTTTGGCTTTCCAAAAACAAACTGTATCTGACAAAGACAGATACACACAATCTTTTCCCTCCTCCACTCCAGTCAAGGGCGTGTTACTGATTATCCAACTGAATAATAATTGTGTACCATTAAGTGAATTTCTTAATTATCCTTTTCAGGGTTTTCCAGGTAGTGAATACTCAGCAGTGGTTTCCTATTCTTCTGGAGCCATCCTGGGACTGTGCAGCTTGGCCAAGGCTACACAGGCTGGCTCTTCCAGGATGCCCCGTCGGAAATTGAACTCCCAAACTCTGGCCCCACACCCAGATACCTAAATCACAGAGCTACCTAGCCATCCCTCCAACAGAAGAAGGAAATGGTAAACCACTTCTGAATACTCTTGACCCAGAAAACCTTGAAAAGGGCCACCATAAGTCAAAATGTACTTGACGGCACACAGCTATCATCCAACACTGAAGGTAGTGCTTTAATTGATGGAACTTCTTGTATCGGAGAGGAAGGGTGCTGCCAAGCACATCAACTTTTCTTTCCAATACTTGATTTCTGTCATGGACCTGCTGAGTTGTGAATGCCCAATAGTAGGATTCAGTTGCCTAGACTTTGGGATGCTTGCAACCTCCTGCAATTTCAGTGGCTAGAACTGTCAGAGGCCATCACGTTTTGGAGATGCTCTTGCATCTCTCTTGGTCTGAGCTGTTTCCCTACCTGAGCTGCCATTACAGAAGTGATTGGATGGCACGTAACAACAGATGCTACACTATTAATATAATAATTAATAGTGTGCAAATGGAACTTCTTTTTCCTTACAGTCGTCCTTAACCTGGCATTTTGGACGTCCCTACCATTGTTTTCATGCAAAGGATTATACCATCTGTGCCTTAGGGTGTGTGTGTTTGTGTATGTGTGTGTGCTTTCTGTCATTCTTGAACATTATTTACAGAGTATTGTCTGCCAGGGATGGGTTGTGAGTCTTTCTAGAATTAATAATGAGTGTTTTTGGCATTGTAGTAATGGGACTCAAGAGTGAGTATTAGTTGAACAGCTGGCATCTGGTTTGCAATATATAATCACACTTAATTGAATCATTGCCATTTTACTTAATCACTAGTAACTGCATTATAAAGTCTGGAGATGATTAGTGGTAAGAGTAATAACATCTGTCTTTTGAAAACATATGAAATATGTTGTCACTTTGCTGACACCTCGCAAGGTGGCTTTACTCATGTTACCTTCCCTTCTCCCCAGGCACATGTTCACACACTGCACTTACAAAACAAAAGAAAACTGAGATTAAAACATTATAATGTTTCCTTTCTAACAAAACTGTTTCTGATCATCTCAGTACAAAGCGCTTATGAACTGTCATTCCTGACAGCTCAGAGTACTTTGGTTTACTTGATTTGCAGATTGGGATATGATAAGCTTTCAGGGCGAGCTGCTATAAGATTTTAACCACTGCATAACCACTGCATGAAGTTCTGGAGACATGGTTGTTTCATGTACAGAGATGAGAACTGCCATTCCCTTTCTTCTTTTTTCTTGATTATTAAGCTAAAAAGAGACACATTGTAAAGCTGAAAACTCTAGTGTTGACCTATAGCTATTTAATAGTGGGCATGCTCATAAAATCTGCCCCACCACCGCATGCCTGTCCAGATTCTGAATTTTTTGTGTTGCCATTAGCTGTGCTTTCTAATCTAGGATTTAGAATGTCAGAATCTTCTGCAGGTATATTTCTGAGATGTTATATATTTCTGGGATTGAGCCTCATGACGCAGTGGTTAAACTGTAGTATTATAGTTAAAACTCTGCTCATGGTCAGCGTACGATCCCAGCAGATTTTGACAGCCTGCATGAGGTTCATTCATGCAAACCCAAGCATATAGTTTCCTTTAGGAAGTCGGTCCATCTCATATTTGGTCTTCCTCTTTTCCTGCTGCCTTCCGCCTTTCCCAGCACTGTTATCTTTTCCGGAGAATCCTGCCTTCTCATGATACAGCCAGAATAAGACAGCCTCTGTTACAGAATATTACAAGACTGTTTTTGGCTCTGAAAGAGGTTTGTACTCTCAGTTGTTGACACTACATGCCTGTGGGAAGAAAGGCTGGCAAAGAGAAATGAATGCAACAAATTGTATTTAGTCATCTTTCCCAACTGAATGAAGCCAAGATGGCAGTCCCATACACATGTATTCAGGAATAAGCCCTACTGAAAATAGTTGCACTTGCTTCCGACTAAACCTGCAGTGGTACCAAAGCCTTTGCGATAGACGAGAATGAGCTGGGCTTGGAAGCCAAGCTGCTGAAATGAATGATATTTCTTTTGTCTTCACAGTTAATTGGGAGACTGTATGGAGAGCCAAGACTACCAAGAAATTTGAGATCCACACCAACATGAACAGCAATGTGGGCCTCCTGAGAATCTTTCCAGGGATCACTGCAGATGCGGTCAGCCTCCCTCCCCCCCCAATGATAGTGTCATAAGAAGAAAGCAGTGAGGACATGAGATGTGGGAGTGTGGATTACATATAATAAGCAAAGAGAAGAGGCATTGGTATTACTGAGCCACTCCCAGAGGGCTTCTATGCCAGTGATCTATCTCCTCAGGGCTTACTTGTTGTAGTTGATGCTCCTATAATACTTGTTCAGATGAGGGAGGCACATCCAAGCATGCTTTGCATAATTATTGTCTGCAGTGCCTGGAGAAGTTGCTTTTAAAGCTACACCTTCCTGAGCCCTCCAGCGAAAATAGCCACTGGCCATGCTGGTGAAGTTCCGGAAGAAATAACCCCAAAGAGTAACTTCTCCAAGTGCATGCAGGGGGTGGTATAAAGTGTAGTACTAAGTCAGCTGTCCTTGGTTGGCTTGACAGACTCCGGAAGAGTCACCGGAAGCTTGTCCTGCTTCCTAGCGCACAAGGAGTACTTTCTTGAAATGTGGCTTCACGCTGATGCACACTATGTCTCTATGTTTTATTACGGAGTAGTCTGGGCAAGAATGCAGAAGAACAAGTTGGTTAGAATGCTGAGGTGATCGACTGCACCCCTTCCGGCTGCACATGGGAGAGGCCCATTGTCTAATGCTCCCTGTCTTTGCAACCCTGCAGATAGTAAGCCAGCACAGCAAGCAAAGGAACAGGCCTATCTTTCCCGATGAACTAGTTTTCTCTCTTCATAAGCATTTCCTCCACTTTAAACAGAGGGAGGCGTTCAGAAATGGCAACACCACTTGCAGCAAAGTAGTACCACCCTTTCCGATTCCTGAACGTTCTTGCCAGCTCATTCTCACGTGTTGTTTCAGGCAGGTTTCAGCCATTAGGACGGAGAGAAAGGAGAAAGAGGTGAAAGAGAGAGGGCAACATGTTTTCCTTCGGCTGTTGTTAGACTACAGGTCCCAGCACCAAATGATCCAACGGTTAGGACTGATGGGAGCTGTAGTCCAATAATGTCTGGAAATTTCAACACTTGTCCACGCCTGACGTACAAAGGCTGTTTCCACTCTGTTGTTCTAAAGTAAAAAGGATGCGATTTCAGTTTGAAGTCAGGTCTGTTTTCTACAGTTAGTATCCCTTCCCCATTTATGCAGATCACGTTGGTTTGTTTTCTATTCTGCCCTATAGAGGAGAAAAAAAATACTCTGGGCAATTTATAAATTAAAACTCAGACCCTTTTGCATAGTTTAATTTGCGTTATTAAAATAGATTACTTTCATCCTTGTGGTTCATTGTATCTTTCCATATTCACCCTCTGCGCTTATCAAAGAATCATAAAATTTTAGAGTTGGAAGGGGCCTATAAGGCCATCAAATACTACCTCCCTGCTCAATGCAGGAATCCAAATCAAAGCCGATCTGACAGATGGTTATTGTATTTTCTCCTGGATGCCTCTAGGGTTGGAGCACTCACCACCTCTGGAGATAATTGGTTCCATTGTCATACTACTCTAACAGTTAAGAAGTTTGTCCTGATAGTCAGCTGAAATCTGGCTTCCCATTATTACATGCCCTGCACTGTTGATCCTGCCCCTCCTCTGTATGGCTACCTTTCAAGTATTTGAAAAGTGCTATCCTCTCAGTTTTCTTTTAATGCTATAGTTCTTTCAGTCTTTCATATGGCTTGGTTTCCAATCCCCAGATTATCCTTGTTGCCCTTCTTTTAACTTGTTCCAGTTTGTTGGCATCCTTCTTCAAGTGTGATGTCCAAAACAGGATTCAATACTCTAAATGAGGCCTAACCAGTGCCAAAAAAAGGGAAGACTAGTACCTTAGGATTTGGAGACTATCCTTCGGTTGTTTCTCCCATTATTCTAGGTACTTGTGTTTTTCTTGTTGCATGTAATATGCTAGTGGAGAAATGTGTTCCTGCAGATGTTGTTGGACTAAAACTCCCATCAGTTCCAGTCTCACCAGTGGTAAGGCATACTGCAGTCCGATGATATCTCAAGAGCCTCAGGTGACCCACACTAATTTAAAGCATACACCTACATCAGTACTAATGTGTACTAGTCCTACTTGTTTTGACTCCTTGAGTTTATGTTTACATAAATAGGAAAGTACCTCTTCGTACCATTTTGTCAATATATGGAACATCCCATATATCCCTTTGCTATTGATGCATACTTTTGATTAGCTGCCACTCAAAAACTTCTAAAAGTTATGTTTTCCAAATCGCAATGTACTTAGAAGAAGACATAGATTTCAATAGTCACAATCACAAACCTTTTTGAGCTAGAAATGCTCATATATCAGTTTTCTTTCTTGCAGGTGACAGCATTCCTTCAGTGCCCAATGGAGGGGGTTGTACTTGAAACCTATGGCAGTGGGAATGCCCCCAATAATCGTCCCGATTTGCTAGAGGCACTGAAAAAAGCAACTGACCGCGGTGTAGTGATTCTGAATTGCACCCAGTGCTTGCGAGGAGCTGTGTCTGTGGTTTATGCCACAGGAAAGGTGAGAGGAATTCTGTCGCATTCACTTAGCTGTATGGTTGCACTTCGGGGTCATGCTGATCATGCCAATATTTGGTTTGAGAAAGAATTTTCATCTGGGCTAGAATTAATTCATGTGAAAGCTTTCATTGGTTTTTTTTGTTTGTTTTTTCAGGGGTGAGGGACTGCCATTTGTGTAACTTGGTGTAGCAGTTCTCTTGCTTGTGTTGTGTTCCCGATTGGGTTGTGCAGAACACTCTTTGCTAATTGATGGCTTGGCTTTGCATAAGGAAGTTAGAGGAGATGGCCTTTGGACCTCCAATTTGGGCGGCTTAAAGCAGAGGTGGAAATCATTCCACCTGCATACTGCATGTGCCCTCCCCCAAAGTCCTTCTTGTGGCCTCTGTAAATAGAGTAGAACTGCCTAGAGTAAATGTTTCCCACTTAGACCTTTTCCATAAAAAATGAAAGACAGGTGCCTCCTCCTGCATGCAATTTTTCTCTTAAACAAAGTTTGCCCACCACTTTTTTTCAAGCAAAGCTGTTTTTAAAATATTTTTACCACAATGTTGCAGCCACTGACTAGAGTGACCTTGGTGACACAAAAATGGCCCCTCGCCCTCATCCAATGAGGTTTTTTGAGTTCTTCACAGTCCCAAATCTACAGACACCTAAATGTGGCTCAGCTGGAGAAAGGCCTAACTGGAAGGCTTCATGACCTGAGGCGGTGGCCGAGCTTCCTGTTAAAAAAGGAAGTTTTAAAAAAATCCAAATGGCACATCCCAATTGCCGGCTTTTAGTTTAAAGATTTCCAAGAAGTTAGTCTTTTTCATGTTGACAGAAAGAGGGAGGGGAAAATATCATGGCATATTAAGGACTAACAGATTTGCTTTCATGTGAACGTTCTTGGTTCAGAATCTGCTTCCTCAGGAAGTATCTGAGGAACTGGATGATAATCCACAAAAGCACACATGTAAACACATATTTATTTATTTATTTATTTATTTATTTATTTATTTATTTATTTATTTATTTATTTATTTATTTATATCCTACCCATCTGGTTTATTCTACCACTCTGGGTGGCTAACAGCAAACATATATACAATTAAAATAATATAAATCCATTGACATCCTTAGTAACAGAACATTCCATTATTTATTTATTATTATTAGTGTTTCATGGTATGTTGTCCTTCCCCATTCTCTTGTTTTTCTTTGCCAACGCGATTTAAAGATGTTGTTTATTAATCTCTTTGTTATTTTCATGTATATGCATTCTCCTCTTTGGAGATATGCAGAACAGTATATAAATCCAAGATTGGGGGGGGGGCGACAGCTATTTAGGATATCCTGTCCGAGGAAAGCCCTCTCCATCTCCATCTCTACCTCTTACCTGCTTCAGATGTTTATAGAGCGGTCATGAATGGCAGCCCCAAAGGTCAAAGTACAAATTGGCAGGTGTTGCAAGAAACACTGATGTGAAAGTTCAAATTACTCTTTTTCCCCAACTTTTTTGTGGTCTTAGGCATACTTTTCCTTCAACCTCTGCCTCCCCTGCCTCCGCCTCCTGAGCAATATGGGGATAATTATAGTGATCTCTTTACAGGGTTGTTCTAACATTTCTTTCATTTCTTTAAATAATTCTTTACCACCTTCCAATATAAATATTTCCAAACTGAATATGAATGTACTTTGAATTTTTGAAAATGCTATTGAAATGCTATTATTAAGTTACAATTGGCACTGAAGGTGAACAATTTCTACTAATTCATCTCTCTGTGATATATTGCAAGTGCCTTTGAGTCTTGTTTGATTATTGCTCTCTCTTTCTTCCAGTCACCTTCACCTGTACATGCATCGTAGGCCACTGATGGTTACACATATACCATCTATTGTGGTTGCTTTTGATAGCATCGCACAACATATGTTTTGGAATGCTTGTTGAATAGATCCTCTGTTTCTCACTTGCTGAGATTCCAAACATATTGTAAGGGAAAGTCCCTTTTAGATAACAGAGACGTGGGAACCATTGATTGAGAAAATGTGTTTCCCTATGAGCATGAAAAGACACAATGCTTATTACATTCACATCTTGTCGTTTTGATTAATTCCAGCTCCTTATGGTGAACTTGCTAAGTATCGTGATCGATCTCTTATATATGAACTGAATAGTAATGTTGTTTTTTCTCCACTTTCATTGTCATTAAAACATCTGCATGTGGTTATGGTAGCATTACACACAGTCAAACATATGCATCTATATCTGATGATTGCATCATTTCAGAAACACTTGAACGTGATTTGGAGATCTTTGTGTGCTATAACTACAGTAGATATGTGGACCACCTTGTAGCAATGTATAGTATGAGGTAATAGATCGGAGGTTTTTAATCCGAAGATGGCCAGGAAACCGTGACAATTGCCATTATAAATTTATTTTACTAAAAGTTCATGCTGGTGGGATGCATTTTTGATTAGGTGTCCCTAAAATACTGAATGTGGATGATGGAATTAAGTGCAACCTTTATATTATTAGAAAAGAGAGGAATTGTTTTTAAATACAGTACTAAATGTTACAGTTGGCTACGTAAGTTCTTTTTAATGCTGTTTTTCTTGCTGTGTCCTATTTTCTCACAAAGTTGACAACATTGTTGATAAAACTGCCCCCCCATCTCCTAATTCTAAATTAGGGTTGTAGGTTCATTATGTCAAGTTAATCTTTCTGTCAGGAATAAGGCTAGACCTGTTATTCCCCTTTACTGTTTAATTAAAAGGCCTAGTATTAGTAGTATGCACATTTCTGTTCATTGCTTCTTTACAGAATAATGTTGAGTTACTTGGTTTGTTTCTTAATTTGTTTGGCTTTTATTATAAATGTTCTGGTTCAGAGGTTTGCTTGAAGAAGACTGTTAAAATCCACCATTGTAATACTAAAAAAAGAGTGAATGTAAGAAATACCAACAGAATTATCTTCAATACAGCATGAAGTTGTATGAAACTAGCTCATGGGAATATTCTGCAGGATCAGGTGCCAACAAGTTGATCTAATCTCATTTGTATACTTTGAAGATGACAGGTTCAGTGGCTTCCTCTCAAGATGCCATAGGATGACTGTAACAGCTCTAGAAATTCAGTGACATAATGGAGTATCTCTTTTATAAACATGGATAAAACATAATCAGTAACATGGCACATGTACAGTATTACATGGCAACAAATCTAGTCTTGCTGCTGTAGATCCTAGATTTCTGTATGGTGCACATTTGTCACATTCACACAGTATTTGTAAGTACGTTTTTGTTGTCAGATGTGTTATGTTTATAAGAGCAGATTACAAGTCTCCCTCAAATATGCCACTTCTTCTTATTCGGTTAGTTTTAGTTAGATTTACCTCAACTGCCATAACATAGTCTGGATAGATTCAGCCAGAGACTGTGGTGTTGAGAAAGAATAAAAAAATATTTCTCTTTTACTGACAAAATCTTCATATATGTCAGAAAAACAAACAAAACAGATTGTTACATAGTTTAAGATCTTAACCAGTTAACTTCATTATTTTGATTAATTGACTGCTTACATAAATACTTCACTCAGATTTAACTGCTGACTCCATAACTAACATTCTCTGATTGATAGAATCCCGGCATTGCTAACAGATACAGAACCTTAACTGAGTAAAAAGGCAGGAAAAAGAACCTGAGGTAGACGAGGGAATAATCGGCTGCTATGATGTAATTGATGTTCACCCATTAGTGCTTCCAACTCTTGAATGCATAATATGCAGGTTGCCAAAATCCAACCAATATAAGAACCTATTACCGTATTTTTCCGTGTAAAAGACACTACTTTTTCCTAAAATCATTACATACACTAAAAATTGAGGGGGGTCTTTTACATGGAAGTAAGCTGAGAGAACAAAACAGTCCGTGCCTTGCCTCTGTAAACAGGCTTCCTTCAGTCACGAGGCTTAGCTTCCTACAGTCAGGAGGCTTAGCGTCCTCCAATCACCAGCCTTATGGAATGGACGTCAGCTGATCCTGAACAAACCAATTGGAACACACCTCGTTGGGGGTGAAGCCTGCAGGCAGTGCTCAGATTCAACAGGGACTCTTAATGTCTGACCATTCTGAGCCCAGGGGCTGAATACTCAAAGCTAAGTTTTCTTAATTTTGAGGTTAGATAAGTGGGGAAAGTCTTATAAACGGGGCATGTTATTAATGGAAAAGTATGGTAATCTTTAAGGCACCACAATACTCTTGTGTTGCTTGCCTGTGGTGTGAAACATATTGTCCTACAGCCTCCTTCTTCGGACATAATAAAGCATCTCTCTTACAGATGTGAATAGCACATGAGAGGCAGCCATGTGACTTATAGCATAAACCAGCACTTGAAACCACATGATATTCATCCTCCACTATATCATGAGGCCACAGCTTCATGCGTATAAAAATAACTAATAAGTACCATTATGCCACAAAAAAGAATGAAGTTATTCTGTGTTACAATGCAGTCATAATGTAACTTTGTTTGTTGTCATGTGCTGTCAAGTCAGAACTGACTTACAGCAATCTTAACAGGGCTGTTAAGATAAGTGAGATATTTAAGGAATGGTTTTTACCGGTTCAACTCCCCCAGTGAGCTTCCATGGCTGAGCCGGGATTCAAACCCAGGTTTCCTGAGTTCTAGTCCATCACTCTATCCTTATGCCTTAGTTATTTTTAAAAATTATCAGTACCAAGTTACGTGCAAGAAGTTGATTCCAAGCTCTACGGATGAAGAATGCATAGAATTAACTATAATTCCCCCATTCTGTGACTTCAGAAAGCAAGCCACACCCAGCAGAAGCCAGTGGGACTGCTCTTGTACCTTTTAAGGAATAATGATAAATAAATTAAATACATTAACTCCAACTCTGTGATCAAATTAGTATCAATAATCAGAAACAAAATGCTTAATTACTCACTATGGCAACATTGCCTAATCAAATGAACAATAAGATTAAATTTTCTTGTCTCCAGTGTGCATGAAGTGTAAAGCAATGTACAAATCTCAGCTGCAATTTTCTTCACTGAATACAGACCCTTATGGACGCAGGTGTAATTCCAGGGGCAGATATGACACCAGAAGCCGCCCTTACCAAGCTGTCCTACGTTTTGAGCAAACCCGGACTTACCTTAGCTGAGAAGAGAAAGGTAAAATTCCCTTGTCATCTAATTCTTAAAAGTCCAGACCTCTCTCCCCTCCACTCCAAATTATGGTTTTTCAAAGTGTCCTCTTAATTTTTTTTTTAAAAAACTGAATACTTTTTTAAGCCACTCGGTATCTGGCACTCTGCAATCTGTACAGTGTCCTTTCTTTGGTATATATCAGAGGTGACACATTTTGCTGCCTGAGACAAAGGACAAGATGACACACCACTGTTCTGTAAATGAACAAAAGATGATTAGCCTGGCAGGTGAATCTTACTTTATGACTGATAGTGGAGTAGCATCTTCTACTAGAACTAACAAGCTGGTTTACTGAGTTCATTGTTCTGTCTTCCATCACAAGGGAACAAGTGGAGAGTTCATTATAACAACTGAGAGGCTGCCGTTGCTGACCCCTACCATCTATTGTCTGAAAAAGTGAACTTTTTCTCTGTCTGGTGAATTGCTACATACAGACCAGGCCTGAAACAGATCCTGGAAAGCTATCCTGTAGAAGGAATTCTCAATATATAAAGTTATATATATTTTAGAAACATCACTTAATAGTTGTTGTGGTTTTTCGGGCTCTTTGGCCGTGTTCTGAAGGTTGTTCTTCCTAACGTTTGACCAATCTCTGTGGCCGACATCTTCAGAGGACAGCACTCTGTGCTCTGGTGTAGTTGGCTTGGGAGTGGAGTATTTATGGCTGTGAGATAGGCTTTTGTCCTATTCAGGAGATGGGTGATTAGTGTGTCTTGTTGTGGGTGTATTGTTGTGGTAAGGAGAAGAGATTATCTGAAGATGCCGGCCAAAGAGACTGGCAAAATGTTAGGAAGAACAGCCTTCAGGACACGGCCAAAGAGCCCGAAAAACCCACAACAACCATTAGATCCCGGCCGTGAAAGCCTTCGCGAATACATAACTTAATAGCTTTACTTGTTGTTGAATTTTTTTCTGTTATTTGTTGTGTTTATTCTATGATTCCTTTGTGGGGAACAGCCTAAAACAGTAAGAAAATGGGCTAAAATTTGCAAAACAAATTTGCTCAAAACACTCTCCCCAAAACAATTTTTGTTTTTGTTTTAGCCACAATAGAAATAACAAGTAAACTGTACTTGTTGCAAATACAAATCCAGTTGCTAGTCCAAGTTAGAGTAAATCCACTGAAACCCAACACTAATTCATTGGGTCTAATTTAAGTAGGATCAGCAAATGGATTTTGGTCTGTGACTTTAATGGTTATTAAATTATTTTGCAGAAGAGAGGGTATCATGCCCTCACTACTCCCAAAAGTAATGGTGAAGTATTTATTTATAAAATATGACTTCCAGGTTCTGAGCTGGATCCAACAGAATTCTGTCTAAGTAACCCGGCTCTAAATTTGATAAGAAATTGACTGTACTTTTATCACATTGTGAGTCTAGAGTTCTCTGCTGATTTTTCTGCTGCATTTAAGAATGAACTTTTCCGTGCCATGTTCTCACTGGGGAAAGGAGGAAGCCTCAGATACTCCCAGTGTCAGGCTTTGTTACATAGCCAATAGTGGAGGAAGCAGAAAATATTTTGTTTTACATTGGTGTTATGTGCAATCAAGTTGCCGCCAACTTATGGCAGCCCTATGAATGAGCAATGTCCAAAATGCCTCGTCCTCAACAGCCCTGCTCAGTTCTTATAGACTGAAACTGCAACTTCCTTTGGGGAGTCAGTCCATCTCATATTGGGTCTTTCTCTTTCCTGCTGCCTTCTACCTTTCCCAGTATTATTGTCTTTTCCTTCTCATGATGTGGCCAAAGTAGGACAGCATCAGTTTTTTTTTTGCCTCCAGAGATAGTTCAGGCTTAATTTGATGTAGGACACAATTTTCCATCTTTCTGGCAATCCATGCTATCCACAAAGCTCCCCTCCAGCAACATACTTAGAATGAATCAATTTTTTGTATTCTCGGAAGGATTTCATGGCCGGGATCTGATGGTTGCTGTGGATTTTTCGGGCTCTTTGGCCATGTTCTGAACACGGCCAAAGAGCCCGAAAACCCCACAACAACAATCAATTGCCAGTTTTCTTTACCGTGTAGCTTTCGCACCCATACATGGTGATTGGAAACACAAGGGTATGGATGACCTTGGTCATGGTCTCCAATGACACATCCTTTCACATTCCATTTTACACATACAGTGGTGCCTCGCACAGCGAGGTTAATCCGTTCCGGATTAACCCTCGCTGTGTGAAAACATCGCTGAGCGGGACAGAAAAGCCCATTCCAAAAGGCTCCTTTACTCACCATTCAGCGATGTTCCTCTATGGCCGGCAGCCATTTTCGCGCCCTCCCCTCGCTTAACGAGGGTGCGAAAATGCTGCGTGCGGCCATTTTGCGGCTTCTGGCGGCCATTTTGTAGCCACCGAACAGCTGATCGGCGGGTCGCAAAGCGAAGATCGGTAAGCGAACCGCTTACCAACCTTCGCTCTGCGATTTTCGGCCATAGGGGCCATCGGTATGCGATCGCATTTGCGATCGCAAAAACGTCCTCGTAGAGCGAATTTATCGCTCTACGGGGCGCTTGTTGTGTGAGGCACCACTGTACTTTTATACTCTTGTTTACTGCATTATCCCATTAACACAAGCAGTCATTCTTCCTGGAGGATTCTATGGACTGGAATCCTAAAACACAACTTAATCAAGCTGTGCGCTTTCTACAGATGGAATTATCTTAGAACCGCAGAGCTGGAAGGGACCCTATGGGTCATTGAGTCCAGCTCCTGTCCAGGAGGCACAAGTGGGGACACCTAGATGCAGTGTCAGCCTTACATTCCATTACTCATATCTTACTTATTTATAACTTCTTCCCTTTTTAGATGCTGAGTGAGAATCTGAGAGGAGAGATGACTGTTCTTCCCATCAGAACCCCCATCACCCTCAAAGATAGCAGGTTTATTCAAGAGATTACAAAATACCTGTTAATCAGCTGCAAGGAGGTACTTGTTCAAATGCGACTTGTTTTTGCAGAAAGCCCATTGCAAAAGATAAAGAGTTGCATCCAGCTGTGTTTGTCTGCCGGCAGAATAGGTGCTGCTGGTGAAACTGATTCTCTGCAGACACCTGCATGATGCCCAGAGTTGCTCCAGAGAGCTAGAGGCTGTGAAGGGAAGTTAAAAAAAAAACGCAATGCATGAAAGCGGTCTACCGTCAGGACTTTGGATGTAATCCAGATTTTAAAGTAGCAAAAAGGAGAGGTGAAAATACAGTACCTGGCGTGTCTGTGTCATTTTTGTATGTGAATCCATAAGGACAAAATGGGGTTTTGCTACTTCTATTAGCAATTTCAAACTAATTCATGTATTTTATTTACTTTTTTTTTTTAAAGAACACTATCAGACCACTCAATAAAATGTAAAATATTGTCTAAATAAATACATCTGAACATTGCCATAATAATACAAATACAGAATTGGAAAGCTGCAGAACAAGCATCCCAAATAATTAAAGTGTGCTGCTTATATACCGCCTCATAGTGTTTAAAACACTCTCTGGGCTGTTTACAATTCAGTTTTGCAGATTGCACACACACACACCCCGCCCCGGAAGCTATATACTCAATTTGCCTTCCTCAGAAGGATGGAAGGATGAATCAACCTCAGTCTGGCTACCCGAACCTGTAGGGATCAAACTCCAATCATGAGCAGAGTCTTGACTGCAGTACTGCAGTTTATCCACTTCACCATGAGGCTCCTTCACATAATTCATGCAAGTCAATCAGGCTGTATGAAAGCAGGATTGAAAAGAAGACTGGGAAACATACATATATAGAACTATTTGGAAGTTGAATCATGGCAACTAGACTTCTTTCTTATTAGGCGGAAATGTTTCACTACTCATCCAAATAGCTTCTTCAGTCTGAGGAGAGTCGGTAGGACACCCCTGATAGATCCTCCACGTTGGTTTCACTTCCCCTTGGTCTGAATGACTGAGAATATTCACAAATACATAGATACAGTTTTATTTTTTACCGCTGAACTTTTGTTTCTCTACCTTTTCAGGAACTCGCAGCTGTTAGAGATGCCTTGACTCCTCTTTTGGCTTGTGTGGCAGCCAAAAATGGCGATTTGGATGCCCTTGAAGCTTTGCAGAGTATGGTAAGCTGATTAGAAAGAATCCAGAAGGGACAGCCAGTTAGACAGCTCCAAATCACTGCTAACTTTAGTATTTTAGCCAAACAGCTCAATCATCATTGTTGTCCCAGATCATCATCGTCGTCATCATCATCATCATCATCATCATCATCATCATCATCATCATCATCATCATCATCATCATCATCATCATCATCATCATCATTATTATTATTATTATTATTATTATTATTATTATTATTATTATTATTATTATTATTATTATTATTATTATTATTATTATTATTATTATTATTATTATTATTTCCTTGTGTGACCTAATGACCTCCACTCCGTCTTAAGACTATTAAAACTGCACACTGAAGACTTTTTGCCTCATTCTTCCTTATCTTCCAATGGACACATTCTCCTTGGAAAAAAAAAGTTCTGTTGAATCCAAAAACTTGCTCACCACTTCGCAATGCTGTTGTTTGTCTTCATAAAGTCATGACCCTCCTGTTCCTTTTTTTATTTCACCTGGGATTCTTGTTGTTATCAGAAATTGTGTTAATTGATAAAGACATCTCTGCCATGGAAGGCATAGCATTGAGGAGAGCAGGATCATGGACTTTTGACTGTCACTTATTAGTAATACATAAGCAAAATTAGGTGGAAGCATTTTCTTTCAACAAAATCCTTCTTCCAACAGAAGGTAGTCTAAGATCCACTCTATGTATATTGAAGTTTGGAGGTATGCAATTCACTCATGAGTAGAGATGGGGTATTTATATATGAATACCCCTGCACAGCTGGGCGTAATGAGGGTCCGGCCCCATTCATGTGTCCACTGCTGCCGCCACTCTCCCTTCCAATTGCTCTGGAGCTCACGGTTGGCTATCTGCTCGTCAGCCTGGAAGGAAGACTTGTCTTCCCTCCTTCTGCCAGGAGTGGATAGTCAAATGTGAGCTCTGGAGCGATTGGAAGGGAGAGCAGAGCCAGCGGCAGCAGTGGACAGGTGAGTGGACAGTTGCATGAGTGGATCCTCATGATGTCCAGCTGTGCGGGGGTACGAATACGAATATCTCCATCTCTACTCATCAGTTCTCCTCCACATATCCGTATCAGGCCTAATAAGGATGGAGTGTTTCTGACTGATCATTTTTACTTGTTTGAACTGCCCAAAAAGCAGCATCATGGGAGTGTTATCCATTAATCTTAGACATCATTTAAAAAAAAAAAATACGGGGCTGCAGGAAGTGCTCCTTTAGCTGTACAGGGCCCAAGTTCCAATAAACTGTAAATCAATATGGCCAGGTTAGATCAGATTAGATTAGGCCTCCTTCAGTCTCGAGATACGAGGGTCACGTGCTCTGAATAGAAGACTTGGAACAGCGTCTAGTGTGGCTGAGAAGGCCAATTTGAGAGTGACCATCTCTTCCACACTGATCAGTGGTCAGGTTAATCAAGCTTTTATTAGATGTTTGAATTAAAAAAAATGCTTCTTTTCAACAAACTCATCCTAGGGTGGAAATCTGAGCGCTGGAGATTATGATGGTCGCACTCCTCTTCACGCTGCATGCTCCGAGGGCCGTCTGGAGGTAGTGAAACATCTATTGGAGTCTGGTGCAACTGTATATGCAAAAGACCGAATGGGAGCAACACCGCTGTTGAACGCTATCAAGTTCAGGTATTTTGCTTTTAAAATACAATTTATATCTAGCTCCTTGGAAGATGAATAAAACTGCTGAACTATCAAAAGGCAGTTCTGTTTTGTATAGTGTCCGGGAGAGATTTTGGCCTGGCTGGGGTTGTGAGCACAAAGCATGAAAAACTTTTGTTGTTGTTCTTTGGCAAGACTTTCTGGTGCAGAACTTCATATAACTCTAGTCCTGGAGATGCATCAGATGTCTGTGAACTATGTACGATATATATACGTGGTGTGTGTGTGTGTGTAAAATATAACATGCAGAAACGGTCTTTTCTGTCCCAGTTGAATCAGTTTTTTATTTTTCCTAGAGGAAGACTCCTGACTGTTGTATAATGTAAATATGGTTTATAGTCGTGCCCCGCTTAATGATTACCCCGCATTACGATGAATCAGCTTCACGGCGATGTTTTTGTGATCGCAATTGCGATGGTAAAACGATGTTTTAAATGTTTTTTTTTCGCTTTGCGAAGATTGGTTCCCTGCTTCAGGAACCGATTCTTCGCATTACGACAATCAAAGCAGCTGATTGCTGGGTTTTCAAAATGGCCACCGGGTGCTCAAAATGGCTCCCTGCTGTGCTTAGGGATGGATTTCTCGCTATAAAGGCACTGAAAATGGCCCCGTATGGAGGATCTTCACTAGATGGTGAGTTTTTATCCCATTGGAATGCATTAACCGGGTTTTAATGCATTTCAATGGGTTTTTTATTTTCACTTTACGACGTTTTCGCTCTACAGCGATTTCACTGGAACGAATTAACGTCGTTAAGCGAGGCACCACTGTATTTGACTACAACTTGCATCAGAACTAAATTTTAATACTTGTTACATTCCTGAAAAGTTGTCTAGACTAGAGCACTGTCCCTGCCATCTGGCATCCTATAGATTTTTTGGGTTACAAGTATCACTGTCCATTTTCATCATGGTAGCTGTGCTGGCTGTGGGTCATGAGAGCTCTCGTCCAGGTCTAGAAATTGCATGTTGCAGAAGGCTGATCCAAAGCAGGAGTGGGCAGGTTTTCACTCTCCAGATGCTGTGCTATACCTCCCTGTCATTCCTCACCATGGACTGACTATACTGACTAGAGCTGAGGGAAGTTACAGTCCAGCAACCTCTGATGGAACACAGGTTGTCCATCCCGGTCTTTGGGTTATTAAGAAAATATTCCAGCCATATATAGTAGCACGTGGATTTCTGCTCTTTAGTGTCATGTCCAAACTATTAGCGTTCAAATTTTTCAAAGACATTCACAGACGTGGAGAAGCATTTGAAGTATTGCAGAAGCCTCTCTGAAAAACTCAAAACCTGGAAGTGACCCATCTCTTCTGATTTTCATAGCAAACAGCCCATTGCTCATGGTCTATTCTTTCCCATGAGCCCTAACATCTATTTCCCCCTCTCCTCTTACCTCTGCGTTGGTTCAACTGTTGACTTCATTGTCCTCCTCACAGTTCTTGTCACAAAGCTCCAAATGTTGCATACACACATACTCACACTCACACACTTTTGTACAAGAGTCTTGTTACTAAAAATAAGTATGTGCACACAGATTTCTTTTAGTATATCAAGACAGTTACTTTATGGAAGAAATTTACAAACATGCTGATAATAGCTCACATTGTAGGCTAGCTAACCTTATCAGTGTTAACTGCACTTGTTGGTTCATCTAATTCCCTTTTCTCCCAATCTATAGGATTCCAATCAAGCAGATCTTTCTTCCTAAGATTTGGGCCTTTTTGGTTATTCTGACTGGGTCTCCACAGCTTTGGATTTGGATTTTGCCCTGTGCATAGATCACTAAGTCACTTGGCAGACAACCTGAATAGTTGCTATGACAGCTGAGGGCCAAATGAGCCTTTCAGCTACAGGCCGGGCAGGCGAGATTCCCTTGAAATTCTCTAAGACACGTTAAACTTGCTGCTGAACGAGGTGGCGCTTCTCCAGCATGCTACTCTGTGAGATGTCCATGCAAGCGGCAATGTGTGTTTTAACCACGCCTAGCGACTGCCTGAGGAATTTCACATGAGTTTGTTCTTCAGATTCTTTTGCTTTACCACTCCCAGGAGAAACTCCTCCTGGGATGCTTGATCTTTTTAAAGCCCCGAAAGGAGAGCTGGAAGAGGAGCAGGAGGAGATGGAGGGCTGCTTGGGTTCAGCCTTATGCTGTTGTCAGGTTGAGAGGATCAGCTAAATCCTTTGTCAGCTCATAGAGGCTTTAATGATCGCTTCAGGCCTGTTCTGCTAACAGACTTCACTCTAAGCTTAAGGTGGAATTGGATGATTTAATATAGGCAGAAAGAAATAGATATTACTGCCCCAGGGGCTACACACGAAAAGAACTGAGAACCTCAAGTTCCCTAACTATTAGTGTTTAGAGATATATTATTTGTGGTACCGGAGGGAAAAAGTTATACTTATACTAACTAGCCACTTTTTTTCTACTACTCCCATGTTTGTTCCATGCCCTTTTCACACATTCCAAAACCTGCAGCCATCATCCATTCTGTGGGTGGGTGGAATTCCATAGTTTATCTATTCACTGAAAGCATAGCTGATAGTCAAGGATGATGCTGATTAAAGTTAAAAAAAAAACTGGAGATCACCAAGGCGACCGATGGTTGCTTCCTCCCGAAGCAAGAGTACATTATACAAGCATATCTTGAACATTTCTTTCTGTCTAGTGGAGGATATAGGGCTTACTCTAGAATGTCCTGCTTTATCTTGTGATCTCTAAGATCAAGTACTTGACTAAATGAAATGATCGGATTTTGACTTGGTGTGAATGAATGGATTTATGTATTTCAGAAAAAGCAGGATAGGCAAAATGTACCATAATTGAAGTACCATATCTGTCACAAAATACAGTGGTGCCTCGCTTAACGAGCGCACCATTTAACGACGAATCCACATAGTGATCTATTTTTTCAGATCGCTAATGCGATTGCATTGTGATGTTTTCAATGGCAAAACATCGCATTGCGATGATCGGTAAACGTTTCGCTTACCGATCTTTGCATTGCGATGTTTTTTAAACATCTGATCGGCGGATCCAAAATGGCCTCCGGACACCCAAAATGGCCGCCACAACCATTTTCGCGCCATGCCCTCACCGAGGGCGTGAAAATGGCGGTGCTATGGAGGAACTTCGCTGAACGGTGAGTTTGGGGCCCCATAGGAACCCGTTTAGCGATGTTTTTGCATAGCGACGATTAATTCGGAACGGATTAACGTCGCTATGCGGGGCACCACTGTATATAGTAGTATATCATCAGCATCAAGATGTGTCCAAGAATACGTACAACATGTGCATTATCCAGCTGGTTTCCCACAGTCTTTTATTCTAAAAAAAATCAAGTTGGAAAGATTGGAATAATTAATTATAAATGAGTGATGTTATTTCTTTGTGTACATGTGTTTTGGTGCATATGTTTTAAGGCCATGGAGAGAAGCCATCTCTTGTCCTGACTCTTGGTAGTCGTTGTCCTCTTGCTCTTTCTCATGTATTATGCAGCCCCTCCAGCTTTTGAAGTGTGCTAGGTATAAAAAGGCTAATTCATTGTTTCCCACAGGAGAACTGAATAGCCAAAAGAATGAAGTCATTCAAGTCTAGGAGGGAGTGACTTCTGCATTTCTTTAAAAGTGGGAAATGCAGTTGTGCCCCTCTCCATTCCTGAAAAACCTCATTCATATTTTTAACCATTGCAAGTGGCCTCATGAAAACCCATTTAAAACATGTGTGGGATGAGAACTGGGGAAAATGACTTTTTTGGATTACAGCTTCCCAGTCCCTCAATCATCTTAAGAGCTGGTCCTGCTTACTGGGAGATTCCAAAATGTTCTGACCTATGGCCAGAATTAAAGGTGTCTCCTGTCAGCATTTGGAACACTTCAGACTGTTCATAGCGCAATAACATATAATGTTACAATTTAGAATATTCCAAGAAGGGTTACAACTCTGCATAGAGCACATGCTTTACATGTAGATAATTCCTGGTCTAATTTCCATTGCTAACCACTTCTGAGTACTCTTCACCTGGAAAACCCTGAAAAGGGTCACCATAAGTCAGAATTGACATGATGGTACATGTCAAGCCATGGAAGGCAGCCCATCTAGGAGAAGGAAAACTCCAATTTCAAACCTCCACTGCCTTGTGGTTATATCCACTCATGGAAAAGGCTTCAGGAGTTAACCTCGAGGCAAAATCCGGAGCTGGAGTCCTGAAGGCAGCATGTGTCGTTCTGCCAACTCCTGCGACATTGCTGGAACCAGTTGTATTGGCTCTTGCCTTTCCATTGGACCATTTCAGCAATGTGGAGAGGGGGGATCTGCTGCTTGGGTAACAGCCTATCCTCCATATTACCTTACCCGGGCCTCATGCTCTGGAGAGGACACTCCTCGATTCAGAGCATGTTACCATAGTCTCTCGAGACTGAAGGATGCCTATGCTACATGATGATGATGATGATGATGATGATGATGATGATGATGATGATGATGATGATTACTCCCTAGTGGATAGAAGCTTAAGAATATGGGTCATGAGCTACATTTGTTTTTCACAGCCCCGTAGCTATTCCCCCTCCAAAATTGGCTAAACCAGTCAACACCCAAGTTGCTTACACTCTTCTCCAAACGCTTATTGATATAAATGCTAGTGCTGAACAATGGATTAAAAAGTAAATACAGCACTTGCTACCTCCAGAGAGGGAGAAGAATGTCCTTAATGCTGTGCTGTGTGTCCCAAGGAACACTTGTGATGAAATATTTGAGATAATGAGCAAACATGTGAAGCCTATAATTGCAGGAGCAGCTAATAATACATCTCTGCTGATGGAACAAAGGGTTTGAGCAATCTTCTTTCCCCCTCTCTCTCCTGGCAGAAGGGAAATTGCCCGGATAGCAAGACTTAACATATATTTTCTGCTGATTAAAAGAAGCAAAACAATGACAAACAGACAAACAAAAACTTTATGAAAAGTCTTGTTCTTAATATGCGGTAATGTTCTGTCTTAATCCTATCTTCCAGTCTGTATGTCAAAACATACACCATCCACCTAGTTTGGAAATGCTTCCAGCTGAGCTGAAATTAGATGCCATCAGCTATCACACTGACAACAGATTGGCACAGTGGGAGGCAACTTGGGACTGAAATATATACAGTGGTGCCTTGCTTTATGATTGCCCCGCATTATGACGAATCCGCTTTACGATGATCTTTTTGCGATCGCAATTGCGATCGCAAAACAATGGTCTAAATGGGGGAA